>NC_065533.1:39489722-40165231 GCF_020184175.1 Aphis gossypii
TTTTTTTATTAGCAAATTTAAATTGAGAATGGTATGCTTACACATATATTAAAAATTTAAGATATTCTTGTATTCTTTTGAAATTGCACATTGCCAGTAAATTCAATAAGTTGTATTATGAATACTCAACACTTTAGAGTGAATCTAATGATTATAGTATAAACTGTGTTAATTGAAAACATTTTTTTTTATTATTAAATTTAAATTGAAGTAGGTATGTTTACACATATATTAAAAATTTAAAAGAAAATTGATTTTTTTTTAAAATTGCACATTGCCAGTTTATTTTATAAGTTATATTATGGTTACTCAACATTTAAAACTGAATCTAAAGATTTTAGTTTAAACTGTGTGAATTGAAAACTTTTTTTTTTATTATTAAATTTAAATTGAAGTAGGTATATTTACACTTATATTAAAAATTTAAAAGAAAATTGATTTTTGTTTAAATTGCACATTGCCAGTTTATTCTATAAGTTATATTATGGTTACTCTATATTTAAAACTGAATCTAATGGTTATAGTTTAAACTGTGTGAATTGAAAACATTTTTTTTTATTATTAAATTTAAATTGGAGTAGGTTTGTTTACACACATATTAAAAATTAAAAAGAAAATTGATTTTTATTTTTTAATTGCTCATTGGCAGTATATTCGATAAGTTATATTATGGTTACTAAACATTTAAAACTGAATCTAAAGATTATTGTTTAAACTGTGTGAATTGAAAACATTTTTTTTTATTAGCAAATTTAAATTGAGAATGGTATGATTACACATATATTAAAAATTTAAGATATTCTTGTATTCTTTTGAAATTGCACATTGCCAGTAAATTCAATAAGTTGTATTATGAATACTCAACACTTTAGAGTGAATCTAATGATTATAGTATAAACTGTGTTAATTGAAAACTTTTTTTTTTTATTATTAAATTTAAATTGAAGTAGGTATATTTACACTTATATTAAAAATTTAAAAGAAAATTGATTTTTTTTAAAATTGCACATTGTCGTTTATTTTATAAGTTATATTATGGTTACTCAACATTTAAAACTGAATCTAAAGAATATAGTTTAAACTGTTTGAATTGAAAACTTTTTTTTTTATTATTAAATTTAAATTGAAGTAGGTATATTTACACTTATATTAAAAATTTAAAAGAAAATTGATTTTTGTTTTAAATTGCTCATTGGCAGTATATTCGATAAGTTATATTATGGTTACTCAACATTTAAAACTGAATCTAAAGATTATTGTTTAAACTGTGTGAATTGAAAACATTTTTTTTTATTAGCAAATTTAAATTGAGAATGGTATGCTTACACATATATTAAAAATTTAAGATATTCTTGTATTCTTTTGAAATTGCACATTGCCAGTAAATTCAATAAGTTGTATTATGAATACTCAACACTTTAGAGTGAATCTAATGATTATAGTATAAACTGTGTTAATTGAAAACATTTTTTTTTATTAGCAAATTTAAATTGAGAATGGTATGTTTACACACATATTAAAAATTAAAAAGATAATTGTTTTTTTTTTTAAATTGCACATTGGCAGTATATTCGATAAGTTATATTATAGTTACTCAACATTTTACAATTAATCTAATGGTTATAGTTTAAACTGTGTGAATTGAAAACATTTTTTTTTATTAGCAAATTTAAATTGAGAATGGTATGTTTACACTTGTATTTAAAATTTAAGAGATTCTTGTATTCTTTTGAAATTGCACATTGCCGGTATATTCAATAAGTTATATTATGGTTACTCTACATTTAAAACTGAATCTAACGATTATAGGTTTAACAGTTTGAATTGAAAACATTTTTTTTGATTATTAAATTTAAATTGAAGTAGGTATGTTTACACACATATTAAAAATTAAAAAGAAAATTGTTTTACTTTTGAAATTGCACATTGCCAGTAAATTCAATAAGTTGTATTATGAATACTCAACACTTTAGAGTGAATCTAATGATTATAGAATAAACTGTGTTAATTGAAAACATTTTTTTTTATTAGCAAATTTAAATTGAAGTATGTATATTTACCCACATATTAAAAATTAAAAATATAATTGTTTTTTTTTTTTTTAAATTGCACATTGCCGGTATATTCAATAAGTTATATTATGGTTACTCTACATTTAAAACTGAATCTAACGATTATAGGTTTAACAGTTTGAATTGAAAACATTTTTTTTGATTATTAAATTTAAATTGAAGTAGGTATGTTTACACACATATTAAAAATTAAAAAGAAAATTGTTTTACTTTTGAAATTGCACATTGCCAGTAAATTCAATAAGTTGTATTATGAATACTCAACACTTTAGAGTGAATCTAATGATTATAGAATAAACTGTGTGAATTGAAAACTTTTTTTTTTATTATTAAATTTAATTTGAAGTAGGTATGTTTACACATATACACATATTAAAATAAAAAGAAGATTGTATTTTTTTTTTTTTCATTATCATTTTATTTAAAAAGTATTGCTAGAGTCATTCTAAAGTTATTAAAAATTGTAAAGGCTATTGTATATGCTGTGTGAAATGTAAACTTATAATATTTTTTTTTTTTCAAATTTCGAAAGAAACATTTTGTACAAAATGTTTTACTCTAATTATCTACTCTCTTTTTAAATTGATTCTAATGGAAGTTATTGCAAATGTGTTCGATGAAAAATGGGTTTTTTATTATGATGCTGAATTGAGGTTGTTTATTTCCACACATTATAATTATTATTATATGGAATTTGGTTTTTGATTTTACGTAATTCTTACAGGGATGTTTATATATAAAATAATTTTTAAAATGGTGATGGCGAATGTTACGGGTTTTATATCAAAATAATAAAATAATATTCAGCTGGTTGTCTTGATCATGGCTTCCACTCTAGGTTTTCTTGTTTTATTTCTCTTGTACTTGTGGATTTGTGCTGCAAGATATGTTATTTCCTCTGTATCTCCTTTGCTGCTATTGACGTTTAGCTAGAATTATCCAGCATTTTATCTTGTCTATCTAAAAGAAAAAACGATTAATTTTTGTGCCCTCGTGTCCCAATAAGTTATAAAAATCAGCCTAGTCCCTTCTTGTTCATTTAATTTTACGTTCACTTATGTCTTCAGATTGAAACTTGTGAGAAAAATTTAGTTCACATTTGATAGTATATGCATAGTTACTGCTGTAGTTCTTGTGTCTCTCTGTAGGTGATGTTGGTATTTATTGGGTTTCCTGTGTTTGTATACCATGTTATTGCTATTCTATAATAAATAAAATACAAGGAGTTATTTAATTTTGTTGGCCTAAAAAATGTAATAATAATAAGATAGAAATTAAACTCGGAGAGTTGAGAAAAGTTTTGGTGCGATGCACTAGTTTTTCCAAAATCTAAAAGATATGTTTTGTATAGACTGCTAATACAAAATTATTTTGCTAATCTAACATGTGTTATGTATCAAAAAATTAAATAATATTCCGTCTATTGCTTCAATTCCTTTTTCAACTGTGATGAGTTTCCTTGTTTTATGGCGATTGTACTTGTTAATAGGTGCTGCTCGGCGGTTTTTTTCTTCGATTACTGCTTCGCTGTTATCGGTTGTACCGGAATCATTCAGCTGTTCCTCTTTTCTATCTGAAATTAAATATGATTAATTTGTGTTCACTCTTGTACCTTCAGTTAATTTAATAGCTTATCATATTATGGACTTTAATCTTAAGGTTGTTAAATTAAAAACAGTCTAGTCCCTAATTGTTGTATAATATTATCCGAGTCCTCGTATGTTAATTCCGTAAGTGCAATGTATTATAGCCTGGGCTATAATCAACGACGGCTATAGAATATCATTTATCGAAATTAACAAAACAATAAAAATATATTGAAATATTCTTACCATTTATTTATTTTAGCTGTACTTCACAACAACTATTCACGGTTGCTCATGATTGGTGAATGGCATTGATTTAACGTTTTGAAATGTATTTTAGGCGATCAGGTACTGTCTCATAAATCTTTTAGATTATAATTTATTTTATTTTATTTGTTTCTAGTATTGTCGTGTCGGTTTTTTATTTAAAATTTTAATATAATATACCGGTTGTTATCATTATCAGTTATCACTTATCAGTTTTCACTATTTTATATCGTATTACCATTGAAATGGATAAGATATACTGGAGCGCGGACTCGACCTTAAAAACGAGCAGTCGCGTTTGGCGTTACCGCCACCATCGATGGATAAAACATTTCGTTTTTACAGAGCGAATTGTAAATAATTATTTATTTTCATTCATAATCGCTGATATATTTGCTCAAATGCTTATAAAAGTAAATTATCTATCTCATACTACTAAAAAGTAAAAAAAAAAACAATAAACCATCAGCTGCCACAATATAACAAAATTAAAAATATAATAGACAACAAAAATATAATATTGGTGCTATTTATTAATTCAGTCCTCTTCCATTTGAAATTATAATTTTGTATTATAATAACAATTATGGTTTTAATGTATTTATTTTTTTCTATTTTTTTAAATAAAATATTAAGATGCTATAAACACCTTGTCGATTTAATTTATTAAACAGTCTTAATGATAATTATTAATTAATATTAATATATAGGTATCTAATAAATAATTTTAAATTTATACAAATAAACTAAAACTAATTCTAACCTTCTATACCTTGCACTTCTTGCAGTATAAAACAATTTTATAAATTGACTAAAAGTATGCAGAATTGTTTAGAACAGACCTGCAGTATTTAATAAGATTGTATTATTATGATTCTTTTAATATAAAAAAAAATATATAAAAAATATTGGAATATATTCATTATACAACATATTTTTTTCCTTTAGATAAATCGTAATAATAAAATAAAAAAAGGAAATAGTGTTTTTACACAGTATAAACATAATATTGACAATTAAAAATATTATATTTTTTTTTTTTAAATTTAATACTACCATTTTGTACAAAATGTTAAATTATAATTTTTCTACATTTAATAGTGATTCTAATAGTCATAATTTCAACTGTGGTCTTTGTGATATGAAAGTTTATATTGCCTATTAACAATATAATAATGAAATGGTGTGTTTACACTGTACAAACATAAAATAGACTATTTTAAAAATATTTTATATTTTTTATATTTCATGAAAACATTTTATTCAATAAATTATATTATAGTTACTCTACACTTAAGAATGAATCTAATGATTATAGTTTCAACTGTGTCAAATGAAAACTTTTTTTTTAACTAGCAAATTTAAAATGAACTAGGTAAAAAGGAAATGGTGTGTTTACATAGTACAAATATAATAAAAATAGTACCTGTTGGAGTACCAATTTAGGACATAAAACTATAATAAATGTTTACAGTACCTATCTTATTAATACATTTGTCATTGATCCGTTGGCTATCATATATTTTAGTTATTGCATTTTTAAGTTCAAATCCGTAATAATCATTAAAAGTTTTATTATTTTGTTAGATTGATGATTGTTTTTATTGTACCCACCTATAGTTCATAATTTAACATATTTTAAAAATGTAAAGACTAATGTGCCTTATAAATAAAATATAAAAAAAAATATAAATTTAAATTTACCTGTAGATATGTTTGCACAATTTATAATTTAATTAATATAAATTAAAAAAATTTAAAAAACCGTTTAAGCAGATCATTTTTTTCAGATTCAGTTTGAACCAAATTTTTAAATATTTCATTAAATTCAGTAATATGATTAGCTATTTTTTCAAGATGATCACTAACTACTTTTTTTTTATTTGTTTTTTGTTTTTTTGTTAATGGTTCATCAGGTGATCTTGGCGGCATTAAGTCTGTGCTTGCTCCAGTATCTTTTGAATATAAAGGAAGAATCAATGTGGCATTCTACTGACTTAATGCCACAGGATATAGTGACTAATGGAGTGTAGCTAGGATCCTTAGAAAAAATAGACTCCATCTTATCAAAATATTCCCATGATCCCGTCCACGACCAGTTTTTGAATTTTTTTCTTTTATATTTTTTATATGTTGTGGTGTGTGTCCTCCATTTTCACTGGCACATTTCACCTACATGAGAAAATAATTATAAATTTCAGTGTGATAATTATAGATATTTTATTGTTACCTGTTACAGAAAATCCAAATTTATTGAGTTTAGCACTAATATCATTCCATATTTGAATTTTTGTTTTTCTACCGTTATTAAAATGTTTCTCAAATTCGACTTAGGTACTCATGAGGCATTCAGTTGATGACCTATTCCATACAAACTTTAAATAATCTTTTTCATTAGAATCATCTAAAATAAGAAATCATTTTATTAGAAGTTTTAAGTTTTAATTTATTATAGGACAGAAAGAAGCTCATTTAGTATAATTTATTTATTTATGATGTTGTTTTATTATTTTTTGAGGGATAATTGAAATTCATAACTATTTATCTTAAATTATGGTAACTAGCAAATAAATAAACAATTGTGATTACTTACATTTACTTGCATTCAAATCATCAACAGTAATTTCTGTGCTTGGTCCTGGAACTCCAACACCACAGAAATCCAAGCTTGTTTCCTTTTGACTTGCTATTAAATGAAAACAAAGATTGGAAAATGCAAGGAAAAGGAATATATGGTACAGAGGAGTGTACTCGATAATAGGTAATGGATTAAATTAAATTAAATTAAAGGAGAGCTTTCGCAAACAAAAAGTGTAAAAATATGTACAGGTATAATCTGAGAAAAGACGGTCAGTCAGTCTATAATATAGTCTTAAAGTTTCATATACCAACAAATAATATTTTTAAATTCGAACAAAATAATTAAAATTATTATTCTCTCTTTTAATATGTAATTTTGTCCAAATTTGAATTTATAATATCAGTAAAAATCACTGTATTTATATATTTTTTAGATTTACACCCCGCAATATACCAACTAGATTTACTTTCCTACCAGAAAAGCTACTGTTGAAGAATATATAAGCATTTTTACTATTCTAAAAGGTGATGACAGACACAAAAAAAAAAAATTAAAAAAAAAACATCATTGTAAAACCAATACATTCATCGCTTCGCTCAGAATCTAATATATAAACCCATAATAAATGTAAGCCATACAATGGATGAACCTTATACAAATTTTACAGTTTTTGACAAATTTTCATTCAATGCTTGTTTATGGATTCTGCAAATCTGTAGTGGCTAAAGTGTCTTTCGAGTGTGTTAAAAATAAAATAATTGTTAATTAATTTTTTTATTAATTTATAACTTACTTTCAACCATAACATTTGCAATTGATCTATAATATTAAAAATATGTAAGCAGTGAAATTTTTTTACTGTACTCGTACATTGGGTTATTTTTTTACGACAAATCAATATCAAAAGCGATGTACGTATATTAATGTACATTTTATATACCTACATGAGCATTTTAGATTGAAATACTTAACACTACGTCATTGCGGTATATCTATACAATAAATTGCATGATGTTATAAAAAATTTATAAATCTTAAAAAACATTGTGTTTTATACGATTATGCAACTCTTAAATTTGATGTCTATGTTATTACTAGGTCTGGAATTTTGATGCAAAGGCATCTTTTTTTCTGGTGTTTCGAAACTTTGCTTTATAAAATGCATAAAATGCGTTTTGGGTGATACTGATTATAGGTACCTATTTTAAAGTTATTTATTTATTTTTTTTTGTTGCATTTTTAGGGCATTTTTTGAGATTTTTTAGGGCATCAAGCCCTAGTTATAACCGAATAATACTGCAAATCAAAGCAGTTGTCCACGCAGTAGTGTGTTGTACCTCATAGTGCGGTATAGCCATACAGGACTACATACGGTGCTAATAATTCCATACCGCAATGAAGTAGGTACAATATATTTGATATAATATTGAACTACAATAATTTTGAAAAAAAAACGCCCACGATCCCTGCTAACCTCCAACCATTATTACGTTAATGATACGGTCGTGAATCGTGATCGTTCGGCCTTTTTTCTATTTTTGTTTCTCTTTTACTCGGCTGGAAAACGGCGAGGTTATAACTCCTCAAGAATGCGGTGCAAATTTTAATCACGGTCGTCGTGTATTGTACACGGAATGCAATAACATTAACAACAACAATCAATACCTATTATTGTTGCCACGATCTGTTATTGTTGGTGTTGCTGTTGCGGTTGTGTCGTCGGGTAAGTTGTCGTTCTGAAATGAGACTCAAAATTTACTAGGAACCTATACGGCCGAATACGTCATCATCGCGGCCCGAAGAGACCGGTGTTCGGCGGCGGTGCACTCGCCGTCCAAAAATTACGGCGGCGCTCGTCGTTCCGGCTAGACTCCTGGTCGTAATTCCATCGGTTACCCCAAGAAATGTTGATCGACATCGACAATATCAGTAAGTATAATAATATATTTTATAATATTATTGAAATATTATTGCTGTAATACCACGCCAATCGCTGTTTAGTTCTTAGGGGTCGATCGACCGAATTCATGTACCAGGAGCCTAGTCGGAGGCGATGACTGCCTCTGCGATTTTCATGCGGAGAGCGGCAGCGCCGCCAAACACCGGACTGTTCGGATACCGACGATGACATAATATTCGGCCGCATAGGTTCCTAGTAAATTTTGAGTCTCATTTCAGAACGACAACTTACGCGACGACACAACTGAAACAGCAACAGTAATATCTACAACAAATAGTTTTAAGTCTAAGGCTGAGATTTTAACGCCCTAAAAATCTCAAAAAAAATACAGTAGGTATAAAGTGTATGAAAATATTATGATTTATTAGCAAATTTAAATTGAAGTAGGTATGTTTACACACATAATAAAATTTAAACAGATAATTTTTTTTTTAAATTGCACATTGCCAGTATATTATATGATACTACAGTAGTGTATTTTTTTTTATATACCTATACATAATATCATTGATTATAAGTACTATAGTATTTATAATATTTAAACAAAATACTTATATTTATAATTATTAATTAGTAACCACCAATTCAATGGCTTAATATTTTGAACATAAATTAATGAAAAAAAGTAATCTTTGAATAGAAATGCCCAAATATATTTTGATTTTATCTTTTGGTGATACACATTAACATAATTTAATGTAGTCATGTAGATTCTAATTGGTAATTAGTCATCGGTAAGTTTCATACCACAATACCTAGGGTTTAAATTATAATTGATAGATCAATGAATAATACTCAATTAGATTATGAGGGACAGACTGATAAATGATAATGCCGTACCTAGTAATTAATATAGGTATAATTTAAAAGTACCCTTGAACAAATTTTTTTCTACTTTATTAATTTATTATTATTACTTTACGTTAAAATAATAATCAAAATTGTATTATATATTGTATAATACTTATATATATATTTAATATATTAAATAAAAACTAAATATGTGCACATGTGTCTCTTGAGTAGTGACTTCAGACTTGTAACAAAATGTAATAAAATATATGAACATAAAATAAAGAATCATAAAGTCAGTCTGATTACCTGCGCCATAATGTATTGCAGAAGGACGGAATTCTTAAGTCGACCAGCACGGCAGCACTTTAAATTGAAATGTTCAATAGGTATCATACATTTTTATACTAAATACTAAAAACTCGAGAGTCAAGACCCATGAAGTTTATAGTTAAAACGAATTTATTACAGTGTTCAGCATTGATTACCCAAACCTAACTTTTATTGACTCTTATAGTTTATAAAGATTCATTAAAAATATTTATTTTTAAAAACCATTTAAAACAACAAAAAATATGCAGAAGCAAGATTAAAAAACTTTAAAATACTGTTTTATATGTACTTATATCGTAAATATGTCGCTAAATATAGCGAGCTATAATAGTTAAATTGTAATTTATTATTTTACGAGTATATTATGGTTGGCACACTATAAGCAGTATAAGCTCTGCAATACAGCGAGCTATAGTAAGTGAAATTGTACTCTGTTTATTGTATTATTATTGGTATTATAATCTATGCCACAATAAATTATACATTTTGTTTATATTATGACTCATATATAGCTACTTTGTAAATACCTAAGATTTTTTATATATCTATCATAGTCAATATGTAGCAGCTGGCCAGCGGTGCACCGACTAATTTGTAAGTTATTATTATTATTTATTTTTACCAATTTATTTATTGTTCGGTCGTCCCAAACAGGCAAATATTATTATTATTCTTACATGTTTGGCCAGAAGGGCCGTAGTCTTTATTATAATTGTTTGCTTGAGTCCTAAGGGTCATAATTAATTATTCCTTATTTTATTTTAAATTCTAAACATACGTTGAAAATTATACCGTTTTATTATATTATATATATATTATTCACTACACAGATGGTATATTTCTTTCGGCAATACACCAACAACATCATCTAATCCGTTAGTTTGTTTGATATAGATATTTAAATATACATATACATATAAATATATAATATATATACATCAGTCATCAATACATGTCTAGTGTCTACATAAGGTCGTGCGCGTAATAAATTATATAAGCAGCCGGACTCACAGGTTATAGTAGAACGTTCCTGGCGCGAACACATATTGACATATTGTATTATGCAGTAGTGTATTTATGTAGCAGTGTTCAGTCTGAATATAGTCTGAATATATACCTGACATTAAGATTAGTAAAATAAAAAGTTTGGAAATTATATAATTTAGTTACAACTATATACAGTAATACAGTAGATTATATACGCTGCAAATATATAATTTTTGACACAAACTAATCATTTAAGACTTATAAAGACGTAAAATTTACTTGTACACATAATATATAATATTCAAACAAGTGCATAAAATAATCCAATTAGGGATATCTATGATACATCTACGTGTACCTATAAATATTTATCAAATATAGGTCTAACCAAAGATGCAAAAATTGCATATGAATATATAGACATTCTGTATGCGTCTTGCGTCTATAATTATTATAATACAAGAAATCGTAGACATTATAGACGTATACTGCACAGACGTATATTCTATATTCTATAGAGACATTACAGCCCGTTCATAGGCATCACATATACTACCTATGTGTATGTTTCCTGGGTACTTAAAGCATTATTTAAATGAACATTTTCTGTGAACATACTTAAATTTTACTTAAAACCAGTTCTAATATTTATAAGAAAAAACATAATAAAGTTTAAACAAAAAACAACTTTATTTAGTTGAATTCACGTATTACATTATATTTTATTATTTTATTCAAAAAGTAATGACAATCTCCTTTTGTTTGAAGCAAAAAATTAATTAAATCATCAATTTATTGATTAAAAAATTTTCAGGATTTTTTTTAGTAGCCGAATTCATATTTGCACGTCTTAACGAATTTTTTAATTATTTCAACTTAAAATTTGGTTACTTTGTAAATTGTAGGGCAACAACAGTCAACACTCTGTTAATACGTGGACTCGGAAAACACAATATTTCATTTTTACATATTTTACTAGCTTTAATTGTATTATTTTTTTTTTTTGTAAAAATATTTCAATAACATTGTTAAAAACAACTGCAAGTAATTCATTAGAATTAATTTTTCCGTTTTCGTGTTGGTTTTAAAACGAAGAAGGTCATAAACTAACGAAAGCTAACAAAGTAGTAGTACGTATTAATATACTACGATATAAAATGCACTTAGTTTTTCTGTCTCCTAAAATAGATCATCCATCACGAGCTAAATACGATAATTCCAGGAACTACAACGGCACAGTATAATATGGCGTGGCGATAACAAACGAGTACCACTTTGATAAATACAATAATATTCACTGTACAGTGTACGATTTATTTTCTGGGTTCTATTAAAAATTAATCACCAGATATTCTTTATCGATTACAATAGCACCATCGGTTGTTTCGCTATCTGGCCTAGTTGTCACAACTCACAACTCACGACTGTTCAGTCGTCAGTCGTGGTGCGTGTGGATATTTCAGTGCGATATTATTATAATTTATTATTACTTACACATGGTTTTTTCATTCGTATACATACATAAATATATATCAAAACTTCAAGCAGTTTAAAAACTTTATTTGCAAATTGGATCTCGCCGTACAAAAACCAACCAAACGTTTTTCACGACAGATGGTACAATATTTTTTGTCAAGTTTACGACAAAAATATTCCGTGCACCAAAAAGTCACAGGTAAGTAACACAACATGTACCTACATGGCTGTATGTATTCGATTGTCCACAAAAATGGTTTAAAAGAATGCTAAATACGTCGTCAAAGCAATTATTTTTATCAGAAGCTACTCCCAATAAAAAAAAAAATGATTTCTACAAAGATTTTGGTTTAGTAGCAACTAATGTACTTAGGTATTAAATGCAAGTCTCTCAATTTTATACATTTTGGGAGAAATATACTGGAAAACATATTCCAGATGAAAGTGCATTACGTAAAAATTATTTTGAGCCAATATTTGGTTATTGATTGTTATTGGAAAATTAATGAAATTTAATAAATTTAACCTAACCTATTGGCTATTGTAAACCAGTTTAATAATATAAGTTTATAAATAATAAATTTAAATTGAATACTTTTTTTTTTTTAATGAAAGAACATTTTGTATTCTTAAAGACTTAAAATACCATATATCTGGTATTTTAAAGCAATATTAAGAGCGTATTGTTTATTTTAAACAACATAAAAGTATCATATTTTAAGGATTTATAGAGAATATAAATCCAACCTAAATTTTGATAGTTTATCAATATTTATTACCTGCACATTTAGGTGGGCGGCTTTTTAAGCTCTGTTCTCAATATTTTTGAAGCATAATTAAAGCTTTTTACAAAAAATGTATGATGTCAAAAACACTATACTTAATTGCAATGCAATTTTTAAATACACTTACCAATACTTGACAGTTCTATGAAAATTAATTAAAAATTAGAACATAATAAGAAATAGGTACTATTTTTTAATGCAGACCCCCCACACGAGTCTTCTCAGTAAAGCCCTGTATTTCATTATATGAAATTAAAATTAAATAGAAAAAAAATAGTACAGAGGTGTAGCCTAGGGGGAGTTGGTGGTTCAAAGCTTCTGCTCCTTTGCTTAAAAAAGCTACATCATTTAATTTGTTACCTACTAAAGTTAATATATATTTATGGTTTGGTTACATCTATAAAATTAAGTAATATTAAAATATATTCACTATATTATCATGAAATATTTCACAAAAACGTGAAACATTGAAATTTTTTTAATACAAATATTAATTATGGTTATTTATCAATTATTAATTATATAATTAATAAAATAACTCAAACACAGATATAAACAGTACTGAAATAGATGAACTTATGAATATGATTAATTCATAAAAGTTTATTATGTAGTTTATTAAGTTTATTATCTTTAAAACTATAAATTTAATATAAGATGTATTAAATAATTAAAATTTATATAATTTTTATTATTTATATTATCAATTCCTTATAGGCAAGTGTATAGCAAGTGTACTGTTGGTATTTGTGTAATAAACAAAAACTGATAGACTATATTCCTATTAAAAAATTTTCTACATGGCATATCACATTTATATTTATATATTTAAATAAATAAATAATAAATGTATAAGTATAGTATACCAATTAATATACAGTACTACAGTCTACAATGAAGTAATGTGAGAATTTAGTATAAAAGTATAACATTGGATCATTTTAACATTTTTATATGCTTTTTTGTCAATAAAAAAAACATGTTGAATACCATTTTAAATGTATATTAAAGAAAACCATCACTCATGAGTAGTTAGTGATTGTTTTCCCTAATATTATAAAATGGTGAAGTTAAGTTATAACAATTATACCTACATAAAAATAGAACTTATTTAAAAAAAAAAAAAATTATTGTAGTATTGAAATATTTCATGCATTACAAAATATTTCACAATTTTAAATTTCATGAAATTTTCAAACACTATAAAATATAACGTTATTACATTTATACAGCTTTATAACGTTTATTAAGGTACCTACACAAGGCGAATAATTCGCGCATGGATGCGATTATAATTCGCCAGGAACGTTCGTTTTAAATCAAACAGCTTGTGTAAGATTCACATAATGTCCACCATAATATCCGCTATCGTTTGCGACTATAGGCGAACAATCGCCCAAAACAGCTAAAATTAAATACGATGTTTTGACCGACTTGGAGCGAATTTTAATCACGTAAAATTTAGGTAATACTAGTGTGCAAGCTTTGTGTTCTAGCGAATAAAATTCGAGGCGATTTAAATATTTAAAATCGTGTTCGAGGCGTTCATGCGCGAACTATTATCATACCTATATTATATTGTGGTGGTACAAGGTCGCATCACCACTTTACTGGGTCGAACGATCGACCGTCGTTACCATTTTTTGCAACGCGTAGTTTACCTTTATTTTATATTCGTAATTAATTTTGTACTGTATTCGTTTTTGTATTATTTTACGCCCATTGAGGTTTATGTAATACGTTCCACCGCCGACTGCCGAGCTTACCGCGACAATTGCGAATGTCACGATGCCGGCGACTTCGAAAGCTTCGTTTACTTTTTGCTCACGGCGTGTTCGATCGAGCCACGCGGGACAACGAAGCGAGTCTCTTTCACGTCATAAAAAAAAAATAGTTATGTGTCGCTACAGTCATTCCAGTCCGAACACCTCTTACCTTCTGCTTCGGAGTCGAACAAAACATACCTACGACGACATGTTGACCGCAAGTGCTGTTTGACATCTTGCAAACATTACCTCCAGGTTACGACACCTACACGCCACAATATTATTTATAACGGCGTTTTGACACGATCATTATACTTTTAATCATGTTTTTTTTTTTTAGTGAGCAAGTGGCTTTATGTCTTGTAGTACTATTGTCACATGGCCATCGACACAAGTCTGATTGAATTGATGCAGTGATAACACATTAGTACACTACCTACGAAAAAAAGTACTAATGTGAACGGTTAACGATTTTCGGCGCACTTTCAGTTTTCTGCTTCGGAGTAATATTTTTTAGTGATGACTGAAGAGCAAAAAAAAGAAAATGGTCATTAAATCCCTCCAGTGGTAAATTCCTAGCTACCGTATTGACTGATACTATTGAGAAGATAAGTACCTATCTTATTAATTTTAATGAATTAAATTAGAACTATATCATTACATTAAGTTTCTTTTTTAAAATAATAATGTATGACATTGTATGTATTACAATTAAAATAATAATAATAATATATTTAGCACAATGAAAATAGTAAATATAATGTCATTAATGGTGCTTAAAAGTATTTATCTGAATCTGAATAGAATACAAATTATTATACTTAATGTAATAGTTTTTTTTCTTAACTTAAACACACCATTATAAAAGGAATATACAAAATTATAATTATGAAAAATATCTGCACATTTAAATCGCATATAAAATTTAAAACAAACTATACGGAATTCATGTATTTTATATTTAAAAATTAATAAAAATAAATATTACCGAACATAAATCAACAAAAATAGACATACACATTATAGTAAATTATTTATTTTTCTAAGAAATAAAATTATTTATTTTTAAATTAAAACAAAAAAACTTAATGCATAAAGAAAATGCACTAAGTAAATAATACACAATAAGTGATAACATTCTATGTACTACTTATACAATTCCATTTGCTACAGTAAAAAGTTAACAATACTCGAATATAGGTGGTAATTTTTGTATAATAAAATATGAATAAAAACAAAATTAATTCAGACTAAAAACGCATAAGCTAACCTTAGTAACTAATATGTATGCATCAGTAGATTGTAATTCTTCATTGTGAATTTTGATATTTTTTCATTGATTTAAATTTGTTAAGCTCATCATCAGTACATAAATTAAAACCTTTATTTATAATTAGCTTTCTGTGAAACACAATGACCACAATTAGCATTGGAGCCTTTTTGAATAAGTACTGCATATAAGTTGTACTTATAATTTTTTCTTGAAGTTGTATTATGTTTATTAGTTAAACTTAAATATTGTGCCATGTCTAAGGTTGTGGGAATTTTATAAATGTGTTTAGTTTTATTTTCTGAATTGATTTTCTATTGTAAACAAACCGCATTAGTTAAAAACTAAACACTTTAGGTAATTTATTCAAATACATTTTATGTGTAGCATTTTGTTTTCCTTCACATTGATCACAATAATATTGGTCATCTCCAGCAAGAAGTTCTTCTTTAAAGTAATCTTTCAAACTATCATCTAAAGTTTTATGACCTTCAATGCTTAAGTTTAGATGTCTAAATGTAGAATGACTTGTAGATTCAATGTTACACGTCAAGCATATTGTAATTATACTTTGATATCCGCCTAAAAGATTGTTTTCCACCATTTTTCTAACAGATACATTTGTTTGTTCATTAAATTTATTTTCTAGTGTTATTAATAATAAATTAGATAACTCTTCTGAATCCTGTTCTATTCTTGTATCTATTTTTAATGATTTTTTAAAAGCTTCTAGATTTATTGTCTTTTGTTTCCCTTTTAGCATTTATGCAAATATTAATTGTAATTGACCAATAGAAGTTATTGGTTCATATCTGTTTTCAATGAAAAGAGTTGGGTTATGTTTTTCAGTCTCATCTTCCATAGGATTCCATTTTAATATGGTATTTCTAACTTGTAAGTTGTGGAACCATAACTGGAGCAAACTATTAATGTAACATATTGCTCCTAAATTTTTCAAACCACAAAAAGAATTTATTTCTCGAATTTCTAATTCTGAAACTTTAACTGGAAAGACATGTTTTGAAGCCAACGTTGTTCTCCTAATCTAGATAAGCAGAATGGGTTGTTGCTTTAAGTATGGTGGTTAGATAGTGGTTTACATCTGGGATGTTCCAAAAAAAAAAAAATTTGATTAACATGACTATTGTTGATGTCAATAGGATGAATGTTTTCAGCCCAAGACCACTGCTTCCTTTTTTCTTTAATCGACTTTTTAATATGCATGATAAACATTGTTTTTTGGTGAATTAATCCGTTTGTGAGCGTTTGTCATTGAACACTTGTGAGTTTCTTGCTGAAACAATAAAAGCAAATAATATATTTAGAATAGGTTATCGATGGATTATAAAAATAATAAAATAAATAAAGCAAATTAGATACTAAGCTTAAAACTATTTTTAATTAGGCATTTAATACTAACACCGATTAAAACCATTCATCCAAAATTTAACGATAACATTTTGATAATTTAATATTCTTAAAGAAAGTAAGAAAGTAATTAATATATTTTAAATTATTTAGATTAAAACTATAGAAGTTTGAAAATGGAGTGTTAATTTTGATTAATTATTAATATGGTATGGTTTAATTTGAATGATATGAAATTAATTTGTAAAATACAGTGAGTTTCACTTAATGTGATCACTTTGATGCAGATCATTTTGATTCTATAACTGGTTGATTCTATAAAACATTTACAACATTACACATACAATTTGGTTTGGGATTTTTATTTTTGATTCTATAAATGAGAGATCACATTAAGCAGAACTCACTTAAGTTTTAATTTATATAATTTATTGAATACCAGTTTACATTTTTGGAACTTATTATTTACATCAGGGGTGGTTAACTAACTTTTATAGACTTTTGATCGATCTCTGATGAACATCCCTGGATTTACATGATTTTAAATATTTAATGTTATTTATTTTAAAAATGTGCTAACTATCTCATGTACAAAATAAAAATTAAGTAATTAATATTTTTAAATAAAATATTTCATGAAACTAAACAAAAAAAAAAAACCATGTAAAATATCTTTTACTATAGAAGGTCTAATGCATTTTCTATCATCTTAATTTTGTAAGAAAATAAATTACAACTATTGTTATATTGATGTATATTGTTAGCTATTTATAAATTACAATTTAGCTTATAAAAATATCATTTACTAAATCAGCCAAAATTTCAATTTTATACATGGCTAAAAGAATATTTAAATTTTATGAAACTCGTTAATTGTAGCAATATAATTTTTTGAATTGGTTAGCTTAAAATTAAACATGTTTTGATAAATTATTTTCCAGACGATGATTTTGTAAAAGTTTGAAATGCAAGCCATATATTTTTTTAATATGAACCAAAAGCATTGATCAATGTATTTATGATTAAATTTGAAGTGGTTTCATCTGGATAATTCTAATTTTATAGCCATAATCAAGTAGTCTAAACTACTTTAAAAAAATAAACCTACCTAAATATGGTTTCAAATGCAAATTATTGAAATTAAACACAATTTAAATTTTTACTACACATGCACAATGCACATATATGGAGGAAGTTAAAAAGTTTAACGCTCCTATGTATTTCTAGGTGTCTTTATATATTAAATACCTCACTATACTATATACTGGTTAAGATCTAAGATCAAACTGCACCACTCACCCTCATTTCTCCCAGATGTTCCATCTATGATATATATTTGTTATGATTGAAAAACGCAAACCTTCTATATTTTATTACAAATTATGCAGTTGAAAATTAGTATACAATTTTTTTATTATATTCACTCACATATATTCATTTAAAATTTGATTAATAAATAATCAATAAAAATTATATAAAATAAAACTGGAATTTTAAACTATTTCTAAAAATTGTGTTGTTCATGCAAATAATTTTAGATTAAAAAATATAATGATATATTTAAATATAGAAATTCCTGAAATTATTTAAGATTAAAGACATTTTTAAGTTGAAATTAACATTTTGTTTAAAATATACTTTTTCTAATCACCATATTTTTTATATTTTATTAAACACATTTTATCTGTTCATTCAATACTCACATAAAATCAAATGTGAGAGTTTTTAAGGTGGCTACTGAATACATATTAGAAATTTAATAAAACGTGATGAATAATTTAAATTAAGTTAATAATGTGTTTTAAAATTTAATGTAATCGAATTTTGAAAATATTTTTAATCAATTTAATTCTGTTTTCATAAATATTTGCTATAATATTATGCACTTATACTCAGTTGAATTAAAACATTTTCATTTTTTTTATACCAAACCACTATTTATATTGAAAAATTTCCTACAGTTTGAAAAAAAAAATGTTGAGATTGTACATTTTCAGCTGACTTTTGGCAACTTTTCGATACTTATGTGGTTTCAACTTGTGTTTAGTATATTATAATACATTTCAATATTTAGAAAAAACTATAGTCACCGTCACTGTAGTACCGTACAAAAACTTTGTAAGTGTGCGTATATGAAGACGCGTTATTTAATAATAATAATTAACTGTAATAATAAAGTGATAAAATATATGTCAACACATAAATCGTAAGGTCATAAGGTCGTTATAGCAACAATTTATAAACAAAAATTTCCATCATAAATCCCTGTTGGAACAACCCTTTAAAATGCGAATTTTGAGAAATCCTTTCTTGGTGCGTCTCTACTTTGCTTAAGAAACCTCTGTACAAAATTTCAAGTCTCTAGACCCAACGGTTTGGTCTGGGCGTTAATGAATCACCCTAGACAAGTCATTTTATACATAAAGATTTACGTGTAATCGAAAAATAGAAAAATAATTTTAAATTGATGGATTATTATTATACCAACTGTGAAAAGTTAAGTATTTCATCTACCAATAATGAAAATCGTTGATTAAAAAATAAGCTAACTACCTACTTAATTTAAAAAGTTAAAAAAGAATTAACTTTTTAACTAGTTAATGCCCACTTTGGAGAAATTGTTATTTTATTAAGTTTAGCGCACGAACTAAGATATAGGTAAATATCTATACATATAACTATACCTACTAATATAATATTAAGCTGATGAGTTTGTTGGTTTGTTTGAACGCGCTAATCTCAGGAACTACCGGTTCGAATTAATTTTTTTTTTTGTGTTGGATAGTCCATTTGTCGATGAAGGCTTTAAGCTCTATAACATAACGCTGCGACCAATAGGAGCGAAGCATCAGTGAAAAATTATAAATATGTATTTTATAGATAGATATAGATATATCATGTATATCTTAGTTCGTGGTTTAGCGTTTAAAATTAAACTGAATATTATTATATTATTAATTAATTATCACAAAACAGTATAATAACAGTTGAAATTGTATACCTATTATTTATTTTCATTCATCATAGTCAAGTTAAATACTTATATCGTAGAACATAGTTTATTCGTTTAACATTATAATGTTTTGAAATTGTTTTCTCATTTCTTACTTCTGTTTAGTTTTTATAAATGATACTGAACAAAATGTAAATGAGTACTTCTTTGATAAGATAGTCGGTCATTTTACAGGAGTGTTTAAATCACAGATTTCTATATGGAACTAGATAACGAATTCCCGCTATTAATTGAAGTTTTCTTTTTAAGATTAAAATCATTGCAATTGCATATTAAATTTTGAAAAATATGATTCTTCTAAAATAATATTTTGTACCTTATGGACAATTTTTTTGTCTTTCTAGTGAATATTTAGTTGAAAAGTTATTATTACAAATATTATAAGAAAAATCCATTTGAAAAAAGACATAAATCAAATAAATACAAAATTTTAAATCACCACGTTATCATTGTTATCTAGTAAGGTATGCGCTCGATACCATATTGCGCGTGCGCTCCATGAGCGGTGAAATCCTGTATTAAACACTCCTCATTTTTTTACCCTTCTTGAATATTTTATGCTACGGGTGCAGGAAGTCGACTATTTAGTAAGTTGTATTATATATCTGTGGTAGTTACATATTTTATTGTTCATTTAAATTGACCGGAACAGTTATGAACCACTGAATTATGTTTAAAGAGTCATTGTAATTTTAAGTAATCGTGTATGGGTATGGAAGAAATTGTCTAAACACATTATTCACTGATATTTTGATTCCCTCTTTTTGGATACACTGTTATTCCTAACCACCAACGACACAGCTAGCCTGTGCACTACTTATTCAAACAACATTTATCTGTATTCTTTCTTTTTGTCTTTTTTAGCTGAACTAACAGCAATTTTGCCACTTCATAAAAGAGGATTGAGTTTATTAATAAATATATAAATCAATATTGCTGCTGACATTTCGGAATGAAGAACATCTATGGCGTACTTCTTTTGCTATATATCACTCTCGGTAAGTACCTGTTTACCACACCGCATAAATGGCGGAGGAGACGTTAGTTAGACCGGATTCTAAACCTGTTGTCAACTCAATTAGTAGAGAGGTTAGGAGCCATATCCCTCATTATTATTATTATTTCTTACTTGAACTACTTATTACAGTACTAATTACCTATGTTCTATACTATGATCACAAACATGTCTATGTTACTGGCAAAGTAGGAAATTCGGGCATTGTTATACAGTACTGTGCACGATGCCCGAAGATTTTGGACAATGTATGAATGATAATTTCAATACTCAAATTGTTCATACATTGACCGGGCATTGTACTAGATTGCCCGGACAATCTTGAATCTACCCTGCCCAGATTCAAGTGGGCAAAGTGAATTAAATACAGCGCGCTACACACATTTGTATCGAATTGCATTCATATTTTATACTTATAAATATCACTACAAAATTATACTTAGATATTTTAATATCTAATTATCTCTAAAAATCTTTTAATTTAGGTAGCCAAGCGTACGATAGGTGTATTTGCAATACATTGTGTAAATCTGTAAATGTAAAAAATCTGGTCGACTTAGCAACTGTAAGTGCCATAATATTGGTGTATGTGGTAATAAATAATGTACAATAATGCTATAGCCCTTCATTATTTTTTAGTAATAATCAATAATTAAAATAAAATTATCAAAATAATTGTAATTTAATAATAAATTGTATTTTATTCATATCAATCCACTTGATAATATCAAAAAAGTTGTGCAAGTTAATGGTATTTTCTGTAAGATGTTTTATTTAACTTTTTATGTATTCAATATTTAATCTACAGTGCCCAACTTTTTACTTTGTCCATAACATCTATATAAGTTAATTATCAACTATACAGATCACAAATAAAGGTTTATCAAATATAATACCTCCCTATGACAAACACCTATCAATAAATTACTAATACATTATTATCAGTTATAAGAGTTGTTTAATATTGTATAGCGCTTAAGTGACTTATGCTTATTTATAATATATACTGCATTAATAGATATAATATAATATATGAAGGTAGGTATCAATCTATATTTAAAGTTTTAATAAGCACTAAAACATTTAATACACCCTATGCCTACCTACTTATTATATCTTAGTCCAGTGGTTAACTTACTATTAATTTTACTCTTGCCTAAAAACTCCTAGAATCCATCTCAAGAATTTTAAAAGTAATTAGGTTTTTATTTGATGAACAACAGACATACAAGTTATACTAGTTCTGCTTAACACATCTAGTTAGTAAGAATAATAGCCAATAAACACGATGGAAATATTTATCACTTTATTGGTGACTGTACACTAACGGCAAACAAAAAATTACAGAATGAACATTATTTTTGAATACTTTTAATAAACTGTTGAATGCTTATTTTAAATATGTTTATTTTTCATGATTTTGATATTTAAAATAGTATTAAAAAAACTTGGTAATCTTACACTGTTCAAATTAAACAAAGAGAAATCACAGTTTTTATAAATAAACAAGTAAATAAAATCCACTAAAAGTTGTATTTTGTTTAGTTCACTTATTATGAAGATAATACATGCTAGTATTTATAATCAATGATAATATTTTGTCTTTTTCTTACAAACATAGTATATTTATATATTACAAAATAATTTTATGTTGTCTATTATATTATGGTCAATTATCCATCATCGAATTAAAAGGTTTGATTTTTAAACTAAACGTTATTTTTATATTTTATATTTATATGAGTTATGTTGTTATGTGCAATTATATATTTTTTTATATTTTGCATGTAATAATATGCTATAAAATTAAAATTTCAAAGAAAATCTACTAGAAAACACGTATAATGTTTTTTACCTTTAACGATTATATTAGGTAAAATTACTTCAATATTAAAATTAACAACACAAAATAAATTTAGCTTAATTCAAATTTAATGTAATTTTTTTTTTCTTTAATACCTATCGATTAAAAATATTAATAAATATTTATCAACATAATTACTAACTACTATATTACAATCATACCTATAAAAACATCATACATGATACAGATTTTCTATATTATAAATAATTATACACATTATTCACAAAAGTTGTAATGTTGCATAATGTAATTAATAACAATAATGATTCAATTTTAATTTTAGCTTATTCGCAAAAAATGCCATTTATATCACATACTACACGTCAATTTGTAAGAGATATTGGGAGTGAAGTGGATTTGGATTGTTCAACCAAACATTCCCGAGAATTCAATGTTTTATGGATTAAGGTTATAAAAAATCAAACAGATGAATCAATTGTACTTTCGTCTGGAAGTACACTTATTGTCAAAGATCCAAGAGTTTCATTGGTAACAGAAATAAAGCAAGATAGCAGTCGATACATAATACATGTAACTAGTTATAAAAAAAAAACTTATGTCCCATGTTATTATTGAATAACAATCTAATTTGGAAATAATATATATTTTTAGATTAATAATATTCAGGAAGACGATGCCAGTACCTATCGCTGTGATCTGATAACTGGGTTTAATAACAAAATATCTGCTTACACTGAGTTATTGGTACGTGGACCACCATTTATTTATGATAATTCCACCAAATCATTAGTTGTAGAAGAAGGTCAATCAGTGCAACTTGCATGTTTTGCTGGTGGATATCCTACTCCACGTATTTTCTGGAGGAAACCTAACAATGCAATTTTAACTATGTGAGTATCAATGTATAGGTACCAACAATAATACAAAATACATAAACTTATTAAACATTATTTTAAGTATAATTTATTAATGATTAATTACATAAATTAATTATGCATTACATCCTCTAGAGGTAACATTTTGAAAATTTCTGCTATAAAAAAAGAAGATCATGGAAACTACTACTGTATAGCTGAAAATGGTGTTGGCAAAGGTACCAAACGTAAAATTTCCATAGATGTAGAATTTGCTCCAGTAGTAACTGCTTTACAAACTATAGTGGGACAAGCTGTAAATTATGACGTATATCTTGAATGTCATGTTGAGTCGAATCCTCCACCAGCCATCATTTGGATATTTGATGGCGTACAATTAACCAATAATGAAAATTACTTGTATGCTCTTAATTATTGTTATTGATGGAATAACATTTAATGTCATTTTTTTTTACTTTTAGAATATCAGATTTGACTACTGCTGACGACAAAATTGACAGTAGTTTACAAATTATAAAAATTAAAAATTATCTTTATGGTGATTATATTTGCAAAGCAGCAAATATTTTAGGAACTGCTGAAATAACAATTACTGTTTTTGGTAAATATTATTTTTATAAACATATTCATTTAAATTTGATTAGCTTAAGTTGTATAGATAATAATGTAATATGAAAAGGTTTTATAATTAATATAATTTTACATTTATTTTCATTGATTATATTATTTTAATTTTTACTTAAAAAATAATTTTTTATTTCAAGGTTAATGACGATTTTATTTTTTCGGCAATTAATATATAATTAATAACTTCTTATATTTGTTTATTTTACAGAAACGGTATTACCACAGTGCCCTCCTGTTTGTTAAGATTAATCGACCACGCAAGCTGCTGTTTTATTCTAGTAGTAGCTATTTTCCATTTTTATATTTATACACATTTAATTATTATTTTTCTACCCAAAAACAATGTATTAAAGATGAAATAATATAATTCTAAAATAACATAATATTGATTTCCCTTTATATTGTACAATTTAAATTAAATTTATAATACAATTTAAAAAGATACTTTTTCATTTAACGTCTAAATTAAATATATAATAAGCTTGTAATATTATGTTGTTCTGGTGTATTAATATTATTTTTATAATATTGCAACTGATTAAATAAGTTACAGCAAAAAACTGAAACCATCAAAATTTTTTCTTCTAACTTCTTACACTAAATATTTTTTATCCTTGAAATAGATTTATTGTGTACACTTAAAAAGTTAGAATTTTAGGATAAGCTTGAATAATTTAAGTTTATTTAAAGCCAATTTTGAAAAATTCCAGTTTATGATATTTGCAAATATTTAGGCCGTTAATTGAATTGTTAAGTGATGACTAGTAGTCATCTTTACATTGTTATAACATAATATTTTAATTGTTTTACTATTATTGCCTATAATTATAATAACCAGTGGCACTTAACTCAGACATTTTTTGTAAAACAAAATTATAAAACTGCAGATATCTAATATTATATAAAAATACTTAATTATTTTTTTAAGATTTTTTTAATTGAGTTTTTAGTTTTCTATAGTGTCTACACGTTTACACATTGGTTATAACTTTTAAAAATGTTATTATTGGTTGCAAGATAATAATAAACCAATTTAAAAGCGAGCATTTCACATGACATATAAGTTTGGTGCCATTGATAATAACCTACTTTATTTATAAATCATGATTATAAAATTTTTCAACCTGTACTCTTCCTCTTGTGATCTTAAATATTCTACCCTCAAGGGTTAAGTTACTCAAATATCAGGTGATAGTGCACTGTATTATTTATTTATTTATTTTTATATAGTTTATAACTATTTCAAACATACGTTGCTATATTATATTTAAATGTTAGTTTATGAATGATAGTTGTATGTTGTCATTTGTTCAATGATTGTATTTAATCTTTAACATGAATAATATCAATTTATAATTTAATATAAGCAATATTATTACTATAAAAACATATTTATTTAGGGTAAGTAAATTATATTTAAATATTATTTGAAAAGAACAAATAATCAACTTGATAATACTAATATTCTGCTCATAGTATTCAATGTACACAATTTTTTGTATTTATAAAATTTATTGCAAGATTATTGCACAATTCTTTAGCAGTAAAACATCTTTATAACGGACCTTCTAATAGACAGAATCCTCCTTAAAACGGAATAAATTGTTGGTCTCAACCGATTCCGTTATAAAGAAGTTTTACTGTATTCTCAGTCACAATAATTATCATTCTTATAATTATACTTGTAAACGAATAGTGTTTTACTATAATCCTAAATAATTCTTTTATCAAATAACACTCAGTATTTTAAATTTTGTTAATGTTTTTTAAAATATATACATTTTTTTTAAATTTTACGTCAAAGTAAAACAGTATTTTTAAGTTTTTAATTTTATGTTTTGAGAAAAAATTTTAAGAATATTTCGGTGTATAAAATCGAAATTCGGATATGTAGTTTTTAAGTATAATTATTTAAAACTTGGGTAAGCGATGTAGTAGATCGATTTTATTATTTTATCCTTATCATTTTTCGGACGACTACAACCATCTCTTAGATCGACATTTTGCGAGATATGAATATTGAATAAGTTAAATTAATTAATCTATCAATGGGTAATATAATACAATAATTAATATTTAACAAAATAAAAAATTTGAATACTAATTAATAGGCATTAAATTCGACAACCAGTGGTAATATGGTTAGTTGTTTTTTTTTTTTAATTTTTCTCCCATGATACTGATATGAATATTTTTTTTGCCATATGACGTGTTCGGTTAACAGCAATGTGTACAATGTTAACTGGTTTATATCTCATTTAACGAAACACTTCAAGTTGTATCCATATGTAAGTGTATTACTTAACTATAAAATTTAGTTTTAAATTTATCATAGTTTTGTTACAATCACAGTGTCCGTCACAATCATAAACGACATAGGTACCATTATACTACAACATTATACGTCATAGTCGGTTTTCAAATAGGTTCGGGTTTACAGGTACCAATTGTTAATCTAGTGAAGATTTGGACAAAAAACAATTTGATGATTGTTTATTGAATGTTAAAACATTTCATAAGGGATTGCCGGTCATTGTTGAATCTAAAACTATGTTTAACTTAATGCGTCGTGTTAATGTAAGTACCTACCTACAACAAATACTTAAGAGAAAATTGTTATAGAAATGTCGACCCGGCCGGCCTGGGCCGAATATATGGTGCTAGTCTTGGGCAGCAAGCCCGCAAACACGATTCATTACATTCATGTCATTGCTAAATAAAATATAACCATGATTCGTGGCTTGTACTAATATGTAAATAAGTATAAGATATCTGACATCTCTGTATGTCCAGTGGTGAACTGGACGAGCGGGATACCGGGTTTCCCGCCTTCCCTGTGGACCGCTGCTCGTATAAAATATATATTTATTAATATTATTGTGAAATTATAAATTAAAATGTTATCGAATAACTAATATATTAAGTAGTATAAGTATATTATATACTAATAAATAATAAGTAAATAGGTTATATTATTGAGCATAAAAATCCAAATTTCTGATTAATTTAAAATGCGGAACCGGTTTGTGTTCGGCCATGATATAGTAGCTATTAACATTGAGACTATATTGTTTACTCAATGCTAAATACTAATAGGTAATATTGGATATCCCTCTACATATCATAATTTATGTACCTATGTATTAAATATTAATTAGTCATTGTTATCTTTCAAAAAAATGTGTTATTTACATAGACCTTATACTAGTATAAGGTCTATGGTTATTTATGCCTAGAGTAACCACAGTTATCTCAGATAACTAACTAGTATGTATACAATTATGTAAGAAGGCTTTTTGTAATGAGATCAAAATGAAATTGTTAGCGAGTGGTTTTTTTTAAGTATTGGCCGGTCAAAACTTTTGCCCCCCCCCCTCCTCTCAAAACCTGAAATGACGGCACTGATAACAACATTTAGTGTAACTCATAGACTTATATAATTATTATATTATATATGTCTGTGATGCACGAATAAAAAGTACTTTTTATCCGTGCTGTGGTGTAACTAAACCAGTGATGGCACTTACAAAATTGAAAGATAGATACAGAATAAAAATATTATCTTTGTATTGTTATCGTCGACCCTATTTCGTGGCACAGAGATAGAACAAATATCTATTTTATCATAAATTATATTAACATGATCATAATCAATAATTTTTTGTTCATTTTCTGTTCTTTGCTTATTTTATTTTACGTTTGGTATTGCCATTTGTTGATGTGCTTTTTTACACTTTATAAAATAAGTATTTACTATTTTGTAGGTATCTACTTATAGGTATATGATGTAGGTATAGTTATTAATATTTACAAATTTACAATACTTGATTTATTAAATATTTTTATTTTCTTTCATCATGGGCACATATGTTATGGTTGAGCATTTACTGAGTATCAACTTTTCAAATTCCCCACTTGATAAAAAGGTTGAACAAAATAAAGAAAGTAAGGCCAATACCAATTTTAAATATAATATAAATTTAAAAAACAAGTCTAGAGAATTTAAAATAAGTAATAATATAGGAGTGGGTGCCGAGAAGACTGCTTGTGTATTCTTATACACGATTCTTATTGAAGAGACATCGAGTTTTGACTTTTTATCAAAGAGACGTGTGTTTCTACTTTATTTGTTAAATTATTTTATTAATAAGATGCTTCACACTCTTGTGTCCTGTATTGATTATTTTATATAAAATGTGCCAT
Organism: Aphis gossypii; assembly: GCF_020184175.1. NCBI lineage: Eukaryota > Metazoa > Arthropoda > Insecta > Hemiptera > Aphididae > Aphis > Aphis gossypii. Next base: position 39,518,524 of record NC_065533.1, read on the forward strand.
CACACCACCTTGTATGTAATATCAGTACTGACAGTACGGGGTCCGTAAAAATACCTACACATATAAAATCAAGTTCATCCATAAATCTTAAACTTTTAGGTAGACAAGATATTAGGTAAAAACTTTCAAATGTATATAGGCTTTGTATACAAAAACATAATGGTAACATGGTAGATTATCATATATAAAATGTATTATAAATTTTAAATTGTATGATACATATAATATCTACCTACTTACATAATATTTAATTCTTAAAATTGTACATCAAATATTTAATTATTGTTTAATACTTTTTATTTGCTAAATTTTAATTAATTATTATTCTTTGGTTTCAGGAGAATACAAGTATCATTCATAAGATGGTATATGCATTTAATTCAGATGAACTACGGAATATTCTAGGAAGTTTACCAAATCAGGTAATATTTAGTAACGAAGAATCTTTACGCAACCATCTTTTATACTTGTTAACATCATCTAGTTCATCAGAAAGAAATTTTATTGAAAAAAAAATTTTAGAAGTCTATAAGTCTCGATCAGTACAGCTACAGCATCAACCTCCGATTTGTAGACCACCAAGACCACAAATACCATATTTTATACAACCTACTCATAAAATCCCAGATGAAACAATACATTTTGCGCATAACTTACCATTTTTTAAAACATTAGAGACAATTTTACCGCCCTTGTACTCTGAGCTTAATGCTGATTCTTTCAACTTTGTAGGTTACTATTATCTATCAGAAAGTACTAGAAATTCTGTAATTGAATCATGGAATAATTATAGAAAAGAGTACAAATTAAAAATAATTCTAAGAATAGAACAATTTGGTGAGAAATTACTCATTGAACGTTTACCTTACAATATTTATGTTTCTGTAAATGGTCGTCAATGTAGGTTACCCGAGTTAAACATCTCAACTGTGGGTACTCCATGGCGTCACAATGTTCCTATAGATATAACTGAATATACAGATTTAAGAACATGTTTACAGAACACATTAAACATTACATGGTCAAATGAACCATATATTTATGTAAGTTCTGTTTTTGTGGTTCAAAAATTACCTTGGGAAAATCTGCTTATAGAATTTAAAAATAGACTAATAATACGTGCCTCTGAAAAAACTATGGACTTCATTAAACAATTCTTTGAAAGGGAAGCTGATTTTGGTGTAAACTGCGTGTTTACTACTGTTATGGATCCATTATCTAACCTACGAATGAAACTGCCTGCTAGAGGTGTAGGATGTATACATTTGCAATGTTTTGATGCAATAGAGTTCTTACGAATGAATGAACAAAAGCAAACGTGGTTGTGTCCGATTTGTCAGAAACCGGTTAAATTCGAAAACCTTGAAATTGATGAATATTTTTTAAACGTAGTTCACAGTTCAAATTTAAGTGAAGAATGTAAATATATTATTTTATTAAAAGATGGCACTTGGATTGAAAAAACTAACGAATTAAGAACAAAGGTACAAACAGTGAATAATGAAGAAATAATTATACCGTCAGATACAGACTGATATTAATACAATATCAATGATGACAATGAGATAATATCAAAATCTAAACGTAAACATTTTATCAAAAGAAGAATATTCAAGACCAATAGATTGTACAATATAGTAAAAACTAATGTCAACTATTCTGTGAAAAATGACCTTGTTCAAAAAAATTAACACAATAAGAGCATCAGCTTCAACTAATTGAATCATGTCAAATATTATAAACCTGATCCATCATTATTTTTACTTGTACATTAAATAATGTTAACCTTAAAAATAATGGAACTTAAAGACTGAAAAATACTGCATTGCAAGTATCTCTGGAAGTAGTTAATGTAATACAAATAAAGTACAGATCGGTTGTAAGTGTTCTAAAATTATAACATTACATTTAACTGTGTATTTAAATTATTAGGTATTGATTTTAATACTTTGTATATTATCATTTCATAAAAACTAAATCTATTTTAAAAACATAATAATAGCTGTTATTGATTTATACAATTATAATTAAATGCATTATATTTTATGTCATTAGTAATTTAGTAGTTTAATCAAGTTTAAACCAAGATAAACCACATGATCCTGATTTAGTACTATAGGTTTTTCAAATGTTAAGGTCCACAGTACAGTATAGGTACTGCTGAACATGATGGTGTCTGTTTGCTATTAAGATTCTTTCTCATCAGAATAAATGTTCAAATATTGAACAGTAATTACAGTATTGTAGTATTATACATTATTATTATTTATTTTATTATAGATATTGTACTATTACTTATTTACTTATATAAACAAATAGGTATATATCAAAATTATTATTGGAATTCTGAATTGTATAATAGCTTTTAGTTACAGTTATTTTCGTTTCTAAGATATCATGTTCTATATTTCATCACAATATAAGAATGAAATTAAAAAATTGGTCCTCCATTTAAAAAAAAAAAAGTTTATATCGTCTTAGAGCATTATATAAAATAGTGAAATAAAAAAAACGAAATACATAAATAAAATTATGGTCCTTTGTTATAGGTACTTAAAAATTCCAAAAATTATAATTTGAATCAATTTATCATTATAGAAAATAATATTTATTTCTTGAAATGTAGAACTTATTGTTATATTATTTAATTATTCATATTATGAAAAATACAACAAAAATTGTTTTCATCAAAACTTTCGCTGCTCGATGTATTTTATTCGTATAAATTATTTCATGTAATTTATTAACATTGGAAATTAGGTTATTATATAATTTGGCACCCAAACACATCTTCACTGCCAGCCGTCGTCAATCGGTCACGTTCTTCGTCCACTTCTTTTAGTTGCTGTTCCAGATGATAAATATCTGTTAGCAGAACGGCTGCGACCATAATTTGAGGCGGGGGCAACAGCGTACGTCTGGAATCATCGGCCTCTACTGTGTGCACAGTCGGTGTCTCTTCCTCTCCTTGCACAGCCGCCAAAGTTAGGGACACGCGAGGCAAAAGTTTTGCGTAACGCGTCTCTATGGTCTTCCGACTGTGGGCCGGCACACGGTCGAGGACCAACGACTTGATTGATCTCAGTATGGACACTCGCATCTTTCTGAGCGCATGGCCCCCCTTTTTTAGCGCTTTCTTCGTCGACGATGATCCAAGTTCATGATGATCGTCCGTTTCCGGTCCGGACGATGACATAACGTAGTTATGACTGTTTGGTAACGTTAATGAAAACGCATGATTGGGGTATATCGCAGTGCAAAATTATCGTTGTTTATCGATAACGTCGTCTGAGATACCAATGAGATTTAATATTCACGAAAGCCAGGCAGTCACTCAATCCGAGTCTTTTTACAAATATTTCCAATTTTTTATTGTTATTTTTTTTTTTTTTTTTGTAACTGAATGGTTTCTGATTAGTGATTACCTATATTTATATTGATACTTTTTTATATGAATGATTAATACACAAGTATATATTATATGAGTATATGACGCCCTTCACCTCCCTCATTACTAGGTTTTCCAGGTGTATAAGAAATATTTTTATCTATATCATTAATTGAACTATTTTAAGGTTTGACACGGCCGATAGTAATAATAATAATTATTAATATACATACCTAATACAATAATAAAACAGTTAAAATAATAATACAAAAATAACTCACTGCAGTAAAGTCGGTGCACGGCTGGCCAGCTGCTATATATACCTAAATACAATAAACAATTTCCACACACAACTATACAAGCAACACGACTAAATAATAATAATAATAAAAATGTGGCGATTCGCGCTCACATAACGTAGTACATAAAAATTATGATGGTGATTATAGCGCCTAGAAATTAATAATGTATAAAATTTGTGGCGATTGTGTACACGAACTTCGTAAAATTTGCAAAAAAAAAAAACATGCACACGGCGATTATCGAGCGTAATTTAGGTTGTTGCGTCAACGCTGGAGAAAGAACTAACGACGGACGGGAAAAGACCAAGGTACGGCGGCCGTGTAAATTAATAATAACAATAATAATAATAACATTAAATAGGTAATAATAATATTGTGCAGCCGACGCGGCGGCATGCGATAACGCATTTCCAATCTGCATACCTATTATTCTATAATTCACACACGACACAAAATTATTATAAAAAAAAAAAAATTAATAACACAAGTATACAGACACAAAACAGGTATGTGGTATCTATGTATATAAGCCGATCGGTGGTGGCGGTGATTAATAATATAAATAATAATAATGAAAATATTATATAAATATTTTATGGCAATTGCGAGCCCGGTCGCGAACAATGCATATTACGCAAATAGCTAGAGAGTATAGAGAGAGTAGGGTTACCCACTTGCCTACCTTTTTTAGATTCTGAACGGAGTGAAGAATGTATTGATTTTACAATGATGTATGTTTTTTTTCTTGTTTTTTTTTTTTTTGTTTTTTTTTTTGTTGTGTCTGTTTACAGCATAACTAGTCGAAATAATGCTCCAATTTCAAACTATGGGGGTGGTTTCCGATGTAAAAGTGAATATCCTTGGTGCATTATAGAGGTAAAAAGTTAACATTTTCCAACAGTTTTCAAAAAAATCGAGAAAAACAGAAAAAAAATGACGGAAAAACGGCAATTTTCACGCAAAACCAGTTTTCGACCAAATCGATTTTTTTTTTATGGTTGTAATTCAAAAACTAATCACTGAAAATACTTGAAATTTTCACCAAATGTTAATGTCGGTGGTATCTGTATATAGTTAAATTTTCAAAAAATTTTGACTTTTTTTGAGTTATTTATAGACCACTGAAATTTTCGATTTTTTTGAGAAATTTTTTTTAAAGTGTCGATAAAAAATTTTTGGATGACCAAAAAGTTTTGAAAATTTAATACAAGGTTTCTTATGAGTTGTTTTTAATGTAGCTAAAAAAAATTAAAAATCGTTAGTCACAATTTTTTTTTATAAGCGTTTTTATTTCAAATTTTTACGAAATCTGTCAAAAACGTGAAAATTTGCAAGTAATTTTGAAGTTGAAAAATCATAAAATTTTTTTCTTTTATAACTAAGTTTTGAAAATTTGGTACAAGGTTCTCCATAAATTTTTCTTCAAATATCTGTAAAAAAAACTCTACCGGATTCAGACAAAAAATTTTTATGAGTGTTTGAAATTTAAATTTTTACAAAACCGCGTTAAATAACAGTTTAGCCTCAAACGATTTTTGATATTTGTTATTATTCAAAAAGTATAAGTCGTAGATACTTGAAAATTTTACCAGTTATTTAGATTGGCATTTTCTTTACATGATTTAATTTTCAAAATATTTTGAGTTTTTTTGAGCTATTTATAGACAACTGAAATTTTCAATTTTTCTGAAAAATTTTTTTTGAAGTGTCGATAAAATTTTTTTGGCCCTATAAAAATACTTGAAAATTTTATACAAAGTTCCTCATATGTTATTCTTATAGTGATTAAAAAATTATAAGAATACATAGGCACAATTTTTTTTTATTAGCATTTGAAGTTCAAATTTTGACAAAAATTCGTCAAAATCATGAATATTTGCAAATTATTTTGTTGTTCAAAATTCATAAAATTGTTTATATTTATATCTAACGTTAAAAAATTCAACACTAAGTTTTCCATAAGTTTTGCTTCAATAAGCTATAAAGAAAATTTTAAGCGTCATTATAGGAAAAATGTTTTGGGCGTTTGAGTTTTAAATTTTTATGAAATCGGAATATTTGTTTCAAAATAGAATATATGACAATATTTAATTATAATTTATTCGGTACCCACTTGCCGACTTTTTTCTATTTCGTTACTACAAAAATTAAGAATATCAAGTTTTTAAATATAAAACTGTTAGTTTCTGTCCTTTCATCATTAATTAAGAAATATATTATTCCTAATACCTAGTTGTGAATTTGTATATACCATTTATACCTATATTTAATATTTTTTGTGTATTTTGTACTAAAACAGAGCTTTTTGTTTTTTTGATTGTATACTAAAATTCACTGATTATTCCTGTTCATCTAGCATTCTAGCACATAATATAGGTAATTTATTTCTCTTCCTGAAGTTTTGCTATTTTTTTAATGCAGTTTTAGTATAAAGTATAAACCTATATTATATTGTTAAAAATTTTAAAATCTTTTTTTTGAAGAAACATTTTGTTCTAAAAATTTTGCATACCTACTTCAACAGTTCCATAAACCTCTTGTTCATGTTAAATTATTCAGAATAATATACTTATATGATCATCTTCTCGTTATATTTTATATTGTGTCTTTTTCAATAAAGTACTTCTCATTATTTCAAATTGTCTATAAATAATGTGATGCTAAGGGAGCCAAAATTGTTTGAGAAATAATAAGTGTTGAATTGTATCATCTGTACCCGATAAACATAATAATCCTATTTGTTTAATATTTAATGCTTAATATTTTTCAAAATAATTGTTATTGATCATAAAACCTTTTTTTTCTTTTACTATCTAAACTATTAATATTTCTGATTTGAATTTTTTGAATTTGTTATTTTTTGAACCAATGCATTTGTTATTTTATTTTTATTTATTAACTAACCACCTGACTATTTTGATTGGTTTAATATTTTTTATTATTAAATATCCATGAATTTATTTTCATAAATTGTTTAGTGTTTGATCAATATCCAAAATAATATTTTTCGATATCTAACATTTTATTGTTAATCAATACTACAAGTTATTTTTTTTATATATTGTTAAATTAAACTATATATAATAATACTATAGAGAGGGTTGTTATGTTCAAAACATAGTCTTAAAAACCTAAATATTTCAATAAATATTATAGCTACAAAGATATCAACATTTTTTTTTTTTTTTTTATTATAAAAAGGCAACTACTAATTTAATTGTTTGTTTAATTACACAATAATATATAGATCGGTTTTTTTTTTAATAATTTAACATTTTTCATAGGTTATTCTGAAAAATTATTTTTAAACATCTTTAACTTAATATATGTTATTTATATAGTTATATATTTAATAATTTATTCAATAATGGAATATTATATTATGTATTGATTATCCAACATTTCTTTGACTTTTCAAACCTTTATATATAAATATACATTTCTAAATCAACTGTGTAAAACTAATTTATTTTCAAGTAAACAAAATAAATGAGTAAAATATTTGATTTTAATGTGAATAAATATAAGATTTTGATAAAAAATAGATTGTATAATGTTATACATTATATTATATTATACATCATTGACTATTTTTATGTTTAATATGTACTGAATTAACAATTTTTAAGAGAATCATTGAAATGATGTAGATATTCATAAATACTATTAGATAAAATAAATAAAAAAATAGTTTTGTAATTATCTCTATTCAACAAATGCTGTAATGTAGTGCATATATAATATATACACATGTCTACAACAATTAGGTTAGTTTGTTATTTGTAACTTTTAATAGTAGATAAGTTGATACCAAGTATACACATGACAAGTGCTTGATAATATTACCGCATTATCTTAATGAGCTACAATAAACAAATTAAAGTAATACATGTACATTTAATTAAAATAAATATAATTATAATTTATAAAATTTTTTATAAAAATTACATTAAATAATAGTAAACATATAAGATCAAGTATAATATATATTTAATGGACGGACAGTAAATACTCTAAAAATAAAAGTGAACAAAATTATAGGAATGTGACAATAGCTAAGCAATAGTGCTTACACATTAATAATTTGTTCTTGGACGGAATAATTATTATTAATTTTAAGTATATTATATTTACGTATTAATCAGTAATCAAGTATAAAATAAAAGCACTAACAGCTGTAATGATAATACATTAAATAATAGTAAACATATAAGATCAAGTATAATATATATTTAATGGACGGACAGTAAATACTCTAAAAATAAAAGTGAACAAAATTATAGGAATGTAACAATAGCTAAGCAATAGTGCTTACACATTAATAATTTGTTCTTGGACGGAATAATTATTATTAATTTTAAGTATATTATATTTACGTATTAATCAGTAATAAAGTATAAAATAAAAGCACTAACAGCTGTAATGATAATACATTCATACAGTGGCATGGCATGAGATAAGTTAAAAATGAGATTCTCAAACAAATGTGATGATACAAGCACTTAGGGAATAGGTTTTTAATTCGTCTTGGTTACGTCACTGTATTGGTGAATTGTTTTTTGGTAGAAAACTTATTTAAAAATATAGGTGAACAAAATATAAGTATGTAGCAATCAAGAAAGAAATATTAACACTAGCAGTTTTGATGCTGGAGCTTCTTAAGTGTGAAGATGGTTGGCCACAAGCTGGTGGGCATACTGGTATTATTGTTTCTATAAAATTAACAAATAATAAAAGTTAAATTTTGTTTATAACTAATATAAAAATTGGAAACTATAGTTAAAATATAAAATAGATCGATAACAAGTATTATAACACCCTAAATTTCTTTATTGTAATTATAAGTTGTTTTAATTACATATTTACAGTGGCACCGGTATCAGTTTCAAATGATATTGCATAAAAATAAAATATGAGGTAAAACAAACAAAAAATTTATTACACTAAAATATGGGACAAAAATCATATAGTTATATCCAAATATTTATAACTTATATACCTAAATCCTATGGACTATCATTGTACGCCATAACACCATCCACCAAAATTAGATTTTGCATTACTGATACATAGTGATCGGCACCACTTATAATGAATGGTAATATAAAATAATATTAGAAGTACCAATAAGAAGATTTCACATGCACATGAATTGTTTCTATTTCACAACTGTACAAAATAGCAAACTATACATTCATAATAATCCATTTTTTTCTATTACTTTAATAATTAGAGTGAATTGACAAAATATTATATAATTTAAAGATAAAATTAGGTTAAAGAAATATATTGATATGCCCAAAATAATAATCATATATTTAAATTTTAAAATAGGTCAACTCACACTAATTTTAAAAATAACAGAATATAATGGGTTAATGTAAATATAAAATTTGGTATGTTGTAAATTTTTAAGATGGAAATATATATTATACAGATAGACATCCTTTTAATAATAAGATTAACAAAATATGTAAGTTACATTAGGTTATGTTGGATATTGGTTAAAATATATGAAATATCAAGAATGCCTTTAAAAATGAATATTCTAAAAAATAAGAGAAAGAAACATTTAAAAAAAAAAGGAATACTTCAAGTAGCAAAAATTACATTAAAATTAACTTTAATTATGCTTTATATTTTTCTCATTTTATTATAATAACTTAAACCTAAGTTTTGATTAGAAAGTTGAATACTATATTAAACATTATATGTTAATAAACCTAATATTTACCATAAAGATTAACTGTAACTTCAGCAGTTCCTAATACATTTGATGCTTTACAAATGTAATCACCATATTGACGTTTTTCAATTGTGATGATACGTATTGTTGTGTCTGTAAATTCATCTGCAGTAGCAAAATGTGAAATTCTAAGTAAAAATAAAAATAAATTAAATATTTTCAACAAAATATAAACAAATTAAAGTACTCAAAAACTAAGTTTACCTATAATGTTGATTGTTAGACAGTTGTATACCATTATTTATCCAAATAATGGCTGGTGGAGGATAAGCCTCAACGTGGCACTCAAGATCCATGTCATATTGTAAAGCTTGTCCCAAACGAGGTTTAGGTACAGTTATAACTGGAGCGAATTCCACCTCAATGGCAATATTACGTCTGGCACCTTTTCCAACACCATTTTCAGCAACACAGTAATAGGTTCCACGATCTTCTTTTGTTATGACCGGAATTTTCAAAATGTTACCTCTAGAATATTAAGTGTATGCTCAATTTTTATCTATATATATATATATATATTATATTGTTATTGTAAGTACCTATAAATTGAACCGCCTGTGGGTAAAATAGCATTATTTTCTCGTCTCCAGGAAACTCTTGGACTAGGGAATCCACCAGCATAACATTCAAGTTTCACCGGTTGACCTTCGTTTACAACTAATGATCTAGTTGAGTTGTCAGAAATGATAGGAGGTCTACGTACTTCTAGCTCAACATCAGCAGATATTTTGTTGTTCAACCCAAGCAACACTTGACAGCGATAATAACCAGCATCAGTTTCTTGAATATCCTTAATCTGAAAATTGTATAAATAAATATTATTATTATTTTATACAATACATTTTTTCCAAATTTTATAAAAAATAAAACAAGACAAAGTAGGTAGGTACCTAAATGCATAAATTATTGGTTAATATTTAAATACAATACAACTGCATTACATTTAATTTAAGATAAAAATTAATTTAAAATATTTAAATCAAATACCTGTAGTGTGTAACTAGTGCTGTCAATGTCTTGTCTCAATGAAAATCTTGAATCTTTAATAATCAGTGTACTTCCAGATGAAAGCATAACAGGTTCAGTTATTTTTTCTTTATCAACCTTAACCCATAAAACAGGGAAATCCATGGCATATAACACTGAACATGTCATCTCCGCTGTACCACCAATATCTTTTATAGGTTTTTGAGTTATATGAGATATTGTGGGGGTCCTCTGAGAAAAGGCTAAAATTAAAATTAAATATTATAATTGTAATATGCAACATCATAATATTTATAATATAAGTTATGAGTAACAAATATGTAACTGTAAGTTTATACTTAAGAAAATATAAATTGAAACAACAAACTTCTCTAAATTAATATGTTGAAATAACTGGTATTCCAAAACTCCTGATGAAAATATAGCTAATGTAATTACATCAGTTGCTAATGTATTAAAAATTAAGATATTGCAGATACTTATAGATTGAATACTGATGATAAAATAATAATCAAATTCAATTCCACGATTTTAAAAACTGTATTATAAAATCATTAAAATTATGGTATGAAAATAAAAATCTGTTAATTGTAAATAATTTACAGACTAACTTTTCTAATGTTAAAATATATATCAATGATTTACTTAATAAGGAAAACAAATGATTGTTCCAGTTGACAAAAGAAATTTCAAAAACATATGATTACAACTTTGTCTGGTCAAATGCTGGTGTTGTTTACTTAAAAAAAAAAAAAAACTAAAAAGTGAACAAACTAATAAAATACAATCAACATAAATTTTTTAAAATCTAGATACGGACAAAAAAGTTAGTGCACTTTGAATATAGTATAATACTTTTTCGTTTTATTATAGGTTGTTTGTTTATTCATTTTTTATTTTTTTACAAAGTTAATGCTTAAGTAATGTTTAAATACATAAATAAATAATGATTATAATGATTCTTTTAATAACTTATAAAAAAAAATTTTATTTACCAAATGAAAAAAATTCTTACTATGAAACGTTTATTATAAACAACTGTAATAATTTTAATGTATATAATATAAAATATTATATTATAAAATAATAACCTAAAGTCTTTTAATTGAATATTTGAAGTATCAGGAAACATTATGCTGAATTAGGTATTAGTGGTTTGAAGTTCAACTATAAATATTAAATTATTATCTGATACATAGTTATAACTACTATTATAAAATATTATAACTGTTAAAAACACATTAGGTCATTAAATAAATCTAATAGAATTACTGTTACTATTAAAAATAAAGACTCCTTATTAATAATTTAATAACTGAAAGGGCAAATCACTGTAGCTCATTAGATTTCTCAATTTCCTATAATAATATATTGTTTAAATTAGGTAACATGCATTTACTTATAGACCGCCCAGTTTGAATTAAATTGATTTTATTAAAATCTAGAAGATTTCTTAAACAATAAATTACTTCAAATCCCAATAACATATTATAATTGGTTTAAACATAAATTTAAATATTAAAATTGAAGACATAATTAATAAATAAAAATTAAAATAAGTCTCTCATAAAACTCATAAAGTCATAACTCATAAATTAAGTATCATCAAATCATTGTCAAAATTTAACTTAATTTGACAAAAACTTTCTTTATAAACTTTAGTATAAGTAAATTTTCACTGTTTAGGAATAATTACTTAAGGAACACCAAAAAAACTGTAATGCATTTAATATAAATACAGTAACTAGTAATGAGAATTATAGTAAGTTAATGTAATTGGACTTTAATTTCTTCAGTCCAAAAAGTAAAACAATTAGGTATCTATTACTATTTTGCCTAAACACACAGTAGTATATTGTACTGTAATAATTTTCTAATGCACCAATTAACATAGTATTAAGATCGATTCATACACAAAACAAAGGTGATCACTTTTCTAAAAAAAATATATATTTAAAAATACTTAACAATTACTACAGTGCAATTTGAGCTAAATAATAAAAAGAGTGACAAAAGTAACGTACTATAAAGATTTGATAATATTTAAAATAACTATTATAGGTTTGTCATTGTTAGAGCACCAAACACAGAATTTAATAGACAAACAAAGTGCCATACCAGAACTAGGTAGTAACAAAGTCTGGAGAAATAAAAATTTTGAATTATGATTGCAATACATATTACACAAGATATCAACACCGACCGCCTCGCATGGTTGATTTGGTAAATAACACCATTCGAACGGTTACATTAGGCTATTAGATGCTAAGACAATCATATCGATAGGAGGGCCACTCCTTGATTCGAAATCGAGTCCACGCCCGATCTGCAGTAGATCGTGCGAACGTCCAACCCGAGTCGGTCGACAAGGAATTCGTAAACGGGCTGTCCGTCCACCTGTCACCGACGGCGTTATCGATATGTGCAATGGTACTCACCGAGGTTTATGCATAGCACAACGAGAACGCTGTAGACATACTTCATCTTGGAAAATGGCGGTTGTTTCTCCGCGCACGGGCGGTAGACGAAGTGTAGGGAATAGAATACCGTGATTCGACAACGTCAATCGATCAAACGCCAAACGGACGACGAGAACACAATATTTTAATGAAAAAAAAAAACAAAAACCGTCACAATCGCTTAAAGAACTAAAACATAAAAAAACATTGATATCACTCGACCGACGATCGTCGAAGAACGACTAATGAGCGTCGTTTGGCCGTCTCGGCGGCAGGTTAGTTACAATAGACTATGTTATAGTGTTAATGTAGTAGTGTAGTGGGTACCAAACTACTAGACGCGTCTTCTGTAACGAGCGCTGCCCACTTGTGGAATGCACATGAACGTTGTCAGTGTTGTCACGCCACCCGCTTCACCTCCGGCGCTGTCTAATTCTTTTGTTTACGGCTGATAATGACGTATCTGGAGGTAGCGACGACGTGGAGGAAAAACGATACATGTCGTCCTTTGGCTAGCGTTCGAACTTCGGAGAGGGGCGGCGCTTGGTTTGTATTATTTATTATTTTAAAACATATTATTACGTACCTACTGAACACTGATGAAGACGAATAATACGACAATAATAATATTATGTGTTATTACTTAAGTAGGTATTAGTTGCATTACTCATTACCGTTTTCGTCTAGTCGAACGTTATTAGATGCGATCATTTTTGATTTTTCAATCTGTCGATAGGTAGGTAGGTATATAATAGTATAATATACGACTATAATACCTAATATAGCCTATTATAGGCTAGTATTGTAGCCTATAATAGGTATATAGGCACGTTTTATTTGTATTTATTTTGCTATTGTGATCCGCTTACGTTTGAAGAACTGCATTAACATTACCTACTACAACCAGTGTAACCTATCTGTAGGAGTAGTAGGACCAGTAAATAATATAAGCCTACAACTCGTATTTAAGGAGATAGTATTAAAATACCTATAAGTATTGCTTATTGTTTTACGGAATTAACTTAACAGAAATTATGCCACACGAAAAAATTAATGTTTAACAAAACGTTAGGTAGGCATTAAAGGTCTGCACGGGCCGATAATTTACAGCCCGGCCCGACCCGGTAATATTTTTTGACAGCCCGGCTCGGCCCGGGAATTGTTTATTGTGAGTAAGCCCGGCCCGATCCGGCCCGACAATATTTTTTGACAGCCCGGCCCTGCACGGGAATTGTTTATTGTGAGTAAGCCCGGCCCGATCCGGCCCGACAATATATTTTGGCAGCCCGGGCCGACCCGGCCCGTTAAAATTTTTAGAAAGCCCGGCCCGGCCCAGGAATAGTATTTTCCATTTGGTGAGGAAGCCGAACCATGTACGTTTGGTTCGTAATTTTAAAAACTGCTCGGCCAGGATATTTAACACATTTAATACAAAATGTCTGGCGTACGGGAGCTTAGCACCTCTCCCGAAAAAAAATAATTTTTTAGCCTAAAAGCCCCCCTAAAAATATTAAACAAAAAATTTTTTATATTGGTGAATTTCTAATGTAGAAGCCCGGCCCGCCCGCCTTTGATGTAAAGGAAGTCCGGCCCGGCCCGCCTTCCATTTAGGGAAAGTCCGGCCCGGTCCGGACCCGTAACTTTTGTCCTATTAAAGGTCCGGCCCGGCCCGTCTTGCATTTTATAGAAACCCGGCCCGGCCCAAAGCCCGTCCGGGCCGGGCCAATTTCGGACCGGGCTGGGTAAGCCCGGCCCGTGCAGGTCTTTAGTAGGCATATCTTATGTTCAAGGTATGGTTTATTTGACTAGGTATTTAAAAACAATAAATGTCTATTGTTTATGTAACAAATTTATAAATAGTTTTTTTCTATTACGGCTTTGCTATATAACAAATAATAATAATAATAACTATAATCTCTTTTCTATACTATAGAACGCCAAGTTAATGTAAATAAGTAAATACATAAATAACAGATATGTATGTTGATACCAAGTCTTAGTTACTGATTCATTTTAATTTGTTGTTCTAACTATTTATAAAATGTATAATTATTAAATAATAAAAATAAATATTATATACATTATATATGTTATATATAATGAATTTATAATTTTTATAATTATCAGAATAAGTATACAACATAAAAAAAAATATCAAATATTTAATATTTACAGAATCTATCTATACTAATTAAAATACCTAGTTCCTAAATAATTTTAGTACCTAATTAATAATTATAGTAATAGCCGGCATAGGTATATGAGGTATATACTATATTATTGTATATACCTACCTATTACCTATGTACTATTATTTTAATGTATATGTATTAAATATGTTTTAAACATTTAAACTTATATCATTGTGTTCGTGTAGTGCTGCAGACCTACTGTTACCAGTACACAGCAGTAGTTAATAAGTAGATACGTCATACGTACTTACATAATTAATTTGAATAACTAACACAAAAATCTACCACCTAACTTTATTGTTGAAAATTGAAATAACATCATAGCTGTATATTAATTAAAAAAGCTAATTTATTTTAAGTTCTCAGTGCCTATTATTAATGAATATTAGCGCTATGTGTTTAATACAATTTAATATTTTAATTCAGAAATTATTACTAATTATTATTTATTACTATATTATGCCATACGCAGAAAATCTTATAGTGTATGTGTATTGCAATTACAATGTAATGGCGTACAATATTTTTATTCGAATTTAAAGTATAAGTAATTAACCTTTGATCTTGACTCTTGAGTTTATTTAATAGCAAATGATATTATTTTAATGGTATTGATTAAAAATTCAGTATGTGTACTTAGGTACTACTAAATTTAGTCATAAATAGGAATGTTTTTGGTATATGTGAATGTAATGATATTATATAGGTATATATAACATCGTAATAAAATATTTAAAAATTATTAAATAAGCTTAAGTATACAGAAAATATACAACCATAATGTTAAAACTTATAAATTGTTAATCACATTATTTATATAATTATATACCTACCTAATATTATTTAATCCAAGATTTTTCGTATTTTTTTTTTTTATCGATATTTATAAAAAAAAACCAAATAAAAACAAATATTTCAAATGCCAATAAATAGCATTAAAATAATATTTTGAAAATTAAATTATGTTAAGAAAATTTCAATCTAAATTACTGGTGAAATTTTCAATTATCTACGACTTACCTATACTTTTTGAATAATAAAAAATACTTTAAAAAGTTTATAAATCGTTATTGTAACGCGATTTCGTAAAAATTTGAAATTCAAACGCTCATAATATTTTTTTATAATGACGCTTCGAGTTTTCTCTAATGCTATTTGAAGGAAAACTTAATGTTTAATTTTTTAACCTTAGATGTAAATACAAAAAAAATTATGAATTTTCAACTATAAAATAACTTGTAAATTTTAACATATTTTGTAAAAATTTTAAACGTTTGTATAAAAAAGAATTGTGATTAACGATTTTCGATTTTTTTTTTTACCTACAATCAGAACGAATTATAAGAAACCTTGTATAAAATTTTCAAAAAAAAAAAAAAAACACTAAAAAAAATCAAAAATTTCAGTTGTCTATAAATATTTAATAGCTTAAAAAAGTCATAATATATTTAGAAAATTTAATTGTGTAGGTATATTAACAGATAACACTAATACATGCAATTGGTGAAAATGTCAAGTACCTATTACATTGATAAGTTTTTGAGTTACAATAACTATTTGGAGAATTCTTTCTTTTAATTAAAAGATCTTTTTTTTTTTTTAAAAAAAAAAAACACATTGTAAAATCAATACATTCATCACTTTGTTCAGAATCTAAAATATTTAATAAAATTAATATTAATAAAATAACTTTTACCTATATAGACTAGCTATATACACTGTAAACTTAAAATATTAAAACAATTGATATTATTATATTGTAATGTTAAAAATTGTAACTAAATATAGGTATCTACTACCTAATACTAAGTAAAAAAAAAAAAATTAAATAGATTTATGCTTATGTATTTTATGTCTACAAATTAGTAAAATGTACTAATTATTATGATTTTATGCATTTTTTTTCATAGTAAATAAGAGTAGAATAATACTATAAAAAAACCTGTAATAAATAATAAATTACTTAGTAACTATATAATACGCGATTTACTTTTAAAAATACTAATTTAATTTTTGATTAATAATGTTTACTTTTTCAATTTAATAAAAATAATTTGCAAATTTCTGGTTTATTTGCGTATATTGGTTGATAGGACAAATAACTTGAAAAAAAAAACGTTAAAATGATGTAAAGTTTTGAATAAAAATACGTGTTATGTTTGGTTAATTTGTTAAAATATTATAATCATAGGTACATATATAGAATTTTTCGCAATAAATAATCCTAAATCTACTAAACTGGAAAAGAAGATTTAAAATAAAAGTTCAACGACACTATACTATTAAAACACGGTTTCAATTAGTATTAGGTATATGTTTTAAATGTTATAGGACTTAAATATTAGTATATATCCAAAACAACTAGGGATTGAGTGATTCATTTCGTTATATAAAAGATTTCGTTATTGAAAATCAGTTCATATATGCAGTCCTGTTTTTGTTTTGCGATCAAATGTAATATAAATTATATCTCTAAGCATCAAAACCTACCCTCGTAGCGTACCTATATATGTATTTTATATATTCACTTATGTAGTATAATTTACCGATTGGCAATAACAAGGGCGTAGAGTCGTATTAATAGTATATACGACGATATATCATTACAACAACTGTACACACAAAGATAGGGAAATATCAACCCTATATTTATGCCTGCTATGTATATGTGTGTGTGTGTGTGTGTGTTTAGTCATTAAGGGAGACGAACTACTACGTAAACAGTAAGTACATAAACGAAAAAATTAAAAAAATCAAAACTCAATCTCTGAAAACAATTCTCGCCGAGGAGAGAGTACCTAATATTATTTAGTTTTCGTCATGATGTAGGTATTGTGAGAACTGAGATACCTAGGTAGTTTACTAAAGTTTACAATACACTATATGTATACATGCAATACATTTCCTTTAAAATATTATAATAGAGGTGCTATATATATATATGTATAAACTTATGATGTATATTATGCATACTTTATATACTATTAATATGTTACCGGAAGCGGTAATCTGCACGTTTTGTGGTGCGTATACAGAGCTCATTATTTCCTTATTCTGTCCCACATGCTGTGTATTGTATCGCCGAGGGTGGTTGCTTATAGGCTGACGATGTGGGTTATAACTATATAGGTAGCTAGACACGCGTGTATTATATTACTTCAAACGAATGTCTTTTTCATCATTTTTTACAATGTATAAACCACGGCGCAATAATAATAATAATAATTACTGAAATAATAATAATAACAATAATTACAACCAACGGAAAAGCGTTAGTTCGTGACTCAAGTGTGTGTGCGTGTGCACGATCGAGCTTTTCCAACGAGGGGTGAATATTGTATGTATAATAAAATATTATATATATATACCTAGTGTACGACGCTGTGATTGTAAAAATTTTACAGTGGGTACTATTACAGTGACTCTCTTATAGTCTGTGACCTGTCGAGACCTGAAATTTGTAAAAAAGTATGCCCATTATCAATTTAAAATATTTGCATATTTCATAGAAATATAGAATACAATATAAAGTATAAACAGTAGGTGTAGTCTTTGATTAATTTAAATGCATTCAAATATCTGCACCATGTGCCTACCACAGAACACAAAAAAATAATAAATACTTACCATTGATATAACTACTAATGAAGTAAAAATAATTATAAAACGTGTGACAACTAACAGTGTTTTATTATTATTGTCATTTAATAAATTAGAATATCGTATTATAATATTATAATAGGTTATTATGATTAGTTTCTTTTTTATAATTAATTAATAATTTACAATAATAATTTAATAATTTTATTGCTGCATAATAATATTATGTACATATTATGTTAGTACATACCTATAACCTATGTGTATTACCTATTATATGTATTTAACCTATTAATTATTATTCAATATAATTATAGTTTTATGTTGTTTACGAATGTTTCAAGAATTAAAATTTTCTGTGTATGTATTTATGTATTTTTATTGAAAATTGAATCAGTACAGGATTCCTAATAAAATTATTACCTATAGCAGTATTTTTGAAAATACATAGGCACCATTTCTTTATATTAAATATTTGAAATTTAAAGTCTTTAAAACTTCATACAGTTGGATTTTTTAACGAAAAATAACGATTTATTATAAAACATATTTGTTTAATAATTGTCTAACTAGGTAATCAACTAATTTTATTTAATTTAATAATTAATATGTTACATTTAATAATTTTTTTTCTGACTTTTTTTCCTAATATCGTAAATCGTTTCTTAAACAATAGATAATATAACGAAATAAAAATATAAAACACTATGATTTTTATTAGATACCTACCTAAATATTTTCTTTATTTTAATAAATCTAATCTATTATTTGTACAGATAGGTACTAGATGTTACATACTATTTTATATTTTTATATTATAATACTTTATTAGAGGCTGCAAAATATGTTTTGTTATCCACGTACTACGCAGGTATCCACCTACTGTTGAAGACGTGTTGAACGTAGAGTTTATTGTAATTTGTAATTTGCATGTATATAAGCTAAGCTCCATATCGAACCATGCCCAATCGCCAAAGCTGTTATCGCTAGCACTCGGCTGTTATCAACAATACAATTGTATAGGTAACGATTATCTTAATACGATAAACGATTACGGATATTTACGAATCGAGTCTCGAGTAGTCTCGACGGACTAGCCCTATTATATAATATTTTAAAATGTACGCATAATATTTTATCATCATTCTTATTTGTTTATTAATTTAATTTTCAATATTGTAATATAAGTTATAACATCGTTTTAAATGTTTATGTAATATTATATCTATCACAGTAATTATTATGTATATTTCGATATGATTTCGACTAGCCAGAGATCTAACCAATCGAACATTTAAACTATCATTATCTTAGTACAATTATTTATTTATTTTTTTTTTTTGTGTAAATGGGAGTGATCATTGTCGCCAAATAAATAAACTGATATTCTTTGTATTAATAGTATTTCTAGAATACTTGTCTATAGTTATATTTTAGATTGATTTGTTTACTGACTTTTTTGCTTTTAAATTAACCAAGTACAACAAACTACTACAATGTCTTTCACGTTCTCAGCATTTACTTATATCGTGGCCATGATATCAGATGCATTTTTAATTTTTTTTTCGATATTCCACGTAAGTACTGTAATAATGTAATATACTTAGAAATAAATAATAATTAGGTACCTATTAGTTATTTTACTTGGTAGGTACCTAGTTAACTATTACCTTTACTGTTTAAAGCTAAAATATATACTAGTAGTGTTTGAAATCTACTGATAAAAAAGTGTGTAGTAATTGATCTACAGATATAGTATTTAATTAGGTAAAAATGTGTAAATATACATAGCAAAGTTATATGATATCAAGAAATTCATCAAACATATTTTGTGATTAAATAAAGATCTCATACTATTCCTCTTCTAGTTCTAATGATAATTTTTTCTCAGGTTATCCCCACTTACCTATTGTCATTCGTTAAAAAAAAAAGTTTCAATAAAAATGTAAAATATTTTAATTATTTATCTGCTCCATTACTTGGATTAACAAAACTCAATATGTCTTATCCGATTGTAAATATTCTATGTTATATATGCTTTCTATTGGTCATTATTTATCATATAGATCATTCAGAATAATTAGAATAAGTGTCCAAATCTGTATTTACTTTTGTTGGTAGATAATGACAGGTGAGTAAAGGCAGCAATCTGTTTACCGGTAGTAGTAACGAATCTATGGGGTTCAAAGTGTTTTGTTTGAACTCTGAACAGAGTAGGTATAGTTTCGTCTTTTACATTTATCTACAGTAAAAACCTGCATCTATTTTAACAGTTCTTATTAAATATTAGTTTTGACCTGATTATAATATTAGATATGTTTAAAGAATATATATAGTATTATATTATAGGCCATTTAATGAAATTAAACACAAATTAATTAATTAAAATTATTTTTGTTTTAGATTATTGCATTTGATGAACTTAAAACTGATAGCAAAAATCCTATAGATCAATGTAACAGTCTAAATCCAGTGAGTATAAACTAAACTTAGGACTGTTCTTACAATGTTCAGTTAGTGCCTGATAACATTAACCGGAATAATTTATCATGAGTTAACCGGACATCATAAGAATGGCCCTAAGTATAAAATAAATAGGTAAGAAAATATTTAACTATGTACCTACCTTAATTTTTAATTATATTGATTTATCTAAGTATACATTTTGTTATACAAAACATGAAGAATGATAGAAGTAATAAAAATATGCTCTACAATTATTATTGACATACATTAACAATTCAAAAGTAATATGTATATTGTGTACAAAATCATGGCTATTAATAACTTATGGTTATTAATTTATTTTAAATAAATAAGTATATGATGATATTATTATGGTAACACAGATTTAGTATTAATACTTATGTGATTGTGTAGTTTTGAATATTTACGTACCTTTTGTAAATTAAATTAGATTAATGTTTCTAAATAAATATGGTCATAATGTAAAAAAAATGTTAAATGTTGTTGAATGTAAAGAATGGTTACCTAGTTTTCATTTTAATACATTTTCAGCTGACAATAATTACCTGTATGATCAGAGCCGTGCCGTGGGGAGGGCCTAGGGGGTATGTGCCCCGGGCGCATGGTTTAAACTGTTTAAAGGGGGCGCCAAAAAATTTTTTTTTGAATATAAGGGGGCTAATATTTTTAATTTTGCCCCGGGCGCTAAATCTTAACGGCACAGCTCTGTGTATGATTCTTGTGTAATGTGTATGATAAAAAAAAAAACACTTATAATATTATAGAAATTCAAAATTTTAATCTGAACGATTTTATTCTTTATTATAAGTACAATAATAATAATAAATAATTATGTTTCAGTTTTGTATTTATATTATTTAGGTAGATTGTTCTTGTTTATTTTAGTTCCATAATCAATTGTTAACATAGATACAATTTTCTAGTATGTTTAGTCTATGACTTTCATCTCCTTCAAAAAATTGAGTTTACAAATGTAAATAGTCAATCAAATAGTCTTTGATAAAAAAAAACTAAGAACAATTTTATATTATTGACATTTAAGTATAAAATTGCGTATTAAAAATACCTATGAATGTAAATTAATTGTTAATGAAATAATAAACTTGAAAAAAAATGTATTAATTAATATTAGTAATGATTTAAAAATTGGATAGAATCCAACATCCTATAATAAAAATACCTTGGACCAAACGTCCTTTGTCTAAAAACTCCTGTGGATCAAATGCCCTATCTATCTTGATATTCATTGGGTATAAAATATTCACAAACTCAATTTATTGACAGCTATAAAATATCCATTTACCATTTTAAATAATACAAAATTACCATTCTAGAAATTTTTAAGAAAATATTTTAGAGAAAATTAAATACAAAAATTTTGATCAATAGTTGGTACTTAACTTTGCATTTAAGTTCGTACTTAAAAGTTACATATTTAATGGATTATTTGTTCAAGAAAAATTATAACTGCATTTTTTGTTTTAAGTTTATACATTTTATAATTAAAAAAATAAGAAATAAGAATTAGAACGACTTGAATTTCATTAAAAAATTTAATAATATACTCTGTTCAGGTTTAAAGTGCCCAGTTTCTCGGACAAAACTAGTTCTGTTTGTGCATGTATCGCATATATCGTGCAATTCCGATCAATCACAGGGCGTCTGATGTTGACTGGGGGTCTGACAGCTGTCGGCGGCTCAGTATGCATAGGGGTTTGGGCACTCTTAACCTGAACAGAATATAGTAGCTACTAGCTTTTAAGTTAATCATAACTTGTCCAGCCTAATATATATTCAATATGTAGTGTACATTTTTTATAGTTAGTTTTTTTCATAATTTTTACTATAATATTGTTAAAAAAGTTTAAAACTATTTACTTTTTAATTATAGTTAGTGATTCCTGAGTATATGCTACACTTCTTCTTCAATCTTTTATTTTTGTTTGGAGGCCAGTTTATTTCATTGGCTATTAATATACCATTAATGGCTTATCATATAAAAAAGTAATAATATTTTTAAAAAAGTATCATAAATATACTATATTTTAACTGTAGTGTTGTTTTTTTAAAAGTACTAATTTTTTTTCTTTTAATAGGTATCAAAACAGACCAGTTATGTCTGGTTTTGGTCTTTATGATCCTACAAGTATTATGAATGCTGATAAATTGTATAAATATCAACGTGAAGGTTGGATAAAATTAGCATTTTATCTGTTTTCGTTTTTCTATTACTTATATGGGTAAATAACTGATTTGTTTGTTTATAAAAATAGATGTAGTAATATCAATATGTATGAATTGATTTTTTCAGAATGATACGAGCATTGATAACAGTTTAAACCAAAGTCGCTTTTACCAATGATTTTGTACATACTTGTTCATTTTTCATAGGTGCAATTTTTTATTTAAGTCTACCTCAGTGTATTTATATACTTCATAGAAAATTAACAGGATATAACTACATAATAGCACAATTTTTAATTTGTTTTTTTGCATTTGGTAACATAAAAAAAAAAACTGGAAAAAAATGTAATATTTTATAAAAAATGTTTTTATAATATGTATTGTAAAATATTTTATATTTACAATATTTAATTTTTTTTAATAGATATAAAAATAGTTATGTTACTGTGTATATTATTGGTATGTAAGGAAAAATAAATAATAGTATTTATTCATTTTGTTGCCTTTCTACTTATATAATAGTAGTATTTTCCTTTGATATAATTTAATACAAGAGTAAGTCCACAGTATATATTAATCTGATGATAACAAAATTATATTTCTCACAATAATATTACAATTTATTTAATAAATGTAGACTTAACATTAATTCTTACAACTAGTTATAAATGGAAATTTTTAAATTCATTATTTTTTTTATAAATACTATTTATACTATTTTTAATGGCAGTCTGATTTTTTTTTTTTAGTGTTTACAACTTTATAAGGATAACAAATTAGTACTGTAATAATAGTCATTACTCATAATTTATATTTTATAAATGTATATTTGTATGAAAGGTAATAGTTTAAGTTAACTTATACAATTTTACTGAGTTTTGATATGTAGGTGTATAGAATTTTAGAAATAATTTTTATGCGTAAGTTGATAACCATAAATATTTCTCTAGAAGTAATTGTGGTATAACCGTTTCAATATTTTATGTCATCTAAATATATAAAAATAACTATTAGTAAGTAAGTAATCCTAACATTATTGATGTCATAAATTAATTTTGTTGTACAGTAAAATAATATAATATTCAACATAAATAAATTATCAAAAATGTAAATTATGGAAATAATTAAAATTAGAGAAACTTTTTATTATCTGAATAGTAATAGTAATATTTTACTTACAAATCTTACCTAATGTCTCTGTGAATCCTATCTATACTTGTATATTGAAATACCTTTGTGTGTTTAATTTTAAATAAATTGTTTTGATCAAAAATATCTTAGTTATTAGTTATTACTATTACTGATATCTTAAATACATGGCATTGGTAATAACTAATAAGTACTGTATTATTGTATTAAATGTTTTATTTAATTTACTTAATTGCCTAATTATATAATACATTTTATTACTTTATTTTTTAAATTTTGTACTGTGGTGTTGTGTTAAATGGTAAATGTTATATTTAAGTCATACGAAAAAATAATAATAATCTATCTTTAATTTCATCCAACTTTGGCTTCCAATTATATTAACATATATTCTTATAATAAAATAAGCCCGGATTAGTGATAATTAATGATAATGATAGTTGTTGGGATATTTCCTTTTGATGGGTCTGTAACCAGTTTCACACCTTTTTTAAATGACTATCGATTCTACGACAATTTCTAACCAACTGCGTTACCCTCAATAATAATTAACATATTAATATATGACTGACAACAACATTTTTCTCCAAGGCTATATTAGATAAATAATTGTTCTTGTTTAAAGTTCTGACAATAATATACATTTTGGTAACTGAGATCATATTATCTAAATCACTAAATTTTTCACTTAACATTTTACTAGTGTTATAAACATTATAAGCTTGTGAGGGCATAAACAAGAAATTAAAATCCCTTATGACATAATCCTTATAATAGTAACATCTGCTTATATTCAAATATTCTAAATAAAAATAACTATAAACTAAAAGATTACCTGTTTGTAAACCCTTTACCTATAAACGACTCAATAACAAATAAAATGTTAAAAAATCGAATTAACAAATATATACTATTTCTAACATATATCTACAATACAATATTAAGATTATCTTATTTTCCGTTACTGAAAATTAATTATTAAAATTTTATTTATTTAAAATACTTAAATTTCTGTTATCAAATAAGATCACCCTTGGTTTGGTAAATTCTTTAGCGGATGATTTAATCAAAAATAAAATAATTATAATTAATTAATTAATAATAAAAATATTATAATTTATAATATATCTAATAGGTATATCACAGATTGTGATTCAATTCAAGATATTTTTTCTCAATTAATCATACAGATGATTTTTCTCACTTTATAATTACTAATTTGTAAATTGTTTATTCGATTTGCGCAGTTAGGAGAATTGGGAACATATCATTGGTGATATTATATAGTATAATACTATATAGGTAATAATAAAGTATTAGTAACTAGTATTATTTTATAATATATTATCAACATAATTGTTGTCTAATAATAAATACCAATTATTGTACAACGAAATTGCTGCATATATTTTAATGACATTTGTTGAGAAGAAGTAAAGATTGCCATTCAAAACAATGAAATTGATGCCAATGGTATACCAATGTAGCAGTGATTGCTTGATCTAAACGCTCTTACAAAACGAAATACAATGCAATTTTTATTTGTAAGTAAATAATTTATTTAATATTACAGTAAAATTAAAACTTATAATAACACTTGAAAATGAATAAACCGTCTCCTATAATTTTATATTCTGAGTGAAGTAAAAAACATATTTTTTTACACATATTATGTGTATTTATTTATTTATTTTTTTTACGTATTTTAAAGTAATGTTTTTTAGGAGAAGTAATCGTAATACTCGTATCCATTATTGTATCAAATTTAAACGAAAACCAATCTAAAAATTATTAAAAACTGATTATTTTTTGTTATAAAATAAAAAGTACCTACCCGAGGCATTTTTTTAGCAATTTAGATAATTTTTACTGATTAGTTTTTGTCTATTCATAACAGTAAAATATACATAAACAACGTTATTTTCTAAATACAATTTAACCTTATTTTTATGATAAGTTTAAAAATAGTGCGATCAATTAAATTATCTTTATTTAAATATTTGTAGGCTTGCATAGTTAATACAATAAAAGTTTTGTTCATTCACGTAAGAAATTAGTATTGTTGTATTCGTTAGAGAGCATCTAAAATTAATACGGATCCTAAAGAACACTTTTAATTTTAAAATTGAAACTTGTCTTCGACCGCTATGGAATCAAATATTATTGCCAAAAGCTGAAGGTTTTAAAGGTATTAATAACATAATCTGATATACTTTCAACTTATAGGTAATTATTTAAATTGGTTTATTTTTACACTATTTACAACAGAAGAATTCGTATTTAAAACTAAAAATAATAAATAAATGTACTTATTATTTTTGTATAAATTTGGTGTCAATAAATAATATGAAAAAAAAAAATGAAATCAATAATAAGTATTATAAAATACATTTTGAGCGTTAAAAATGTGATCGATTTTCAACCACACATTTTAATTTCTAGGGACGGAGATAGTAGTGTGATGAAAAGACTACACTTAGCTATAAACCGTATGAGGATAATTTTGTAATAGAAAAAATTAAATGTTCCTACTACCTATATATTTTGCGATAACGTAAATAAATTAAAAACTCAGACTTATAGGTGTAGAATAATAGAAACTGTAAAGCATAGAAAAAATAATAGATCATCAAGATATATCATACGATATCTTCGTGGATCATATAATTAAATAATTTACGGTTCAACGCTGCATCAGTGGCGCAACCAGGGGGGTGGACCCCGGGTCCGGACCCCCCCCCCCCCTTTGGATCATGCCATAGTATTTATTTTTATTTTATATTTTTAAAGTTACCCAAAAGTTTTCATCAAAATGTATTGATTATAATTATTATTAGAGTTGGTATAATAATATAATTGTATTTATCGAGTTATGAAATATATTTATAATGTATATAGTATATACTCAAGAAGAGAACAGAAAAACAATATATAATAAATAAAAAATTTTCCTGGACCCCCCCCCCCCCTTGAATAAATCCTGGTTGCGCCACTGCGCTGCATTAACATTTTTCAATGTAGGACTTAGACGTTTGCATTTTTTACATAAAAATATTTCAAAATATAGTCCTATATATGGTCCATGTACTAAAAAATGTATTTCAAGATTGAGTTCAAATAGTAATCAGAGAAGTAAACGTCAATTAATTTAATCCTAATCGAACAAATTGAAAAACTTATATAAATCATGTTATATTATTTAAATAAAATAATTTACTTATCATAATATACATTTTAATTTTAAATACAAAATTAAAGAATAGAGTAGAATTTACATAACAAAAATAGATTGACCGCCTCTGAGTTTGGAAAATATATAAACTTGGGTCTAAAACGTAACGAGCCAAGTCTGTATTAAATATTTTATACAACTTTTTTTTTAGCAACGACTCAACAAAATATATGATACAATAAGAGGAAAATGAGAAGTCAGCGTTTTCTAACACATTTTAAATAAACCTGTAAGATCAACAGGATTAATTATTATTGATAATTAATTACCGTTTTTAACTGCTTCTCCAGATGGCTTAATAAATAAGGATTATCTTTTAGAAATAAAATGTCTAATGATATATCATTTGAATTCTGAAGATGCTATTACAAAAAAAAAAGTAAAAATAAAAAAAAATAGAATTGCGAAATAATAAATTGTTAATTTCAAATAAAATTAACTGATTCTTATTATTACCAAGTAAGAGGGTAACTTCTCATCTCTAAAAAAATATTTTGCTACTTCTGTATTTGGATTTCTTAAAGTACCTACTTATATCCTTTACGAAAAAATAAAAAGAGATTTAATTAATTAAATTAATTTAATTAACTTCCATAATTATTGTTTATTGCCTGAAATAATAGTTTATCCACGCGACACGCTATGATAGAAATTTACATTGAGAGATGGTCTGAATGAGTAAAACTAATTATCTATTATTATTTTTTTTTAACATTTTTTCCAGTTTAAATATTGTATAGGTACATTACATTATGGTAATTGTATACAATATAAAAGAATAATAAATAGTATTATTACAATACTGTTTTTGTTTTACATTTTTTATGCTAACCCACCTCTATAAATTATTCTTTCTTATATAATATCTACATAATAATATGGAAATAATATTTACTAAGTATGTAAGTCGTAAGGTGTACTTATGTATACTTATTATTACTATCTATAATAATAGCTACCTACCAAGTGAACTATTTTATGTATTTTAAAAAAATATGGATAAAATTGCACAGAATAATTGTATCGCAGTATAGCAACTGTAATTTTTTATTTATGTATGTAGTTGTGTAGACATACTAAATTGCAATAATGATAAATAATCGGATTACTGACATTGATTGGGCTCATCGTGTCTTCACTATATAATAGTAATTAAAGTAGCTAGTGTAATATACACATATAACAGCATAGTATAATAATATATATTAATAATGTAGTTTATTATTTAATTTTGTCGAAATAGTATCAATAAAATTAAATCAAGTGGGTAACGTTCCACTATACAGTATAGATATCGAGTGGACCTCGGATATATAATAAGTCACTATACAATTTAAATGAAATAATAGTATCATTGCATTATTGTACACGAAAAACGATTCTGAACGGAGACGATTTTTCTACCTAGAATGTATTATTTTCTAATGGATGGCAAAAAGGTGATTTATGTTTTAATAACCTGAATACCCCAAAATTAAATCATGATGTACAGATGACAATCCCGATTTAAACAACTGGGATGTATGTTTCAAGTTTCTACGACTAGAGTATTTTTAACTACCTATAGTAAAAATCAAAAAATTATTTGGTAATAAATCGTTATTTTACGAGTGAATTTTGGATATCGTAAAAATGTAAACTAAAGATCACATATTTCTAATCGGCAAAGTTCAAGTTCTTTTATAATTATCATAAGCCAAACTCATGGAAAATCTTGTATTCAATTTTCAATTCTTAGCTACTTATACAACATTTTTTTTATATGTTAATTACAAAATGATTTGCAAATATTCATGATTTTGACGAATTGTCTTTTTGAATTATCTTCTAAAATCATAAAATAATATAATTTAACAACTGGTCTTCAAAAAAGCACTGTGAATTTAATTGGCCAAAAAAGTTTAATTTTAAAAGAAGAAAAGTATTGGTCTTAATCGTATTATAATATAGCTAAGTGTTCGTGCAGATATTATAATAATTGTAGCTTGTAGGAAGCTTTTGTGTGATCAAATTTAGATAACGGAAAGAAATAAATTTTAGTTAAGACACAAATTTTAAAAAATCAAAATCATATTCAGCATTATAATTTCACTATTTAGATATTAACTAACAAATATATATACCTATAATATATATTTGTTGTATTAACATAAAATTTTTATAATGTAATTTACTTTATTTTTTAAAACATTTTTTTGGCAACATGTGAAGCTTGTATTCTGATTTTTCCTGATTTTTTATTCTTCGTTTTTGTATTATTATATTCAAACGTGATGATTTGTGCTGTAACTTTTTTTAAATACCATATTGTAATTTGTAAGTAACGTATTTATAAAATTGTTGAGATTCAACTAGTTTGTCATAATTTAAGAGCTTGTTCAGTGTTACATTTAAGGAGAAAAATATTGATTACCTATACCTTTATTTGGGAGCCAATTCAATTACTCTGACAACTATTCCTGTATAGGTATATATTTTGATGGTGATTAGATTTATACACACTTCAAAGAAAAAGCACTGCTGTTTTTTTGTGGCTAGGTACCTAACCTTTATTATTTATTTTATTTTTTATATCACAAGTAGAATTTTTGATATTCGTAACTGTGGCCCCTTACTTATTTAAAAGCCCAGGCACGTAGCTTGAAAACATTCCCAAGAGGACCGATATTTTTTGACCTATGTATCTTGATCTTACTCATAATTCACAAACTCGCGTGGGCCTTTATCACCCTTCTTCCACCCGGATATCCACATTCCATGAGATTAGAAGGTATAAGAATCAAGTAGAAATACAAACATTTCAGTTTCGAGTGTTAAAGCTTGTCCCATCAATGAAAATATTACACATATAATGTATACCTACTTTTGGTACATAATCAAAAATATAATTTTTTTTTATCATAAGAGTATATTAGTTATGTAGTTATGTACAATAGGAATTTAGTATTTGCCTATTTAAACTTAAGACATTGAGTAATAATATATTATTATTCTACATAATGTATCTTACAAGCTAGGTACCTACAATAGGCACAAAATAAAATACATTATTAATAATATTAATGATACAGTTTAAATTATATTAAATTCTTATAATATATCTTTTTAAATTCTATTTTTATGATTTGTATTTAGTCTTAATTTAGATTTTGTATTAGAAACACTCAAACACTTGTACGCTCAATAGTCGCTCATTCATAAAATATTAATGTACAAAGTAAAAAAAAAGTATTAATTAATTACATTGCGTGTTTATTACAGTTTTTAAATATATATGTATATATTAATATATAATATATAATATATAATTGCAATTACGTACTCGTATTTCACAACAATATTTTTTTCCTGTCAGGTAATAAATATTACTGTTCGAAGGGCAGTTTTAAAATTTTCAAGAACACATGAACACGAAGTACTATTTAGATTCTATACATCCATCAATGCGATTATTATTATTTTCAAATGGTTAATTAGCATTAGTTAATCACTCTTTTTACAATATAAACAATAATACTTTTTGTAAGATTTCTTTTCTCGTGTTAGATTTCTTATTTTTATAATACATTTTTTCAAAATATTTTATTTACATGTATAATTTTTGGCTCTACTTTTCGATTATATACATGCTGTATAAACCACAACGAAAATCTAATTTTTACCCTTTAAGAAAATGGTTAGGAAGAGTACAAAATTAAAAAATAAAACAAAGGTTGTTTGTATTTTTATATTATTAAATTAACAACGTATTAAAAACTTTATCATATTAAAACAATAAATTGTAGTTTTTGCTTAGCCTAACTATAAATGTGTAGGTAAAACATTTAAGTATACACGATTGAAATATAATTATTACACCACTCGAATAAAATTGTAGTAGATATTTTGTAAGAAAATAAGTAATTTTTAATTTTTAATTAATAAATTATCTATATACCCACCTATTTATTCTGCAAGTTAAATATTTTACACACGTGGTTCAAATATAATAATTAACAAAAATAATAAGATTAACTACTTCTTATAACCTAGTCTCCACAATATGGATACATCTCTGAAGTGGAAATACATTTCTTGAAAATATTGATTTTACAAGTGTGTGAGTGTGTGACATGTATACAATAAATTATAATCAAAAAGGAATCTCAAGAATTTACAATAGAGGAAAAATCGTTACAAATTAAAATCATTATTATTACACAGGATAAAATGGATGTTATATCATATTAAAATCAGTAGTGGATTCAATATTTCTGCAGATCCAGATGAGCTATTCAACTAATACTAATATAAAAAAATCGTAACGTTTAAATGTTTGTCTGACAATGATTTGAAAAATATTAAATTATAATCAAACTTTTATTATTACATGAATTCATTTTAATTGTTTCTACCTATATAGATTATAAATTTCTTATTTATCTAACTATCGTGTATAGTTAATTAATCATAATAACTATTATATAACTGTACTGAAAAATTCTGAAAATATTTAAAAAAAAAACTAAATCTATACAAAAAAAACTTCAATAAATACCCCCTCCATATTTATACCTTGTATTCAGACATGTCCTGAAGGGCTGCAGAAGTATTACAAAGAAAACGATCAAAGTGTCCTTAAAAAAGAAAAACGCACATGTCAGTGGAAATTCGGTAAGGACGTTTGAAAGAAAAGTCCCTCCCCGAGCATTCTCCTGTAAGATCCGATACTGCAGATTTAGGTGTCTATATAATAAACACATGAGTATGTGACATTGTATAATATTATGTATAGGTACTCATAAAACATTGTCGTACATCAGAACTTGAGCAACGCGTCCGTGTCTCGTATGATGTCGTTGACGTTTATGATTGAAAACGTGTGCGGGGCGGTGACGTTTTCGCGATCTGCAGTGTTCGATGACCGCCGATTGTCGACGGTTTTCGACGGGTTCACAAAGCGCATGTTCCGCCTGTTGGCGTTCGTCCTGTTTGGGTCGTCGGACGGGCGTCCCGAGCAGCTCGCTAGAGAGCTGCGAAACGTATCTTTAATGTCCACCCGTTTCAATGCCAGCGATTTTTTTTTGATTTTCCTCTTGAATAACGGGTGTGTCTCCCGCTGCCGGTACAACACGGTTTTTCGTTTCCTATCTCGTTTCTTGATGCACTTGACGGCCACGTCCTGCGCCGTCAGCACGCCGGTCGATTTGAAGTAGTCGGAACATGCTAGCACCACGCACCGGCCGATGGTGTAAACTGTCAAGTGACTCGTATGTAAGGAAAGTGTATACGCGAGCACCGTTTGTTTGTTTGTCTTAAATCATTAGAGGAAATATTGGTATTTTTTTAAATTATAGGTACTTAACTATGGTACTACAGAATAGATGTGCCGTTGCTTAATAATACGTGACGTATGCACATATATATATATATATATATATATATATATGTAATAATTTATTTGTTATGTGCTTACATAGAAGTACATAATAGACCTTTTTAAGGGGGGGGGGTGCTTTTTCAAAAAGTAGTTTTGAAATTAACAACTTTATAATTTATACCATTTGTGGTAAATTATTTCTCGTATTGTTCTTATGTTAATAACTGTATAACATAAATAAATTATATGTATACATTAGGAACAAAATAAAAAGCAATTATTAAACGGTTGGGGGAGGGATAAAGTTATTCATCATGGTATAATTTATGATACTAAGACTAGGTAATTAAAAACAATTTGTAGTTTAAGTACCTCTAGTTTAAATACTTGATATTGCACTTCTGTATCCGTTTATATATTATATACTCACACACACAAATTTATATAATTAGACAAATAGAAAATATATAATAGTACATAATACACCGCACCGTATACCTTGTTCACGTAAACCGTGAATAAATAACTTTATAAATTATAAACTAAAACAGATGATAAAACATGCCACAATGAATGTTTAAATTTAGAATTTCGAGTTATGCTGCATACTTATACCAACTTTCCAGTTCGCCTCATGCTTGGCATCGTCCTCGGTTGACATAGCCATAGCTAATTTCTATCTCCCCCTCACAACATCAGTGGCGGTATTTGTTGAAATTCTCGAAACTTTACAAAATGTTTGTACACACAACTTCTGGTAGGTTTACTCCTGTTTAATCAATCTGGCCTATATTGAAATCATTCTGGTGTTTAAACAATTCGCCCGATCTATGCGAATCGAATTATATATTATGTAGACCATGCAATTACGCAAATATAAACCAAAAACTTAAACAATTATGATTCGTCGGTTATAGAATAAATAGGCGCATAAATACGTTACTAGAAGAGACGGCGCATCAGGGTAAATAACTCATATGATGCTTTGATCGTCGTAATACATATACATAATGCAGTACCTACAAGGTTGAAAAAGTTAAATAATTTTTTTTAAATTGTTAGTCGTCAAGTTAAGTTAATATAGAAACATATGATGGGCTAGTGGATTGGTACCGCTCTGTTATACATTAGGTATCAAGTGGTTAATTGGAATGGGTGTGTTAAAAATTGTTTTTCGTATCTATTGGTATGATGATAAATTACTGAATATAGATTTACATTTAAATTATTTCAAAATTTATTAATAAAAATCTTGTAATATTTTATGTTATTTATTAAATTTATTGGTATAGTTTAATATGAGTTGGTAAAAAGTAAAGTTTTGATAACTTTTTCACAAAATTTATTACGATTGTTTCGGTTATACAACTATATAATATGTTATATATTTATGTCTTGTGCATATTAGGATACATACTGTATTAAATCATTACTTGTTATCATGGGCGCCCATAAGTAAAATTTTAGGGGGGGTCAAAATAAACAATTCTCAAATGTAAAGATAATAGTTTATTGAGTTACAAGTTTTTAATATTTTTTGTCCAGGGGGGGCAAGTGCCCTATCTTGCCCCTCCCAATGGGCGCCCATGCTTGTTATTGATTTAACTATTTTATACACGGTATGAATATGTCTATTGTTGTTTAATATAGCGGTTTGTCTTTATTTTTAAAAATATGTTTATTAAATTACTTTGATTTATAATAATCAAAAACATTTTAAATACAGAAAAACAATTCATTAGACTATTAGAGTATTTATATAATATCGCGTTTGAATTACAGAAGTTTGTATCACAACAGGATACTTCTTAAGTAAGAAAAACATTCCAAAGATTTTGAAAGTCTGGTCTGAGTAACTATATTTAAAAATTTCGAAAATCAGAATAAAAGTAAATGTATTATTAAAGAAAAACAATAGGAGTGAGTATTCTTAGTGAATTACCCAGAGTTCTGACCCTGTAAATAATGTAATATGGGTATTATATATAATATATATATATATAAGTGTACCTATATATATATATATATAGTATGTGCCCGTAGAATTTTCCCGGAAACAGCACTCGGTGCAGATATTATATTGTTATCGCAAAACACACCCCAAAGCAAATACAAAGGATACAGGAATCTTCAGTGAACGGAATCATGGTTTTTGGAGAAACACTGAAGCCATACTGCGATACGAACAACGTATAACAATTGACTTTCTCCTTCAGCGATTGACACAAAAACCTGCAACACAAAGTCCACGGTCTAACAACGTATTATATATAGGTATAATATTATAACTGTAGTGACTGATCTGTGGCTTATACATTGTACCTATCTATTGTAAAATGTTTGTATTTTGTTGTTGCACTACGATTATATATTTTATTACATTTTCCTGTATTACACTCCATACACATTTTTTATATAACTGATTGGAGAATTTTACAAGTACCTACGTGTAAGAATGTATACATAATGTGTATACTGTATATTATACATATTATAATAAGCGTGTACCTATGTTAAAAGTTTGTGTTCGTAACTCTTGTTAAATAGTTCATACAATTTAATTTATAATCATTTTTAATCACCCTTACTACAGCGAGTTGTTAAATAAATATAAAAAAAACTAAATTAAAAATATGTACTACACGTTATATTATAATAGTTACCCTATTTGCTATACTGCACATTACGTATTTATTTTGTTACTGTAAGTATTGTACCGTGTATAAATATGTATGTTTTTTTGAACGTTTTACACCTACACATTTCACCATCTATAATGTGTAAAAAAATAATAACTTTGTGTTACAACAAAATGTAAATGCCTAATAAAATAGCCATGTAATATATAACCCAGTGCTCAGTGTTAAAACATCCACTGACCTGTATAACTTTTATATTATTTTTGACGGTTTTCAAATATTTTAATACGATACACTGCATTTGTTTCACACGACCTCACAATAAATATATAATATATTACCATATGTTCATAAAGTTTAATATATTGTATCATGATAATGATTCAGTTGCTCTTGCCACCCCTAAGAGGTTGAAGATTTAGATTAGGGAAATGAAATGAAATGTATTTTTAGCTCAAATTGTATTGATCTTAAATGTAAAAGTTAAAAATTAACTGTAAACAACCGTTATTACGCCGTGATAGATTCAGAATGTAAGTTATGATCTTTATACTCATTGGCGCAACTAGGGTCAATTTTTTTTTTTTGGGGGGGGAGGGGGGGCTAGAACAAATGCAATGCGTGTATATTTTGTTTATGAAATGTGCAACATTGATAATATCTGAAATAATAATAATATTTGAGGGCTAGTCAAATATTTGGGGGGCTAAGACCCTCAAGCCCCCCTAATTGCGTCTATGTTTATACTAAAGATAACATTAAAATTATCTGCTATCTTATATCCTATCGTAAAAGAAGAAGATGAAGAAAAATTAATGTTTTTTTATTACATAGAAACTTGGAATAGATAAATTATATTTTCGTAAAATTAACTTCTTTTTTTTTTTTAATTAAAATTTCTATACTAAAACTGACATATTAATTATTTTGATTTATCGCCAAAGTGAGAAAATAAATTATAGGTAGTATAAATAATCATAGCTAATAAAATAATACATAACATATACTACTGCAGTGTATACTGACAGAGTTTTAACTGCACGGTTGAGTGTATATAGTGAATATAACCTACACAACGCCAAACTCACCCAAGAATCCATTTGGACATTATAGGTTATTATTTCATAATTGAAAATGATAAATGCTACTCTACCCTAGTGAAGAACCCAGTTTATTTTTGGTCATCAGCCTTAAGATTTTATAATGTATTATTTTGTATACATAGTCTGAATTAAGGTGAAAAGAAAAATGCACTTGAGTTAAGTTTTTCATGGTATAACAACAAAATACTGTTGTATGGTATAACATATAGGTAATATAGTTTGTATATGTATAAAAATACTATACATGCATATACTGCAGGTATACTTTACATATTATATATAGGTACAATAGGTACACGTATATAAATTCTTAATTAGTAACATGCTAGGGTAATTTTTGTCCATATAGTATGAAAGCTATTATTTTTTTTCAAAAATATTTTAAGAGGATTATGTCAGCGTCTAATCTTACGCGCAACATCCTCGACACGGCAATTTTGCATTCAACAGAACCAACCTAAACCTGTGTTTTCAGCTTTAATATCAGAGTGAATTGACTCATAATATCATACTTAAAAATAATACCATCATCTGTATATTTTATACGTCGGAGTAATTTGTACATTTTTGCGATATTTAATTTTTTTTCCGCTAATTATGTACAATATGCAAAATAATCGACTTAAAAATTCTTTTACCTCAATTTAAAATTAAAATATCGTAAAAATCTCATGTACCAACATAGATGATACTGTTCTTCACTTTAAATTTGATAACAGGTCAATTAATTTTAATGGTAAGGCTAACCACACAGCACAAGGTTGAATCTATTGAATAATTTTTACTATGTTGACTTGTTGTGAGTAGGTGGTGCGGGTGGTGGGCCAGAAAAAAACTGCGATATCCTGTGCTGACATCCGCTAAACATATTTTATTCATCTCGAAGCTATTTTAGTTCCACACTAAAAAGTATAAACTAATTTATTTTGCTTTGATAAACATCTATTTTAATGTAGAGACGCGCCTACTTATAAAAATGACTTTATACATTGTACATCATAAGTTATTATTATGGCAATTTAAAAAATACTAAAATTATACCCAGTTAGGTTAAATTTTTTTTATACGCACTTGAAGTTCAAATTTTCATAAATAGCTCATAAGTAGGTACTATAACTAAAAAGTATGTGTATATAAACATTTGTTTTTAAGCATACTTTAAGTTATAATTTGGACTAAATAACTTTCATAATAATATAAAAAAATATACTTAAAAATAAACTTAATAATATGGGTTGACAGACCTTTTGTTTATTTTGTAATTACAAATTAATAAACTTTCCAAACAATAACAAAAAAATAATGGTTTAAAAACTATTAAGTATTTATAAATTCACAATGCCGTAACTAGACAAAAAAAATGATGTGGTTAAGCAAACGCCATATTTACTAACTTCAAACTAGAATATTATATTTTTAATTCTTTTCTACATTCACATGCAAGATTGAAATTCGTATCCAAATAACAATTAATTACCTTCGTATTACCTGTCAGCTGTCACTGATTAGTCAATAATAATTTCAGTAGTTTTTTTTATTATTAATGTTTTGCTATTATTTCACCAATAAATAATTTTACAATAAATTAACCCACATAATACATTTCAATGAAAACACGTAAAACTCGACTGTACATTTATCGGACAATAACAATATATTATCGATAACTCTACTATACAATGTACTGTAGAAATTTTTTAAGGATTACATGGATTTGGTTTTATCGTTTGCATTATACTCAAATACTCAACACATTACGGACTAGCACAATACACAAATCAAAGCCGACCAATTCGCTAGCAATTTTACATTAGTAGGTAGGTAGGTATATTATGTGGGCGTCCTAATTTTTGCTAGTAATTTGGTCCAAAAAATAATTAATCATCCGCAGTGCACAATTTAAATCAATCAACTATTATTAAAATTTAACTCAAGACAAGTTGCATCGTTTATATTATCAATAAATTAATTTGTTTTTATAACTTACCAATAGTTTAAAATCGATTATAATAATCAATCTAATCGCGATAATGAATTTCATATGATATCTAAAAAATATAGATACCTATTCATTTATAATATATGTATATAAATATAGTATATTATAATATATAATATTATTAATTATTATATAAAGGACAATGTTGTTGCCGACAAATTGCATACAATGATTCTATACACGACTATAATATACTTGATATGTAATGAAGAACATAATGTGACTTATAAATAACTCATTTTGAACATATTCCTTTAATATTATCTAACCTAACGCTATAAAGCAATTTGACACACGTTTTCCACGCATCGAACATTTATTATTACATAATGTCATAATGATAATAACTCATATCATAAAATAATTGAAAATATAATCATAACAAATTGTCAACTGTCAAGTCATTAAGGTTTTAAAAATAGTACCTATGGAAATATTTGAAGTTATCTTGATGGAATGTAGATATCAATAAAGCCCTAATTACAAAATGTCAGGTTATCGCTAGATGAAGTCAGGTTAAAAGAAATTATTAAAATTGTTATACCTAATTAGCGGTTGTGTATACGACTAATAAATAAATAAGTGATAATATATCGATGATATAATGGATATTATAATAGTATTATAATTAATTTTTTTTTTAAATTTACTCAAATTAGTAGAAATTTCTTATTATATTTTTCTAATTATTAATAAAATCGATTTTTATCCGCAGATAATATATTATAGAGTTTTTCCGGTTCTTGGCTGAAAACATTGTGGAGCTACTAAATCTAATACGAGATAATCTGTGATCATTAACAATAATACTAATTATTGGTGATCGCGAATCGTGATTTATTTTTGGGATATTAGAAAAGTTTCTCATCTATTCGCCAATAGATCAATTCGTTACTTATTTTATTATTACTACGCCGTTGACATGCTTGAAAACTATAAAAATATCTGTTTAATCTAGAAAAATAACGGAATACCAATCTAAAATGTAGTTCATCGGTAACGACACACATCATTTTTGAGTTGGAACAAAATTTAGATGAGGAGGATTTATGGAGGGAGTGCTAACTACTCGGACTAGCGGAATTGACATATTTTAAGGGCTTTTAATTTAGTACCACATACTCGTATTTATAATATTATAATTATTACTTATTAATTATTATATATTGCGTATTTGCGTGTAATATAGAATACGCAATAAGTAATAAATAATACGTTTAACCCGTATAGAAATACAAATATTCAAAAAAAAAAATGTTGATTTTGAAAATAAAAATTTCATACTTCTTAATTTTCTTCATGGGATTTAATATAATATCAGCGTAATAGGAAATTAACACGTTATATACGATATAACAATTTGTTTCAGTAAAATCTAAAATATTTTTTTCGTGAAATACTTATGTATTCATAGAATACGTCTATACGAGTTATACATAACACTATTGAACTCTTAATAAGTATTTTTGTTTCATATTGGAGCCTTTAAAATCTTAAATTTGCCTGCAGCTTTTTATGATACTAAATCACATATTCACGTTAATCAATTATTATTATTTTCATCGAAAACAGCAGTCACAAAATGTACAATGTTTTATGTATTTTTCGACAATTTTTGGTCGAAATAAACCTTGAGTAATGAGCAGTTATTGGAATAAGTGGCCGGTGCAAACGTTGTTTTACGTCGGGGACTCCGATATTATGGATATAAAAATATCACAAACGCCATAAATATAGTAAGCAATAACCATGTAGAGTACTGCACTACCGTGTGCAGAAGACTGAATAATGTATTGGAATATATGGACGGATAGAGATTATTATTATTTATTTAATTCTTAAATAAAAATTAACTAGTAGGTGCCTAATACTAGAGATTTGTTTAAAATGTTAAATATTGCATAAAAAAATTTAAAATATAGTATGAGTATCGTTGGTGATTATTTATAATAGGCCTCAACATTTTCTTTTGCATTAAAACCTACAGAATTTTTTAAAAAAAAACCACTACTGGTGTGGAGACGTATGCATCAGCTTAATAAAGAAATTCATCGCAATGTACTAATATTGTAATAGTTATAGATTCGACGAAGTGAATATCGTGCGTTTATACTCTATACCAGTGGTTCCTAATTAGCATCGAGCCACGGACCCCCGCTAAAACTTAAATTGTACGGGGGACCCCTTATTAGTTATTTGTGATTACT
Organism: Aphis gossypii; assembly: GCF_020184175.1. Classification (NCBI taxonomy): domain Eukaryota; kingdom Metazoa; phylum Arthropoda; class Insecta; order Hemiptera; family Aphididae; genus Aphis; species Aphis gossypii. The sequence continues at coordinate 39,559,557 of NC_065533.1, forward strand.
TACTTTTCAATTTTGTTTAGTTATAAAAATGAAAAAAAAAACCAGTGTAACTCTGCGTGGAGCATAATTTGAATAATATATAGTATATGTATATATATATATATATATATATATATAATACATTTAATTTTTTAATAATTCGACTAAAATAAAATAAAAATATTACTTCAGTACTACATAACCATGGACTCCCAAACATCAACACGCGGCGGACCCTTGGGGGTCCGCGGACAACCAATTGGTAACCGATGCTCTATACGACTATACTCTATATAATATGTAGGTAGATATATCAAAAGTTATCAAACATTTTAATAAATAGATTCGCCTATACTTAGCAGTGGTTAGTGAACACTTCCGAGTTATTCTGTCATTGCATGAAATGAAATAAGAATCATCACTGTGTAATAATGATAAGTGGTGAATGGTGACCGAATTCTTCGAACAATAACGACGTAGAGATACGCTGTAAGATGTTATAAATAAAATTTCCGAGCAAAGGAAATACTGAAAACTGACAATGTCAAACTGCGTAGAGACGAGTCTGTTTGTTCATGGAAAATATAATAACAAAAGTTATTAGACTAAGTAAGTATATTATTGCCAACAGTCAAATAATTTCATTTTACAGAATTAAAAATAATGGCAATCATTAATTTGTTTAATACCTAATACAACAATTGAGTAATATTACATAACTATATAAGTAAACATACATCCTTATTCTTCCGAGTGGCTTGTATTGATGTTAAGGGGGCTGGAGTAAACATTTTTTTTTTTTTATACATTTAACATACTTCCAGTAGCTCAATTTAAATTTTGAAAACTAATTTTGGTGTTCTTCCTCTAAGTTAGATTAGGTTAGGCTTCTTCTAAGTTATTCATTCATAAGTAAAAAAAAGTTCTATACTTATATAGTGTCATTTAAAAAACAGTATTTTCGGAAAAGAGTAATTTAGTTTATTGTAATAGAAAAATAAAAATATAAAATAATAATAATATAATATAATAATTTTACATTATTTTGATAGCAATTTGGTACATTAATCATAAAATATACTTAGTAATTAGTAATATAGACTGACAAACTGTTTTCGTACAGAATCGTTTTTTGTGTACTAAATATGATTTATCATTGAATTTAAATTTAAGAAATATATTACAGTTACTTACTCCTCGATATGATTAGGTAATTTGATAATATTCGACATCTACTGTACAACAGATTGAGCAGAGTGGTTACTTACTAGTTACTTAACCCATATTTTATTTTATAATTTTTGTATTATGTTGTTTTATTTATAATTTAAAATTGAATAAGTGGAATAATTATTTATATAGGTATTTAAAAATGGTAGGTACTAGTCATATAAAAATATAATGTATGAATGAGATGTTATTTGTTAATAATAATTCTCAGAAATTTATATATTTTCGATCTTTTTCCAAACAGATAAATAATCTGAAATCTTTGTAAGTATTAAGCATTGTATTAATTTAACTAAAATTATCCTTATATTTAATATTAAAACAACTAAATAAAACATATAAGACCTACAGTTTATACAACATTGGGAAATGAGTCCATTACTCATTTCTCAATTTATCCATCTAAATATGTTGAACGAATTGGCGATTAAAGTAAGTACCTAAGAAATAAGTTTTATATTATAAGTGATGAATAAATATTTTGATAATATTTTTGATTTTTTTTCCTAGAAAAACACATTAATAGTATTTACCTACCATTTATTTATAAGAAACTTAATACTATATTATTTATATTGTATTAATTTTGACCGGCGTTCGAGGAAATAACGAATTGTTACAAATAATTAGAGACAATATTATCAAATATTATAGATAGTTGTTTCATAACTCGTAAGCCATAAGTATCCCAGAAATTAGAAACTTCAGATTAATTAGTGTTTTCTCGAAATTGACATACGTTGAAAGTCACTGATCCGATTACTTGGACCGTAAATATATTTCTACTTTGAATATTAAACTAATAACATAAAGTCATAATATTGGTCCCTACCAATATAATAATCCTTATCATTTTATTCGTAGGTTTTTATTCCTCGCAACTTAATTACTATCGTAGTTGACGTTATTTATTCTAATATTCGCCTCATATGCTTCAAAAATTGTTGAACTGTTTACTTAAAAATTGTATATTTTACTTAAAATAAGTGACAAAAATGAAATGGATTTAGATTAGTGTGTTGGGTTTATGTTAACAAAATGTATATAAATAGAAATTGTTATATCTATAGTATTTATTATAAACATTGTATTTATAATAATAATATAATAATATGAGGTATATATGTATTATATCTTAGACGGCTAGAAACATATGTCATTTTACATTCATTATGTATTATCATGGAGTTCAATCATATAGGTATAACTATGTTTAGATTACTTAACAAAATGTATAATAATTATAATAAATAATAATATAATTCTTCGGTTTGCTATATATTTGTTTTGATTATTGGAATATGTAACATGATTACAAAAAAATTGTATTCTTTACAAGATTAATGGTGGATTACATAACAAAATCAATAAACATTAAATTTAACGATTTAAAGTTGAGCTTAATGTTCTTTTAAACACGATTTAGTGACCAATGATTGGTCCATTAAATTGTATTGAATATAGAACCATTAAATTTATTCAATTTTTTATGCAACTCTACAATTATATTTCACGTCAATGTACCATATAGGCCATAATGTATATAATATTATATTGTGATAAATTTGATACTAAACATGTATAATAACAGTATGTGTTTATTTTTATTGACAGTTCGTTTTAGGGTATTTTGCAGAAAATATATGAATATTCATCTCCTCCCTACATTTTTGAAAAAATACATGATGACTTCACAAAATAATAACAATAATAAACGAAGGTGCTTAAGTATTAAAAACCGTTGAAAATGATTGTGATCGCGTGTATAAATAAAACGTTTACGTTTGCAATACTATTGCCGTACTGGCAGTTTCGTGTCTATTTTAGTGGTATAATATTATGCAGTTGTATGCAGCTGTCATGTATGTTTGTAACTGAAGTTGACATGAACTCGCCTATTAAGAAATGTCTATACTTCAAGTTTTATCTGTCACTAGTGTAGAGGCAGTGCCGTAACTAGAGGTTGGTGAAATGCGTGGTTGTCAAGGGTGCATGAAAGTAAGGGGTGCATTTGTGTTAAATCAAATTGGTTTTTGGTATAAAATTTATTTTCTTATAAATTATTCAAAGTTTTATTAGAATTAAGTGTAAATGTACACAATGCATAATGTAAAATGTGTTAAATGTATAATGAACAAAAATGACATACTGCAGTATGTAAATATCTGATATTTATTTATTAGTGTTTACTAATTTTACATTACCTATATAAATATTATATTATATGTTTTATTTTTGCGTGTATAAAATGTATAGCTATATAATAGCTATTAGAACTCATTAACTTTAGACTCAATAATTAAAAAAAATATAGCATTTCAGTATTTTGATCAATACATAAGAATGTAATACAATAAGATTAGATAAATTATACGCATAAAATGAAACAAAAAGAAGCAGCAAAAAATGAAATTCGTCAAGTGTGTCACAGAGGGTAATAATTATACGGTACTATACGTAGAGGATAGTGGACGTAACTTATGCATTTGTCTGTCTCGAAAACATATAACTTTTTGTACAAAATGCGTTCAATGGCTAAAGTACACATACTATGTAGTTGAATATTATATAAAAATGAATTTAGATCTGCTGAACACGTCATACTGTGTATATGTAAAATGAAAACAATAAATTCGGATATTGATTATTGAGTCCTCTTTATGGTATTAATCCGAGAGAGATGTGGAAGGAGTGGTTATAGGATTTGTCCATTGGGATTTCGTTTTACTATCACTTATCAGTAATATATGTGTCGTAATTGTGTACTACCGTATGGTTAACTAAATTTTACTGAAATTTCCCACTTCTTATTATAGCAATATAGGTAATTATTGTTTTTAAATCTTAAGTCAATACACCGGCATACCATACAATAGTATGAATAAATTCGTGATATGAATAGTTTAATATTGTCTAAATATTTTTGAAAATTCATTGTGTATAGAACATAATAATTTATATAGTGATGAAAAGTATTGAGTTTGTAAATGAATATATGATTAATAAATTTGATAACAACAAATAACGATTTTATTATCTAATTTAGTTAGTAAGTTATTGAATATTCAATTTTTTTCATAATTTGAACATCAAATGCTTAAAAAACTGTATGAATAAACTTTTAAAATTTTTGAATTCTAAAAACTTATGAGGAACCTTATATTATGTTTTCAAACCTTAGATATTAAAATAATTTAGTATGAAAAAAAAATTAGTAACATAAATTAAAATTAACATAAAAAAACAAGAGGTCTGCGAGGACAATTGTAAAAAGATAAAATATACATAAAATAATTTAAATTTCATAAGTGGTCGTCTATCCCGAGGGCTATATCGAACAATCACCAAAAAAGTTAAAAATACGTACACAAGCGTAATACGTGATGTAGGTGTACATAGTGTACCTCGCACTATGCATACACGGGAGTGCTTTGTCTACCTCTCATGTTATCTCCGTCGGCGAAGCTCATCGTGTAAAGGATTTCTTAGATCTATTATAATCCAAAAATTATTTTTTACCGTTTGTTAGAACGTTATTACTTATTGTCTAATTTGTCAAGGATTTAATTAAAAGATAAATTATTTAACGTACGTAGATTTTATTTTACATACTAACACTTATTAATATTACAAAATATTTTACGTATAATTTTGTACTGTTGTACACCTAAAATATTTTTGAAGTAAAACTTCTTTTGTAAGGGTGGATCACCTAAAAATTTCGTTACGCTAGACTACAATGACAGATTTTATGGTGGAGGGAAATCGTGAAAAAAAATCCAGCTTATAAAATTTATATTATATTTTATATTGTATATTGGTATAAGCGCGACAGAGCAAATAATGTAATTAAATTATCAGTAATTATTTGTTGCTACTATTCACTGCTATTTCATATTAATTTTATTTTACTCCAATGTTTATAAAATACTAATATTATATATTACAAAATCAAATAACTTACTTTTTTTGTTGACCATGATTGTTAATACTATTGGTTTGTCTTTAAATATTATATTTAAAATATTAAGTTCAGTGAGCAACAGCAACAGTTTTAAAGAAAATAAGACAGTATAAGTATAATAATTAATAATAATATATATTATAATAAACACGTAAAAACAGTCAAGAGCTTAATAAGATTATGAATTGTATATTATTACTTATCTTATTACCTACTGAGATAACAATACAATAATCATTGATATCATTAAAAACTATAAATAAAATAAGCATTAAAATTAATAATAAATTATAATTATATTTAAAAATACGAAAATGAGTTACTTCCATTATCTTGGTAAAATGGTAAATGTTGATTTAAAAATAAAAGTAATATAAGATACGTCTTTTTTTCACCGGGAACATTATCATGGGAGATTATAAATATATTTTAATATTAGGATTTCTAACCTCTGTAGAATAGTTAAGTTACTGTCGTTTTTGTAGGAGATAGAGAAAAAATTCCGTTATCAGATTTCATCAAAAAGCAAAAATTATAAAATTCGAGTTACTTGATACCTTCTTTTTTCATTAGGGGAGTCGATATGAAGTATATATGCGTGAGTGTCTAACGTATTGTAGATTTGTAGTGATATTTTTGTAAGTGCGATTCTGTAGTGGCAGTTTATGTACGTGTTGATTGGCTTACATTAAAAAATTTAAGTCAGTTGTCAATCAAATCTGTCCATGCATAGAGGCAATTAATAAGGTAAGACATTTTTTAATATTATAATTTGACGTGACATGAATTAAAACTATTGACACGATGCTTTGTTTTTAAATGAATGCTGGAAAGAAAAAGTGAGATTATAAAAGTATTTCGATACTGTCATTAACAAATCTTTCTGTGCCCCCCAATATTTCAAGTTAATAAAATTAAATAGGTACATTTTAAATAATTATTATAAGTTTTACTTCCCCTGAGCGTATTGACTGACGCTCTACTTTTTGCACAGAAAAGCATGCCCGTTATGTCCAAAATACCTATTCTACAAGTTCGTCACGTATTGTATTATCGTTTCGTCTATAGTAGCATTATAATACTTGAGCATCTGCGGCGGGTTTTCTGCACGGTTTAGAATGTTTAGATGATTGTGGTTTAGACGAACCGGCGACATTCTGCGGTTGTGGTTTAATAGCTTAAATAGTTAGATTATATTATAAACCGATTTACAAATAACACAGTAGTATACTTCAAGTCTATACTTCCACTTTCATCCTCTACACTTTACAACACACCTCTTCCGCCCCTCTCTAGGCTACAACTAATTAACGATTAACGAATTGTGTTAATCTATTGATCATCATACATAATATTGTTTTCTTATATATTTTCGAATTATTAAAGAAACGTGTGTACTTAAGGTCAGCTCCTACCATGAAATCTGATCATCTGTGTTCTGTCCCCGTCAATATTATTATTGGATTATTGGACGGGAAGTTCAAATGATGGTACAGCTTAAAAAATTAAAATTACTTACATCCCAAATCACATAAAAGAAGGAAAATGGGTATCCCTCTGCTGTACAGTAGTTAGGTAAATTGGGCTATTGTAATGCACCTATGTGTTAGAATGTTACATTTTATAGACTTTTATAGACGTAAAAATGTTTTGATTTTCAAGAATGGTGGTGGTTTTTGGTACCTAGTAAATTGGATCTTATTTATTCTTTGGGGATTAAAATTAACAATACTATTTTTATAATTGGGAAAACAAATTTAAAACATTGTATTTAGTACTGAAAAGGTATAGAGCTCTATACCATGTAATACGAGTATTACTGTTACTGTAATAATTATTCAGACTATTTACAATTTTTAATTATTTCATCGGCAGGAGTCATTGAAAAGTAAAAAAATCTAAATAAAAACTTTTTTTGAATTCAATGTTGTATTTAAAATATAAAGTTTTACCTGAGAAAAAAAAATAATACCTACAGTGAAATAGACTGTTATAATTATAGTCCCATATAATACATAAATTATGATATGCATGTGGCGATGTTACTTTTATTTAAGTAAGTCTTAGCGTAATAATTATTATGCGTAAAAGTCTTTTTGAGAAATTTGCATCCAACAGAAAAATACATTCGGTGCAGTCCTTTATTATATTCTCTTACGTCTGTCGGAAAGTTTAAAACTGGAGCCATTAAATATTTTGTTGACGAGAAAATGTCGAATAAAACCGAATAAAAAATTGAAAAAACATGCACAAGTAGATAGTAATAATAATATTTCCATGGCAATAAATACAATTAATAGTACATGTTGTCAGGTTGTGTAATTAACAATTAACATTGAATGTGAATTATTCTGACGATGTTGATGCGCAGATCAATGATCTTTGTAATTTCAAGAAATTTATTACGCCTATTTTAAAAATCTGCTGTATATTGATTGAATAACTAACACTGACAAATGTGTACCTAATGTGATTATTGTTTCAAAAAAATATGTATTATTCATAGTTATTTTTAAAAAATCGTAATATTTACTATGATTCAAAAAATGTGTATTATCACAATAATTATACCTAATGTTAAAATTAAAAATTAAAATGTATTATTAAAACATATTAATAATATCGTTATTTTAAAATATTTACACAGGTAAATTTAATGCAAATAGGTCGTTTGAAAATACTTAACTTTCACAAATAGACTGTACCCATAATTATTATTATTTTTTTTTTTTTGGACGAAAATGGGTAATTTTCAATTATTTAGTGGATGATTTTTTTGTAAATATTGTCGTGTGTACCAAATTAAATATTCAAACGAGTATAAATTTTCAGTTATCAAAATGTTTTTATTAAGAATAATAATCTTTAAAAATGATTTTACAAAAAACATAAAATATATGTAATATTGGATCTCATATTAATTATTATTAATATTAATTACTAAAATTTTTAAATTACCATAGCTCCATATCTTCCAAATTCATTATTATGGATATAATATTTTCAGTACCTACACAAAGTTTATTAACTTAAAATCTCTCGTTTGAATTTTGATTTGATGTGTCAACATTTTTAAAAAAAATATCTATTAAATAATTTACAGTAGAAAAGGGGACTCTTATTGAAAAGTAAAACAGAAATTTTAATTTAAAAAAAAGTTAAGAATTTAAAAACATAATCAATAGCAAAAATAAATAATTATAAAAATTATATTTTGAATAACTACATTATTGTGATTATGCTTGCTGAATCACTTTGTATATTAATACAAATATCTATATCTATATATACACTGTTTCAATTATCTTTAAAAAATTTGTATTTTCTGATAACATTGTAAAACTTAGGATGCTTTAAATGTGCCTTGGAAATATTAGTTTTCTCAGAAGCTTGCTGCCCGGGGTGATCCAACTACCATCTCCAATTTGCCTGTCACCTTCTCCTATCACATTAATGTGAAAGACTTATTAGTCTTACGGCTGGAGATTTATTTTTAACTACACATAATATTACATAGGTACTTCTACAGACTGCCAGAAGCATGCTTTATACATTACAGTATAATACATAGTATCTACCGGTATTTGCTAGGTAAATCCCACGTGACTTGAGATACGCCTATGCAAAGACGGGACGAATATTTTATTTACATACGATTTAAAGTTCGTGGATACGTACCTATAGCATTTTGTGTATAAGGATTAGATTGACCTAATAATATAATATTCATGTCGTCTCATACGCCTACACACAAGTGTATATATTTGTACGGGTGGGTTTATACTACGACTCCTTTTATATATTGTAAATAAGTAAACAGCGGTCACAAGTATACATTATATATAATATTAATTAGTTCACAATTATGCAAATACAGCAGTAATATTATGCGCATTCCTTGTATTGATGTCTGATGAAATTCGAAGGACGAAGGCTTTAATAGTTCTATAACTTAACCAGCGATTGAAGACTATATTTAGATAATTTGATTTCTCAGAGGTGAAATTTCTGTTCGAAATGGGTCCACTTTATCGTACACTTGACTGAGAAAAATAAATTGATTTTTTGGATTTGGTACTCGACATATTTTACATGGTAGTCAGGCAGAAGTATCCCCCAAACATTTTCCATATTTTAGCCAGACTTGCAAAAATAAAAGTAAACCGGCTCCAAAAATAATCTACCCCACCACAACTACGCTCACTTTATAATCGGTGTATAATGTATATGTATAATACAGAAATATAAGAAAGTGAATGAGTAATATATATTTTTGTACTAAAATAATAAACAATTGCTGAATTATTGTTATAATTTAATAAAAAATAAATGATTACACACATTTTAGATTTTGTGTGGATAATGTATTTATGTTTTTTTTACGTCTATCACTAGCTTTCAGAGTGGAAATAATTAATATTCAGATTTTTAGGGTGGTTTTCGTATTAAATTATATCTAGTTGGTACTTTGTAATTTAAAAAAATTCCTGGTGCCTTTAAAAATAATCTGGGAAAAAAATTAAATTAGTGAAAAACGTGGATGTTTTTGTAAAACCAGATTTTGATAAAATCAATTACGTTCTTTTTTGTTGTGGTTTAAAAATACATAATTGTAGATTTGAATATTTTATCAAATATTTATATTAGAATGTTCTTGATATGATATAAATGTAATCATATTTTGTGTTATTTGTAGATATTTGATATTTTTTTGGATTTATGTATGATGCATTTGTCGTTTGTTAGTAAAACAGCTTGAAAATTTAATACTATATAATCCTTATATATTTTTTCTATTTGAATTTCAAAAAAAGCACTTTATAAAGAATAAAATCGTTTGGTGATTGGTTTTAAAATTTCGACGAAATTGGATAGTCACACGTAAAGTATAATATTTATATTGTAATGATTTTTATTATTTTATTATCACTTAAAAAAATAATAAAATTAGAATCTTAAAATATTACGATGTATATAAAGCATTATTTTTTATTTATTTTTAAATTGTTTAGTTATTTTTAAGTGATTATAAAAATGATTAAAGTTTGACAATTTAATAAAATATCTTACATGAGTTTTGATCAAAGCAATTTAAAAATAAGGAAGAAAAATTTAGACACATTTTGAAGTTTAAATTTGTAAATTATTTTTAATTAAAAATAAAATATAAGGCTTGATAATTGAATACAAGGTTCTTTATATGTTTATTTTATAAATCTTAAAAATAGCAACAATTTATATGCATGATTTTTTTATTATCAATTCTAATCAATATTTTTATGATATTAATATTTTTTTCACTTCGTACATATTACTACATAATTACTACCTAATTAATAATATTTTCTAAATAAGTTGATTCATTTTAAGTCACGCAGTTACGCTGATCTGTAGTATTGACTTAATAAGTTAATAAAAACTGTTATGAAGTAATATTATAATAATTGTATATGGGATTTTTTTTGTCAAAAATTAGTTCAACTAACCGTACCTTTTACATTAAAACTTGATTTAATGATAAAATTATAAAGTCCTGACAAAAGGTAGGTATTCCAATGCATTTTGACCTGTCTATACTCTATAACGAACCCTTTCTATTACCTTTAACTGTATATATATCATGTATGTACATAATATACTAGGCTACAGTGTTGTTGGTCCGCCGTCGTATACGGATTAGACATTTAATAATGCTAACGATTACATTAATTGTGTATATTTATAATTAATATGTTTGACGTATGTTTGATTACGTGTGTAGTTTGTACCTATATGTAATATAATGTATTGATATTTATTATTGGTTTATTTTTCCTTAATAATACAATATATCTTATTAAATATATAAGTATTTTATTTAGACTAAAAATAAAAATATACTAAAAGCATGTCTACATCGGTCACTTTTAATTGTTCCTAGACTGTCCCTTAAATACATGTTTCACTGTACACTTATAGAAAAATAAATAATTAATAGCAGTATAAATTTATTATAAAACATCCTTAGAAGTATAAGCTGACAGGCCTAGTGTAGTCTCCGCTCAGAATCATTTTTCATCTCGGTATACATTGATTTATCGTTGAATTTAAATTTAATACATCCATTACAGTGACCTAGATGAGACAGCAGTGTGACTTTTCCGGTTGCGTTTTTAATTATCAGCCCTAATTTTTATCGCATCGTAAGCATTTGCCCATATTTTTCCTTCCATTGAATCTGCCCTTATAATACTGTATAATATGATGTATTTCATTGTATAAGAGGCTCACGTAGTCACGTCAACGCTTTAAAATTACAAATACTAGTTTTGAGATAATATTTTAGATGACCGATTTTACACTCAAAATATATACAAAATAATTATTCAATTAAGCTTTAGACGTAGTCAGTATACCTGCATATTGGGGGAGGCTTAGAACTTTTACTAGCCCATAATCCGTTAAAATGGGTTAGAATAATTAAGTTCAATACTTATCTAACAAAATATAGTCTGGATCACAGAGTCGAACCCAGTACTCATCACAGCTTCTATCCAGACTTGGACGAAGGTACCTTTTATTTATAATCTATTCAGAAAAACTTGAGTTATCAATTTTTATTTATTTTTACCTTACACCTATAATATTGACGTGTTATGTAAATATTTTAATATTAAAAACAATATAAGCATAACAATATTAATATGCCTTTTTTTTTAAAACTTCTGTGATTTTTAAAACTTGCGTAATATTTATATATGTTTTAAAATTTTAAACGAACAGTATTTTATTTTTAGAGTAAGTATATTATATAATATTAATGTAATTACGTTACATCAATTTTGGTTAGTAAAGACAAGTTGATTTATTTTTTTTAAAGGTAACTATGCTGTATCAACTACCGTAATTTATCTGAAATACAAACTAAGACTAATTACTAATGTTGTGTTTTAACTTAATGAATGAAATCATTAAATTATAAAATTATAAAATGTTTAGTAAAATATATTAATATCTTTCAGTTAGGTAAAGAAAGGTATAAGTATATTGTATAATATAATAAATTTACCTCCGCGACGTTCCGCATTTTTTAAAATCTCTGTTGCAAATTGAGTGCGTTTGTTCGTAACCTTCAATATGTTGGGATAACAATTTTGGAAATAGTATATGTTTTTCGTACCTGTAAAAAAATCATATAGCTTTTAGTTTTGATAATAATTAGTATTATATCATTTTTACATTTATTGTGTTTAAGACGTGCATCATAAGTAGTTGTTCTTTTAGTTAATTATTATTAATTATTATTATTAAATATTATTAAATAACACTTTTAATGTTTAACTGAACAAAATAAAGTATTTTAAATAGTTAACACTTTGACGCATATTTTATATTTAATATGAAATAACTAAATGAAAAATCATAAATTGCATAATTTAATATAATATAAAAAAAAAAAAAAAAAATAAATAAATAAGTAAAAAGTATCGAAAACGGATTTTAAAATTCAAATAATAGAATTTCTGATATTAGGTCCAAGAATATAAATTTATTATATTTTATCTTTAACTGGGACAATTTTTAGAGTTTAACAAAGCTATAGTACTTTAGTATTGGTTTTACATAGAAGTTACCTCGTATTGTTTTTGTATTTAAATAGTATACCCTCGTTATCTGTGTTAATATCAAAAATCAACCATTTCTACGAATTTTAAATTTAGGTAGGGTTGTAGGCGTACTTTTAAAACTATTATTATTTTTATTTTTTAGAACTGTTCGGGAAATTTTAAAATCCACTTGACAGTAATTAACACTAAGAAATTTAAGAACATTTACGGACTTAATAGTAAATTAAACTTTTAAATTAAATACTATATAACACAATACTGATTACTGATTTGGGCTGAAGTGAACGATTATTCTGTCTTTTTTCACTTATTGTCTTAGAACCACGTAGGTATTAAATTATTAATCCGTAATTAATTAACCAATTAACGCGTAAATCCAAAAAATCGTATTTTAAAGTTTTTTAATTAATGGATTAAAAGGAAATACAACAGTTTAACTTTATGGTTCTCTGATTATATAATTTATAGTTTATTTAAGCAAAATCAATATATTATAATGACCTATATAAGTATATTACCAGCTAATTATATATTATTTACCTCATCGATCTCAACAGAAGTTTTAGGGTTAATTCTGATGAATCGAAATGTACAGAAACGATCTGTTTGAAGTGGGTATATATGATATAGTTAATACCTAGATATTATAGAAATAGAATGGTTCGATGAGCTTTTTAGTTTTTTTCTGATATTTTGTAATAATTTAGTTTATTTTTAATAGACTATAACCGTAGAAACATCGTTAATAGACGAAACGACTAGAGAAAAAAATGTTATACACAATAAAGTGGAAATTATTTTCACTAATAGGAACTAAAGAAAGGCGTGGATAATCGATTTGCGCGAATTATTAAACAAAGGTTCAAATTTTAAAGTTAATTAGGTATTAATATTATTATTATTAGTTACATAGGTATATAATATTAATTTTGAATGTACCTATTATCTAAAAAAAAAAATTTTAAATCATCTAAACAAAAAAATATATTATTATTTGTCTGAAACAGTTGTGCAAGTTTTAATAAAAGTTTGGAACCCAAAAATACAAAATAGAAGAACTCAAAATTATGAAATATGTATTCAACAAAATTTTATATATGGTAATCGATCCGTGTTAAGTAAATCTCAATATTTTTGTTGATGAATATTTAAATTAATACACGAGTTAATATCACCAACCGATTACACTTACTATTTTTGATTTATTTTGTAATAATTATACGTCAGGGTTTGATAATGAAATATGTATAATGGGTATTCTAAAGTTTACAAAGTTAATATGTACTATCGTATATATTATAGCGTTTGGGTTATAATCAAATCGAGTTGGAATAGATGCATTAAATACCAATAAATATATCATTTATGACCAGATATAATATTTAACCTAACCATTATGCCCCAAAGAAATTGTTTGCAGCCTCTGAAGTAAAACTATTATTTGTAGAATAGAAGTATTAAAATCGAAAATTCTGTGTAAACGTGGAGTTGGAACTTCACCAGTCATAGTTTTATCAATCATTATAATGAGAATTTGTTTTAAGAATCTAAGTTTGAGAGGTTTTTACTAAGTAATTACTTACGGGTACCTTTTGCTTAGAGAATACATATTAGAACGGTTCTTCGGATAAAATTAATGTTAACCAAATAATAACTAAACAAACTGATAAATTAACATTTTTTAGTAAAATTTATTAAATTTATTATTTACAACAAAATTATTCAATACTCCCAATAACAAGTATTTAACACATACTTAATAGTTTATAATAAAAATATAAAAAAAAAACTGAGGAAGTTCCTCTGTTACATCATAGTATTTGTTGAGTATACCATGTAATTGAGTAAGTCATTGTAATGGATGTGTTAAATTTAAATTCAATGATAAATCACTGTATACGAAAAAAGATTCTTAGCGGAGACGGTATGTCAGTCTATATTTCTAAGGATAATTGATTATATATTTATTCAGAGCTACGAGAGCTATGTAAAAAAAAAAAAAAAAAATAGTGACGTCGCGACAGTGTAATATATTTGAAGTAGAGTTTACCCATTTGTATATTTCGTTGTTTTTGTACGTATTTCATTAACTGACAAACCACTGAACCTATTTATTTCAAGTATGTAAATAACTAACAAAAATATTGCGAAGATTATACTTTTGTAAATTGTATTAAAATAATGCAAATTAAAATTAAGTTATGAAGCAGAATGTTGCCGTGTTTTTTTAAATAACCGTCGATTATTCAGTATTGAATAATAATCTTCCCCAAAACTGTTTATATAGTTTCTTGGGGTGGAGGAAAGTATATGTGTGAAACGTTAAAAAGAAAAAAAGAAATTGAAAAAATACTAAAAAGAGTTGAAAATTTAAAAGTCAAATAATGGCATATAATAGAACCAAAATATTTAAAAAATGTTATCAAGTTTATAAAATGTTTAATAAAGATATTTGTTGACAGATTCAAGTCTAAACTTATTCATTTTTCATTATAACAAAAAATTTCCGTTTTTCCTTAATTGTTTTTCTCAGTTATTTTGAAAACTAGGTACTAGAAATTATTTACTTTTGTCCTTCAAAGTATCAACTATACTACTATAGGGTAAATTTACTTTTAAAGGTGTTATCAGAGTACCAGTCACTCAAGAAAATGACACATTGATACATATTACACCAATGTCAAAAACCCTTCAGAATTTGTAAATATTCTACATGAATACCACTTATAAGTATACTTTAACTCAAATACTTTAATCCTCTGGTAATTGATAATATTTTATGACACATATTACATACGTGTATACGTATATATCTGTCACTTACTATAACACGAACAAAATGTAATCACAGTATGCAACCTAACTTATATGTATAATTTATTATGTCATTTTTGATATCCAAAAGGATACTTATTACAATAATAATGATTATACATCTTTAATTCACCGTAAATGTATTATTTAGAGTAAACATTTGTATTAAAAATGTTATAGTTAGGTATAGTACAATAAATTACTGTATGTATTAAATTTACAATTTTTATTTTTATGACCAATTCGGTAGAGATTTTTCGGTGGAATTATTGCTTTACGGCTTAAGTGTAACAGTATAACAATACATAATGCCACCATATTATATAGTTCCAAGAGGTCGGTATCACGTTATTTCAAAGCAAAATGAAATACGTCTGGTGTATAGGTGTAAAGTTTTACTTTTGAACGCAAAGAATGCTCGATGAACTTTGTTGTCTCGGCATTCATTAAAAATGCACCCTGTATAAATTTGAAACTTCAACTATATGGGTTTACTCACAGTCACGAAAGTTTATATAGACACAGAGAAAGTTTTTAAAACAGCTTATGGGCTGCGGAGCGTGTAATTTAATTTAGAGAAGACCCCATCTAACCTGTATACATCGTCGTATGCGTTCCCGTAAGTAAATACACCGTGAAGAGACGAGTGAGCGTGCATGTCGATTACCAAATCAAGTTCCATATTCTGAAATAAAACATAATATTATGTGTGTGTAAAAAATATATTCATAATTACATTTTTATTTATAAACTATGATTTACCACGCCATTATGAATATATTAATTAATATAAGTATAGCATGATGACATGTAGCCCATACTGCTATGAAGAGCGTAGTACTGTTAACAGTGGTGTAGTAAGAAATCTTAACTGTGGTGAAGGATGGCAATTTTTTTCAAACTGATTATAGTACATATGTGGGGTAGGGATTTAAATGCACTTTACAATGTTTTTCAAAGCTATATAAGTATAGGTACTGGCTTTGTTACAAATTCGTTTCATATATTATTAAAAGAGTATAAGTACGATTTTATTCTTTTTAGGGCATTTTACTACGTGCAATGAACAAAATTTCATTCGTGGAAACATGATTTTATGAAAAATAAAAACTTAAGTCCATACATAATAATATGTCATAGAAGACTTTGGCCACTGTAATATACTAATATATTAATGCAGTATCTACAAGGTTCGTAAAATATAGTAATATAATTAATTCGTTAAGTTAATATAGACAAATATGGGCAAACTAGTAATGCTCTGCTTTACAGTAGGTGTTAAGTAAGTCATTGGAATGGATTTATTAAATTTGAATACAATGGAAAATCATTATACATAAAATGATTTTAAGCAGAGACAGTTGTATAGTCTATATCATTAACTATATTTTATAATACCTATGTGTTTTATATACATATATAAATATATAATACTAGGTATTAAATAAATTTATTTTATTATTAATATTACGGCAAGTTGATTTAATTTTTGCTGAAAATATCGTAATAATTATTATATTATAATATTTAATTAGTACCATTGAACCATTGGTTAATGTATAATATATTATTGCATAATCAATGCTAGTATCTATAATGGTTTGTATTTATACAATATTATTATATTATTGTTTTTAACTAAACATTTTTAAATATTGGATAAAAAATAATTTTTTTTATAAATTTATAACTACAAAACAATTTGCAAATTATTTAGATTTTACAAATTTTACCAATTTAAATTTAAATGTTTATAAAAATTATTGCGACTATGTATTTTTAATATTATTTTACAGTTATAAAAAAACTTATGAGGAACATAATATTAATTTTTTAAAGGTTTTAATGGAGTAAGAAATATTTGACATTTATAGGAAAAATTTAAATAATAGCTCAAAAATAGTTAAAATATTTAGAATATCATACTATGTATCATAAATGCTAACATAAACACTTTTTGAATCACACCAAAGAAAAACAAAATTAATTTTGTCGAATTCTAGTTTTGTGTAATAAGTCTTGTTTTTCTGAATTTACATATTGCTTTTGTAGGTAATTTTGAAAAGTACCAGAAATTTATTAACCCAAAGTTAAAAAGGTTTATTAAATATACTAAAAGTTGATGACAAACAGAAAAAACACACATCATTGTAGAATTAATACATTCATTGTTCCACTCAGAATCTAAAAGATGTTTCACACATATTAAAAGGCAATATTTTTAAATTTTGGGTATATTAGAATTTTCTTAAATTTAAGAGTTATTCTATTCAGGTTTTCTTTAGATATAAAAAAATATGTCGTTGTAATCAACAATGTACAATATATATTATTATATATTTTGATTGCTGTATTTCAAAAAAACTTTTTAAATAATTCATACTTATTGTATATTTTAAATATTTTATTACAAATTGTAAACTCATGGGATCCCATATGAATTTGTTCAGTGCAACGTAAAACGTTTTGAAGAATAAGTAAATAATATATTTTTATGAAACATAAATATTTGATCGTTATCGTTTGTCAAAAATATTAAACACTAACGATTATTATTATTGTATTACTAGAAAAAATTTAAAATTATTTTATCGTTTAAATTTTTGGTGTATAAATCAATTTATAATCAAAATTTAAACTTATTCTTTAAGCGTTAGGTTATTATTTTTTCCCTTAGCCATATAACTACTCTACTGTCTGGAAATTGGTGGTTTACCTCATGTTTTTCGATTTCCATCAAGTGATTGTGGACGGCGTACAATATCGGATGAACCCATTGCGATATCTTGTGCCAAGCTCTGTTCAAGTCGATTCCCAGTAAATTAGTCCTATAACGAACGTGTTTTTTTATACTTTCTTCTGATAAAGAAGAAGACTTTATTTAAAATTATATAAATATGTTTGCTTTTTTTGGTCTGATTACGTGTTAGGTATTATGTATTAACTCGTAATGTTTGTTTTATCATATTATAATGGTTTGTATTTGTTGTGTTAATTTCTAAAATTATAGTCATGAAGTTGTGTGTTCAGATTTTACTGGAGGGGTTATGGATTTTTTTTTCTTATCTCATATCATGTTATAATAAAAAAACAAGCCAAAGGGGAGGAAGATATGACATTCTCTCCCGATGAACACACCATTGTCTTCATACATATAGTATTTATATATCTATTGGTGATAAAAATCAATGGTGATTACTATTTAGAAAAATGGACTGTAATATATCTAGTTAACGAATTATGATTACTTACCTAGAATTTCCTAAAGTTACTCCATCCGGATTCATCATCGGTATTAATTGAAAGACGACTTTTTTTCGAAGACGTACCACGGCTGGATGGTTACTAATCAAAAATTCAATAATTCCTGTCGCACAATATTGATACTTTTAATTGATCTGGTATTTATACTTACTTATTTTATGAAAGATTTACCTTGACAGACATAGGAACTGGGCGTCTCGCACCCGTGAACTCTGCCTAATATCACAACGACATGTACTTTTTCAGTTGGATTCATATTTTTCGGATTAGTTATAGTAACCAAGTCTAATCTTTTGTTTTGCTTAAATATAAAAAAAAAAAATTAAAAAAACATAACTTAAAGAGCTTAATAGTATGATTATTTTTAAATAAGATGGACAAAAAAAAATAAAACTTAGAAATTTAACTATATAATATGGGTCAGTGTATTTTATTTTATGTTTAAACATAATATAATATGGTTAGTTTATTATTGTAGAAACTTAGAATACAAAATTGAATAGTATATTACCCCATGGTTTTTTTCTTTTTTTTTTTTTTTATTAAAATTGAATAAAATATAAAAATATATTATGATAATTTTAAAATTACGAATGTACAAAGAAAATATTTGTGTGATATTATGCAAATAGCTTCATTCAGACTGGGTTGACTGAATTCGTGATATTTCATTCTCCATGTGCTGACCTAGATACACTCGGTGCGCGTTTTCGACGTAGTGATTATTTTCCTTATTTCGTTTTGAATATTGTACTATTATTGTTGAATGGGTTAATCTTCTATTACCTTATCATATGACGCGTGTTTTTTTCGATTGCCTTTTAATAGTAAATTATGGCTACACGGCGTTTTGGTTATGCAAATTGGTTACATCTTGGTGTTGTGATCATTTTCCGGTTTTTTTTTTTATTATTATTTTGATATATTTTTATTTTATATTATTTTTGTTTTAATGAAATTTAGTAGCATATAATTCTGATCAATAAATCTTAGGAGTATCAGAGAAAGTTCATACACAATTTACAGTTCTCAAGCAATAATAATTTCAAATTATTTTAATGTTATATAACTTAAGTTATTATTTTATTGAGTACATATATGTAATATAATGTAAATATAATTATTAATGGCTAATAAATAATAAGTTATTATACAATTATTTTGATGAGATTTCTATTAATATACTTGAAAGGTTAAGCTTATCAACATTTTGAAATCCTCATCAAAGGTAATACGGTCGTTTAAAGATAAACATAATATTGAAAGGGATTTACAGACTACTCGACGAAGTATTCGAGTTAATAGTTTATAGTTAATAGTTAATAGTTATAGTTAATCGTATAAGATCTCACGCAAATCGTAGATTAATATTTTGATTATTTGTTGTTTATTTTTAATTAAATATAGGTATAGAGATATTTTAAGGTTTGTCTGTATTTATATAATAAAATAATAAATAAAAATAAAATAACTAAAAGTAAATAAATAACTTCAACTATATTCATCGTATTTATCACGTTGCGTAGAAGATAATATTACATGGACTAATATTTACTATGCTTGTATGCTTGCTTTGAAAATCGTATGTTTTTTGAGATAGTTAGTCAAATATTATCTAAATCTATATGAAGTTAAGATAATCAAAAGTATATTTAGTATGTTATAAATGTATAGTATATTAAATGATGTCACGAATTCACGATGAATAATAATATACCAATTGAAGTAAGAATTTCTTACTTATATTTTTGGCGGTAGGGAAAATATGATAAATATTTTGATCTTATGCAGTAATGTGTCAAAAAATATAGTGATGAGATACCCTTCACTTCTCCTTCTAAACTAAAATACATACAATACATTACCAATAATAAACCTATACATTTCAACGTTATATAATAGAAACCCATGGAATATTGTAAACTATAAAATTAGCAAAAAAATATATCTAATCAATCTTTATTCATGATAAAGTAAGCAGAATTTTAAGTGTTTTTATAAGATATTAGATAAATATTTTAATGTAATTTAGTGATTGCATAAAACATACACAAAAAATTAAAGTTTAAGCGTAAAAATTAAAGACAAAACTGGTCGATGTTCAATAAATTAAAACTTGGCGTGGGGAGCTAAACGTCAAACGATACCTTTTCTTCCGCTATAATTGTATTTCTCTTGTCTTTTGATGCCATTTCTCGGATTACCGATGAATACACACTACGTTGACGACATTTCAGGCTAATGTATAGAAAATTGAATACAAAAGTTACTATAATATATTCGATATACCTAATACGTGGTCGATTGAACATTTTTACGCTCGTGTTGGCGTGTTGTGCGGCATTATTTTTTTACGGTTGATGACGCGATTTTATGTTTGAACGCCGTCGAAATGGCTATGTGCATATAGATTTATCATAATTTCACATTGAATCCTGCAGTATGAATATTTTCCATTTATTCGGGAAACGTATTATTTTATTGTTCATCGTAACTGTAATGCGCATCATAAACATATTGTTTTATACAATCGTAGCGCACTGGCACCATAGAATATGATATATAGATGCGTCACAATGTAATCATTTCGTGAACACCGTGCCAAAATTAAAATTTGAAAAATGCGGTAAAAATATACTTGTTTACAGTGTAACCGAGATACACATTTTAAAAACAAATTACTGTTCAGTTTAAGTCGATAGGTATCATTGTTTTTATTGAAGTATTATTTTAAATTTCAAAACGCTTATGACAATTGATATAAATACTATATATTATTATTACGAGTATAATAGTATTTATAAACAATATGGTAGGTATGAAATAAAAGTAATAACAGATTTGTTGGAAAAACTTTGAACAAAAATGTTTATATTTTGTTTTTTTATGATTTCGTATACAAGTTTTTTGTAACAATAAAGTATCAACAATGAAAATTTTTTTTTATAAAAAATACAAATTATAAACTCAACATATTATTTAGAAAGCTTTCAATAAAACATATATATTATATAAGTTTATGTTACCGAAAATAATGACATTAAGACAATATCGTTAATGCCTGATTTAGTAAGAAATTAACGTCAATAACTATAGTTATTGATGAAAATTCTTAATAAAAGAAGACATTGATGTAAATTATAAATTAAATTAAAAACCGAATAATAAAATATATAACCTATAATTTAGGATAAATCTTAATCTTATTATATATTCTTTATTACATTGATTTTTTTTATTTTGTTTTTGTTTCTGTAACGTCAATATTTTATATTTCATCATTCTTATTAGTACATTGTAAACTACTATGACACTTGGAATTACATAATCTAGTAAATGCACAGCAAGCACATTTAGTACAATTTTAAGCACATTTCATTTAAATCCATTTTGAAACAGAGATTATTAAATAAAATTATTAATACTTCACTATTTACTATGTCAATCCATAAATAGTACTGTACTAATATTTTACATTTTTCAATTTTATTATAAATTGTAAGCAATAAAACTGGTTACAGAGTTAATCATTATAGAATACCGATAAAGAGGTTTATATTTGTTTTGATTAGAATTTATAAAATGGCCTAATATAATACGGAAACGTTGATGAAACTACGATACCTATGTGCAATATTGTCTATTCTTTCCAATCGTTTTCAACAAAGCCTGAAAAATCATGATCATTCCTAAATTATCATATTTTTTGGTAACATATATATTATGTATTACTAAAGTACTGTAAGCAATTTTGTGTCTTTTCATTGAAATTAAATTTGACATTTATAGCGGTAAGTAAGAAGCGATAAGCAATTTAGTTGAACTTTCCTTTTAGGTATGCAAATCATATTATATTTAAAGTCATGCATTTAAGGTAAGGCACTATAGTGATAAAAATAATGTCATTATCGACATCAAATAACTAGTATACATTAAAATAATATATAGCTTTTAGCTAGAAAACTACTTATATTAATAAGGTATGTATATATATATATATATATATACATTATACATCACGTTTCAATATTATTTTCAACGCAGTTCCGGCCTATATATAAAAATTTACTACTGTTGGACGTGATATCAATTTTTCAACACATTTTCCATATTTTAATCAAGTCCCGATATTCAAAAAAATATACGGTTGCTGAATGTGATAGCATATTATGGTAATAATTTGATTATTTCTAAAATCGTGTTAAATACGAGTCCGCTTGCACACACGCACGCACAAATCTACTGTGTTTAAATCAAACTTTAAAAATGTATTACGATCGATTGTCCTAGTAGTTCGCGTTTGAAGTAAGGCAACTTCTTTTTTTCAATCAGCGACAAATAGTTTTGTTGCCGAGTGTACGAATACGGATACGAGTATGAAAATTGATAGCTATCGTCGTCTTTGTCAAACGAAAATAATATGCTGAGAACGTAGTTGTTGTCGTGGTACAACGATCGGTGGTAGTGCACCCTGTAAATCGGTATGCGATACCTGAAATAAACAAATACATCTTGAGACATTCAAATGTTTTATATTTTGTTTTGGTGCGAGCTTTAGAGCTTATTAGACTCATGATTCAAGTTCAACAATTATATTTTGCACCTAGCCCGTATAATGTAGAGATATTGCGTGCGGTTACATTAGATAGTAATAAGTTTTCAATTGCATAAACTTATTATTAAAATTAATGACATTATATATTCCGAGTGAAGTTTGGATGCATATGTGTATTATTAACAGAGGATGGTAACAAAATTATTTATTTACTTCGTATAACGTTTATAGAACAATTGAACTTCACAAGTGAAGTCAATGGTCTGTTGATTTGTTTGTGGTGGGAACGGAGGGGGTAAAATTCTGATAATTATTAGTACCTATTAACAATATACACTACAGTAATATTTAAAGTTAAAACTTTGTGGGACAAATGACTATTAAGTACATGTCGAAAGACAGTTATTGCAACTATACCTAGTTCAAGTTGCGAGTTTCTATAAGTTGTATCTCTGGATTGTAGAACCGACCGTTTATTGGAATAAAAAAGTTAAAACTTAAACCACAATGTATATGTTTGTATTGTTTAATCGATATTTTATTAAGGTCACTGAAAACCGTATAGTTGAATAATTTTTTATTATTTTTGTCATTAAAAAAATAAAAATAAGAGCATAATTACATTATAAGATAATTATGTAATTTTTGATATGATGTCGTATCTAAAATTCAGCAATTAGCATTACTTAAAGGTTGTTGATTTTATCTATGATAAACATGGTTTAGAAAAATTAAATAAATGGATCTAATTACATGATACAAAACTTAAAATTCTGAAATCGGTAAATACTTAAAAACAAATTTTAGACTTGGATTTTTAATGTCAACGATTACTTTTCCGATGTCTTAGTTTCTATTTTAATTCCAGATTATCGATTAAAATGACATTTTAGAAAATTCAGTGTTTGAAAATTCTTATTATCTCACTTTAATATGTACCTCATTATTCATGGGCTCCTGACCACTAACAGTTGTGCATATTTCCATTCAAAATTCAACGCTATGTTTTATTCAACCAATCCAAACATTTTGTTCAATATTAAATGTGAAACTTGTATCAAAACAATAAGTAGGTACCTACTCATATTTTTAGGATTAAAAATGAAAGAATAAGAGAAACATAGCAAAGGGAATCACAGAATGCATGTAACTTCAGACAAAACAGCACAATTTTCATATATATTCGTATATCTAATGTTTATTTCATAAATGTGTACCAATATAAGATATTAAATTAGTCATTAATTATATTTATTTATTTATAAACAAGGAATGTAATATGAATTATACATTTTATTATTATTTATTTTATTACAATTATATTATTTACTATTTACCCCCATAACACAAAATATTGTTATATTTTAAGCAAATTAATTATATATTATACCTATACGTATAGCACACATTAATCAAATATTTCAAAAATAAGATAAAATAATTTGTTTAAACACTTCTATAGAATTGTATGCTATAGAGTAGAGACAGACCTACATTTGTAAAAGTTGGGAAAGTAGATGTTTTTGGGCTGGATAGATTTTTTTCTGACCAATTTTGTAATGTAACCAAATCTGGTATACCTACTTAGAATATATGCCCTCTGTTGTAGTGTTGTTGTTATTTTATTATTTTTTTAACTGTGATCTTTGTAAGAGAACCTCTATATTAACCGATGATTAATATAAATATATAAGTATGTTACCATAGTAACATCGTTAATACAATTTTTTAATCATAATTTTAAAAACATTTTACATGTTTTAATGTTTTTCCATGCAGTGGAGAAAATATTATTTTTTTTTTGTGAAACGTTTTGTTAATAGGATTCGAGTTTACTATTAACGTATTATTATTTTACGAATAAAATTAAACTATAAAGTCGTTTTTATTTTGTCGGTAATTGAAATTTCTACTATTTATTTTAAAGCTGAGTGAATTTTGTTTTTATAATATCACTAAACCGTTTGAACTTAATACCTTTAGGCAGTTTTGTGTGAACTGCAGATGTATATGTGCATAATAAATATAAATATATAAATATAATTAAAAGATATCTTTTAATTCTAATACGACATCGTCGGTTGTTATTGTTTCTACGTTATTATTTTTTAATTTAGCACGTACAAGTGTTTGATGGTTTTGATGAAATAATCATGAGTAGTTTTTATTTTGAGAGTATTACTAATGTGTTGTAGATTTAATAGTTTATAGTCTGGGTTTAAGTGGTCATGCTATTAGGTTATTTTATTATATATATTAAAATTGTTTTCGCATTTAAAATAAGATTTAAATTATGTATTTAAAAGAACAGCTCCAACGTCAAAAAACACCTTTAAAAGTTTAAGGAATTAAAATTTACCGTCAATTAAAATTATTTTTCTCGCTGATAAATCTGTCTTTGAATAAATAAAAAAAAACGTATTATGAAACACCTGTGTACATGGATAGATTACGTCTATATACATAAACTACCATAAAATTCGATAGGCTCAAATGCATCAAATTTAATAGCCGAAAAATCTAAACATCAATAAAAATATTATTGGAAACGTAGTTATTCACTTGGCGCAATGAAATACAACTGGGACAAAATTCTCCAATATAGCTGCTCTTTATCAATATTTATTTCTCTGGACGTATTCCACTGATACCATTTATTTTAGCTTAGCCTATCGTGTGTACTCTTCGATCACCGATCACCGATGACGATACCAATCGCTCGTACGAGTTACACACTATCGTTGTATGTGCTGTGTTTAAGCTTTAAATGTCATGCATTTGTGTATCACTTGAACATCAACCGTTCGCGCTCAACTCGGGCAAGACATCGTTTTGTCAAACGTACTTACACGGTCTTTGAGTATAATAATATTTAATAATTCCGAAAATATCTGTTTCAATAAAATCATTATCAAATTAAAAAAAAAAAAAAATGAGAACGAGTACGTTTGGAGAAACGACATCAGGCATCAGCTGTAATATTATATAAAGTATATATATAAGGTGCCCGCACCTTACGATTCGGCACGCCGTATATAGTATCAATACTCGTATAATAACTGTAAGTATAGGTAGGTAGTCAATTATGATTATACTAAATTGGAAGCCGTATTATCAGTGTAATTTATGATCAAACTGTATAATATTTTAATACGCAAATAATATATACCTATACCGCGTGTATGTTTAATAATATGGTTTGTTAATTAATAATTCACAGCGATGCGAATAATTGAGGCGTGTCGGACGAAGCTGCCGCCTCCTCGCCACCCGTCCCTCTCGCACAACGGTATCACTCGAATAGCCACAGACTCACACATCCCCACACACATCCTTCCCACGACTGACACAGGACTCGCTCGCTCATTAAACTCAAAGATCCCAGTGTAACGCAACAGTGACGCCAATGTCGGTTAAGCCCGAAGCACGGACGGCAGTGTACACGACGGTGACGACGACGATGATGATGATAATGATAGTAATAATAGTAATAATAAGCATTATACATTCGCCCGCGACGTTTTAACTGCAGCGCGTCACAAACAATTTATTAGAACTTATACCATCGCCGCCGCCGCCGTAATCCCGCCCGTAAGCTATGCGACGGCTGTTACGCGTTAAACGCCGTGTTATAATAATAATAATATATAAAATAGTACAATACCTATCGAACAAACGGAAGTGGAAATTCTAATTATTAAAATATGTATAGGTATACACGTGAAACCTTTACGCGGAAAAGCGCAGTATAAATCGTAAGCAAAACACAATGTAACAACATTGTTCCGTACACTCGTACACCGGCCCGTGCGAGTTATGCATATATTATAGGTATAGGTACCTGCAGCACGGATAAACATTAAATCCATAAATTTACAGCCAAAACGCTAAAACTTTGAACTAATAAAAACTGAGGGCATTATCATAATAAATAATAATATTATAATATACGAAGGGGATTTCAGGTGAAGTCGAACCTCCCCGCCTCGTCCTTAAACCGACAACGCTCGTCGCAGACAACGTTGTTCGTTCTATTTATTATTATTATATTGCTGTTGTTATTATTATTATAACGAGTATACAACAATGATTGTTTATTTAATTGTGTCTCGTAGGGTGGAAATAAATTAAATTAGAAACTAAAATTACAATCCAAGACGGTTGCATACATAGACGCGAGTAAATTATATTGCATACGATATACGTATATACCATAGGTAGGTACTATTATTATACAGAGCGTTTCAATATATAGTTACAGGTAAGTTGATACTAAATATTTTTACGGGTATTTTTGCTTTGAATATGTGCGTATTTTTTTCTATGAGATGGGATAGGTACATTGTGATACCTATACATTTTTAGGAGATTCTCAAATAGCAAATGGCTGATATGCATATCAAATAAATATTTATATTTTATCTTTTTTCAAGATACATAAAATTTTATGTTTATATTATACTATATAAATATCTTGAATTATATAAAAAAAATAAAATTATTGTGTTTGATATGATTATATTATAAAGTCGACATTTTATATTTTAGTCGATATTATTATGTGTGTATAAAATTAAAACATTAATATCCATACAATATGTATATATATATATATATAATACTCAATACTCATTATTGACATTAATTTAGAAATTGGTTATAGCCGGTAATTTTAGGAGATAAAAAGTGAAAATATTTATTATTCAGCTTATTGGGCATAATATTATATAGATTTTAAAATACTTGATTAATTTGTGTGCTATTTTCGACTCTTCAAGAATGTTTATTTGTATGATGCACTATATTGTTTAGTAGTAAAACAATTTGAAAATTTATATTAGTAGGTTTAATTACGCAATGGTCTTCGTAAGTTTTACTTACAGAAAATAAAAATTATCGAGAATACATAGTCTGTTTTTATTTTTTTATAATATTTCAATATTAATATTTTTATAAATTTCATCAAAATCACGAAAATTTGTAGCATAAAATTCACAAAGTTTTAACTTTATCACCTATAGTTTGGCAATTTAATTTAATATTTTTATCTTAACTTTATTTACTGGGAGTTGAAAAAAGAAAATTTTAGTGTATTCACAATAATTTTCTATATGCAAACAGTATTGAAGTACAAATGTTGATGACTTTGTAAATATTCAAATTTATCATAACGATTTATCCTTTATGGATTTTTGTTATTATTCATAAAATATTAGAAAACTTCCACTGTTACTTAGATAAATGATAGTTTTCTATATATACAATGACCTTTTTAGATATTTCTTAAACTTATACTTTATAGCCAAGAGCTTACCTACATGCTATGATTTCATTTTTTTTTTTTTGATGCAAATTTAATATTTTTAAAATTGGGTGAAAAATATATTTACCAACATTTCAGGTTTTCGAAAAAAAAGTTTTTATATTAATGTATAGTTCAATAAAAATGTAATAAGTACACTAGAGCCAAATTTCTGATTTAGTTTCATTCGTGTAGTTTTTAAATTACACTAAATTACTTTTAAGTTGAAGTGTCACAGTCAAAAGAAAAATGTTGTGCGATGACTATAACTTTGGCGATAGCAAATTGGAATTTCGCCAAACGAAAACAGATCACAATAATGCCCACCTCACGAAAATAGACCTTGTTTTAAATCCAAAGTCATCCCTTAAAACAATATATTGTTACCTCTATAATGTTTAACTAACTGCTTGTATTATAATATAATGTACGAGTATATAATTATATATTATACGCATCGTAGGGGTGTAGACACACATATACAATTTGGTATTTTAGATTATTATTATTTTTTGTTACCTGTATAGTGTATATAATTTAATCTAATAATTTAATTATATAAATGATTAAATAAATTTAAAAAATGTTAGTACAAGTAATAAAATCTATATTGATACATTTATTGTTTTTGGATCCTGTTATCTTTGATAAGTATAAAAAGTATAATATATAAAAATAAGATAAAATTCAAAATTATGGTATTTAGTTTATTTATTTATATTTTTGTATAATGACAAAAGTGTAATAATATGCTATAGTATAATGTTTATTATATTATTAATTATTATGCAATTATTAAATGATAAATTAACAAAAAGCACAAGTGATAAATTTGATACTTACATAATATATTGTATGAATGTGAAATACAAGATAACTAATACTTCATCGAAAATACATTTTTATACAATTTGATTATAATGAATGCATTATGATAAATTTCGCTGTACTAGAGTTAGTTCACATAATTGTTAAATATATGGTTGTTCGAAAAAAGATATTTTATTAAGGTCATAAGAATTGGTTCCCGTTTTAAGTTGTGATGACTTATTCCACATTTTTACTTCTGCTCCAGTTGTTTTTTGCTTTTCGCGGAATTTATTTTTATTTAACATTTATAAGATTGTTAGGGAGATAATTTGAGATAAACTTTCTTCAAATATTTTATTTATGTTAGTATATGATTTCATCATATTGCGAAAAATTGTTTAAAATTTAAAACCCGAACCATTTTTTTTTTATTATTAAAATTTCTTCAAATAATATATCTAAACAGAAATGGAACCAATTCAGCCGGTGAGAAGCTGAGGAATCAATTCGGTACTAACCATAGATATTTTAATATTCGCATAACAGTTTCTCAGTTAAAGGCAATTTAACTATTGCCATCCATGTAGATGCGCATTAGTAATCGATCAATAACAAAATAAAAACATAGCGAAGACACGTACGTGATATTGGACGTATAATGCATATTATAATATTGTAGCTAATAGAGCATATTGTTGCACAACTAGAACAACAATGAAAATAATATCATGTACCTATACTGTACAGGCTATACATCAACGTTTTATGCACTACTGCATTGAACGCAATCGGCGGCTGCAGCTCTGTGACGATGCGATGTCGCAGTCATCTGTCCATTTTATCGCAGCTAATTTCACGATTTTGATGCCACACCATAAGTACAATATCATTTTTATCTAATATTATCAGTGAATATATGTGCGATCGATGCGTACAAAGTAATTAATAAAGCGGGGCAAATATTCTTTATGAATTGAATAATGTTTTTTATCGTTTAATAATGTATTTATTGAAATTAAGAACCATATTTTTGTATATTGTAAATAATTGTCGATAGGGAGATTTTGTTTTAAAAGTTATTAAATTTAGACAATAGCCCATCATAATAAATGGTTTTTAAATAAAATATAAAATTTACATACCATTTACTCTGGTACTAATTACCTGTACTCAAGAGAATAAATAAGTTTTACTGATATTATAAAATGTGAATAAATGTATACCTTTTATAACTATTAATAATAAATATAATAATTATCAAATTATCAATTCCCCAATATCTTTCAAATCCATTATTTTAGAATATTATCCTTAATAATTAAAGTTTAATAGTTCAAAAAAAAATACTCGTTTATAAATTTATATTAATAATTTAAATGCACTAAATTAAATGTTTAATATATATTATATATCCTTATTAAATTACAATAAAAAATTAATGGTCCATATTTAAAAAAGAAATTTATATCATCGGAGAATATTCCTTTAATAGAATAAAAATTCAATTATTTAGATAAAATAAATCAAAATTAGAATAAAATAGTACATACCACGTGTTTCGGCTCGTACTTCTCACTAAGGGAGTCATCCCGTTTTTAAAAAGGTTGTTTTTGTTGCTAATATTTACGATATTAAATATAACGTTCTGAAATCATACACGAACATTAAATTAATTAATTTCCGATGGAATATAGTCATAGGTGGAACTAGAGCTATTTTTTTCCAGGGTAGGGGCTGTTTGACCTAATATTTTTTCTTTATTTATCTACATGAAAAGTTCCCTCAAACAATTAAGTATAATATTACTTGTATTTGCTTCCAATAAATATACATACAATATATTAATTAATAAATTTAAATTTTAGTTTGATTCTACTAGTTCATACTACTAGTTCTTACTAGTATTTTAAATGATTTATTTCTAACTTTCCAACACCTTACGATTTTGCGCTAAATTGACATATTTATTTACACATATTTTACGGTTAGTAAATATTGAGAAGAGACAAAATTTAGAAACACTGTTACTGTATCGTAATCGTTTATACCAATTTATTATTTATTTATTTGCCAATTTTATTTTTGTCTCATCGAATAAAAAAATACTATCGTGACTTATCGTCCAATTTAATAATTGTATAATAATCCAAATAATCCAATATTATTTAGATTTTTATGTATTTGATGAATGGGTTATTTATTTCATTAATGCGGGTTACGTACTTGATCTTGTCTTGTGTTTTCCACGACGAAGTTGAACCACAATCTATGCCGTGGGTTGCAGGTGTCTGGCCGTATGAACAGATCGTATTCGTACTCACACACCAAATCGATCCTTCCCAAATTGCCTGCGACAAATGTACATATATAGTATAGCAATACAAATCTAGTATTACAACGGATAAGCTAAATGCTACGACTGATGACCGTACCGCAATAGTGTTTCATATTTTATTTGATTTTTCAATCGAGCCCGATAAATTTTGGGGTATACGTAAACTGCACCCAAATGACCTTTTTTTTTTGTAAACTGTGAACAAAATTTTATCTATGTTAAAAAGGTATAATGTAAACTGCGCACGACTTATTAACTTATTAATTTTTGACTAATTTAAGTTTCTATGATTGAAATTCAAATAGAAACATATATCAAACTAAATAGTATAAATGAACCCTTTAAGTTCTAAAACAAAAAAAAAAAACAACAAAAAACGAGAAAAATTACAAAATTTAATATAACAGTGGTCAAACTTCAATTGATGAATATTTAACAACAATATGTTATTATTTGTAATAGGTATTTGTATTTTTTTTATTTTTTAAAATTATATATTTTTTTAATTCCTAATAAACCGAACCTAATCATGGCCGTAACGAATTAAGTATACATTAAAGCTAATTTTACAAAAATACAGCTATTGCTTTTAAAAATTTTACCCGGGTGCAGTTTAAATGTGACCTTTTTACACTTGATAAAACTTGGGCGCAGTTTACATCTGTGATTTTGTGTTTACCCGTATTTTGGGCGCAGTTTACAATCACCGAAATTTTGGACTTGGAATAGTATGCAGGCGCGGTACGCTGTACCGGCACCTAATACGTAATAATGTGCAAAATAATCCACAACCTTATACGTTAATATCGTATTCGTATATGTTTAAGAGGACGCCACACCCTCATTAATATGTATTCACCGTTTCACAAGCGTATAACATATTATAGCAAATATAACTTAAAACTTTTAATAATAGAATGAATAATATTATCGCTACATATTATCAAACTAAAAAGGGTAATTAAAAACATTATTTCGTGTGGGTTTTTTGCGATAATTTAATTTTCAAACGAGTTATGAACAATTTTGAATTTTAATATTTTACATACTTATATGACTTGTTTAAAAATTCAGATCTGCTGCTGAACACGAATTTGGTATGCCGTACGTTGTTAAGACGGGAGACAATACACGCAGATTGTAGCATCCTCTGTCCTTAAACGTATTATACTTAACAACACGTCAATGTTCGTACAATCAGTAACTACGCAGTACTCTGGCATAGCGTAACGCAAATGATAATATAGTTACTGTGCCAAAATTACTCCTGATGTAACCATTGTTACTTGTTATATAGTAATAGTTATTTGTTACGAGATTGCTTTTTTAAATTAAAGTTTTATGGTAATGTTTTACATATTTATTTTTCTAAGGTACACATTTTGTATTGTTTTGTGAGTTCTTATAATTTAATATGTTCAAAAACAACGAGTTGGTACTTACATTATTATTTATTGTTTAAATATTATGTTAAAGAGCAAACAAGAGGTAAAATGAACATTTTACACAATATAAATGTTATGCAAGGTACTCTTCTTATCTAAATATTTTTTTGAATTTTTATAAAAAGATGTATAGGTTTTCTACTGGTTTACTGTTCATTTAAAAAAATCAAACAACGCATATCATACTTCTTAACCACCTACTTTATATATATATATATATATATATATATAATTAGAAATAACGTGAAATGTATTTATTATTAAGTCCTAATATTGTAATTATTTGATATGGCTCGGCATATATGCCTATAGGCTTTTAGAGTAATGTGCAAAATAATAATTTTAAATGGCTTATAGTAAATATAAATTTAAAAAATTTTAATCAATTATTAATTTTAAGTGTATTTTAAAAAATATTTTATTCTTTAAAAAAGTGACAACACATATTTTACTATTGGAGATAGCCTAATTTGAAAAGCGCAACAGCAGCCAACTTTGCACTTACATTGAAGAAAACTTTTTTCCCGACTTATTAGCTAATTTATACTTGGAGAATGAGAAAATATTTGAGAGCCAAAATTCTTTGAAATATCCTACCTTGCTGAGCCTATATATACCTATATGTTTGTGCTGAAACAGTTAGCTAGGACAATGTCATCGGTTAACGACGAGAAATCGCGATTATACAAAGTCATAAAGGCAAACACATTTAGGTATAACATATTATATTTTTGACCGAGATGAGTAATTCAAATGTGAAATAATAACTAAACTTATTATCGTTTTAGACTTGACAAAATTAATTTTTAAACAGTTAACTGTTTTGTTAATCTTTTGGTAAAAACGTGAATATACTAGGAGTAATTGGCATTATAATTATTGTGCGAATTATATTAACCCTTTTATTTACATTGTGGCTTGCCAGTGACATTTAATTTAAACAGAAGTATATTCAACGCA
Source organism: Aphis gossypii (assembly GCF_020184175.1). Taxonomy (NCBI): domain Eukaryota; kingdom Metazoa; phylum Arthropoda; class Insecta; order Hemiptera; family Aphididae; genus Aphis; species Aphis gossypii. The sequence goes on from NC_065533.1 coordinate 39,593,822, forward strand.
CTAAAATTGTACTAGGATATTATGTATAATGTAAAATGTTATAAGTATCTTATCCATAGTTATCTGTAACAAAACAAATATATATATTGTATTTATCAAATAAAAAAATCGATGAAATATACTTGTTCCAATAGTAACCATTTCATTTATATTACTTCTTGTTTATATTTAATAAAAATAAAATTAACAATAGGTACCTAATTACCTAAATACCAAATTAATATTATTATAAATCCATAGTTGTATAGAATGATTATTTTATCTTTATGACGATAAATATAATAAACATGGTTAACCTTTTCAAAAAATTCGAACAATATAAAAAATGCGCAGTCTTTATTTTGTATGTCTAATTATTTGTTTTCTCTCTTTTTCAGTGATATTTTAGTCAATGAACTACAATGGTTTTAAATTTATTTTAAATAATTCTTCAAAAATGTACTTAATATATGTTATCCAACATAATTTGTACAGGTATTTTAAAATAAATAATATAATACTTAAATTAAAATTTATTTAACATTATAATTGATTATTATTATAACAAATTACTTTTGAACACGACATTGCTACGCTAACGGTTTAGTTAAATTATTTGTTTTGAGTGTATACCGAATCTATACAATATAACTAATTCTATAAACTTTTTTTATCATAGGTACTAGGTTTTATATATTTAGGGAAATTTAAAATCACGATTTACGAAATGATTACAAAAAACTAGGCAGACTTAATGCCATCTAATGAGGGAAAATAAAACATGAAATATTTAACACAGGTTAATATTGAATACCTGAAATAATAATTATTTTGAGTACATCTTGAATAGTATACTTGATAGAAAAAATATTTAAAAAGAAAGAAGTAATAATAATAAAACATTTTTGCTTAAATACTTTAATACAACGCTACCATCAATACCTACCTCATAGTATGTTAGTAAAATAACTGCCAAATTCTCATTTTTAAGTGACAACAATTTGTAGTAGTTTTAATTTTACGATCTAGAGCAAAATATGTTTATGAAAATGCAGTTGACGTGTGCAATGTGTATATAAATAAAAATCTATTTGTTCGTTATTTATACATAGTACATACAAATTGTCGAAAATGTCTAGTTGAGTATAGGGTCCTATATAAAAACTAAATTTTGATATTGATTCTAAATAGAAAATATTTAATATAAAACGTGTCACTATAGATATAATATTTGAAAATTCAGAATATGTTTTTCATTAAAATAATCTGCACCCTGTACACGGTGTTCATACATATCCCTATTCCCTTTCTATATCAAGTCTATAGCTCGTTGTACATTTGGCAAGAATATAATTAGACTTTAGACCATTTATCGATTGTTTATTCACGAATACTTATAATATTATTCATATTTCCCCTAACAGATATTCAACGGTATTGTATAATGTGCTGTTTGTTAAACTTCAAATTACGGTATTACCGGTATTGGTATACGGATAGTTGTATATTACACGGAATACTGTATAATTAATGTCACGTTATTTATAGGTTAAATATTTATATTTATATTATTTACGATTATTTCACACGATCACATCACATTTACGACGGTTACAGGGTGCACGGTGCACAATATACAGTTGGTCGCTGAAAAATATTGTGAGTACATCGCTAAATAGTTTCATATTTAATAACATCCGTTTCGAATAGCATCTATAAAATATATCTCTAATTTTGATACTTCAACGCGCAATGCGTGCAAATTATATTTTACAAAATTTTAGATTCTGAACGGAGAGATAAATGTATCGATTTTACATTAATATTTTTTTACATTTTTTTTTTCTATTGTTTTTGAGGACACTTTTTCTAGTAGAAAGTATGCTCTGATCATCAACTTCAATGGAAATAATAAAGTGTCTGATAGACATTTTCATCTAGATGGTATTTTTAAGAGACCAATGTCAAAAATTCTCAGTACTTAGGAAAAACAAAAACGCATACAAATATTTTTGCGCATGAAAAAACAATCATTTTTATACGAGTTTGAAGATAGACTTTTGAAAAATTAGAAAATCGATTGGGTCAACAACTGATTTTGCGATTTAATCCGTTTTTCTATAAATTAATTTTTATAGGTACTTCCGAGCTATTAAGAAACCTACCAACTAGAAAAAATATGAACAGTATAATTATTGTAATGATTAGATATTAGCGTTATTACTACCTTTATATTAACAGTAAAATAAATCGTCGGATCCCAAACGGCTCCCATCAAAAAAAAGTCTTATAAACAGGTAAATTCTTAAACGGCTCCCGTAGAAAAAACAATTAAATTAAAGCTTAGTCATGTCAGTACCTACACCTAAATTTTTAAAAGAACTAGAGTTCATTAGGAGACAAATTTTCATCACACGCATGGGTTATATAAAAAAAATTAGGTTTAAAAAATTGCCTAATGTATGATTTCTACTTATAAACACACGCTATTTACTTGAAATTAATAACCAGGCCATGTTATAATGACTATTGCAATGACTCCTCCTTCTAAAATTTTTAAGTTACAAAATTTAAAAGTGAAATAAATGATTTGTTTGGTGTTAGTTGAACCTTTTAAGTTTTAAGTTATTACTTATTACCAAACTACCCTATTAAGTATTAGCCCACGCATTAGTGATTTATATGAATATTAATATATAATGATGAATCGTTTATTGAAAAATGTTATATTAAAAAAATTATAATTTTAGCTAAAAAGAAAATATAAATTTTAAGAGATAAAATTTCAATAAAATGTCTGTTTATAGTTCAATGAGCTTAAAAATTTAATATAACGTTCATAATAAGTTGGTTTACAGCAGTTACAAAATATAAAATATCCATAGTCAGTAGTCACACATTTTTTTTATAAACGTTTTAACTTTGATATTATATTTTAGAAGAAATCTAGAATTTTAGGAATTCATTTCGTTGTAAGACATGCATGCAATTTATAAAATATTTTACTCTAATACGTAACGTTTGAAAATTAAATACAAGATTTTTCATAAATCATCCTAAAAAAATATAAAAATAAAAGAAGTTAAAAGTATGTAAGTCAATAAGTCACATTCTATTTTAAGAGCGTTTGAAAAAAAAATTTTGCTGTTGGATTTATTTAAAAAAAAAAAATACGGATTTGAATTAAATGATTTTTTTTTTTTTAGTTATTTTGATGTAATTCCAAAATACAGACTGAGAGAACTCGAGCATTCGTTTTGTTACTTACATTATTATTTTTATTTTTATACACTTTGATTTTTCAATACCTACATTAAGACTACATTTTTACATTATTTATTGGCATTGATAAATTTTGTTTTAGACTTTTTATTTTTTTAATTATTTTTTATTTGTAGGTAAAACAAACTTGAAAATTGAGTTCAAGATCTTTCATAACTTTTTTTTATAGTAATTTAAAAATATAAAAATCCGAATGCTATATATAGACATTTCCAGTTAAAATTGTTATTGTATATTTGAATGAAAAACGCAATCATACTTTATTACAAAATATGTCATTTTTGGATAGGATAAATTTACTTCAATAGCTCAGAATAATTTTACAAAATACATATCATCAATTATAATTGCTTCCAATTATTAAGATGCTCTTGTTGAGTAGTCATCCAACTCCACTTGTCGTGCTTCTTATTAAATGTTATTTATCTTAGTGAACGAGCAGGATGAATAAGTATAATAATATTTACCTACAACCATTATTGTACAATTTCAGTTGGTAATAAATTTAGAAGAACCGCAGCTTTGCGTGACTGAGTCGGGTTGACTGGGGTTTTAATCCAGATTTGGGAGTGGACTTACGGTCAGGTAAACGCATGCATTTCATCGTCATTTGAGTTTTCTTCTATGTTGTCTTTTTTTAATGTTATCTAGCTTAAATATAATAATATTATTAATTATTATATTATTTACCAGTTTCAAACGAAGCATCGAAACACAAATGGCCTTTTTTTGCTTTGCCACTATGACCAACCGGTCTCATGATAACTCTTGTAACATTTCCTAGTCCGGCTTCACCTTCGTCACTGTCTATTATAATTAACACGAGTAAAACACAATTTAAATATAAACATATAAACATAGGTATACCTATATGTACAATTAGTGTAGAATATAATCTACGACAATATAATAATGAGTTTTCTTAATACGGTGTAACATGCAATTACAAACATCAACTGTAGGTATAGCGTGTATTATAAAATGTAATTGTGCCAACAGCAGCTATTAATATTTTAATCCTTGTACAAATTTATTATATTTTGTAAAATGTTATAAATGAATTTTTTTTTACCATTATTAATGAGTTTTTATATTTAATATTTAATTTTGTTTATGATAATAAAATATATGTACCTACCTGTCCTACCTTGTACTTTAAATACACTGAAATCAAAGATTATAGATTTTCAGCGGAAAAATAAGAATTAAAGTTTTTAATTATTATATCTGCAGAATATATCACGATAATCACGTTTCAGAATTCAAACTTTTTATTGTTAATATTGTTTCTATAATAATATGTCATTTCTTATTTAGTATAATTAGTATTCTGATCTTTACTATTTAATTTTAAAAAAAATTTTAATTTTAATTTAATTAGCATGTCGGATCTAATTGGTAATTTGGAAGTTTCACGTTATATGTTCAAAAAATAACAGTTTTAGGTTATTTATTGTAATCCAAAATTAATAATCGTACCAGCTTGAATCATTCTATTACGAATATTATCGATTCCCATGCACAATTATATTTTAAAAGTATTTAAACTATAATTATTTTAATCTTTCAATTAATTTTTTTTAATTTTAATTAAAATTTGAGATTTTCTAATTTTAAAATCTAAATAAAGTGATGTATGTACTGGTTTTTTTTCTGAAAATTTTTATTATATTAAAAAATACATTGATCCATACGAGTTGTTTTTCGTGAATTTAAACATATTAAAAATACCTAAGTGCAATTTCTGGTTACAGACATTTAATGACTACATGTTTACGATAATGGTTATTTGAACAAAAAATAATGGTTTTAGTTATTTTTTTCGTAGTTTAAAAAAAATATATTACTTTAATAACATGAAAATTTTTTCTTCCGATGTTTATTATTATTTTCAATTATAATTAAAGTTCAAAAATATTTATATAATTTTTAGCTAATATATATATATATATATACACACACACTACTGTCCACCATACTATTCACGCCGTTCTACGGCGGTAAGTTGGTGTAGACTTTAGGTAATAACAATTAAACAATATACTATATTAAATTTAAATATTACCTATATCATAGTAATAATTACTCATTCTATAACATAAGCGTTATTTTTTAGCAAAAATTAGTAAAACCCACGATAAGTATTTATAGTAAGCAGGTAAATAAATTACCTAAAATATTATTATTAAAATTATTTAATATTAATTAATACTAAAAAAAATTAATTTTATAATATTAATTATTATTAATATAATAATAATTATAATTATTATATTAAATAATATAAAACGTCCATTTGAATAACCTATTCAATGACGAGGCACACTTAAAACTTACCTTATATAGCAGAGTGACTTAGGTATTCGGTTTAGTCATTAATGAATTCTGAACAAACTATGTATATGTTTTTATTTTTTTATCGCCAATTTTTGGGATTTATGGAATGCTAAAAAATAATTAAGAAAGCCTTATACTCAATATCGGAAACTTGATGATCTAGCATTCTAGTCAATTAATTTGCTTTAATAATTTTTCATATATTCTACTTTAATTTCTCAATGCTAAAAAAAACTACTGAATACCGTCAATATTACTCCATAAATAGTTGATTAATGATTAAGATTTCTCTGATGCATATACATTGCAGTTTATTCTACTCAGAATCAATTATTGAAATCAAAGCTTCGTTTTAAATTTAAATTTACATTTATAATATAAATATAATAATTATAATATAAATCGTTCTGAGTTCTGAGCTGAAGTTGCGAGTGACTCAGTGACACCGAGTTGATGTGTTCTATCCGGCTATTTTTTTCCACTGTGATTCAGAAATATAATACGAGTGAACTTGTAGATAGGAAAATAATAATATTAAAAAACCAAGCCATTGACCCTACTCAATGACGACTCACGAGGTAACACTCGTAACCTGCTATATGACAGAAGTGAGTCCACTTACATTTTTTTTTTTTTTTTTATAACCGTATTTATAGTAGGTACCTACCTACGCTATAACGCTGTACGATGATAATAATAATATTTCGGAAAAACGGTGCGAGTATTACATTTGCTGGTGTAGTGCATAATTTTATATAGTATATTTTTTAATAGATATCATTACCAGACTCGTAATCCGCCATTTGGGTTGTTTGCAGATTATACGACACCGACGCGTTACTATGAAGTCCAGACGCGTACAAACGACTAAAACGAACGTCGTGTTCGAGCAAAAATTATTTACGAAAAGGATCGGAAAAAATAATAAATGTAAGTATTATACGACGCTACCTACTCGTCGTACCTAGCGCGTGTTTGTTGTCATGTTACCCGTTGCCTGACGAATATTCACCTGCTCCAAGAATACGGCATTAACAAGCGTCCTGTGTACTATGCCATACTGTTGTATTATGTTTCTTTACCACAGTCTATTGGAGGAAAGGGCTTATTATTCCTGTACATATCACGTATAGTAATCGGTTACTGGTTAGTAGAGTAAAGTGACTGTAAAAATAAGTACAATAGGATTATACAGGGTGCAGGTTTACAACGAATGCGCACCCCTTTTTTTCATTTAATAATAAGTGTATTACAATTCTGTTGTAAGGTATATTATTATCCCATATTTTCATATTCTTGAGACTTGTAAACTCAAGGAGTGCCCCGTGGCGATAAAAACTTCTGTTTTCAAACAAGAACCCCCCTATTTTATTATAAATTATTCAGTGACCCGTTATTCTTAGTACAGAAAGTGAAATAACTCGAAAATTACTCGAATATGATAGTCAAATTTTTCAGAAAAATTATTCGCTGAATAATTTACTGAATTATAGGGGAAGTTGTCATTTGAAAACCCGAATTGTATATCTTCATAGCCCATAGGACACTCATTAACTAATACAAAAAAATCTCAAGTATTTGAAAGTATTGTCTTCAAGTATATTTAAAAATTCAAATCTTGAACCAATTAATTATTAATGAAAAAAGTGGGAATGAGTATAATATGCTTTGTATAGGTACTGTATTAAACGAACGACATACGCACCCGATCCGACATCTTTATATCATATACGAAATAAAATCATTCAAAATAAGGTAGATAAACACATATATATTAAATAATAATATGATTGGGAGTTGGGACGTTTTGTTAAGAAAAATGTACTGTAATTGAATAGTAATTTAAAATTAACTTAAAATTATATACATTTTCATATTGGAATGTATGAAAATAATATTTTGAAGTTAAACTAAATTGTTACGTATTCACTTTCTCATCGATAAAATGTATACATAATATTAGCTTAATAAATAAGGTATTTTAATAGGTAGGTAATGGAATTATTAAGAATAACAATATTTTAGATCTTTCGATCTTGAATTAGAGTTTCTTAACATAAATGGAAATTATGTGCTATGATGTAATGTGAAAAAAAACTGATAATTTACAAATGTTTTACCTTATTGCCTTATATGAAAATATTACAAAAATAATTATCACATCGCAGTTTTGAATTGAAACAGAATGAGAAATAATTCTCAATAGATATTTAAGAGTGTACCAAGACAATATCGATATTATCATAATATATAAATTATATTAATTATAATATAATACATAGTCAGGTTTAATTTAAAATTTAGTATTCCTTGTCAACTATTCGAGTGCATTGTTGGCTGTTGCTTATGTATAATATTAATAATATTACACCATTTAATGATAATTATTGATTAAGTTCGATACAATCAACTTAACTTAACGGTGTCTATAGCCAATTGGTTTGAAAATAAAGTATAGGTAGGTAGTGAAATTGTATAGTAATTCAATTTTGACTTGTGTAATCCATTCTGAACGAAGTATAATATATACGATGTAAATAGGCTACACAAATTGATGAAACGAAATTAGTAGCTGACTGTTCATGGAAAAATTATTTTATCTTAAAATTTAAGAAGAAAGCCATTCATGTACACCGAGCATAGATAAAATCTAATTTTTATAAAAAGCTATTGTCATATTATATTGTTGAAAGAAACTGCATTAAAAATAGTTTTTTTTTTTTAAAACACTTGATTATCATAAGGTGATATCCATTAGAATAATTTATTCCACTTCTATATAAAAAATATATAATTTTTCTGAAGACTATAAATTTAAAATTTTTATCTCTACACTATTTTTAATACCTGCAACTTGGTTGATACATTACAATATGTCTTTGGGAATATTCGTCCTCCTCTTGGCAGATTATATACCTATAAAACTATGCCTCAGTTTGACTGTTTAATTTTATAATATATCAACAGATTAAATTATTCGTTTATTTTATGTCAATTGTCAATAATCGATAACTATCATCATCAATAATTTATAGTTGGGATTTAAACGATTCAATCTTGAATTTTCAGTACATATATTTTAAGTATCCATTTTTGATTCTATTCGTAAAAAAGTAATTTAATTGATGAAATACAAACAAATAATAACATATAGTTTGGTGCTACACTTTTTTTTTTATTTCACGCTTAGTGAACACTCAAGTTCAACATCTCCTATTACGCAAAGTTATAGTCGTTGGATCTTACCCTATTAGTTACAGTCTTGAGGTGATCTATAAAAATAATGGTGTCGTTCGGCTTAATGGCCTGCAACCCTCTTGTCCACCCATCCACTAATACAATTCCTTTAATCCTATGTAGGTAATATAGTTGATACCTATGATACCTATACTCATATTTGTTTTTGTTTAGAACAATATATATTTTATCGTTTAATACCACGAGACTATTTAGTTTTAAGTATGACTATATAAGGATTCTGGAACAAAAGTATTAGGAAATCGTTAAAAACGTTCTAATTTTAACCGTTTACAGTTCTAATAAATTAAACATATTTACGGGTTGAAGTTTAGAACCAGTTATAAATGCTATGTACACAATTTACAAAAAATAGTTAATTACGATTACCATGAAATATGTAATTTGGTTATCAAAAGTATTTTTATTTATGTCAGTATATAAAATAATTTAAATCGTAAAAAATGCTTTTAGACCATAAATATTTACTTACTGGTTATTATTATAATTATTATTTACTATTTTTATCATCTTCAATAAATATTAAAATACAATTTAAACTGTCTTTGGATTTCAAAAATATTCTTTTTAAACTTAGTATTATATGTACTTAAGTTAATAACACTATTTCAATTATTTTGTTTATCTGTAGGCCACATTTATTTTTTTTTTTTTTTTTTTTTTAATACACCCGCGGCAACTTTAGGCCATTGGGGATGGGTTAGGTTTTTTAATCGGATTTTTACTGTAAGGTTGGGGACGGTAGAGAGAAACACGTGTGTGTGCTGTGGCAGAATTTCTAATGGGGCACCCGTAGGTTTCTGCCATGCCCCGGGGTGGGGGATGGCGGCACTTATTCTCCGGACACCGTGACTTGCCCGAAGAAAAATGCCGCCCGGTGACCGCGGATCGAACCAGCGACCGGCTGCGCCGCAACCGACGCCTTAGAAGGCCACATTTATAATGATAATTATTTTTAATATTTGAATAACCATTACAGTAATACAGTTTATGAAAGTATGGAAGTTGAAAGTTATTATTTTTAAGTGCTTATACTCGTATATTGTAAAATTTATTAAAATAATAGACAAATAATTTTCAAATATATCTATAGGTACCAACGGTATTGTTTTTATTTATTTATAAAATAATCCTTGGCGGTTCGGACGAAATAAAATTATATCGACAATAAATGCATTTATTATATACACGAATTATCGTAATTTTTTTATACTACTTATAATCTGTTCGAGTGGTCTGATTGGTTAATCAACTTAATCATCAACAATTTAAATGAATGCAATACATTTACGGATTAATTGGATTTATCGTACACAGAATTTTGATATAGGTATATACACAACGTATGATAATATATCGAATACGTATGGTTTTTAAATGTATTTCCGCTTCATAGTTTGCTGCTTAGATTGGCGCATTTGTTTTTTTTACGGATATCACATAACTCGTGAGTGTACCATAATTGTTAAGCTTTTGTGATTTTAGTTCAGTCGTTTAAAATGTTTACATTAACAATTATTTTTATTAAACAGGTTTATTCAGATCGAGGGTTTTTAAAACGTAGTTAAATAAATAGAAATTGGGTATCGCTCATATAATTAAAAAAATAAAATAGTATTATTATACTATAACGTGTATCAGGTGTCCCAATAATAAAAACAATCGATAATATTTATTTAAAAAATTACCCAATCTCATAACTCTGAAGAAGATTGATTGTATAATTTTTATATTTTTAAACCATATCTGATAAAACCCGATATTTAATTGTACGTAGTTTATAGATTGAGGATGGTCAAAATGTGGCTCGCGTTTTATTTATAAAATCAAAATTTACTTTATATTGTTATACATTTTAATTTTTTGATAAGTTTATTAAAATTTATCAAGTTATATAAAATTTATTTATAAACATTTTGGCTCTTCAGGCTCTTGGCATAATTATATTTATCCATGTGGCTCATAAATACGTTTATGTATGCCCCCCTCCTGTTATAGATATGGTTGTAAAAAAAATATTTTTTGAAGATTTATACAGTTATAACCCCATATATAAACCCAATATAATGACAAATAACAATAGGGAAATTCGGTCTGTTTTCTATTCCAATAGATTTGTATGATGTACATTTTATCGACTATTTTAGTCACGGAATAAAACTTTTGAAAATATATTTGAATTCGTCATGAAGTTTACTTGAAAACGACTTTTATACTTTTTTGAAATTTAACTTCTAAACTCTTAAAAATGTGTTATTATTATGTTAATAATATCGAAGAAGAAAAATTAATTTTAAAATGCAAGAAAGTTGTTTACAAGCGAATTTCATGATGAATATTCCATTATGTTTTTAGAAGTTTTAATTAAATAAAAAATAGCAGTTAATGCGATTGGCGATATTAATACTTCTTACTTTCTATCAAAAACAAAAAAATAAAACTAATTTATTGATATTCGTGTAGTGCATTATGAAAATATGTGTGCACGTGCGAAAGTGATCCATTATTTGATTTAGACACAGTCACACACACGCATACATAAATGATAACTTACTACGTACACATTTCCACGACCCGCATAGAATATTATCTATATTAAATTCCTTTAAAAATGATTGGTATCGAATTCCCTTCACGCACATAGTGTCTATAAAGCACTACACAAATATTATTATTATTTTTTTTTTTTGTTAAAGTTATCATTATTTTTTCAATTTAATTGAGTCAATAACATTTTTTAAAACATGTTTGAATTCGTCATGAGACTTACCTACTTAAAAACGACTTTCTTTTGTTTTAAAATTATTATTTTTATTCGATATTGTTGATATTTTAATGGTTCAACATTTAGAAACCTAATTTTAAAGGGGTTACGAGATCAATTAAAAAAATATATAAATCATTTTTAAGTTCAAATTTATTACAAATTAATCAGAAATTGTATTCCATGAATAAGATCGTTGATATAGTTGGTAAAGATAGATCTATGTTGGTAGAAAATATAGATGGAATCGAATCTCTGTAAGGCCTTAGCTATGAATTAAACACATACATTTTTCAAAGATTTATAATTATCAACAGGTCAAAAATTAAGTGAATTTGTGTTCCACGTAGTTGCCGTAGTTTCACGTAGTTGGGTTGGGTACACAAGTTGTATAAAAGTTTAGTAAGATGGAGTCCGTGGGTTCTGAAATTCTGGAATAAGATCATACGAGCAAACCACTCGGGAACCGGGGTAAGCCAGTTAACCTTTACCTGGTTTATTTGAGTCATATCTACCCTATCCTTATACTGTTTGCACCGACAATGCCCTAGATAACTCAATTACCAGTAAATTTAGTCTGCCTATGTGCAAACCTTCTAGTAACTTGAGGGAACTTCGACACCCTTGGGTCTGTTAAATAAAACATGTATGTATTTTATACTGTGACGGACTGCACGTATGAAAAAAATTCTAACCGGAAAAACTATTTGAAATTACTTTATGTTTGTCTCGTCCTCAATAAATTTAGTAATTTATTAGAGTATAAATGAAAACTTTTTTTAAAGTTTTATAGACCATGTTGCCCTCAAAACAGTTATTATTAAACTATATAATTTATATTTTACACTTAAATAAAACAGAATATAAAATTAAGTTTAAAAAAGAAATTACATGTTATTTTTTATTTTCAAAAATGTCAGTAGTATCGTCAACATTAATATCATTCAATATATTTGTTTTTAACAGTAAACAGGAATTCTTTTAATTTTTATAGTTTGTAAGCACAGTCAAAAGTAAAGTTCCATCAAACGTCCGTATAGTTTCCCAGGAATTTGACCAATTTAATCTTGGATAATCAATAAACAAAATTTACTGAACAGTGAGAGGTGAAGCTTCGCACAGTATAATAATTATAATAATTCTCTTAAAGTTTTTTAAGGACAAATAATAATAAAGTAATTTAATTTTAAAGCTTTGGAGTGATTTAAAAATGTTTAACACATAAGTTAATGAAATATAAAAACGTACATATTATATTATTGGTTTAAAACTCAATTTAAACAAAATAGTAATTTTGTGACTACATTTAAAAAGAATACATGGATTTATTTTAAGATTTGAATCAAAAATATATATATAAATTGTATATCGTTTAAAATTATCATAAATGGAAAACATTGTACGTCAATCCACTTATGAACGTGATTAGTATTATGCAGTTTTACACTAATGACATGTATTAAATTATGTATTTTATTTTAGCGAGTTTAAAGAACGTTCATAGTAAAGTTGTGTGTTCTATATAGTGCAGTTGACAGACCATTTTTATAAGCTATTCATTATAATAGTTCATGACATAGATAATTTATTAATTGAAACAATGTAAGTAAAATAATGGTTAATTTTATATTTAACTGTTTAACTTATTAGTTTTAATAATGTATACATTTTACATTTTATTGTTATAAAACTAAAACAGGGAAAAAACATCACATAACATCCATGTTTTATATTGTTTAATAGTCTTTAAAAAGAAAACGGTCAAATATTTTGAGAAATAATTTTACTTTTATATTAAAATATTATTATGTTAGACATGATATAAAATATTTAAATATAAACATAGTGATTCGCTAAACATGCTCACCCTCTTTTACTTATTTAAAACCGTAGTTATTAAAAATCTGATTTTTGGAATTTTTAAATATGCTTAGTGATCATATTTTTAAATTCTTACTGCTTTAAGAGTATCGTGGAGGAACGAGGAACATATTTTTCCTCATCATTTGCTTTTCAAATGATAACCTCCCTTTTGTACTGTAAATTATTTAACACATAATTTTTAAATTTTATGTATCTTCTTATCAAAATCAGAATTAAACTTATTTCATATTTTTGTAAATCTTTTTAATGGAATATTATCCTTTACGTAAACATTTTAATAGCTGAATAATTAATAATTAGAATATTAAATTAAGTTAAACATAAAAGTTTAAAAAAAAATGTATAGTAAAAAACGTGCTATATTATATAACCTATAATAGGTATAACTTATATGAACATTTTTCGAAATATTTCAGTTGTTTTCAATAATGGTAATTTTCCCAGACAAAAATTTAAAGAATAACAAAACAAAAAAAAACATTATAAGAAAGCTTATTTTTTTTAAATGTATGTATAAAATTTTATGTTTAAACCGAAGTGACAATGCTCTCTCTTTATTATTTAGGAAGGGGAACGAATGGGACGATAACTGCCGCAAATACAACCGATATACTGCCACGCCCTTTTTTTTCATACGTTTCCGTAACTATTCATGTGCTGTATATGGTGGTCAACTCTGATTCTATGTAATATAGTAAAATTACTTCCGAAAAAGTTATTTTCCTCTCTTGAGATCGCACTTGGTTCGTATTGGTTAATGTAATATACCTACGTAATAAGTAATAACACAGCAATAAGTATATTAGTCTGCAGCTGGCGTGTTTCGTTAGATCGTTTTCACGTCATAGGCCGCACGCTGTACCTATACCATTAAATTACACAGAGAGTACCTACTTCATGATATTGCTTAATATGATAATGTTTTATGATTTAGTGTCTGCTAAGAAATTTTTCGAGATTTTTTGCATAATTCGTCACGCTAAATGCATAATAATAACATTACTAAACAATACAATAAATAATAATATCATTTTATAGATTATAAAATTACATTAAATATTGAGTATATAATATATTGTACTTATATAAGTATTTAATTATTCATCAACATGTGCCTATAATGAAATCAAAATCAGTAGCGATATTCAATACTAAATATGTCCATGTTGTAATGTGGTATAATCAAATTTGATTTTATTGTTTTTATTATTATAATATATTAGTATATTAATTAGAATTGTATAATGATTTTCATAGTTTATACCTAATTATAATGCTAACTTTTGTATTATTATAATTATTACAGTTTTTAATTTTTATTATTTAAATAGTATTAGATCTTATCGATTATTTTATTTCCACTTAAAAATATTTTTTTTTATCAAATTAGATATATATATTATCAGTTATCACTAAAACTAGAACTATAACTCTTAGAATCAATAACAATAGTATAAGCTCAGACCAGAACCCGGCAGCAATATTATAATAATTATCAAAAATAAGTGACTAAAGAATTTGTGAAATTAGAGACAGAAATCTTTTTTTGAAAATTGACATCTCAAAATCCCAAGCCACAGTTGTCAATAATTCCTTTTGTTTTTTGCATTACAACTAGATAATGGTGATTTAGTGGTTTTTAGTGTACATAAAATACGTGTAGCGAGTGCTTTTATTATAATTGCATTTATATATGTAATTATGGGTGTAATATTATAAAAATAATGTATTTTATGATATCCTATGACGCGACTCCATACTTGGGGACAACAAATGATGGATCGCATCACGTTCTCCGGGGATTTTACTTTTTTTTGAATGGTAAAAATACAATAATACGTTCGTAAAACTCAGTTTTAACAACATGGCACCACTTCAGGTACGACGCTTTCTAACTAAGTGATTTTCGACTGTAGATTTTTTGGTGTTGGAAGAAGTGGTAAGCGAATCACTATCGTCTAATAACATAACAATAAGTTTATAAAGCTTATTTAAATTATGTAAAAACCGGGATTATTCCCTACACTCTTAAGTTCCGGAAAATTTTATCAAGTATAAATATTAAAAATATTCTATTCTATTACCTTTACTTTTGGAGCTTTCGAGGTTATATTATAATCTAGAATTTAATCAAATGCACTGTTCAATAAAATTATATCTAGTAACTAATATATATATAATGTAATATACATTTAATATGTGTTTTATTTGACTTGCAGAGTTGCACCTACCTATAGAACAGTGTCTGAAACACTAAATGATGAATATTAAGGTTTTTAAAATCAAAATATTTTAGTATAAATACTCTTCATAGAAAAAAAAATAAATATAAATCGACATAATATAATACTAATATAAGCTTATGTTCTCATAGTATCGAAGTCGGAAGTACTACTAAACAGTATGGAAAATTGACATATTATGAACATCGGCCACATCTATGCTACAGCTACAATATAATCGACAGTCATTAAAGTAATTACTGATAAGAAAACAAATTTTCCACTATAGCAATAAAATGATACAAAACTAAAAGTTATTATAAATATGACGGATAATCGTGTGACCATATCTAACATTAGCTACTGTAAGTATATACTTCAAATTATTATTATTTGTAGAGGTATTAAAAAACCATCACAATTTAAGAATTCTTAATAAATATACGGATAAAATCATGTTTTGTATATTTTCTAGGTTGAGAAACACAGCAGCTATAAGCTATGCTGTAATAGGACTATAGGAGGCACGAAGTCCGTACTCAAATACTCAAGTTATGTGAATCAAAATAAAAAGACACACTAATTACTGCTATTTAAAATAAGACCAGATGTTGTTCGCGGGATTTGGTATTCAGAAACGAGTTGTTGCTAAGATAGCTGGTACACCTGCACTGAAAATCGGATGATACCATCATGCTGACTAGAGAATGAGGAGAGTGAGTAGGAGGCTTAAATAATAAAGGATTTTATATATTCAATAGGACTATCTTTGTTTTAAAAATCAGATCCTTTTTTTTGCTACTCGTTCCCTCTGGCAGCATAGATGAAGGTTATTATGAATACGAGTTGGCCTCCAGATGCTGACCGCATTACGTTAGTGCTGTACACATTTTAAACTGGGGATGACCGTTCAGCCTTAACACGATAAATGGAATGTTATTTATTAGATTTAATTTAACTCATTACAGTGATGTATGAGAATAATGTTATCATTACAATCGTGTTATGGCGTACACTTAATATATAGTATGTTAAGGTCCTGTCGGTCTTGGTGAATAAGTATGTCATAATGTCATGGGTATTATTGTATATATAAAATTAATACAATATTTAGTCACATTTAATTATAAATATGTATTTCCTGTAATTAATGTCTAGTTATTGTTTACAATGCTAAAATTTGCGTGGACATATTAAGTTTAATAATTAAAAATTGCAAGAAGTTTGTTTGGTAGGTATTCTATATCAGTTAAAATTTAGTAAGTAGCTTGGCTGTTATCTAATCTAGGAGTCAGAAGACTAGGGTTATGACCATTACATTTGTGTCCAAAAATACGAAACAAAGACTATGGAGATGGAAGTGTAAAACTGAAGGAATTGTAAATACCTACCATAACGGTAAGACCTGTAAAAGTAAATTAGTTTTCATAATACATAGATATAACATTTCAATATTAAATTTTATTAATTTGTTGAACAATAATCGTTTATCCGAATAACATTATCAATGTCAACAAACTTCAATAAATAATATGTAGTCAAGCATAATATATTTTACTATGCATTTTTTCACTTGACACTCAGTAATGTTCATTGTATACAATGTTGGTCTATGTATGTAGATAGCACATGACTTGAAAAACTAGGGCAACATAATATACAATCCCTAGGCAGTAGTTACAATGACTATTTTTCTATTTGAACCATGACGTATAAATATATATAACTTAAAAATAAAAATAAAAAATTCGATTAAAAACTAAACCTTTCAATTTCACCGATAATCAACCGTCTGTTCGTGCGTTGATTGTGTGAGTGAAATACAACTCGTTAACAGCGCAGACTGGCGACTGTAAATTTGAAGTATCAACCCGAATTAAACGACTTTTCGACCGTACTAACACTTTAGTGGCCGATTCGTTACGATTTTCCCAAGCACAGGTGTTTGTGCACAATCCTTTCTAATCCTCAAAATCCATTTTTTTTTTTATATATACTTTGGCGTGCATCGATATTACAAGAGTTAGACCAGAAACTCAATTTAGATTTCTCTAAAAAGATAACTGACCATAATATGCCCCCATAAGCTATAATACAGAATGGTCAATAATATAGATTCGAATTCATAAAATATTGGAAATCATTTTATTTAGCGTTTTGACAAACAGAAATTAAATTAAAAAAACAATATAACTACTTTCAAACGATCTAATTATATACCGGTGTTTGCTGTAATGTGTCATACTTTAAAATGTTGTGCAGTGAGAATGTTATTATAAGGGCTTGACATTAAATTAAATAAGCATTTTATATACTGTGTATGCAATATGCGCTTATTGCCATAAAAAATATGGAATTAAAATATTCAAAATGAGTTAATATTAATTAAAATCAAATTATTTAGTCACATATTAACTAAAACAGGTACCTGGTACTCATTCATTTTTCCGTTGTTGGATTTTATCAACAAGCGATTATTGATTAGCCAAATACTGTTTAAATAACTATAACTAAAATATAATAATAGCAACCAAACTACAGGCCTGTCTTTCAACCCTTTTAATTATAAAAAATAAAATTTCAAAATTTTCCATAAATGTTGTGTTATCGACATACAAATAATCATATGCACCAATATATATATATATATATAGAATTCAAATCCATAGATGAAAAATAAAATAAAATAAATTTTGAGTATTTTTCTATTTTTAATGCAATTTTGTTTATTAATTGTAATAATTTGCATCAATGTGTAAAACAATAAAAAAAAAAAACGACGCGGTGATAATAATATTGTTATGATGACATTGAACTATTGAAGGAATTGTATTAGGTATAGTGAAAACGAATATTAATTCTTCCAATTTTAAAAACGTTTGGTTAGGTTTTATAGTTTTCTGCCTCTGGTGAATTTATTTATAATTTCTTCTCCCCTTTTATCCGGTCCAACGCGTGAGTATGGTATACTTTACACATCATGCAGTATATTATGGCATATACGGTTGTAATGTATACCCTTCTACGGCTGTATAACTGCGGTAAATATTAACAATTTTGATTTGGCAGCCGAACGATTGATCATTGAAGGTGGTGTGTATATTGTATTCGGATACGACGCACGTGACCAATCGGCAAGGGCGTTTTTGACGCCTAGTTTTGAGAAAAACAAATATTTTATTCAACGGGAAAAAGGAGATAAAAAATGTAAACAAAAAAAAAACATAGCCAGACTTGATAAGTGTACCGAGAAAATACAAATTTTCATACAAAATGCATATCTATAGGTATTTTAAATGTATAAGCAGTAACAATATTATGTAAAACACGATACTCAAAGACAATATTGACTACTATTAATATATTATACACCTCATCATAATATACGAGATTTTAATTGAAAAACAGTACTTTTACGATGATATATATTTTTTTTCAACAGTAAAAGTTTTCTTATGACCACATCAGCTAATATTTTCATGAATAATATAACTTAATTATTTAGTAGTTGTATTGTTTTTAAATTGTATAGTGTTATAATCCAATAATTCATTTATTAATTTTGAATTTATACATAGAAATAATACTATAATAATATTAAATAATATATATCTATAAATCTACTGTCAATTATTTTTTAAGTTTATAAATTCTCAAATTGATACACCTACTTATATTTAAAATATTCGGAGAAATGAATTTTTCTACATAAAGTTTGAGGCTTTGAGTGCACTATAAATAATTAATATTCTATTATGATATATTTTTCTGAAACAGCGATCAATCATTCCTTTCAAAATTTAAAGTGATAATACAACACTATACTTAGGACCTGCGCCGATTTGTGTGCACACGACTTCGTGAAATTCACTGAAAAGTGTCCTGCTTTTTACATAATAATATGTATGTAATACACAATTGTATCACAATCGCATAATTTGTATTTAAGACTGAAAATCGTCTAACGTCATACAGCAATGAAAACATATACTAAAGTGTATTAAACGTAATGTAAAACGTACGTCTGTGAAAGAACTTTAAAACGTTTTCATATAATTTAAAACATTATATACGTTGTAGAGCACGTCAGTTTATTTTGTAAATACGTATATTATTTCGCAGAATAACACGTGTTTTGACACGTTATACACACGCGAAAATTTACGTTAAATAATATACACACAATAACTGAATATAATTATTTTTTTAATGGTTTCGTGAATCATGATTCGAATGCATAGCTATTCACAGTAACTTACAGTGAAATTTCCGTATTGAGAATTTTCGTAATGGCAAAAAAAAAAATCAACTGTTAAATAGAATCTGATAAATTAAGTTCTAAATTCGGTTATGGTTCTTATAAATATTTCTTTAAGCAGAATACGTCGTTAAACTGAAAGTTCGTTTTATGGGAATTTTACTGTGTAATAATCCAGTTCGTTGTTTTTAACCGCTCAGCGAAATTGTCGCACAAACAACTCATTGACATTATACAGCAGCATAATATAGACATATTCTATGGACGATAATTATTTAAAAACCATATTTTAATAATATATTTTAACTGAAGTGTTAAAACCAATGGATTTTATCGTTAAATGAATTGGTTATGACCAAAAAGTAAACTGTTTCATTTAATATATTGTGTCAGCCATATTATGATTATATAATCCTAAGATAACACACATCACATTATTATTATTTACTATACATTTGTTGGCAAAATAATTAGTTTTATAAATAATATTAGTATAATTTATTTTGTTAATATCACAGTAGTACTTCGTATTGTATTTAATCGAATCTTATTTTACAATTGGTATATTTGTACTTTAAAATAATTGCATAGGTACAGTGAAGTTAAACAAAAAACATATTAGATTGATTTTTAAATTTAAACACAGTATTATAATATTGGTAGATAAAATATATTATATAAATATGTTATCGTTTTTATTTTTATTTTTTTATTAATTGGAAACGTCTAAGTTATTTTAATAGGAACTTTTAACTATTTAAGATTTTTAATCGATTAGACAATATCTTACTAAACGAGGCTCCTCAACATCGAACATAATATCCATTAGACAGGTATGTTTACTCGGTATTATGAATACATCCATCGCAATAGCTTGTTAAAAAAATTTAATATTTAAACAGTGACGACGACGAGGTACATAATTTATTGCGATGGCATGGTTGCTAGAAAAACGAAAATGAATGTTGTTGACGAGTGCGTATAAGCGCCGTAAGCCAAAGTAAATCATATAAAAACCGAGCGTTTACAGCGTAGAGAAGCGATCAGCAAATAAAAAAGTTCTAAGCGTGCAATGACTTTATACCTACCTGTTAATATTTGTACAAGTCAATCGCACGCCGCCGTACATAATATAATAAACCGTCTGCAGCAGATCAACCCGTGGCTGTGAGATCAACAAACGGTGTACTGCAAGAATAACGTAGTACCACTGATTGTTTTTAAGTTCAAAATCAAGCAAAGGAATAGGTACCTACACATCACGGGAGAAAATTGAGTTTGATTTTTTTTCCCAGAAGAGATTCTAAGATTTTTAAGCTACACTCCCACACCTCTTTAATTGTTTATGAACCAGAAATATTTTATTTTTTATAACAGTTACGGAGAAAATACATAAAAACCCGGTACTTTATATTATTATACGTTTTTACTTTATCGTTCTAGCTACCATGACGGAGACAAAAGGGGAATTATTTATATTAAAATATAAAATCATTGATTATAAATATAATTATTATTCTTTAATATGATTATTCTGTTAAAATCTGCGATGAATTAACTTATTTTTTTTCGAAAAATTTCTAGACAACAAATCTTGATATCAATCTTATCTAATCGGCCGTTATAGTGCAATATCAATCGTAATCAATTTTATATATTTGTCTATTGGGTATTAAAAGTTTAAAAGTCCACACGTAATTTGGTCATTGGATATCTCCGAAAAGATAGCACGTTCGTAAATTAAAATGAAAAAAGTATTTATCTTTTGTTTAGAACTTTTGTAGTATACAACCACGGTCTTTGAAGAATGTATTGTATGATATAACAAAGTTTTCTTATCAAACTGTTTAACACATTTTGTATTATTGTTAGTTTATTTCTTATGTCTGATTTTCCTTTTTGTTTTACAATGTTTTTGAAATACTTTTCAAGTAGATATACCTATCTAACTTTGTTCTAGTTTCCTATAGTTTTTTCCATAATACATCTAAATCATAGAGTAAGTTAAGTATTAAAATGTCTAAAATTATCAACTATTTTAAGAATATTTTAGCCTCAAATGAGTATTTATACTAATATTAATGTAGTATAAATAAAATAACAATCACAAAAATAAGCGGTTAAATATGCACACATTTCTACAACTATTGAAAATTATATTAATATTTGTTTTATGTGATAGAAAAAATAAAAAATATACTTTACAAAGATCCTTATTGGTTGGTTTGTCATGATTTACCTGTACATAATACATATACCCCGCCTCCATGATAAAACTATGTATACGTCTCTGAATCGAGGTAATAATATTGTGTAATGTATAAAAATATATTAAAACTTCGAGCTTTGAAATTAGAATAATGCATTTGTATTGGATTCGAATGAAATGTATCGGTTACGCTGGAAGAATTTTATGATGATTAAGTCGTTGTTTGGAGAGCAATCTTGGGGAACAGGTCAAGGTTTTCGATTTTAAATTCACTAACCAAATACCTAGTAAATAAAATAAAAAAAAAAACTGTAAATAAATTTTGTAAAAAAAAAAAAGAATACTCAGATTATATTCTAATAACTCTTGTTTAGTCTAATTTTTCATTACTATGATGATAATGTCGTTTGAAAATTCTAAATGATTCATTTTTATTTCACGTATTGATTATATAATCATATTATTATAATAAATTATAATTGTCTCACATAACGTGTACTTATAATAGTTAATTGAGTTGATAAATCAATAAAAATGTTAGTAAATAGTAACAAATAACTAATAAATATTAATATAAATTTAATATAACTCATTATTATGATTAGAATTCGAAATGCATAGTGCATAAATATTGATGGATTTACATCAAGTCATTACTTCCAGCGCTTATGTTTTATCATAAATGCACAAACGTAGAAATAAATAATATTTAGTGTATAAAACATGGGTTATTTAAAATTGCAAAAAAATGTATCATACGATAGTAGTACCTGCAGGCTAAATTATGTATTAAATGTAAATTTAAGAATTATTTATGGAAATAGCAAAATCTTCATAATACTAAAATATGCTACTAGATAATAAGTACACATGTATCAATTTCATCTTCTGGTTAAAAAGTTGTCCACTTAAAAAAATAAACATCTATGTAAATTTATTTTCTTTATAATATTATACAGCTCAAATATGTACTGTGGAGAATAATATGACAACATTTAGCCTATTATTGGCTTTAATATCATGATATATTTTTCGATATCCTGTTTTTATGTCACAACAAGAATTTTGTTGCTACCGATTATGAAATTAAAAATGTTTATTAAGTTGTCATTAAAAAAAGCATTATGAAAAAAAAAATACTCATATTTGCTGTATAAATGTTATGTTATACAATTTTAAGCGATATAAATGAATAAGTGTTAAATTAGTATATTGCATGTGGATACACGTATCTCCGTTATGTAAACAACACATATACATTTTATGTGTTTGTATATTATTGCAGTATGGTCTTTTAGCAAGCATATTAGGAGAGTAACATTTTACTTGATTTTTCATTCAATGATACATTTATTACAATTATGAGTTTTTCAAGTATCTTGTCTACTTAAACATCGGTTGTTTTAAATAAGTATTTGAATTTTATAATCCATTTAAGGATTGTTTCGTATTGAAACATTTTTTTTCATATTAAAACAATCCTTTGTTGCTGTAAATTGTTATTAAAAAGATTATTTTTTTTGAAAATATTGATATATATATATATATTGGTAAATATAAATTTTGGTTTGTATATTATATAAATCAAAATTTTAATTATATAGTAACTTCTGAGTTATTAAACGTTTTGTGCTAAGAATACTTTATTGTTAATTTTATTAGCCTTAGATGAAAGCTATAATCTTTTAAGAATTATAGGATTTAATATTATTATTTATTAGCATGTTATACTTGTTAAAATTGTCCAAGTATAATAAAACTTATACCGTTATACTAAACCGAATAGGTACTTATTACATCTATTTTATATTTAATAAATTTAATAATAATAAAATGATAATATTTATTTTGCAACAATAATAATCGATTTATATCCCATACAATATTTAAAATAGTTTAAATATTTAAGAACCTTTTAATAGTTAAATAGCTAAGCTTATGCTGGAGAAAACTTTATTAGGTATAAATTAATTGTATATGATATAAGATAAAACAAAATAATGATCAATTAAGTTTATGTATAAAATGTACTATGAATTATTATTCTGTGTATTTTAGCTATACTTGTTTAAGTTTTAATAAAACAAATTTGTATAAGTTAAAAATAAATCATGTAACTATAAATTCACAGTCAAAAGGATAATATTTACTTGAAAAACTAATTTTGTATCACTACAAACACTCTTTCAGACGCTCTTTAAACAGTATAAATATTCTAAGTGTCTTAAAATATGGTCTAAGTATATAGAGTATAAAGTATATACCTACTTAAAAACTCTAAATATTAAAATTTAAATAAATGGAATATTTAAGGATAAAATGGTGGTGAGCAATGAATATTCTTGGCGAATAACTCTATGTAACAATAATGGATGGTTGTTACTGGATCAGAGAGGTATACATCTAAGAGTCTGTGAGAAAACCAAAGGTTTAAATGAGAGAAAATGGTGTTACTCAAGCCTTTCAAAAAATAATAAAAACCCTTTTAAAAATATTCATGAAGGAACAAAATTAAAAAATGTACAAACTACTGAAGAAGTTGATTTAATATAATTAAACAATAGACAAGTTGGACCGAAAAAAAACTAATAATATATTCAAATATTTATTTATTTTTATTCGAGGATGACTACAATTATCTACAAATGAAATTATATGAAGTATTTATAGTTAACTTATATTACCTACTTACCAATAATATCATTATGAATCACACTATAGTTACCAGTTAGTATAACTGGTCAGCATATCGAGGGTAAGGTAACTGATTACCTGAGAGGTATATATTTTTTTATTGTAAATTAAAATACTATTATATTACAAAAAATATATATGTAGTTATACTTCTAAAGTATAGTTATTTTAATTCGAATAAAGAGAGGTTAACGGTTTTTAATCCCTTAATAATTCTATAATATGATACTTATTTCAAGCTTATCTTCCAAACCCACAAATTTGCAACTATTCGTTTTGCTCATTGTTACAATTACTCTACGGTGTATTTTAACTAATGAGTATTTGATATTAAATCGCAAGTTTTAATCTTTTGTGAACATAATATTTTACTTTTAATAATATATATTATAACAATATGTTACTGCAGGAAGCGACGACCATAAAACATTCGTAAATTATATGACGCGGAAAACGAGCAAAATTTTCCAAACAACACGTTAAACAGTTAGTATTGTTTTGTGAAATAAAATATGAACTTTTCTGTTGCCTCACACCACTATGATTCTTGCTCACACTCGGAAAAACGACACTCTCTGCACAAACAGTATAACATACCAGTGGGCATTCATCTCACTATGACTCATCATC
Source organism: Aphis gossypii (assembly GCF_020184175.1). Taxonomy (NCBI): domain Eukaryota; kingdom Metazoa; phylum Arthropoda; class Insecta; order Hemiptera; family Aphididae; genus Aphis; species Aphis gossypii. The sequence continues at coordinate 39,619,339 of NC_065533.1, forward strand.
GTCGTCGCGAAGTTTTCGTGTTTTTCACGGTTTGTGCGCATAATATATTTATTGTGGAATTTAATGACCTATGTGTGTGAGTATGGGAAAATTTTTAGCAAACAAACTTTTTCAACAAACACAATTTCATAAATAGTATATGCTGCTTAATAGATCCCAATTAGTGTTTCCACATTAATGACTTTAGCGTTTGTATATTATAGAGTATAGACTTTAATTACAGTAGCAACTATTTACTATAATATATTTTGAGCCCTCAATTAATCTCTTATGGATATATGATATAATATATGATTATGTGTGTTTTACAGTCACCTAAATTTTTAATGGCATCGCAAGAATTTTAATTTACAACCCAACATTAAAGTGGGTGCAATTGGTAGGTAAATTGTCGAGAAACACTAAAACATGCGTCACAACATTAAGAATGCTCCTTATTCTCAATACGCAATTGTCTGTGTCCAAATAAATGTAATACAATTAAAAACTTTATGCCAGCACTTAATACTTCCATCCAATTTAAACTTTTACAGTTTAAAGTGTACGCGCCATCCGTATCCACATTATAGGTATATAAAATATATAAATGTATATATACAAGTAAAGAGGGTATCGTTAAATTGAATATTAATATCCGTAATTCCAGATAAGTGTCATTGAAATCGTCAACAAAGTTATTAGATAATTTTCATTAGAGTTTAATCTTTTACTGGAGCACGTGGTGTAAAATATTTTTCGTTGCTAATTACAATATTTAATAATAATATCCATGTCTATAATGGTGAAAGCTAGACATTTTTATATTCCTACGATGAATTAATATTTTTTTTTAATTATAATTAAATGATTGGAATACTTGTTATTTTTCATTTAAATATCCAATTTTGTGAAATATTCGTGTTTCTAGATCAAAATCAAAAGCAAATAAGTATTAAAATTTATACTGTGCTGAAAAATGTTCATAAATTAGTTACACCACTCTTTTATAGACAATATAAATAATACTTCTAAAATTTGAAAAACTGAAAAACAAATATATAATTAAAACGTACTAAATAAATACTTAGTATTAATTACTTATTTAGTAGTTTAAAAAATGTCCAATTAAATAAATTATTATACAAATATTAACATAAATGACACTAATTAAAAAAAAAAAAAACTAATTAAATTAAATTAAATTTCTTAATCACATGTGCTGTGCATGCACGCTTAAGTAACTCACACCATACTACAATATATTTCAATTTTGTGCATTTAGATTTAAAATTACAGTAAAATGACCAGTTGTCAAACTTAGAAGTAAAAAAAAAATAGTTATGTATAACTTAAATATTATAAATTTTAATAAGATCTCTACGAGTCACCCTACAATAAAATAATCATTTTAAATTCATTTTATAACAATTATTATAGTACAAAATACAAATATAGCTTATCAAAATTAATTGTGGATAATGATTACCTTTTGAATTATAAAGATCCATGTATAACTAATTTCATCTACTAGATTTTTTTTTCAATATTTAAATTGTATTAATTTTTAGATCAATAATAAATAATTATTCAGTAATAAAAATTAAATTATTAAATTATGTTGATTTATTGAAATTCATAAATTTTAAATTTTACATGTAATCTTTATTAAGTATTACCATCGGTTTATTGTAATGTTTTCACACTAAAATATTCAAAACTACAATGGGGCTGTATTATATTTATCTTTAACAATGCAGTTTTTAGGAAAATAACGAAAAATAGTATAGGAATAGTAGTAAAACGTTATAATAACTGCATATGGGTTTTCTTTGTATCTTTGCATTAACAAATAGATATAACACAAAATGTATGTTATAGAGAATGATTCATTAAGTATACTTTTCACCATTTTTTTTTATTTAATAATGCATTAATTAAAATTCCGATTTTAAAATATATTTAAAGACTATATTATACTCTGAAAAAATATATGTTACTTAAGGTAGCCTACGGTACGTTTTGTGGTAATACAAATTTCTGTTTATTTTTATTTTTTTTTTTATGAAAATGCTCTTTTTACTGTAAATTATTTAGTGAGTAATTTTATTTTTTAATTTTAATGTACATATCTAATTCATAATTAAATCAAGTACTTAAATGTTTATACTAAGAATAAAAGTTTTTTAAAATTATTCTTACTAAAATATTAAATACTTGGTGTAATACTTATACATCTAGATGATATATTATATTGGATCTAATATTAATTATACATGAACTATGTTTATACATTATTATTAATATTAATATAAGTCAATGCAATTTTTAATTTAGCATAGCTGTCATATCTTTCTATAACCATTATCATTGAAATATTATATTTAATATAGGTACACAAAGTTAAAGAACATAAAGACTACTCGATATAATTTTATTTTTGATATGTCAACATTTTCAGAAAAACTATCTATTAAATAAATTATATTTTGAATAACTACGTTATACTGAAGAAGAAAAAAGGTGAACACACTCAGTGAATCAACCTGTATAATGTATATATATATATTTTGAACTTATCATACATAACTGATTTATACATCAAAATGATGTATAGGTTCATATAATCTATTACACTGATTTGTTTTGTCGTGATCGTTTATGGTTTCGGAAAACAAAACTACAAAAAACAGAACTTACGCATACTGTGCAGTGTGTACTGGAACAGACACACTGCTCACACTGTAATACACGTATAATATATTATTATGTCGCTTAGTTCATTAAATCGTGACCTTTGAAACGCGTTCAGTGATCAAAAAATGTAAAAATATTTCTCATGTATAAAAAATGTATTTACAGGAAACAACATCACATTATATTGAAGGTGCGTATCTATAATGCACACATAGGTATGGACATTTGTGCGCCCCTTGTACAAAACGATTTTATGGATCTAATCATTTATTTATGGTCGTGGGTATCCATGTGAATATATAGGTATATATTGTATGAAACGTATCGCAAATAATAGACAATCGATAAATACAAGACATGTGTTATATATCTGGTGTATTAAATAATTTTTTTTGTGTGACTTGATGTAATATAATATTATACTAACGTACTTTTTCAATAATCAGGTATACAGGGCTCAAAATTTGTTCCATTTAAATGTTTTAGGTTTTGGCTCGTAAGTCGTGAGATTTATTTATGAGTATCTAAGCTAACAAACATTAATTTAATTACTTTATACAAATCAATAATATTAAACGTTTATACTAGGTATATCGCACATTTCAGTATGGTTTTAGGACATGTTTGTACTTTGTAGAATGTACACAAATGCAATTTTAAATAATATCTATAATACTTGATTGCGCAAATGAAGAAAATAAAAGACTCGATATACGATTTAATGTTGTAACTATATCATGAATTCACAACTTACAATATTCAGACTTTAAAGCCTGTATTTGTTTTATTTACATAAATATTATAACATAGGTAGGTAATAGGCATTATACATTTATACACTTAACATTGTTTAATTTTAGATGTAAAGAGTAAAAAATATTACATCAGACTTACGTATAATTTAAAATAAATGTATAATATAGTTCTCAACGTGAATTAATTCTACTTGAAACTATGTTAATTCAAGAATAAAAAAAAATAAATGTATTTTGGATGCATACAATATTTAGACATTTAAAACACATTTTCAGAACATAAAAATTCGAGCTCTAAAATTTTAAATAAAATTTTAATATGTACATTAGTTATGTAGGTATATTATGTGTATGTTACTATATGTAAGTGTTATATATCGAAGCTTCGCTCAGATCGTTTAGTTGAATGGAATTATACAGTGTCTTATTCAATGATGAAGTACACGAAACAAATACTATATTGTACTGTAATAAAATAGAGCAAGTTATCTGGTTTTAATTATACTATAGTAGGTATTATAGGTATATAAAAAAAAAAAAATTGGTACACTCACTATTTTATATAGTTGGAGATGTTGAGTATACATTATAATTGAGTAGGTCAAGTTCAATTTGAATTAAATCATAAATAATAACGAAAAATGATTTTAGCGTTCATCTATATTTCTAAGAATATTTCATTAAGTATATTATATGTTTAAAGCTAATTTTTTTTTCTTTAATTTATAGGTAGGTTTAAATATTAATTAATTTCTGTCTAAAACAAATCACATATATTTATATGTTATACAATAATCACTAATTTTATTATAATATTATTTCATATAGGTATATATTAGTTGATATAAACTTACCAAAAAAAAATGTACAATCAATACTTTTCAAATTACGTCATAAAAACTAAAATCGTTATTTATTAGTTTAAATATCCAATTTGACGAAATTCGTGTATGAAATATCAATAAAAAAAAATAATAACTTAAAATTATTTTCAATAAAATCGTGCCGTTATATTTTTAATAATTTTAAATTGTTCCAAGAACAATTTAATGTGAATTATGTTTAATATATTTTAAAGCTTCTTGGTTGTGCTTAAACTTTTTATCAAGAAAAAAACACACCCCTATAAATAATTAAAAATGAATCTAAATTATTTAAGACTAATTGTGTATAAAAAATATAATTTAAGTAAGTTAAAGTTGAGTTATTATGTTTTTACGATTTTTATTTTTACATTGAAAAAAGCAATTACAAACATTAATTTATATTAAATATTAATTTTACAATGATGTGTGTTTTTAGTGTATTTTTATGTACGATAAGTAGTCAAATTGATGCTTTGATGTTCAATTTTGTGGGTGGTTTCAGATAGAAAATTGGATCTAGTTAGTACTTTAAACAGGTTGAAATTCAATAAATAATTAATTAATCTAAACATTTTGTAAACATTTATTAGTAAATGATACAGTAATTGATTTACTGAAACTAAAAAATCTAAAAAATTTATATTGTATTTTATAAATTTATAGATAAAATACATATTTAAATAATGAATAACGATATTCTTTTTTTTGTTAAATAAAAAAAAATAATAACTTTAAATTATTTTCAATAAAATCGTGCCGTTATATTTTTAATAATTTTAAATTGTTCCAAGAACAATTTAATGTGAATTATGTTTAATATATTTTAAAGCTTCTTGGCTGTGCTTAAACTTTTTATCAAGAAAAAAACACACCCCTATAAATAATTAAAAATGAATCTAAATTATTTAAGACTAATTGAGTATAAAAAATATAATTTAAGTAAGTTAAAGTTGAGTTATTATGTTTTTACGATTTTTATTTTTACATTGAAAAAAGCAATTACAAACATTAATTTATATTAAATATTAATTTTACAATGATGTGTGTTTTTAGTGTATTTTTATGTACGATAAGTAGTCAAATTGATGTTTTGATGTTCAATTTTGTGGGTGGTTTCAGATAGAAAATTGGATCTAGTTAGTACTTTAAACAGGTTGAAATTCAATAAATAATTAATTAATCTAAACATTTTGTAAACATTTATTAGTAAATGATACAGTAATTGATTTACTGAAACTAAAAAATCTAAAAAATTTATATTGTATTTTATAAATTTATAGATAAAATACATATTTAAATAATGAATAACGATATTCTTTTTTTTGTTAAATTAAAAAAAAATAAATAAATCACGGGGACAATACTTATTATTATACAAACAATAATATTTTTAAATTTTGTCAAAAGCTGAATCAACCTACTGTACTAATAATAAAATAAATTACATTAATAGAAATATTAATAAATATATCATATTCAATTAAAATTGAATACACTGCTATTACAGTTACTCATTAATCACCTACAGGTTACTGCGGTACCCGCCGCTACCCAGAATCGAAATTTTCGAATGAATTTTTTTTCCCCTGAAACCACTTTTTCCAAACTTTTTTTTTCCGACGGACGAGGGTTATTGTTTCCGAAACAAAAAATTTAAAAATTTTGTCATTACGAAAAGTTACAGTGCAGTATTTTCTGTATTATATTTTATGCTTATAACTACTCGTAAAATACAACTATTCCTATACATTCTAATGTATCAATAATTATTTATTCCGTGAGATAAAGATAGTATTTACTAAAAAGTACGGATATCTTGCCTTTAATGCAATTTACCGTCGTTACTACGATGTAAAACTTATGATAGTATGATGTATTCGAAAAAAACATTAAATAGACGTGTCTTATCCGTTGATAATTTTTGATGAAAAAAAGAGCTAGTTATAACAAAAAAAAACCAAAAACCAATAGCTATTGTGTACAACTTAATGTTTTTCTTTGATTCATCAATTTAATTCATCCAAACTTAAATTAAATTAAATTTACTTTCAGAATCCAACCTCAAAGTAGAAAATCTAATATATTTATAACCATTTTAAAAGATAATAGATAATAAATATATAGTACATAAATCGCTAGATCTCAAACGGCTCACGTCTATTGTTTACTTATTTCCAAACGCCTCCCGTCAAAAAAGATTTAACAAATTGACAAATTCTTAAACGGCTCATAGAAAAAAATTAAAAATTAAATTAAAGCTTTTAAGTCACGCCAGTACACCTAAATTTTTTTAAAAAAAATAAGAGTTCATTAGGAACATTATTGATGAATTTTCATCTAAAGAAATAACACATATATGGATAATATAAAAAAAAATTACCCAATGTATGGTTTTTTAAATAATTCTACTTAAATATGCATTTATTTATTTTTTTAACGTTAAAATTTAATGTTATTTTAATAAAAATTCCCAATATAATAATATTTTATGATTTTTTAATTAATTTTTATAATTTATTTATAGATTAAACCATCAGATGTTTAACCACACCTCTTTTAAGCAGTTTTAGTCTGTATAAAATGAAAATGAATTTGTGTTGGAAATTGATCTTTTTGTAAAACGAGAGCCGAATGGGAAATGACTAAATAAATAAACTATTAATAATTAAGAAAAACAAAACAAAAAAAAAAATAAACATAATTTTAAAATCAATAAAAAACTACTATTCATCGCTATAGGTTATAATCTTAAATGTACCTACCTAATGTATTTTATACTTATGTTATAATTAATTATTGTTAAAAAAAATCATTTAAAAAACAATTCATGATGAAAATCGTAAAATAAAAATTCTAATGCAAAAATGTTTATATTTTAATATGTTTATTAAAATATTTACAATTAAAATACAAGTCTTTGGATTTAAAATTAATAAAATATGCATACCTATAGGATTATAGAAATAAACGAAACATGATTAAAAACGCGTTTAAAAATATAATTCAAATATAATTTATGTTGATATACTTTTTATAACTTATTTGGTAACTAATATGAAAATTATTTCATTAATATGAAATTTATAAAAATTAAAAAAAATATGTTTTCTTTTTCATCTACAATGGAACACATGTGTAAACATTGAACATCACTAACATAATATTTTATTATTTTAATCCGTAATTATTTTGAATGTGACTATCAATTTTAATTCTTTACAGTTGGTTCCTACATAATTTTTTATACTTACCTAATAAATTGACAATACATTATAATTTCAATATTTTGAATTTTATTTTTAATGTGACCAAAAGATTTTATATTTTTTTTTATTATTATTTGTAGTGTTTATGACGTTTCGTTATTATGTAACATGATTCAGGATTTTGAAATAAAATGCAATTATCTACTACAATTACTTTGCGTTCTTTATCTCCATTCCTTTGTAGTTGTAAAGAATTATTTTTTTTCAAACAAGGTCTAATTTTTTACGTGCAGTATTATCATTAAACTTCGATCTAAAACATTTTTAAACTTAATACGCAAATATAAATTTTGTTTTATCTTCTTCGATAAAATAAAAACAAAATATTTCTTACCTAATTTTTTTATTCCTGAAATAATTTAAAATTTGATTTAGGTCTAATTAGTTTTTTTTTTATGATTTATAAAGGCATGATACTATGAAATACAATAGGTATATTTTATTTATCTACAGATTTAATACTTATATTAAAAGTAGTAATTTCCATGTTATCAACACAATTTGTTTTTATTAATATGTTTAAAAATGTTTAATCCCACCCTTTTCATTCTAAATTTTGTAATAACTATAATATTTGTGTCTGTCTCGTTTTAGAAAGTTATAATTTTAGAATGATGGCAAATTATTATCTTAGTTTTAATTCACATCATCGAGAATATATTTTGAATGAAATTTGAATAAATCTTACATAATAATATGTGATTCCAGTTACCTATATTTTATTCATCTACTGTTACAATCATTAATTCGTATGTATTGAATATCTAAAATATCCTCCATTTGTATTCAAAATCCTCGGAATGGTTAGTTTATTAAAGTAACATAATTTATCATACTAAAGACTAGTATTAGTATCAAAACATTGTACTTATCTGAAGCTCAGCGTTATGATGGTCACGACTCATAAACACGGGAAATTCGGATGAAGTGTATTAGCATTGAGTATAGATAGTATAGTATCTATACTCAATGGTATTAGTCTTGACGAATCACGTATAAAAACTTAAAAATTAGATTATATCATGTTTAGGGATGCAAAGACACAGATGACATGACAAATATGAATTTGAACACAAAGAATAATGTGTTTTAAAATTTTACTATTCCCGGGAACCGTTACTTTTATATTTTACCACCTATATAGGTTTATTTTTTGTTTATAGAATGTAGATGTGTTTGGTGTTACTATTTAGTATATTTTAATGTGTTACTCGTTTCAATAGAATTCTCTAATTGTTTTTCACATTTAGTAATTAAGTTTATTTGAATATATACAGTTAAGTTGCTGTAACTCGAAGTTTAAGGGAGATAAAAATCGCTATATTGTTCGAAATAATTAAATAGAATTTATCAAAATTAAGTCAAAACTTCGAATAACATAATTAAAAGTTTAAAAATTGCAAAAAATATATATATATAAAGTACATTAAAAATATTATTTAATGAAATTATGATAGGTACCTTTATAAAAATTAAAACATACACTACTGTGCTATAATAAAATATTTTTATTAGAAAAAAAAATTATATGATTATTGATATTTGACGTTTAGGCTGTTTATTAATTTTTTTAATTTTCTTACTACTTCAAATACATACGAGTAACGCCTTTAATAGATTCAGAAAATTGTATAATAGCTTAAAACAGGGATGGCCAAATCGCGTCTCGCCACATAGACTTTTGCGGCACGCATCTTATCGTAACAGCTTAACAAAAAAATTTTTTTCATATGAATTTATGTATTATATGATAATATGACCTTTTTTATACATTTTGGCTCTTCCATATTTATTATTACAATTGGTGGCTCGAGAGTATCTTCTCGCTGGCCACTCCTGGTTTATAAGGTTGGCGCCGGATTAAATATAATTTTTATAATTTTCGAAATCATTACTACAACGTATTTGATATACTTATACCTATAATTTCGTTATCTGTAAATAGTCTGTCGATTACAACATTAAAACCGATTAATAAATACGTTTCAACATTTGAATGTTTGAAATTTAGTTTTTTGGTTATTATTAAGTTTTTCTACTACGATCAGTCAATAATATATCTACCTCATTATTTCCCAAACATAATATTATATCCCCGTGACTTCGTCACACATAAATACTCAGATATATTAATTTGGCTTAGCTATTTATTACAATTATTTTATCTTCGAGTTAACGATACTAATATACTATGAGTGTCACTCAAATTTCAAAAAGAATATTATAAAAATTGAATGTCAAGTTTTTGAGTTTTCGAAATTTAAGATTTAAGACGTCTGCATCATCATGATTCGAATGTAATTATAAAAAAATATTTATTATGATAACAAAATTATTAAAAAATTACATTTGTATATTACGCATCTTTTTAACATCATTTTTTAACGCATTAATCAGTTTTGGTGTTTAGGAGTTATATTATTAAACATAATATAATAATATATGTGTATTTATATATACTAGCTTAATTGTAAATTAATTAATTAATTAATTAATTTTATAAACATTAACTTACGACCTCCATACTAGCAGTTTTAAATTTTTATGCAAAACACATTGTTTTAAAAAATAACCACGATTATGTTTAATCAATAAGATTAAATTTGAATTTTGACCTACCACGACCAACAATAACAGTGTAGCGGTTGCACTATCGAGTTTATATCGAAGAATTTTGCATCATAAACATAGACGTAGCTATGGAACCTTGTATAAGATTATAAGTAAAGCCATGCTGTGTGATGGCGGCTTTGGGTACACCGTACGAACAATACGGAATAAAATACACCTTGGGATTTGGATCGGGAGTCTATGCACGGTCGTTAAGGTGACGGCGGCGGTGTCGGAGGGAAGTCTTATGCGCTCAAGTTTTAGTCAGAGAGAAATTTCACGAGAGCCAAATGAACGCGTTTCAAATTGCATAATATATGAATAAATTGATTTCATACATTTTTTATTCCACAAGAAAAACATAACACAATGGACATGTCATTAATATATAATATATATATATATATTCAACATGATGTATATAGTACACATACATCATTTCATAATTGAAGTACGTATATTTATAAACAAATAAATAATATTTCTTATCATAACGTCAAAAATAAAAAAACGGTCGAAATAAAATATTAAATTAATCTCGCGAGTTGTAACTATGTCGTAGAAATCTGTCAATATAAGTACCTACCTATAAAATTGGAACCGCTAAGTAAACTTCAATGATTCCGTAGTAGCTGTACACTTATTTTACGATGTAGTCGTCTCAAAAATTATATTAATAAGAAAAATGGACATATAGGCACTCATATATTATAAATATCAGTATTTTATAGTGCTTTCATATTATGTTCTTAAAAATAATAAAATGTGTCATATCTATTTTATATTTTAAAATATATAAGCACTAAAGATTAGGTATAGGTTAAAATATAAAATCAATTTTTTTTATGTTCATTATTAAAATAAAACCAATTTAAAGTAAAAGTATTTAAAATCATTTTTATTTTTTGTTATCAGTAACACAATATAATATAAATAAAAAAATATTCGATTTTCTAGAGCCAAAACAAAATTCACGTGATATATAGAAGTTGAAAAAATAAATATCTGTGTACAATTTGATGACAATTATTTCATTAGCTTATAAGTTGCATATAAATGTAAATTAATTTTTATATAATACATAAAATATAAATATTATACGAGCTTAGATATTTTTTAGTTATGAAATATGACTTCACGTGCCTAATACATTAACTAAAATTGTTCTAATATTTTCATTTTGTTATAATTTTTGCTGGTTTTTATTATTTTTTTTCAAATTGAAAATTGATTCTATAATTTTTTTTCTTTCATTATTTTGATTCAAAACTAATATTCGTATTTCTATTCGTTTTATTTTATCAATTAAATGAATAATATAATACCATTGGTTTTAATGATTAGTGGTACATTAAAATCATTGTCACCGGAATTGGATTATTTGACATATTTAGTGGAGTAGCTAAACACTGAACTAAACCATGATAACCATCGATTATAATTTCATCAATAATTGAATAATGTTTATTAGTAGTAATGGTGTAATGCCCAATTTTACATAGTCTTCTGTTTTCATATACCTTTCAATTTTTCTTTTATGTTATTCATTGTAGATTTTTAAACATTCATATTCGAGTTAAGTTATAACTTATAAATTATAAATGTTTGTGGTTCAATTGTCATTAAATTATTTTACCCCTGACAACTTAAATAACTGAAAATATGTTAGTATGAAATATTATAAAACAAACAAAACAACTTGAAAACGCTGAATAAAAGTCATCGATAATAATTATTATTCATTAATTTTTAAACTGTATATGCAAGTAGGTGCACAGAAGACTATGCTTTATAGTTTATATAAGCTTAATAGTAAATACTTAATCGTCACATTATTGCTCTATTATTAGATAGTTTTTATTAAATCATAAATAAAAAAATTGATAATTGCATAACAATGATGATAATAATAATAATAATATAAATGAACATAAAAAAGTTTTTTTAATTAGTTAAAAATATTCGTTTTGTTTAGTTAAATAACTAATATCATTCATATTATCAATCTATTTCATCTATAGAGGATCGCTTGTCACTCTCTTCTTAAGACAGCAAATTTTTGTTTGAGCTTAATTTATTTATTTTATGAATTATTTTAATTTGTTTTCCATTTTGGAGAAGTTTCATGTCATCTTCAATTTTAGTTTGTTCATTTTGTAATATGACTATAAATTCAAATATACTGAAATAATTTCGACCTGCTGCTTTATTTAATACTTTCAACCTTCTAAATCGTCAGTTGCACACTTATCTGTAATAATCCAGTGGTTCCAAATATATAGACTAGATTAAATCCTTTAACCATGTTTTAACAAAAAATTTAAAAAATGTTCCACTCTTTAATTATTATTATTAGTTATGAATTATCTATTTAACTGTTCTATAAAAACTAGAGGTAAAACCGAAAGTCTATGAAACATAATCATTTTGAAGACCAACATCTAAAACTTTCCTATAAATCATGGGTATAATGGAAAAAAAACATCCATGAATTTTCGAATCCAGATATTTATTTTTTATTGTATTAAACATTGTTATTTTGAAGTCTAATTGAAAAATATTTTAGAACTAAACGTTTTCTTAAGCTATTAGCCTTTCCTATTAAAAAGTCAGTCATGCGATTCTATGTAGTTTGAGTTTTATTAGGAAATAATGCATACATTCTTAGGAATACTACAATAAAATGTAAAAAATGTATTGTCTAGAATTGTAAAAAAAAATCATTGGTACATTTTTAAAAGAGTTTCAACGTTACATATTTTATAAAAAATTTCTGGAATTTTAAAAATTAACATTTTATCATCTAAACTAGTGAATCCAACATGGGGTGTACTACCCCTTTGTGGGATTTTTTAATTCTGAGGGGGCGCTAAAAGAGATAATTCTATTGTAAATTTGATTGTTCATAAATTATTATTGCAATAAATTAATGTATAAGTAACTGCATACAAAAATAATTTAAGATAATATACCATAAGTAATGTACAGAACTATGCAGGCTTGTATAAAATGTATACACTATAAGAATATATACTTAAAAATAAAAATTATTTGAGTTACACTACTTAGTACTTACAAAATATTCTTCTCGTCTTAAATAAGCAGTTTGAACTTTTTTGTAAGTCTATATAAAATATATATATATATACCAATAAAGTAAACCCCATAAGAAGTGTGGTCCTTGTATATTTAAAAATAATTATTACTATTATACTTTGTCAAGTCTCTACATTATAATATGGTTATTAATTATTATTTTTATAATTATTATAGGAATCGGTTTAAAAGGGTTTTATTCTGTTCTCAATAGAAGTTTGGCCTTATTTAAACGTTTTTCTTCAATTTTTACTGGACAAAGGCTGTGATTATGACGATAAAACTTATTGGAATGTACTGTGAATAAATTTGAAATTATCACGCGAATTCTACAGTTTTTAATGCACTTCCTATATTTTTTTTTATTGTTTAATCAACTCTAAATATATATATATTTAAAATAAGGCATTCCCCTTTTTGCTGTGTAAAAATATATTCAATATTCATTTATTCATTTAAAAATTTAAATAGTAAATGCACAGACTATCATCATACTATACTGGCTAAACTGACTGTGTTGTCGACTTAGCAGTTATCGCCTTCTCGACACACTATGTCAATCTATTTTATTTACATATAATTATCGGGGATTTAGCAATCGATAGCTTCCGATACTATAAACGTATATTATACTTAAAAAGTTTCAAATGATAAATATTTTACTATCTCTATTTATCGCTTTACAAATCACAAATTCACAACCATATTTTAAAACAAAAATAATTTGAAAGTTATGCGGCAAAATGTAATTAATTTGGTACTGAAATGGCACAGCATCGAAATGGAACAGCGGCCAAATGGGATACGACCACGGACACCGAATAATGTTTCCATAACATATAAATGCCAGTGTTATTCAGGTTCCTTCTTATATAGGTTATATATTCTATAATAATTATTTGATAATTCTTATACGTGTATAAGAAAATATTCATCTACAATTATTACTAAATGGTAGGTACTGAAAACTTTGAATTTAAAATTGAACAAATACAAAAAATTAATTGTATGTATTTGACTAAAATATGTAAGTATGAAATAAATTTATAATTACATAATATTATATCGTTTAATAAGATACGGCAAAAGGGTTATGCAAAATTTGCTTAAGGTTCAGAAATTCAAATTTAAGGGTAATGGGGCGGTAATTGCAACAAATTGGTTTGTATCATTTTCTAGCTTAGTTGAAAATTAATTTGGGGTATAGTATATATTTTTGAACGTCAAATAATTTTCTAAATAATAACACACGTTTTAAAATAATGACTATTTGTAAAAAGGATTTGCATACAAAGAATAGACTTAAATATGTAATACAAGAATAATTTTTATGTTGTTGGTAGATTAGGTTCATTAATTCAATATAAATAAAGATAGAAAAATAGTAATCTATTTGCTGTGTGGATAAAATTTAAATGAGAATGTATAGGCATCTAATTATACATTTTTAGTAAAATCATTATTATAGATCTAAGCATATAATGATACAAAAAAAAATAAATAGAACATTTGTCATTAAGTATAGCCAGTATAGGTACTATCACAACTGGAATTATTATTCTATCGTGGTCAAGTCACAATATAATATATAATTCATAGTTCTAAAAACATTGGTAGGTACTATTGGAAAAGTGTAAATCTTTAACTCGAATGCTTGAATTTTTAAGTGACATAAAACATCTATTAAAAAGTTCAATCACTTATTGTTTATCTTTGATCTACACGACGTACCAAAACAACGTAGATATATATTATATACATAATATATATAATAATTTAATGATATTTCTATAACGGCTACCGCGTGATGTTCGCTCGGATATTATCCCATCAAAAACTAGTAATGTTATACTACCGGAATTAATCAAAAATGAATTATGTAGATCATACTATATGTAGCATATGATACATCTCATATTCTCATATAATACATGTTTGACGGTCAAATTCTAGTACGTTACGTGACTAATTTTAATCG
Organism: Aphis gossypii; assembly: GCF_020184175.1. NCBI lineage: Eukaryota > Metazoa > Arthropoda > Insecta > Hemiptera > Aphididae > Aphis > Aphis gossypii. Next base: position 39,634,583 of record NC_065533.1, read on the forward strand.
AGGATTTAAAATACTCGTATACTTATATATATATATATATATGTATATACGGCGCCGCGCAAAGCAAGTTTGGATATTATGAACGTACACATACATCATACAAAAAACAACGAGCCAGCGTGTCGGTGTCGCAGTAGGTCGAAATCGTACGCTGCATGTATGACATTTATATTATAATATAATTATTATGCGCGTGTATTGTTTATTGGTAAGGTTTATTCATCGCTTCGCTCGGTTTGAATGAAATACACTGCAGCAATAAAATAACGATGAAAAAAACACGCCACAATTTTTTCCTTTTTTCTGGTTTTATGTCTCTTCACGTATGCTCTATTATTGTTTTGTTTTATTTTTTTTTTTTTTTTGTAGGGGGGCGTGAGTGCACGTGACCCCGCGAGCGAACAACTACGTACAAAGGAAGACGCGATAAAATAAAAAAACCACGAAATACCAGAAATAACAGCGATACAAATAAATAAAGATATCGTAAATAAAATATATAAGCCCGGCGGCGGCAGTTTTCCGACATTTTCGCTCGTCGTGCAAGGGGAAACTGTGCACGCGCACGCACCTACGCGATCTCAACGAGCAACCACGTAAATTATTGTCATAATATAATACGCGATAACGATAACATTCTATAGGCACGCGTGACTCCTGTAAAAAACTTCGACCGATCGTCTATAAAATAATATATATAGGTACATAGGTATCAACAAATAGTCTATGTGTAGATATTGTTCTTGACTATGGCGACAGAACGCTCACAGACGCGCTGAATAATATTACAATTTTGTCGGGATTTAGAGGATATAACATATCATGAAAACAGCGTCAATTTATATTGCCATATATCATAGTACCTAGTATATATAATAATATACGTAATATATATATATATTGCGCCAATCTGTAACTTATTTAAGTAGTATATATATAATACAATGTAACAAAAAAACTATATACATCATATCAGTTTTTGGAGAACCAGACGTGTAGGCAGACATAAGAGTAATATTGTGGGCACTTCTGAATCCAATTAACAGAAACAAATTATAATGTTTTATATGTATATTATGATCACATACGGGTTATTTATAGTTTATAAGGGAAAACATTAGAATAGGTAATAAAAATGTTAAGAACTTGGTGGTAAGGTTTAAGCATGTTATTGCGTGACAGAAAAAAATTAAATGAGACATATTAATCCCTCCCCAAATGTCAGGAAATTTTTAAAACAATTTTAGTGTTTTGTGGACGTATTACGTAAAAGGTAGTCACTAGTCATGTATTGAAATCATTACTTGTATTGAGGTTACTGCAAAAGTCAAAAATGTTATATACATCCAGCATACTTAGCATACCATACATATGTGGGATCCTAGTAAACACCAAATAGTCTCCCCTACATAATAAATTATCGACGTCCTAACACCAATAAAATAAAAAAACCAAAATCTTGGCTACGTCACTGGCTCTCTGCCAATATTTAATATTATGTACAATAATATATTAAAACAAGAATTGACTTACTAATTCACTACGTTTTTAGCGGTTTTTGTTAATTTACAAATGCAAATATATTCATACGAAAGCCGTATCAATAATTGGATTGTATGGATTGAATCGAACCCACGTCTTACTCGTAACTAGATTTGTATAATACCTATTACGTGTTTCTCGGTTGTTTAATTAACTGCGTCGCTGGGGAAGAACAGTAACACGACCGCTGACATTTTTGGATCACGGACGAGTGACAAATAACTGCAGCATAGTTGCAGTTACCGGAATTCGATCGATTTGCAAATAATCTTAATAATCTGTGCTGTCGTGTACCCGCGATGTTGTTTTATCGGTATTAAAACAACGGAGATGTGGCTGCGCTTCGTGCAGTCAATTCTATAAGCCAATACCGCCGATATCGGTGTTCACTGCAACATCGTTACAATTTTTTTTTATCTGTTATTCAAACATTGGATTATTTATCCTTCAGAAGCAATTATTATTTGCTAATGACGAGAGCCGTAGTTTCTCTCTCCGCAGCGTTGGCCTAAAAAATTAATGTTTAGCGAATGTCGTAGGTATCCACTCGTTTAATATTAATACAATGGTACCGCGACTAGTTCACTATACTCTCTCCTACGAGTACACTTTTTATCGTTTTAGTTCCTATATTATAGTGTTATATTTAATACGGCACGTGTACCAATGATTTCAAAGTAATTTATTAAATTACAATAACACATATATATTGTGCACTCGCACACATTATTCCACAACGAGGAATAATAATATATTGTCGTCGTCGTCGTCGTCCCTTATTCAGCGGCCCAAGATATCCCCTCCGGCGTCACTCGCACACCGCCTTCCCACTCACACCCGGCCTACCGCACACGCAATACCCGCCGCCGCCGTCGGTGTGCAAACGGAGCGAAAACCGAGAGAGCCACTTTCGGGCCTCGAAGAGGCGCCGCCACCACCGTCGTATACGATCATTTTTCACGGGGAGTTTTCAAAAGGGGACACGACGACGACGACTTGGCGGCGGCAGCGGCGGTGTCGTTACTGCTGCACGAACGGGGGTGGACGGAGACATGCGCAATGCCGGCGCCGCCGCTACCGACACTACTCGACGAAAAGGGTCCGCCGCCGCCGCCGCTAGGCTATCGACCAAACATCGCGTTGTTTTCTCGAATCGATACTTGCCGCGGGTTTTCGTATACCGTTTTTCGCGATTGTGTGTATATTCACGCACACACGCACACGCGTCACACGCCCGACGCGGTGCGTTTTTTTCTCACCCTCCCCCGCTGCGCCACCAAACTCGCCTCCCGCCTGCGTGCGTGCGTGTACACGTACGACCCGACGCACGTTTGCTCGTACATGCAGCACGAAGGGGTAGTTTACCTATGCGTTGTCGGGGCAGTGCAAGCGTGGGGTGCGTCTGGCGACCGCAGAGTACGCGCCGTGTGGGTGTATGCGGGTCTTACACTGAACGGTTGTTATACATTTGAACGGATGTGGGTGGACGAGCGCGTTCGGAAGATTTAAATCGTGTACGAGAAAAACGAAAAAAAAAAAGCGAAAAAAAGCCTTGACGAGCGTTTATGTCGCATAGGTCTACGGACGAGGTGTGTCCGTCCACTTTTATTATTATTATATTTCATATTCGGTACAATCGATTCGCCGCGGAAATGACGATGGCCAATCACCGCGATCGATCGTACAAATATATATATTTCGACTCGTACGCGCACGTGTTTATAATATATATATATATATATATTATAATTGCAGCCGATGTTCATCTTCCGCGAGTCGTTTATAATAGTTTTAAGTATTTATTTTCAGTTCATCGCACCTTCGAGTAGCGAACTTTGGATTAAAATAATATTTTTCCACGCGGTTTCGTCTTACTTCCGCGCGGACATTTGACGATTTCTCGCGCGCTCGCCCCTCCCCGCATTTACTGTAAATAAGGGACGCGTGTCGGATTCGGTCTCGACTTTTTCCGGTATTGGCGTCAACATTGCCCCTCAACGGATTCTGAAAATTCTCGATGCAGCTCCCGATAAAACAAACGTGTATGCCATGCGAGCACGTCATCCCGCGTGCATATGTCGTATACCTATATAATATCTACCCGGCACACGCGCACGTTGTTTAATTTTTAAATTGTTATCGTGCTGCGCGCCGCATATCCGTGTTGTGCAGTCGAATATTTTGTATACATAGATCAGACTTCCAACGTTCTAAATCGATTTATATATTATAGTACCGATCATCTCTTCATGTCCTATCTCTATGGTTCTGTGTATGGTGTTTTTTTTTCCGATTATGACTTTTGCGGTATGCATAAGTCAGCCGGTACTCATTGTAAGTATTATCGCAGTCGGCGATTGGGTGGCCGGGGCGTAGGTATCCGTCGAGGGTATCTAATAACATCATGGGTAATCAAAATCGTATAAATCGCGGGTGTGGCGCGCGGAAAGATCGTGTCTCGTGATGAATAATATACGCGAAGCGATAGTAAAAACGATGGGATCGCGGAGAAATAATAATAATAAAAAAAAAAACAGTTACTGTGGTTTTTCGACAACAGCGACGGCGGGGGTCGTCAACCGCGTAATGCGACCAAGTACCTTAATGACATACATAATATATTATATTATTAATACGACGACGACGATTTATCGTGTGTGTGTGTGTGTGTGTGTGTGTAAGTGTGTGTGTGTGTATATATAGACAATGATACCGACAAAAAACAATAATAATAATAACGTTATCGCGTGCGCACGCTAGTGGCGCGCGGTCCGTCAATAATTTTCCCGAGCGCGCTATCGATAGCCGGCTGCGCCGCCCGTTGCAGATGTATTCTAGGCGGCTTACGCGCTGTGTATACCGTGGTTTCCCTCCCCGGGTTTAAAAACGCAATACCAAAGCAGTTAGGCAAAACGTTCGGCACGCGCACCATGTGTATTGCGTCGCGCAAGGGACGGTCGCCAGCAGTCGTCGTCGGATCAGCGTCGTACTCGCACACGCGTTTTCCACGATCGCTGTGATATAAAAATATTCTCGTATTCGACATATTTTTTATATCGTCGTATTTATAATATTTATTGTACGCCGTCGCAATTATTGCTTATAATCGTTTTGTTAGTATCATTATTGACGAAGGTTTTATAATATTTTTCTGATAACTTTTCTACTTCTGAACACACGATTATCATCACAACGGACCGAGGAAAACGGTAATTTCACATTCCGTATCGTTTCCGTTAATCTTTCAACGTCCGATGTGCTCGGACTTCACCGAAGCACACCACCGACGACGCAGCAGCAGCAGCAGCCGCCGCCGTCGCCGTGCCAGAGATGCTTCTCCGAATGTGGCTTCTCGTCCGCGTCCCACCGGCGACGATGGCACGTACCGGTCTCTGATCAGTTCGGTTCAGCAGCCGCGACGGCCGTTCATGTATTATTAAAAACATAGAAACAGCACATCGTCGCGATAACCATGCACCAAGAACAGTTCGTGTACTCGACAACCGTGGACGTCCAACAGTACGTCGGTCCATACAGGTTGGAGAAGACTCTGGGCAAAGGACAAACAGGTAAAACGAGATGACGGGATGACGTGATGGGCGGGTGGATAGTCGGTTAGGGTTAGGTCGGGTTATAGATCGGCTATGCTTGGATGAGTAATGCTGCAATCGAGATATAATAACGAAGGTGCAATAGAAACCAAAGTTAGAAGTCGTTTTCTTCTTCTGAACTTTATTATGATTATCTATAACTATAAATCATTGGAGATAAATGATAATAATATATGCTGTTATAGCTGCACAAATTGTAGGTACCTATATTATTAACCACATTATGTAACTTATGGGTGTACCTGAATTCATAGGGTTTAATTGTTGTCGTACGAACGATTGTAGTTGAGCTGACATGTAGTATGCTGAAATTAAACAAGTTAAACAATTTGTATTTAAGAACTATTTTATATATTTCTATTAAAATAAATTATTAAGTAACTCGTTTTAACCTAGCGGACAGTGGTATGAAAAATAACTACTGGTAGTTAAAATAAATTAGTAACAGTATCTACATTGAGTTTGACCGGGATTCGATTCAATGTCAACTCGTAATTTTATAAATTACCATGTTAACAATAAGTTGATTAAATAGAAAAAAAAAGTAAACTCAATAAGTTGAAAAATTAATATTTACTAAACTACCTTAAATTTTGACCCAACTTTAACTTGTTAATTCGTTTCGTATAATTGTATATTATATAATACGTTATCTTATAATACTATTATTATATAAAGTGTGTTATCTTTTGTGGCCAAAGTGGCTTAATACACGTTTTTAGAGAGAAATGTATACATTACTATACAATACTATACATATTATAATATTTTTATTTAATACCTAACCATTTCACTTAAAGGAAAAAAATATGACTCACCATTATTTGCATTTTAGGTTATAAAACATATCGTCTCCCGAAAAATACTCTAAATTATTTTATTTGAAATGAAAAATAAATCATGATTAAAAGATGAATTATCGGTTTATAAAATTGATTATAAGGGGGGTGGAATTCTTAAGGAAAATTAAGTAAAGGGATGAAATATGCGAATAAAGATATGTCATTCAATTGAATAAAAGAGAGGATCATAATTTGACAGTTAATTATTTAGAAATTTTTTAATTTTACATTTACAATAAGTTAAATGTTCGAATTTGACGGTGAACTATATATTATGTCTTGTCCAACTCAAATTCGAACCAACTTTATTTATCATAAAACATAGGTATGTTGATATTGCGATTTAAACGTACGAATTAAATAATACAACAAAAAATGTTGTACCTAAGATTAACTGTTTATAATTTACATAAATTTACTTTAAACCGCTTTTATTGTTTTGTATGAAATCTAATAAATGTCTGTCAACAAAATTGTATGTTTTTAAATATAGTATAACCTAAAAAACTTCATTTCATTTTTATAATTTTCTATATTTTTAGCAAATCTAAATAAACGATTGTCTTTTTTTAATTTTAAAAACAGCGTACAGCGTTTTGGACGAAAAAATGTACATGAATCGCTTAATTAGGTAGTATTTACTATTTACTTGAACTTTAAAATATATAATAGTAATAAAAGTAGTAGTAAGTAGTTATTAGTATTTTTGCACTATAAAATATGTAACTAATATTAATTTAAACAACTATAACAATAAGTTATTATTATACTAGAAAACAAATATTTACTATCTATTTATTTATCACAAATATGCATTTATAATATACTTTCATTAAAAATATTGTATAAGAATAAGGCAGATTGTATTAAAAAATGTACCTATTGTTATATTAATAAATGTATTATTTATTCACAAGAGAATAATTATATTTTTAACTTTGAATAATTCAATAACATTATGGTATGTCACGCAATAAGAACTTTATATTTAACAAAACTATATATGACATATACAATTTTAAAACTAAGTAATTCTACTTATATAAATACTTAAAATACTTATTATTTTTTCTTTCGATATGATATAATTCTGATTATTTTATAGATATTTCTCTACAAATACATAGTACACCCAATATTCATAAAAAATATGTTTAAATAGTATATACCTATTGCGAAGATACAAAAACATTTTAATTTGATTCTTTAAAATTAAATTTCAAACAAACTTAAGAGGTGTTTGAAGTGTTTTTTTTTTTTTTTTTTTTTGGAAATGTGATAAAAGCTAATTTTAAAACAATATTATAGGTTATATCTATTATATAAATAATGTTGACGAACATTTTAACAAAATTCGATTACTTACCTAAGTTCAGAAATTGCTTTTTAAACTGAAACCGTTAAAAAACGTAATAATATTTTTTATAATACGTTTGATAATATAATGTATACATTGTAGATTTTAAAAATGTATTTATTACTCAAGGTGAATTTGTTGTCTAATCTGTTTTATTCATTTACATACAATTTAAATATGTATACAAACAATAAATATTTTGATTAATACAATGATTAGAATAAATTATTGCATCATTCGAATTTATCATTGGTCAAATTAAACATTATAAAATTAATACTTTTATTAATTAATAATTAATGATATTAATATATAATATAATATAATAGAATATTATATATGACAAAAAAATTCCCAAAAAATTTTTTGTAATTTTTTTAAAATGTATGTTATTATTGCAATTTACAACCATATAGTTTGTTAATAATTAATCGTATAAATTGTATCCAAACTTCAAAGTAGAGATTACGTCTTAAATAGAATTCATTATTCAGTACCTAAAGGAAATTTTATTTTCATATGGCCTGTGGCTGTTGATATAAATAAGAACATTGAAAAAATAAACTTCATGACGAATAAATTTATTTTTATCTTTCTTAAATTTGAGTTATCAAAATGTAATGTACTTAATTATTTTTTTTCAATGTAAACCTTTATGCGCATAAAATGTTGAGTATTTATTTTTATAAAATTTTTAATCTGAAAATGTATTGGTTTTAAAAATATATACAAATTTTTTTCGAAAAACACTTTTCATTATAGTTTATATTTAACTATTTAAGGTTTGATTGTATAATTAAGTTTTATACTTCGCTAAACATTATGAAAGCTTATCTACAGTAGCTAAAACATATTTAAACAGAGTTTGTTTGGAGCTTTTATTTTATTAAAAATAATTATATTGAAAAATTATATGTAAAACGCTTAAGAAATGCTTTCTGAAAAATTATAAACGTTAATTCTTTATTGTATTTGACAAAAATTTATTGAAACCGATTAATTTAAATATTTTAATTATACTTCATACGAAGTGAACAAAATATGATCATCAAAATAATAGTATCATAAAAATGTATGAATAATATTGAATATTAATTTAGCGGTAGTACGTAAAACATGCCAGCACAATAAATTATGACAGATGAAGCCAAACGAAAATAAATTTAGGTATACGTATATTGATTTATAACTTAAAACTTTTTCTAAATCTCAATAATCTCATACTTTTCATACATAACGCATAGGTATAACAAAAAACAAATATTTATAACTCATAATAAGTTGTATTATAAGTACAGGTACCTAACAATTTGATTCAAACATGAATTATATGTAAACGTTTTTAATCATTATATTTATTTTTATTTTTTTACATAAGCCAAATGAATTAGCCTATTTGAATTTATTTATCTGAGCCTGTTTGTTATCCCAAATCACACACATTTGTGTATGGTCAATATAATATCGTGTTTGTTAAAATAATATGTGCATTGTACAGTAAATACTTGAGCTATTGTAAACATTATAACGAAATTCAGATATATGCTTAATTACAATTAATTCCTGTCTAGATTGTAAATAACTTTTATCTAATACAAATATGTGTTGTTGTATTATACGTGGGCTTAAAATATGTTACGTGTTTGAGAACTTCGACCTACACAAAAAGTTCACAGGAATCTCAGTTATTTTATATGGACTCATTACTATCGCATTTACATTTATTGAACTCCTCATATGCTCGTTTCCAAATTGTAAGTTCTTGACTTGTTTGAATAAACTCCCTTACGATAAAATGTCATTACAAAAACGCCTTTCCGTTCTCATTAAGTGACCACTTTTGTTTATTGTAAAAATTTATCTCGCTGTAAATTATGCAAACGATCGATATCGTGTTCTACATATAAGTATTTAGTATATATAATATATAGGTAAAGTATTTTAAGTAAAACATTTTTTTTTTCATTCTCTATAATATACCATCAACAAATCCCATAAGAGTACAAATACCTATTGTCATACACTACTAAGGTATATATTGTTATATAGTTTAGAGATTTTAGATGAAGAAAGAAGAAATAAGCTTTGGCATTTTTGTTCCATTGACTTTTTAGTGGATTGCGATATATTTGAAGAAATGCAATCGATTGCCATTAATTCTAAGTTTTAAAGTTCAATAAAACCGTAAAAATAACCTCCAAGATAAAATATGTTTGAAACAAAAATAAAAACCAACCCATTATATTATACCAAATTAAATATTCATTACATTCTATTTAATTATTCACTAATATACCTTCATACAATATACTTATTACATCTTTGGTAGGTAACTAAAATAATTAAAGTAGAAATGTGATATTTAATGTAAGTATAAAATTAATTAAAATATGTACTGAAAGTTGAAATACAATACAGGTTAGGTAGGTACTCGGGTACTCACCATTTTTAAGTATTGTATACTGAATTTAGTAAATTACTTGAATTAATTTTTAATTGAAAACTTAGTAAGTGTTTTAAAAGTACCTATTTCTTGATTGCATTTTTTATGAAATGAAACTTAAAAAATAAATTAAAACATCATTTAAATTCAATATAGTTTTTTATTACGATCTTGGCTTTATTTCAACGGCAAGTTGAAAAGATATTATAAATTATAAAAGTATATTGAATTGTTGTACGTTCAAATATTTTTAATGATTTCATAATAAAATTAATAATATTTTATTAGTTACTTTATCCACGTTAACTTTAACCTTTGGTCCACACTTTTACTGATTTAAGTAGATTTTAAACAAACATCTACAAGATGTGGGTAAATATTAGGATGTTATTATTAAACGCGCAAGCTGAATGCGCCGTGCAACACAAATTAAGAAAATAGGTAGTATTAATCGGAGACTTATCATTTGTGTTAAACGAATAAAGTAAATAAATGTGTACGTGTTTTGTATAATATTATATACTAATAAAACCTTACCGTTTCTCAAATTGTCAAGGTTTACTACCAACGTGGCAACGTTTATTAGGTTAAGGACACATTGATTGTCCAATGACCCATATGTGGTTCATTGTTTACTTATTCAATTAGTCTCCTGAGAAAATTATACCTTCTAGTACGTAAATTTAGTTTAAAGGTACCTACATGACATAATATCCGTCACTGGCAGAATATCGGTACACGCTTACAGTTCTCATGCACATCTCAAACGGGTTGGCTCGGGCTGAGTATAGAACATGCTTTGCATTAAAATATTTCCTACAAAATTCTGATTCATCAAGTGGTATAGTACGATCGTTGATCATTAAATTATAACAACACAAATAGTATTTTTGTTTAGGTTATAATATGAAGTGTATTGTACATTTGATATTTATATTGTATTGTTTTGTGTGGCCATTTCGTAACTCATACGTAGTTTTGTGTAAGATAAAAAGTGGCACTATGCCAAAAAATATCGATGTCTTAACATGTGAGGGAGGAGGAGATTTATTAGTTATAAGTTTGAACTCTGAACGTAAATGAAATAAATTTCGGCACAGTAATGATAGGATAACTATTTAAATTCTACTTACAGTAAACGGAAAGCAATCCTACGCTAACCTATTACTTATTGTATTTATTACCCGACCTTGGACAGTTGGACATATGTCATTCGTCAGTATGGTCAAACCCAAGGCATAACACTGGTAGTTTTCATTTCCTGTACAACTACCCGAATAAGCCAGCTCTGGGTTCCGACAAGAAATGCTGTTGCCGGGATCTATTAATCTCGTCAATCTTATTTTGTTTTCAGTTATAAATTAATGTCTTGTCTATACAAATAGTAAAATGCAGATAGAATAAAATAGAAACGAGAAATGAACAAATTAAAAAAATAAATTGCCATATAACACCCCGGTCCCCGATGTATAAGTCATAAATTTCGTAACTTAGAATTTATCCGTACTTTTTATCATACAGTAAACTAGTTATAATTACATGTAAGCTAGTAAGACTCCAGGATAATATATTAAATCTAAAAGACCTTCGCAATTACAACTCTTAAGAATTTAAACAATTTATACAAATAATAATCTATTATATTTGTCAAGGTGTCGATTGAATTTTAAAATACAAACTTAGAAGTTCTGTGAGTAAATAAACATCTAACCAAACTTAAATCTTGAAAAAATAAAATAAATATTCTAATTTACTGTTTTTTTTTTTTTGTTATTTATTTGACGATATAATAAGGTTAAATATTATGTTATTACCCGGTCGATGTACTAAAATAAATATATTTTTAGTCTGAATACTCAATTAGGATTTTAATATGACTAGTTAATTATAAGTTGTATAAGCCAATGACAACTAAATAATTTTTTATACGCTATAAATATTACTTAGTGCATTTTGACACTCATTTTTTAAATAAATATTTAGCCGAAATACTTATTTAGTGTACGGATATTATGGTATACAAAATTATGATTATTGTTGTTTTAGTGTTACATTATATAAAAGATTTTAAATTCACAAAATTTTCATTTCATTTTATTTGTTTGAACAGTCTAGAGAGTTAATACTTTTACTATAAGATCACTGCAGTAGTAATTTTATTAAGTGTCGGTTTATTTGAATGCTCCGTTTACATTCTTAAAGTGAGACAAACAATATTTGCTTCTTTAAACAATTTCAACATTTAATCACTTCCAAAAGTTAAAATAAAAAAACCCCTTAATGTAATGATTCCCAGTCAATATAATCATTACTTTTTTTTATTTCATCAAAATTAAATTTCAAAAAATATTTGACACATTCAATAATGGTTTTTATTAATTAAATATGTATTTTTTAATAATCCTTATGACATCGTAACTCTTGAACCTCTATAAGTTAAAAACTTATTATTTTTTAATAATCCTGCATATCCCACCACGTAGTTGCTTGTATAGTAATATATCAATTATATAATATGTAATAAGATCTTAAACATGATCAAAACCTTGAAATTTCAAATTTATTCGGTAAGGTAAAATCTAATCTTAGGGTTTGTTAAGATATATTTTGTACTTACGTTGACCATGTATATCTAACTAAACTGCAGACTATAATTATAACCGTGTGTCTGTAGCTACGTGTAAGTATATATTATTAAATCGTCAAAATTATTTTGAATTATCATAAGGAAACTATAACTAGGTACCTAATAATTTTATGAAAATAAAACTCAAAAAATTACCATCCTTATTAAAATGAGTAAATATATAAAGCCAATAAGCCGTAAAAGAATCAAATATCTATCGCCATTTTAAATTGTATTTAATTTACACCATTTTAACTATAATATTAAACGTTACGTACTAATTGTAGACATTGTTAAAATATTGAAACCCACAATTTTTAATTTTTTTACAAATTTAAATGATTTCTATTGATTATTGAGACCCAATCCTTTATGGAAAGTAATATTATTATTTAATGAAGTTGTTTGAAAGCTTACGTCTAAATGTTGAGTTATTTTAACGTTCTACTACCTATAGATTTTATTATAACTAAAAATGTGAATGTGCATACCTATGGATGGAAAAATAATGTCTAAAACTAACAAGATAAAAATAAAACACTTTAAGAAATCATTGTTGATTTTTTAATGCACATCGTTTTTTTGTATACATAATACATATATAATATTATACTTTTAAGGAGATTTATATAGGTTTTATATCCTTTAAACGTCCACGGAATATATGAGGCAAACTTAAATATTTGTTCATTTTTAATCAGATTAAATTAAATTTTTCTTATTTTTAGTTATTAAAAATTAAAAATTATCATCAATTATTTTAAAACCGACTATAATTGTTAAATTACGAGTAGGTTAGGTTAGGTTAGGTACATTTATTATTAATTACATATTCATATTTTTTACAGATTTTATTGATTTTACATTAATTTTTTTTTATCTTTCTATAAAATAATTACACTTCTTTTGGTAGTAGAATAAGCACTACGGACTGAAAACATTGAGTATATCCTACAATTGTCAATCGTCCTATTAAAATTAAAATCTATTTTGTTTATAATTATTTTTTTTAGTATGTGGACTAAACTATAGAGAGATATTGAAGAAATTAAGGAGTATGAACAATAAAGCTGGGTTAAATAATTTTAACACACCTCTACTCTAAGTTGTTTTTTAAATCTACCGATATATTTTTTCTTCAACATTTTATATTTAAAGTAAATAAACCACTAACACTACTGAATTAAAAAAAAATAAATTATTTCAAACTGTACTTACATTTATTTCATATTTTTAGTGTTTAGATTCATTTATTTTCTGTAAGAATGATTTTAAGGAATATTGTCCAATACTTTAAGGTCTAAATTATGATTTGGCTGTAATAAATGATACAAATGTTATATATACGAAAAATTTGTAAAATAAAAATGAACGGAATAAGTTTTATTTTTAAACTTCATAGCCAAAGGGACTTCAACCCACCTACTATTAAAGTTAATCATTTCAGGAAGAGGATTGTGCATAAAATATGGAACTATAAACAAGTTGGCACAATAAACAACAATATTTATTCTATTCAATACCTACCAACTTTTTTTTTAATAAAAGTCAGAAAATAATTTAAATCGGTATGAAATCTATCTCAGATATCGGTAAATATAATTTTTATTCGCATGAATTTCATCATAGTATAATAATATTGTCATGTTCATAACTCGATTTTGATTTTGTAGAAATTATTAATAACTTGCTGTATCCATATTCCATACATTAAATTGATGTACATACACTTAATAGTTCCATAACAATTCTTTAATAAATTTGAATATTTTATTACGCCAACTCATTTATTTATTTATTTTGGATGTTACCTGGAGGATTGGAGGAAGCGTAAAAATATAAGAAAAATAATAATTATAAACATATTGATACTGATTGATTATTTATTCCAAACAGAATCAAGTAGTATAATTTCACATACACTTTAATTAAAAAAAGTGTCAGTTTTTTTTCCCGAAAATATAATAATTAAACTATATTTATAGAATAGAATATGTTAATACTGTTTTTGACAATTATATAACTAAATTTAATATGTTGCACCAGGTAGGTAATAGGTATTACTACATTTTTATGTACGTTTATAATATAAATAGTCTTATAATCGTATATTTAATTTCACATGGATCAAAAATCGATTGTTCATTTTCATTATTTTGAATATAATACTTTGTTAGCAACTTTTAAACATTAAACAAACTTATTAATTACTTAAAAACATCCATGTATAATAATATGTACTAAAACATGAATAATTTATTGTGCACGTGCCGTTGATTTCTTTGTATAATCGTAATTAATTTTCTTTTATAGATGAATTTATTAGACTTTTGCTGAGCCTTCTCAACACACCAAATGATTTAATTTAATCATATATTTTATTTGATTATACTCTAATATTATAATAATTATATAATATAATATATTATGGTATCATATACCTACTATGGAACCTATAAATATACATAAGCAGGTAATTAAATATGTAATATAGCTATTTATAAACATTTATCACATGGTTATTTATCATGAATAAATAAAATATTGTTTTATAATCAAATACAAACGTGTAGTTTGCCTTACTATTAATTTTATTGGTAGGTATTATAATAGAAAGTCATTTCAAGTTCATTAAAGTAAATTCAGTTGTAATATTGTCTTGTTAATTGTCTATACTAATTATTATCAAACTAAATCATAACACACGTACTTATAGTAAGTATTCTCCATTTTGGTTTCGAATGAATAGATCCATTTATAGGCACACTTCATGATGAGTATTTGATGCTTTGTACAGTAAAAATGAATAAGACAACTATCGACGTTTCCACTTGAATGTTATTAGGTATATCATTGCTGTGAAATTAAAACTTAAAATCAAAAAACGAGTTTAAATAACTTTACAGATAATATTGCGGTTATGAAGTACAATATTATAGTGGTTGAAACGATTAAGTTTTGTTTCTATTGAGAAGCCACGAATAGAAACGAAATATCGATTCACACTACCATACAGAATCGCTTAAATGTAGACAGTCCGTTACTACAGTTATTTAGTTAAAACCATTGTTATCACCCTTATATAAAACCATTGTACATGTTTATATATCATATTATGTGATGTTGGCAAAAGAAAACCAGCACCCTATCAACGGAGTCGCGATGTCTGTGTAGGACCGCAGTGAGTTCGTCTCTGACACGAAATTAATCAATATCCCCCGATTTCATTGTGAGTAGTGTATGCCCAAAATGTATAGTCGAATACAATCCCTCCATCTGAGTCGCGCGGCTAATCGAGTTCAAATAATAGATAACTCGGTTATTTAATTCGAACACGATAAGACGCTTAAATCGTACCGGGCGGCGCGCGTAAAGAATTTACTGCGCTGTCAACCCCGTCAAAGTCAATATGTGTTCAGTGGTGCGGCTTTCGCTGTACTTGTACACAATATTATAGTGTTTTAATATATATATTTTATGTCGTTTTTCTATGCGAGTGAATTGATTTTAAGAGAAAATGCATTGTTAAAGAAATAAATATTTATATTATATTTACACAACTGTACAACATAATATTATGTAGGTTTATTGTAGTACAAAATAATGTCACGACATTTACCTCGCGTACCTACCAAAACAATAGTTATTATTATACTGCAATTTTTGTTGTTTTCGAAATCTTATATTGCGTGCTGATATGGGTATTTGATAAATGATAATGCACATAGCTGCAGTTATATGACACATATACATAGATACATAATACGCACAACATTACTCTTATCCTCATTTATATCCACCCATTTAGTTTACCATTTAGGTCGTATTAGGTTTTAGGGACGTTTTCGTGTGGGAGTTGGTATGTTTTTCGGGATCTTATAGTAATCAGCAAAGGATACGAGTTGACTAGTAATTAATACTTATTTCTAATTTTAGTTTACGTTGTTATTAGAATTTTCTAATTAGCTAAGTTGATAAATTTTTTGACGAGGACATAGCATACTTATAACTTATATATAAGCTAAAACCTTGGAATATAGTTTGAATATATATGCTCTGTGGTGTAAGTAGTTTGAAATCTGACTATAACCTTTAATATTTGATGTAATTGATTTTTTTTTTATTATTATCAATTAGGTGCAATAAATTATTTAAAATTGTTTGAAAAATATTTGTTACTTACCATTTCATGCTTAAATATTGAATCAAAGTTTAAATTTCAAACGATTATAAAAAAAATCGTAGCTATGTATTTTTTAATTGATTCAACTTTTACAAAAACAAATTAATAGGAATTTTGTATTGAGTCTTAAGCTTTTAGAGTTTTGACAAATATTACATTTATATAAACCATAATAATGGCTCAAGAAAACATTTAAACATATCTTGAAAATTGTATAATATCTAGAATAATATAAATATTTGGTGAAAGTTTCAAGTCACTATTAAGGTCACTCCTTTCTGAGTATTATAACAAAAAAAAGCAAAATCGATTTCGTCAAAAACTGGTGTTGCGTAAACATTTAGTTTTTGTTAGTTTTTCTCAATCATTAATAAAATACTGGAAATTCAGTTTTCTCCGTCGCAAAAATAACAACTAAATCAAATTTGTTATCAGAAATCACATGTACCAAAAAGCTGAAGATTATAGTAAATTTCCCGCTTTAAAACGCGATAATGGATAAAAAAAAAAACACAGTAAAAAAAAACCAACAGGAAGAATAAAACAGTAAAACAGCAAAACCAATACAGCCTTCGCCTTACCTGGAATCTAAAAAAATATGATTTATTTCGTTTAGTGTTTATTTGTTTTCTAAACGCTCTAGCGCTTATAGTTTCGTAATACATGCATCTACAAAATTACACGGGGTAGCTGGATTTGTTGAAATAAATTGTTATTTACTTGGGATAACACTTGGTATATTATATAATCTATAAATAAATATATAAGTATATAAATACTTGAGTTGCCGCTGTTTTTTCACATATCATAGAAAATATATAGGTATTGTTATATAATAACACTTTATGACTAATGTCATCTCTATAGTTGACGTAACCCAATATTTGAATAACGGTGTACCTATTATAAGTATATTTATATATATATGTACATTGTACACAGTATAAATGTGTATTCTCACAAATATTCATATATTTCATTATGTGGTATGAAAAATGAGGAATACCCGTGTTATTTCGATACAGCAGGTACTGTCTACATTTTACATGTTTTAATCATATATGTACCTACTAATTGCTTTTTTATGATGCATACGTCTTGTGTGCGTTTTAATACATTTTTAATTTCAAATTAACTAAGCCGGAAAGGGTGAAAGAAAAAAAAACTATTGATTGACGTAAGAGCAGTATATATAGCGTGAGGGAAGCCACCAAAAGGTTACCCATTTAAAAGCTCTTTAACTATTGAGCGAAGCGCTCCCCACCACCGGGTACCCCACCCCACCCAAATGATAAGTGTAAACAGAGGGTGAAATAATTTGTGAACGCAGCACGAATATGAGCGCAGCGCGGGATTTTTATTCACTGGTTTAAGCTCCTAGACATCACTACCGTCGAATGTGTAGCTGTAATGTTTCGTACGCTCCGTAGATATACCACGTATACCACGTGCGGTACACCGCCGATGGCTTGCGGAAAACGTTCACCTAAAAAAATATTATAATAATATTTAGAAAGTGTACGCACAGTTGTAATAATCGTATGTAACATAGTACTAACTGTGCTCGCACAAGCCGATGTAGTGTTATAATAATATAATTGATTGTTGGCATTGAAAAATTTAAACCGCAACACATTTCAACGAGCGCTTAGCAAGTACGTTAAGTGTACAACAACGTATAATACAATATCGTCGCACGTGTACAGTCTTTATATATAGTTTATACATTATATACACATTACACACGTATAAACAAATAGGCGGGGAAGTGTATTAAACAAATTAACTTTCGTATTATAAGTCAAGCTAACATTAACAATTAATATAATTAACTGTAAAAACTTTAAGCTAATAAAGAGTGCATTATTATTTTTTAATTACCGCCTGGGCCATACGAATTCAAAATAAAATTCACAAGTTATGATGTACTCGCATAGTAGTTAGGTATGAGCAGAAATATTATGAAAACATTTCCCGCCGCGTCGTCGGTTTAAAAAAAAAAAGTAGTTAGGTATAATAATACATATAGGTACAATGTTCGTGTCTATAAATTATTCGATAAATTTTAAATTTTCAAGTAATTATATATTTATTAGAAAAATTATTAGGTAGTTATAGTAATATTGTAGAAAAAAATTATTTTGAAAAAATTTACATTTTTAATAGTTATGACACCCCCTTCCCATATTAGTACATAAATCTAAATCAAACACGATTCCGATAATTTTTTTAATTTTGAATAAATTTTCCAAACACTTGCAAAGCATTTATATAAAACTATATAATATTATATTTTGTTTTCAACTGTAAAATACTATTTAATATATACTATATACATTATACATATTATAATATATACGAAGCAACATATTATTATTAACATTTTAAAAACGCAATGTATTTTACAAAAATTCTATTTATCCGCGATCGACCTATCACCCTCAAATCGTCGTAAACGTACGCTATAAAAAAATTATTTTTTCTTTCAAGTTATGTAATCATACAATATCATGTGTGCATTTGATCACTGTGTGATATATTGTTATTTGATGACGTCATCAGTACCTAACTATAATGTCATATTGTGTACCTGGCGATCATAGACAGAATTTTTTGAAATACTGACGTTAATATATATAAATAAATAAATAATTATTGTTTTGAGAAATAAAAACACATATCTTGGAAAAAAAAAATTAAAATACTATTAACACTTACAACTGTGCATATATAAGACATAATGTAGTAGTTACTATTTGAATATTAAAACTATAGTATAAAATATTAAACTATAATAAAGGTAAAATAAAGAAGAAAAAAATATAGTCTATATATACCTAAGTAAATACACGGTTTAATAATAATTATACATAAACTAGATAAATCAAGACTTTTAACATAACTTTTGAAAGACTTCAAATTAAAATAATGATTTATATTATTATTTAAAGATTTTTCATAGTTTTACACCGTTATATAAAATATCCATTTGGCTAAAAACTTATATTTAATAATGCAATCTATAGTTATAATTAATCTAGTTAGATAATTGCTAGAAGTTTTTTCTCGTATAGAAATACCGTAAGTATAAACTAGATAAGACGTATTTTACCAAGGACAACCTAATTATATTTTGTACCAGTTATTAAATATTTATTTAACTTCTTTGAATATGAAGAAGATTTTTATACATTATTATTCATTAATTAATATGACTAGGTATCTCATTCAAATCTATATTCATGAATTAAGCCTAACTGAAATAGATTTAAAAAATGAATTATAAAACTATTTTGATAAAAAAAATATTTTGTTGACGATGATACAAAAAATATTGTGTAAATAAATAAATTATAAGCAAAAACAAATAAATAGTAAGACAAAAAACTGAATGCGTACCTACAACATTTTCTTTTTCCGTTCCAGTGTTGTACCACCAGTGCAATATATTTTATTTTGTCAGTACCTCATATTTTGTAATATATCTGTTATTCTTCAATGTTATTGTGGTGATACGGCGTTATAGATAGACAAAATAGGCACATCACTGCATGGGTCCGTTTGTTAGGTATTTCTTAATATTATTATGATCTTAATACAACCAACGGTTATCAATAATATTATGTTAAATCGATCTATAATACTGTCCTTCTCATTTTTTTTGTAAATATAACATTAATTACGTCAATTAAATTTTTTTTTTCATTTCAACATTTCAAAAATTCAAATTAAATCTCTGATATAGATTTTTGGTTGACGTTTAGTGGAGACATTTTAGCTACGGTATTATCAAATATTGCCAATTATTTTTTGTTGCAATCAATTTTTCGTTTTTAGAAAATAATAGAAAAAAAACCATAAATTTCGCAAGTTGAGAAAAATTTAAATTCCATCACCTGTGACCGATTTCCAATGCGTCAAGCATTACGTATACGGTACACGGATCTTATTCTCATTTCGTTTTATATTACTGCTCCAAAAAGTAATAGTAGGTAGTTTATATGTATATACAACGAAAATATAAAATCCATTACTTACTATAAAATCGATATAAGCTTCCTCTTGTTCACGATGTAAATTAAATTTTAAAACATAAAAACAAGTGAAAACCAATTTCATGTTGTTGACATAAGAACGACATCATTAGCTAATTGATTGATCGAAACAAACACAACTACACAGGTACGCGTCTCCATGATTAACACGTTTTTAAACCTCTTATAGTCCTCGCTTGATTTTTAGATTTATACTTTACATAATCCACCTGACACCTTCCGAAAAGGATTAAAATTTTTTTTCTCGTACCTGTAAGCAGATTAACACACTCCGTGGCCCATTAAATAAAAAAATACACTTATATACACTTTATTATTATTTATTTATTATGATTAAACGGGCTATGCCCTTTTGATACAATTTTATTGAAGTGTATAATACCCCTTATACCTACTGAGAGATTTATTTAATGTAAAATACTTATTATTTCAAAAACTATAAATGTTTTTTAATACATTTTTGTTACAAATGTTAGTCGTTAAAAATAAATATTTTTACTATTACTTATTTCATTTTTTTTTTTTTTTTTTAATGACAACTAGCAATTTGAATTCCTTATTATTGATTATAAATCCGGATATTTTTTTGAGCACGTATAAATTATATATAGTACATGTATATAAAAATCGACTTTTGTTCGGTATTAAATTACCTAGCTTGCAAATTGTAAGTATATTATAAGTTTTGGTTAATGAATGAGCGGTATAATACAAAGGTACTCCGTAAAGTGTTGGTACACTATTTCGCTCAGCTAAATTCTAAATATTCTTGTAAAGTAAAAACTAATAAACTGTTTATCCAAAATTAGTTTTTAGACAGAACTAAATACTTCGAATAATATTCTATTTCGGAGTATAAAATTCCACGAATTATTCGTTTCATGTTTGTCTTTGTATACGTTTACCAACGTAATAACCAGTTTAAACTAATAATAAAAGTATTGCTCTTATGCCTTAAGAGTTCATGACTATGTAGACTAGGTATTCTCAGAAATTCGATTGCTAGTTAGAAATTCGGTTTATAAAATGTTTACGAAAACAGCTTTTGTTTCGTGTACGAATTCTAGTAAACTGAAAATACTATAAATACTTCTGCAATCATACTAGTAATAATAATATTATTTTCGTCATCGAAATTACGTTTCAAGGTATTATTTAATAGAAGAAAAAAAGATTATTGACCGGTGCAAACAACTTTAATACATATTATTACTATTGCGTATAATCACAGCTCATAATTTTTGTTCCAAAACCAATAACATAATAATAATAACATACTGCGCAATTAACTTTGTTGTAAATATAAATAATAGGATTTGGAAAAATCAACGTCGTCGACATTGGGGTCTCTGGTAACCATATTTTTCCAAGGCCCGCTAACCGGCCTTACGTGTAAAGCCACGTGACACTGTTCCGGAACGATGTAATAATACAAATTCCCTTGTTCGAAGAGAGGTTATTGTTGTTAATGGGTCTAAAGAAAAAACAAAGAAAAAGTTTTTTTCTTTATCGTATTACTATTATTATTTTTATTATTATTTCATTATTTTAACGACGTAACAATATCGATTAACATAATATTGTTAACCCCCCCAAGTATTAAAACATTAAACGCGGGAAAGGCACTCAAACGAAAAACATATTAATAATGACAACGCCGCCGCGGCCGCTTCGAAAACGAGCGAGTACGCATATAAGTATACACAGTATACACTCGTCAGTCGTCACCGTATACGCTCCCACCTTATAATACCTCTGCCGGTGCTGCACTAAGTGAATTACTTTTCGTGCACCGCAAAAATAATAATAAGCAATAACATGAAATCTATTAAAGCGTGTAAACATCTTTTTCATTGTATCTACCTTTAATATAGATTACATACATCACGGTATTATTAATTATGTTGCTCATATTTTACGAATACGAACTATTAAAACACTGCAGTGTTGTATTATGGATTATGCAGCGTAGTCATATATCTTTAGTTTTGTTTTGTTTTTTTAATTTTTGTGTAGACTGTCTTACACTAAATGCACGATGATATTATACTTTCCTTATTCGAATTTTCATTGACAAAATAAAAAAATATAAAATTATTTATAATTTCTCATTTTAAATTCGCTGATGACTATATTTAGTAGTATCTATATCAAGTATTTGTCAAAAAATATTTTGACGAATAGTGGTCAAATCAAAATTGTTTCAAATTTCGAATTATTATTGCCTATAATACATAGTATAATCACTAACCATTGTAATAATTGTACTATTTTAAGTTATTCGTTGTATAAGTCAGTGATAATATCAATTTATAATATTAATATTAGTGTTTATACGTTATTAAAGTCATATTAAAGAATCCGAGAAAATAATTAATTCGAGCTGAGGTAGAACTTTTTTTAAAGATTTTTAACATTGTCAGTAATTACCATCGTAAAAATTGAGGTTTACCGAATATTTCCGGCAAAACATTACTGACTGTACATTATTATGGTTTATTGTAATTATTTTGATATTTCAATTTGGACAAAAACAATAATACTGATCTATAAACGATGGCATTTATAATATGATTGTCTATATGATTGACTAATAGTATGCAAGTCAGATGTCTCAAACAACGATTTCAAAATTTCATCGCCGGTAAAAAAATTTAAGACAAAAATATATTATTTAAAGAGGCAATTATTATTATTCTCAGAGTGGTAATTCTGAGAGTTTCAATACGTGACTATTTTAGTATTGTTTGTTATTATTTCGTAGTATTATGTTTTATGAAAGCTGTTTAAAGTTAGGCTGATTTGGGTCGGGTTATGTGGACAATTAGCATTCAAACAACGACGACATGTGTAGTTTATCGCTCAACGACTTGAGCGTTAGAAGAAAACCGTACCGTGTCAACCAGTACATAATAATATAATATAAAACCAATTAATGTAGAAGTTAAATAAAATTTAAACAGCTATTAACAAAGAGACAATTTAAACAATTTATACGATAAAAGTTATTTTTTTTGTTTATTTGTTGGTTAATTAACAATAGTGTGTGGATGGTTTTAAAGACCTTAGTATAAATCTGAAGACATTAAAATATTAAAAAAATATTAAAAGCGGGTCTCTAAATTAAACACAAAATATCAGTCTAATAACCAAATTTTACCTCTCCTCTCTCGAAAAAATAAAAAAACACAATTTAATTGTATTCACTATTAGATAAAGAATTATAGATGATAAAAATTAGTTAAAGTGACTACATATTATACACAAACTCTAAAATAGTAATTAATTAGTTATTAGGGTTTAAAGAACAGTTTTTCAAGAAATGTAGCAAGAAAATTGTAATTTTATATGCCGAGAGTTAGATTATTTTGTCAGGAAAACTTTAATAATAATAATAAAAAGAGATATTTTTATTATATATCATATTTATCATATTTACTCATAGTCAATGGGATATTTTATTATTTTTGGGAATACTATAGTCCTTATTGATATTATATTATTAATGAATTTTATTTTTTTATTTTATTTTAAACCTATACGAATTATATAAAAGGTAAAAGTCATATATGAAAAATAAAGTATGTAGCCTTTTAAGTAGGTACTTTCATTATAATTGATCTTGGAATTTTTGGTAAAAGCATGCCTTTTGATAATGTTAATGGTCGGGTTCATACTATAAAAAGGTTTTATATTTTGATGAAATAAATGTGGGCGAGGTCAGAGTGTTTTATACCCTGACATCTGGTGTATAAAGCTTTTTAATATTTTTAAAAGTATAAACAATTTTTATGAATTTTGATATTTTTAAAACATAATATCATACAACATGATATAATACGTTTAATAAATAATTATAAAGTCTCCAACAATACAAACACTGATGATAAGCAGCCACTTTTTATGTATGCTTTCATAGTTTCATACAGTATTTAGTAAATGCAATTAATATTATGGTGACCTACAATTTGAAGAACAACATAAAAGTGTGTGAAGTTGTGAAGAGCTATAAAAATAATAAATGTACCCATACAAGTGCCTTTTGAAAATATTCGTCTAGTTAACATCATAATATTATATGGGTGGGTCCTTAATGCATTTCAACGTTTTGGATTAAAAAAAACAAAGTTTGTTGTGCGTTGTATCAAAGTTATTTAATACACTCCAAGTGAAGTAAGAAATATTATATATTATAATCTTATATCAATCTGTTTTCATTGTTTTCAGCTTGTTAAATTTTGTGAGGTGATAGTTTTCATATGAAAAATTCAAAATACTTTAAAATTAAAAGTAGTTACTTTGTTGCATTATACCAGTGCATATACACCCTATACTAGCTATGTTCAATTTAGTATCGTACGATTACAGATTTCAAACTAACCCTATTAATTCCTCGCAAACACAAATTATACACACACACGTTATCTGTGTTTTTGTTTTACCTATTTACAATTGTCTATCATTAGTCATGAAATATAGTTTGCACCGTGTTCGGTAATTTATTTTAAGCTCTGAATGGTACGATGAATGTATTATAATGTTTTACAATAATTATGTGTGTTAATTTATTGTTTTTTGTTTTTTGTGTCCATCATCGCCTTTCGATGAAATAAAAATAGTTCAATATTTATTTTTAAAGTTGAAAATTAACTCTAGTTTGTACTTTGTAGGGTAAACAATTCTTAGTACTTTTCAAAGTAGAAACCGCCCTGTGTCGATCAGCACATAATAACATTATATAGAGCCAATCACGTCAACGCTGTGTTTAAATAATGGGAGGATGGAAAGGATGAATGTTGTAAAAATGAAAACTTTTAAATTAAAAATAAAATAAAATTATATCTAATAGAATTTTCAATTTGTATTAAGTAGTTGCATCATAATATCACACTGCAAATACTTACTAAATAACTTTACTATCAAAAGATTACATTATTTTACTAGGTAAGTAATTTTATTGCATAATCAAAAATTATTTTAACTACCTTTTAAAATGTGTATTTTAAATTTATTTTAATACGGTAGGCCCAGTAGATAATTATTCATAATTTTAAAGTGACTTATATTCAAGTTGTACTTACTATAATAATATTATATACATATACTTGAGCGCATCATCTGAATCCGTATTCGTATAACTATTATAATTATAAAGCACGATATTCGGAAGATGATATGCGTTTGCAATAGCCATTGACAATGAGAAATTGGAAATTCACCAATTGCTGCTACCGTGAATCTGCTGCATGTCTATGCATGGGTTCTTTCCTCATTATGTGAGTACCTACTCGTATAGTTGTTTATCGCTAGTTAGTAGATGTGCGATTTTAGGTTTTAGACGAACAGTAGAGTGGCCAACCTATGAAATGATGGCACACCACTTTGCTCATTTAAACTTTAAATATAAATAAGTACTATAGGTACTATTAGATAAGTGTATTCAAATATTTATTAAATAATATATTTTTTGTAGCTACAAATATTTTAGTCAAAATTCTTAGAAAAATATTCTAATTTGGAATATGAAATTAAAAATGTTTGTTATCATGCTTTAAATAAGTAAATTCATTTGAAATAATTTTTTAAAGAAAATATAATTTTACCAACACAAAAATGCCGTACTATTATGACTTAGTAGATAAATATTATAAGAACACACGAGTTTACCAACAAATATTATAATATAGTCAGTGCTTATAAAAACAATGTATGTATATTGTATAATATTATATTAAGTAGTTATGGGTACATAATAGATATTACCTATAGTTATATTTGTAAAAGTAGTAAGCTTTAGAACAATCACTACGATGAATAATATGTTAGTCATGTTATATAACTATAAGTTATTACACACATTTTTGTTTCGATTTGTAAATAGGTACTCAAAATACAATGTATAATGTAATGTACCAGTAAGTTTACAAGTTTAATATACATTACATTGTATAACCTTAAAATTGTTTCAATAATAATTATATTGTTATAATTATTTTATTATACATTAAACATAAATATTTTTTTTTGCATCTTTTCAAGCTTATTACATCATATTTTAAATGATACTAATGCATAGTTTTTCAAACTTTTTTAGTGCATATAATTCCTAACCCTATAGTTATGTATTACTACTATTACTATTGGTTAGGTATATTATATTTGTATTTATTAAATTAAGTTTATTTTAAAGCCTACAATGAGATATAATGTGTAAGACGATTGCACCTGTTTTACACTAGAGCTTCATAAAATATAGATGTGGTTCTTATAAAAAATATCATTCCCAATTTTACAGACTTAAAACTGTAATTGTGTCATATTAATAATTAATACATGTACACACAATAAACTATTTAATAATATTAATAGATGTCATAATAAATATTCGTAGTTATTTTTTTAGTAAATATATTTTTATTAAAACTTAAAAAATAGCTTTATAAAATGTATTATGTTAATAATTAAAAAACTATAAATTACAATTTTTTTAAGACAGGATCGTGGTCTATTACTTTCAAATATTTATAACAAGCTTAAATATTTCATTTTTTTCTAATTTTATTTAAATAAGCAATATGACAAAAAATTGTAATTCATAGTTTTTTATTTACAAACGCTAACAGTTTTATCGTTATTTTATACATTTTAGGAAAAATATATTTACTAAATAAAAATAAAAATATTTATTATGGCATGTATTAATATTCTTAAATAATTTATTGTGTGTACATGTATTAATATGACACAATTTTTAACCAAGCCAACAATTTCATTTTGTTGTCAGTCGTATAATGTAGTAAAATTAGGAAAAAAACGATTGTTTAAAAGGACAACACTTATATTTCATGGAACGTAAACGTTTTATGTTTTTTTTTTTTTGGTGTAAATATTAAAACGGACGCAATCGTATTGCACCACTCTCGATGGTTTGTATTATATATGGCATTAGTGCAAGATTCAAAGTCCGAGTCAAAACAGGTTGACAAAAATATTATAATAATATATTATAATATTTCATTAACACAGCCACGTGTTTTTACTGATCGATAACACAGATTTTTCTATAATTCACACGTCGGTTTAAAATAAATGTTCAGCTATTAAAAATATTTAATCGACTTAAAGTGCAAGTTTTTTAAAAAAAAAAGTAAACGAAGAAAGATGTTCAAGTTGGTACTGATCTGCCTTACAGTTGATGTCGAATGGGTCGCTATAATGCATATTGTGTTAAATTTTAAACTGATAATAAATCATTGTATATGAAAACCCGAAGACCGTCAATTGCGTTCCAAATTCGGGTAAATGTAATTTTTTCCTTTTCTTTTATGTTCTGATTGCGTACTGTTGTAAAGTTGGTATGCGTTACATAAATTACACTTTTTAAAAACTATGCAGGAATATACAATAATAAAGATACTAAAAATATGAGAAAAATGAACTAAATCCAAAAATTGTAAGTACTTAATATTATCTCATTATTTTAGTGTCCCCAAAAAACGATTTTGAACGAAGACCGTCGGCTAGCTTTTAATACTTACTAATTATATTTTATGATATACTTATATTGCCACTATAGTAATTCATTGTATTATTATACTGAGGTACTAAGAAAGAATGACATAATTTCCCTTCATGCTATTTTGAGAAAAATGACATTTTATGTTTAGTAGTTTTTGGTAGTTCTAAATAAATAAATATAATATTTTTCAAATTAAAATTCATAGTTATTATAATAGTGATACAATAGCTTGATTTTACAGGTATTAATATTAATATTATATCGTTGTTATTAACTTTTGAGTAAATATTTTAAAATTTTTGGTTTTAATATAAAATACATACTATGAGGAATTTTTTAAGACTAATAAGCTCTGAAAATAAAATATTTTTTACAGAAAACTACAAAATAATTTGCTTATGTTTACACTATTTTGATGATATTTGTTAATTACGTTATTGTATAACTTAAAACACTTTACAAAATGTATGCACATTTTTTTTTTTTTTTTTTAATTCTAGTAATAATAACTCATAATAAATTTCATTTTACATTTTTAAGGTTTTTTACAAAGCAAATATTTTTTTAACAAAAATTATTAAAAAAAACCATACATTTTACTTCCTCAAATAGTCAAAATATTTTTAAAATCATACCATAAAAATTCATGTTTTTCCTAATTATATTTTTGTTTGATTAATTATTAAAAATAGTATTAGAAATTTTTATTTTTAACTCGCATCTTAGATGATTTAGATTAACTTTCCTACCAAAAAAATATTGAAATTGAAATTCCAATCAATTTTTTGCTCCAAAAGATGACACAAAAAAAACACACACACAAGTACACCTCATTATATACGATAAACAATATATGATTCACGATTCTGCTCAGAATCTAAAAATGAGCATAACAAAATATTTTGATATAAATGTTTATCATAACCCTTTATTGTATTTCAAGTGTATAATATAATATTATATTCGGTCAAAACTATTTATGATTGACGTCGAGATCGGAGAAAATAGGTCGTAGGTACAATATTAATTATTAACCGATGGTCATTATCAAATCTAGCTTAAATGGAAAATTTTACTGTTACGTATTTATTACGATTGTGTATTATAAGTACACGTATTATATACACTTGAAAATGATTTATAGTATTTAGGTTGGTACATCATATATTTTAATTTCATAAGCTGAAGCAGAATAGTTTTCTGGGAATTTGATTACCAATAATGTAAAAGTCGAATTTCAAACTATTAATTTATTTATTGGTTCTAACGCTCTAAGTATTAAAGCATAAATGATAAAAGTGGAATGACAGAGAGTTACGTAAATCTAAATACGTATTATAATATCATATAAACTAGTTTTAATAATAATCATAGTGTATCAGTTAAATGCAATGTTTACGGCAAAAATTAAATTGTGATAGTAATAGTAAAATTAGATAATTTAAATATAGTTAGTAGGTATACCTAATATAGGCTAACCGACTGTTTTCATTCAAAACACTTTTTATGTTATGATTTATCCTTGAGTTTTAGTTAATTAAATTAACCTAACCTAACCCAAAAGTTATCTAAATAAAATAATGGATAATTCATTGAAATTCCAATGAGATAGATAACCTTTAAAATATTCATGTAAATAATACATACTTGCATTTATAAAATGGCTTTTTTGTTATAATTTTAATTATTTTTTAAGCTTATAGAAATGTGTATTCTTTAAACATATTTACCTTCTGTGTTTACAAAGAATGAACGTAGTTTTAAAAAATAATTACATAATTTAAAACATAAAACAACATACAATTTTCTAGATAATGTACAATGTTTCTGATATAAATTACAGTAAATTACTTAATGAACATTCGACACCTACTACATAGCAGACCCAGTTACCTTCTTTCTCTATTTTTGTATTTGAATTTTGTACTATGAAATTGAAAACATGTGTTGATGATGAAAATATTTTTTATTTTCAAAAATATCGTTTCGTATTGGCTTAAATTATGAAAAAAAAAAAATATTTCCTAAAACGTTAATACTTTTTGATAAATAATGAGTGTTTAACTTTAAAAAAATCACCTTATACCCTTGTATAACATGCATGTATGATAATATATTATGATTGTATGATAATATCAAAATATTTTCAAAAAAAAATCATTAACAATATATGTTTATAATTATTTTTTAATATCTATTAAAAGTTACAATGCGTAGTAAAATGTTTAATTCACTTTGTAAAATTAATATATTGTATAATCGTATTATACTCTAGTTATTTTATCAAATTTTCTGAAAGTCATTTATCTGTAATATTTTATTTATTTTTTTATGATTACGTTAATAATTATGAAAAGAAATATTTTACAACATTATTGAAAATTTAATTACATTCAAAATGGTTTCTATATATTAAAACGTATAACAAGAATACAAAAACACCATTAAATTATTATATAATACCTTGTTACTAAGGAAAGTGAAGTGAAGTTTTGAATTTCGTAGCAAAGTGTGATTCGTTTCAATTTAGCAATTGAGAATTGTTAGTGAACTGAAATTTGATTTTCAAAATGAATCTTATTAAAAAGTAAAAGTAAAAGAAAAAATGGATTTGTATAATACTACTAGTATTACTTATACTACTGACAGGTAAATTTTAAATGAAAAGGAATCATATCAAATTTCTGGTACAGTAAATATAAAAATATATTATGATGTATTTTATCAGTTTTACATAAAGTATTTATTATTATTTTATGAAGTAAGACTTAAAAGCATACCTAGCTAAGATCAATAAAAATATTATTAAAATATCTCTCACGTTATTCATCACCACATGTCCGACTACAATAACGTATTATTTATTATAATAATTAATATTTAAACAACTATTATATATATATATACAGTGTATTCACCATTTTAGGGGACACTGAATTTCTTGGTCGCATTTTTTAGGAATAAATTGATTTTTTTTTTACAAACTGGTGATATATAAATACACATTTTTTGATAAATTTCAAAATTTTTTGAAATTTTGATTTGCGCATGCTCAATAAAAACTTTTTTTTTGATATTCAGATAGGCCTATTTTTTAAAGCAATTTTGATGTATCAACTATAGTTCTAAATTTAAAATTGACTGAATAAGAGCCTTGTACATTTTAATAAATAATACATTTTTTCATTATTTTAAAAATTTATAAAATCATTTAAAATTATTGATTACTTTTTGAATATTTATATGTTTTTTTTTTTAGAATTGTCATAAACAAGACTAACATAATATGGGTATAAAATTATAACACTTAAAAAAAAAAAACAAATATTCAAAAAGTAACCAATAAGAACTAATTTTAAATGATTTTATAATTTTTTTAAAATAATAAATGTATTATTTATTAAAATTGACATGGCTCTTATTCAGTCAATTTTGAATTTAGAACCATAGTTGATACATCAAAATTGCTTTAAAAAATAGGCCTATCTGAATATGGTGTTCAAAATAGGAGTTGCTATTCAAAAAAAAAAGTTTTTATTGAGCATGCGCAAATCAAAATTTCAAAAAAATGTTGAAATGTATCAAAAATGTGTATTTATGTATCACCAGTTTGTAAAAAAAAATTGATTTATTCCAAAAAAATGTGGCCGAGAAATTCAGTGTTCTCTAAATTGTTGAACACACTGTATAGGTACCATATATATTATATATATCATATCATATAGCTAACCAAAGATGCAAATTTTAATAAAAATAATTAATTCAAGTTAAGTTAATTGAACTCAACATTGATAGATTAGAAGTTAACATCGAACAAATAATAAATTTCAATTAATAAGTTTAAAGTTAATATAGAAATATATAATATGACTTAGACTCAATTAAAAAAAAAAGTTTATCTATTTTTTTATATTATTTTATGGAGAGTAACGTTCAAACATTAAATTCAAAATTCAATGATCAAGACAATTAAAATATTCATAGAAGCTGCCAATAATATTTCCCTATAAGCAAAAATATTCATGCTATAACAACTTAAGGTAGCTGTTTCGTGTACCTATACTCGTAGTCACCACTTTATTATTAGTGAAAAATAAACGTGGGTAAATGAATTATAATTAACCATAATTATCAATATTGATAAAATATCTCTGCAGGAAGAGTTGGCATAATTTTAAACAAGTGATAGTAATATAAAAACAAATTTTATTCAAGTGGCATGTAACTTACACTCCACTAGTCCACTGTTTGACAAAATGACCAATAAATGCAACAAATAATTTTTTTCGTAAATGGTTTTAAATTTTCAACACTTTATCAACGATATCTGATAATTAAAAACTTACATAATAAATTCTATAAATTCTTATATCTTATAATGTATATATTTTTTAACCAATTATATTTCATTAACTTAAGTTTAACACAAAATAAATGTGCAAGCATTTTTAATTTTAAAGTTTATTTATTTTTAAATTTTTAAACTAGAAATCTTTAACAAAAAATGCATGCATATAATCGTTAAATATGAAATTTTAAATAATATATTGTTATTATAAGTACAAAGAACATATTTTAGAATAATTTAATTCGTACTATCAATAAATATAAAAATAATAAATAAATATATTATTTTACATAAGTATTAGATTTTCATAACTCTTATTTATTTTTATAAACATAATAATATTTTGATTACATTATTTGGACAAAAAATATCTAAGTCAATGTAGGACAACATTTTGGAAATATTTAGGACGCCATTTTTAATAACATAAAGTTTGAAGATTATATTCATTCCTAAATATATTCTGAGTCGAAGAAAAATCATGACCCTTTATAGTTTAATTGTATAATTCAACCACCACCTGCATGCTAACGTTTTGATACTACAAAATTATATAAACAAAAATATTATAAATAAGTAGAATAATATCATTAATCGATTACTGAACTTAAAGTATTTAGATAAATAATAGATCTGCCGCTGCTCATTTTTCGTAATTTTACAAGTGTCTTTTATAAAACCACAGTTGAAGTAAAGTCCGATACATAAATTGTATTCTGCCCGCCTACCATACAAACATTAGTGGCTTATATACCTGCCACTAACACTTAAAAGAGATACAAAGTATTTTATGTTTATCTACATTCTCTTTAATATATTATATTATTATACCTAAAAACAAGACAGAAAATGTATTATTAATTTTACTATGATTATGATTGTGAATTATTTTTATTTAAGACCTTGTACATTAATACACTTATAGTATATTTACTTACCTATTTCATATTATATTACTAAATTTTTCTAAAACGAAAAATTTTTAATTAGTTAATTACTACTTTCGTATTTAAGTGCAATAATAATATTATAATTTCTCGGCAGATGTTAATATTATATTATTATGTTGATTGTTGTATAAACAATAATACTATAGTATCAGTAATATCAAAATGTATTTTTTTTTCAGGATTAGTGAAGCTCGGCATTCATTGCGTTACTGGAAAAAATGTTGCAATAAAAATAATTAACCGAGAGAAGCTGAGCGAGTCGGTGTTATTAAAGGTAATTATTTTTTCGTCGTATTAAACATTTCTACGTATATAATGTAACGTAAATAAACATAGGTAACTGTATTACTCAGCATAAGTATCATCGTTCATGTACGGTAGCCAAGAGGGTGTGTGTGTGTGTATGGAAGTACAAGCGGGTTATTGTCATTTTTATAATATGTAGTACTTTATACCTTTCGAGTAGTTTAATGTGATACAAATATGTACTATTATATACGTTTAAAATATTAATTTTAATTCAACGAAAAATGTATTTATACATAAATAACTCGAATTTTATACTTCTGGATGCGTTTTGGTATTTTTCAATCACGAAATACAAAACTAACTAATATACTAAATTTATAATTAAATTAGCATTGACAGGAATGTTCGTGGTGGATTTAACGTCAGACGGTACCTATATTGTCCTATTGGTTAATATACTTATGAAGCCTGCTGCAGTTAGTTATTATGCCGATACAATATTGATAAAATACGCATACCTAAATTATTATGTTTCTCAATATTCCGCTTCGCATATCTATGATTTATGTTAGTAATATTAAAAAATTTTTGTTTTTACATAGATGCTTACAAAATTCCTATCGTGTATTTATAATCTTAGACCTAGATTAAGGTATAAAAGCAATGTAGGTTATAGGGTATAGCCCACAGAACCGTGTTTTTTTTCTTTAAATAATATTTTATTATTGTTAAAAAATTGTATGGTTCTGATTATATTTTATCCATACTAAAACCATTAACCGTGTGGTTATCGTTCATACTGTTGCTTATACGCTTAATTGACATTTTTTTTTCATCAGTTTTTATTTTATAAGATATTTAAAATAAAATAATAGCCTCGTGTACTTTTAATTTTATTTATAAATATAATATACCTATATACAATATACATACGTGTTGAAATTAATATTATTATTCAAGTTAAAAAATAAAAGTTTTTTGTAAATTGAATAAATAATACCTATATAAAAATTCGTATGATGAACTTATTAACACAAATTAAATATTAAAATATATTTTCATAGAGAGCTAGTAAAATAGAGTCATAAAATATTCATAGAACATTATATGCGGTTACGTTCTATTTATGTAATTATTTGAAGTATTAAATTATTTTCAAGATAGTTATGACTTATAACCATAATTAGTAAAATATTGTACTCTTGTCATTCTTCGAGATATGTGGTTATTAAGGGGGAAATAAAAGAAGACATTTACATAAAATATCAATGATAAACCCATACTTACTACTTATAATATTGAAATTCCATAGTAAATTTAAGAATATTTTCAGATTGCTTATTGTTTTATTGATACTTAATATACTAGGTAAGTTTTGCACGAAAAAACAGATAACATCAAATCTCATGAAGTTTTTATAGTTAAATTATAACAAGTTTCCGAGTTGTTCGCTGTTGTTTTTATTTTTTGTTTCAATTATTTGTGATTTTCTAAGTTTAATACGTATAGTTTTCAATTCTGATAAATACTTATCATCGATCTCAACTATTTTTAATTTACAAAGATTCTTAGAGAAACTTCATATGTACTTGGCCTTTCGTATAACCCAAGTCTTAAAATGTTAGTTAGTTTTTTTTCCAAAAAGTAATAATAATTTTAAATCTAATTACTTGCTTTCGAGAATTCTATAAAGACGAGTAAATTTTCTAAAACTTTGTTTTCTTAGTACGTACGACCAACAATTTCGCATTAATATTCTACGACATAAATTCCAATACGATTTCAAATTTTTAGATTACAAAATATGAATAAAGCAAGTTTTCAAATTTTCTTTTTTTTTCTTTCGTTACATTTTATTATAATTTATTATAGCAGACTTCTTTATTCGATCATCTATTATATTAGTAGTGATATTTAGTAAAAAAAATTATTTAGTTGGTATTTTGGGATGTCAAAAATAGAAAAGTTCTATAACATAGTAATATAATAGTTCTATAATAATACTTTTGACAAAAATCAGCAAGAAAACTGGAATATTTATGAAACATTAGTTTTCGATTAGACTGATTTCATTTTTTTTAGAATTCAAAAACATACAAGCCATAAAAACTTGAAATATTTCACTATTCTTAATAATCGATCAACAGTAACATTTAAGAAATATTTAAATTAAGATATTTATAGGCATCCTAAAAACTAAATGATACTATTTTATTTTATTTTTTGATTTATTTCGCATTTTAAAATATCAAAAAAATATCTAGGTACTTAGTTTTTTAAGTATGTCATTTAAAGGTTTTACGAATTGAATATTCGAACATACAGACAAAAAAAATATTTCTTGTCTTGTAGAAATATTATTAAATTTCGTTTAATGAAATAAATAAAACATTATATTATTGATTAGTTTCTGATTATTTTTGTTGACTAGAGACAATAAAATATTTCTAAGATTCAGTTACCGTACCAATGTAATATATAACACGAACCATTCAATTTCTAAGGAATGAAAAAACAAAGAATGTTCGATACAGTATTGCGTCTCAAACTCACTTATTAATAAAACGTATTTCTAGAAACGCAGAAAAGTGATTCATTACAGTAAAACGTTGCTAATTATTTAATATCGAAAAGAAATAAAAAATACATTTCGCTAGAAATGAAAACTATGAGAAGAACATTAATGAACGTTGAAAAAGAAAAATTTAGACTGACGATTGACATTTTTAAGTAGAGGATTCCGATCCGCCTGATACAATTGTGATTGTCTACAGCCACTTATTAATATTTTAAACGTTATAAAAAAAAATATATATATAAAACTTTGTCAGTATAATAGCAAATATTAATATTAGTGAATAATATACCAAATTCACAAATGCGATATGGGAGCATAACATAATAAAAATTAAGTATTATACAACGTAGTATATTACAAGTATACGAGACACAAGTATTGTTAATATTGTTATTATTATGCATGTCTTTGTTTAAATTAAGCCTATCAATAAATTGATTCTATTAGTTTAATAGTTTATCAATATTACATACACATAATAATATTATTAAAAATTAAGTGTTTATAGGTTCTAGGCAGCGTAATTTGTTTTAAACTTGACCTAAACACTTCAAGTTTGTAAGTATTACATTACATACAGTGTATTAGTCTAATAATAATATGTAACAAAAAGCGTTCGTAGTTGTAAAATTTAATCACGACCGGTAGTATGCATTTTACTTAAATTATACAATTTGTACGCTAAATATAGTAAATTATAAATCGTTTATGTATTTTATATTATTATAGTATATTATATTAATACAAATGAGATGCCCTCTATATCTCTTGATATTTCCTGTGGTTTCAATTTCATTATACATTTAATTTTGAAAACAAAATATTTCACATTCACTGGAACGCTTAAGTAGCTTGTTATAGGTGTTTGCGTTGGCTTGTGGAAATAATATTATAATCATGGGCATACTTTACGAGGAAGGGGTGGGTAGATATAAGGTCAGCTGATCCATAATTTTTTCTCTATATTCTATGTACCCTTTATTCTGAATATTTTCATTTGAAAAAAAAGATATACCGTTATTCTATAGTGGGTGTCGATGGATCACTGTAATGGATGTATTCAATTCGAATTCAATGATGTATTATTGTAAGCGAAAAACGATTCTGAGTAAAGACTGTCTGTCAATCTATATTATTTGCACATTTCCCGAAATTTGTTATAATACTGCTATTAAAAAAAATTATTTTATTATAATTTATAAGTAGTATGGTGTATAGGTTGATTTAATTTTTGTCGAAAACATTGAATTTATTATATTATTAATAATTAATTCATAATATACGTAAACATCTTAAATCGCCAAATATAATGTTTATAAATTATAACACACTAAAATCAAACATTATTATAAAATTGTATGTAATTTGATTCAAATTAGAATGCTAAAAAATAAATACAATTTATTAATAACAAATTTATTATGGCTCAAGTTATTGGAAATATTATACAGCATTATTTTTTATACATTAGTTACTCAAATTTAAGATTTTATAATTTTTTTACAACAAATAATTCGTATATGAATTTGCAAATTGTCATGATTTAAAAACTTTATACAATTTTTTTTAAAACTTTCGCATTTAAAAATGTAAATGTAATTATATATAATAAAACTATGAATATTTATTTTTATTATTTGTATACTAATTTGTGTAAGATCTGGTATCTTTCTAAACATTTTGATTTAACGAATAATTTTTATCAATATTTTTAGAAAAAATAACTAAAAAAAATCAAATACATGCTCATGCTTATAAATAGTTTAAAAAAAAAAAGAAAAGAAATCAAACTATAAAAATAGTTCTAAGTAAAGAAAATTATAATAGAAAAAATTGCGGAGATTCAAAATTATTATTTTTTTTAATTTTTGTTAGAAAATATATGCTGTAACAAAAAAATAACGTTTTTCACACTACCTTTTGTTTATACATATTTTTTTTTATATCAAAATAATTAAAATCGAGTGAAGCGATAGTAATAATCTGTTGAAAGTGCATGCGAAGTATGAAGAGCTGCCGTGAGCTGCTGAACTCACCGTACTAAAATTCTAGATACAGCACCGAATATGATTATTTACCCATTCAGCATAGATTTTCCTTTAACTCATAATAGTTTCCTATCTAATAAATCACGCACTAACAGTTTATTGAGAATTGAATATAACCTTTCCTGGGTGTTTTCCCTGTGGAATATCAACCGGCCATTATAAAATTATAAATATATATACATTATACTCGTATTGCCTATGTATTCGACTATTCGGGTATCCAAAGCACGGATATAGTAATTAAAATTACTTTGGACCATCGTGTACAATATATTGTATTATATAATATTTGTTTACATGTTTCATTGTCGAATTGTTCATAAAACAATTTAATTATAATTTGCATATTATCTAACAGTTTATGACACAATTTCATTTCCGTAGTATATAATAATGTAATATAAATGAATAACTGGTTAAAATATTATGTATAATATTACCTCGAGCTAAGTATCTTTACGTATTTCTTTGGAATATAAATTCAAGACTTCTTCCTCCACTATAGGTACACTATAGAGTACATTGATTTGTGTTTATAATGTTTATATTATACAATACTGACTGAAAATTCGGTCGATATCTTTAGTATATAAATTAGATACCTATAATATTATTATTATTGTTACGCGATTCACACTCGAGTTTTTTTAAATTGAAATAAAGTAAATTGAAGTATTGATTTGCCGCTTGAATTCGAGAAAAATGTTTGGACGATATATAAACATTAAACACAGCAAATGATCGATATTTTGTTCCGCTCTGTGCAGGTACTCGTATTAGTCGTATTTTTATATTTATTAGAGATCGGGAATCGATTTAAAATAATACGTTTGGAAAACTAATCTGAGCGGAACTTGATTAAAATCGCATTTGCTAACAATTCTCTTCAGCCCCCCCAGGGCTGCAGCGACAACTGAGAGAAATGAAAAAATCCCTTGTCTATATAAACCTACCTACAAACTGGACAAAATAATTTATATTAACGGACGTGACTAATTTGGACTTTATAGG
The DNA here is from genome assembly GCF_020184175.1 of Aphis gossypii. Taxonomy (NCBI): domain Eukaryota; kingdom Metazoa; phylum Arthropoda; class Insecta; order Hemiptera; family Aphididae; genus Aphis; species Aphis gossypii. The sequence continues at coordinate 39,673,945 of NC_065533.1, forward strand.
AGCACACTGAAAAAAGCGAGGTAAAGAAACGTCATTGTAAAAGACGAATACATATTTCAATTCTTCCGGAATCTAAAATACTAAACCCTAGAACGTTTTCCGTATTCTACGAACAATATAATAGTAATCGGTTACTGTTTCTAATAATAGTATGCTTATCGTTCGCTTTTTCTAAAAGAATGTCTTATTTCCATTAGTTTATAAGTCATTGATGATCGTTTATTCCGTAAGAACGACATTATTGTTTCGTCTACTGATAAATAATAATGCACCCACAATTGTCAATTGACCGGAAGTAATCTATTCTATAGTATAATATGAGTAAACTTATCGAGTTAGCTAAAAGGGTGGCTTTAGAAATAAAGGTTTAAAAATCAGGGTTGTAACGTTATATTATTATAATAATATGATATAATAAAGCACAAACCAATAGGTTGTGATACTTTCGATATCGATATCGAATTATTAACAACTATATGATCATCTTTTTTACTCATTCATAGAGTCAAATAATTTTAAAAAAAATTTTGGAACTTACATATTTTAATAAACATAATCAATAATAATATTATATATTAGAAAAACTACTAGCTAAATGTTGTCTAATCATTTTTCTACTTTACAACTAATATGAGTACTTTAGACTTTAGAGTATTCATTTGTATAATATAATTTATGTTAATACGTAGCTTTGGTGATTACCCACTGATAATTAACAAATTAAAAATTATTATTTGTTTTTTTAAGTTAACTTTTTTTTGGAGGGGAGGGGTATTTGAGAATATCTAATCCAATTTATTGGTAATAGTTTCAAAAATGTCGGGAACCGTTTTACTGCGTAGGTAACTTTGTTTTAATTAAACTCAATTTTAAAACTTCGTTTACATGAACAACTATTAACTGTAACACGGTAACAGTATACTTTTAATATATTTTAATGTATTATTGTAAATATTTTCTCTTCTACAGACAATTTCTATTCTCCAGTTTATCCATGTATTACATTTTTTTTTTTATCACTTTTGAGTAAATTATTTGTTTATTGAAGAAAATTCACTTTTAAACATTTCAGTTTCCAGATTAAACTTTTTTGTTAATATTAGTATAAATTAATCTTTTTAGTATATCCAAAGTTTCTTGACTAAACCTAATATTAATACCGTTATAATATTATTGCTATGTTTAACAATTTAATATTAACTCATATACTATTAGTTCCGTTATTAAATTTAAATTGTTTTTCACTTTCCGGTACCTGATGTTCTTATTCATTTTATACATACACACACACACACACTTAGCCCAACTATTTTTTTTACAAGAATTAATTTTAAACTTGATACAAAACATATTACACTAATAGTAAGTTTAACTTTTCTTCAAGCTCTAAGACAAATATATTTTGCTCCTATAGAGTTAAACTATTTACCTACTATTATTTTTCATGTATAAATTAAGAGAAATAATATTCAAGTAACTGCAGCAGTTATTGTAATCATCTATAAAGCAGAAATACTTTTAATTGTTTACTTAAAGTAAAAATTCTATGTTAAATTCACAATAATAATTATGATTTATTTTTAGTAACCTCGCAATTCAGCGTTTTAATTGCCGAGTTAAAAACAAATCTGAAAAACAGCAGTTTCTGCATCGTATTTTGGTTCGTATTAGTGATGTAGGTACTTACGCTAACGTTAAAACATCAAAACATCATTACGCGTGGTCGTAGTATTATTATTAATATTTAATAACTGGGTTTATATCTGCGGGGAAAACAATATAATAATAACAATAATAATGATCAAAGCGTTTAATATAATACGCGTGTGCTACCTGTATACAAATATCAATTACATTCTCATCGTTCGTGTGCGATGAACACGAAATGCTAACGAAATTATTCTTGGAAGGTTTACCACCAGAAGGTTTTCTTAGTAACGAAGTATTACAATATTTTGTCAATTAATTAATCGGTATTATTATGGTAACCACGAAAAGCTCATTGACGTTTTGTCAACGAGTGGCAACAAAGTTACTTTGATTGTTTTACAAAGCACGAGCTCCGCCGTATAATTTTACCAAACATAATTTATATGTATTACCATATCTGTATGGTGTTACTATACATAATAATAACTACTCACCCACCCATCTAGATCACATACCGTTTGTGTGCATCGTAAAGAGTTTGTTCAAAGGTAGCTCTTCTCCTTTTCGATTACACCAGATTTATTAATACGACTCAAAGGTAATTATTATTTCAATATTACAATTTCCGGTTTACTCGATCGAACGTATTATTTTTCAACCTCGAAGACGTTTATAAATGCCGTTTCATGTACAAAAATAAAATAATATATATCTGATCTTGTTGATCAGAGCAAGAATTTATCCCAGGGCGTATTATATTTAATTATGTTAAACGTAATTAAATGTTTTCTGTGGTAGACTATAGTAGACAATATGCAAATATGAAATGTAACTGACTACTGAGAACTTGGTATGTACCTTATCTATTTTTTAAGCGTATAATATCTAATATTGAAATTATATATAAGTTACAATTCAGAAATGAGAATTGGTGTTTTTCATTTTTATCCCCGACTATTGATCTGACTGTATCACGTGTGTCATAATATACAATATATTCGAAAGAAAATATTAAAAGTCATGAGATAAATGGAGTTCAAATGGCTTCTGTTTATATACACTATAGGACCACGATAGTGGTTACGTGATCGACTGAGGTGTTAGTAATAATTAGGTATTGTGCATTACCTGTATAATAAGAAAAACAACTCCAGACTCAAGTGAACTTCAGGGGTAGCTTTTATATTTATTCAGACTTTATTGTAAACGACTTGACCCGTCTTATTATTTTATTATAAGTTATATAACAGATATTGGTATACGCTGTAATGATATTACATTGTATAGCTATGTAGATACATATAACACATAACACGTATAATATTTTAACGCATTTATTGATATTTTGTTAGTTTTATTTAGTAAACTTTTGTCGGAAGTGGCTACAATGCATGTTGAATTTGGAGAGGCTCTTTAATACTAATTCAGAGATACTTCTCTCATATTTTATTAGTTGATTAATAAAAACGTCAAACTAAAGCTTTCGTCTGTGACACTACAATAGTTGATAATTTGGTGTATTTATCATTTATTACAAGAGTTCGAATGTTGTATAGATCTATTATAAACTCTAAACTGACCAATTAAAATAAATCAAAAATCATTAAAAATCTTATAAAAAATATTTCAAATTATTATATAATAAAACACCATGATGTCTAATTATCCTTTTAAATTATAATACACTTATAAAATAGAACTAATAAATGTTTTTATGCATCTCTAATATTTTGAATCAGACATAGTAATAGCATATGAAAAATATCATACTAAATTTGTATTTACCCAATGAAAAATGTTTTATCGACAATAATTTAAAAAATATAAAGAAAATTAAAAAATGTTCAGTTTGAATAATTAAATTATTTAAAACATTTTATTATAAATAATCATATTAACATTATTGCTAAAAAAACTTCAAGTATCTATAGTCATACGTATTTAAATTACAACAAAATATCAAAAATTTTAAGCAGAGAAATAATTATTGTACAGATGAATATCTAATTTTCTAAACATTTAACTTCAAATGCTCATAAAAAATTAGTGTAACTTATCGATAATATTTGTTTTATCATAGATATAAATACTCATAAGAAATCTTGTATTTCATTTTTTAATCTTAAATATTAAGTCGTTTTTTTATAAATTTATAATTGTAAAATAGTTTCAAAATTCCAATATTTCACAAATTTCATCAAAATTTCAACTTAAATATTCATGAAAATAATATTCTGATTACCATACTTTCGCTGTTTTCTTCTTTTAATTAATATGAGGAATTTTTCGGTTAACATTTTTTTTCGGTATTTATAAAAATAAAAATAAAAATAAAAATAGAAAATGTCTCAAAAAGAAATAAATAGCTATATAAATAGCTTAAAAAGAATTAAAATACTTAGACAATTTTATTATAAAGTAAAAATGATAGTTAAAACATTTTGTAACAATTTCAAGTATATACTATTTACGTCAATTTTTTTTTAAGTTAAGTATTAAGATATTATAATTGTGTTTTATTTGGTTCCAGGTGGAAAGAGAGATTGCAATAATGAAACTCATTGACCATCCGCACGTGTTGGGCTTGTCTGATGTCTATGAAAACAAACGATACTTGTAAGTTGAGAGGTTAAAATATTTTAATTGCTTACGTGAACTTAATTGTTCAATTTAAGTCGATCCTATATTTATGATCATTATATAAAATATTATTATATTTATTTGCTTTTAATAAATTATCTCCAATCTATATTATGTGTGGGAAGAAATATGATCTCCAGTAATATGGTATCTTACATTCAGCACATCACGTAAATAATATAAATACGTATATACATATTTATTTATTCAGAATGATTGATATAACTGTATACAAAATATCATTATAACACTGGAAAATTCAATATAAAATCCTTATCATGATTCTGAAATTGACATGCCAAATGCAGCAACATTATACGATGTTCTATGGTAAAAATTGAGTGACCCATTTTTATATTTTATGGTAATATTCTGTGAGCAATATCTAATAGTAACAATAATAATACTTTTTTATTTAATTACTTTATTTTAATTTTTGTTTTAAATCTTAACCTATTGTTTTAAGGTTGGAATGCTGTTTTTAACACTTATATTAAAATTTATTATACTTGAAAAAAGTTCAATGTTAAATACTACACCAGAAATTATTATAATATATGTATATAATTTGAATAGCTGAAAAAAATATAAAAATAAATACAAATCAAATTAATAAATTGAGCAATAAATAAAATATAATAACTACTATATTACTTATTTGACTTCCAATCTGAGTTAAAATATCTTATTATATTATTACTGATAAATCACATATCAAATTATACACTAAATTGATGGGTCTTAACAGTGGTCTTACCTACTCACTGAAAATCATCATAACAATGCCACAATAGTGTTGTACATATTATTATTATTCAACGATTTAACAACGAATCAGTGTTAATTTATGGTAATGATATTTTCATTTCTATGATTATCAATATTCAAATATATTGATAAACAAATAATTCAAATATTAAACTTATTTTTTATTTATGCAAGATTAATATATAATAATATTATATATGTATTTACTATTTTTTACTATTCAATTGTATAATATAGATGACTATTCTTTATTTAATGAAATAATTATATGTATGTATTATAACCTGAAGATCTATATCACACTTCAATAAAGATGATTCGTTTTTATGTGAAATTCATATTTTAATATTGCTATTATGAAATATGAAGTTTTCAGATTGAAAAAAAAAGCAAATTTATTATACGTGATCCAATGAACAAAAATGACTATACATTTATTTTATTTTCGATCTATCTGTTTACGTATATACCTACGCGTCAATGTTAATTAATCGCTTAAAAATACATTAATATTAAGTACAAAGTATTTGAAAACAAATGCGACGGATATCGTATATATAGCTGTTAGTATAATTGTTTTTGGTTTTGGAACGAATGCAACTTATAGATAAAGTAAATAATGACATTTAATACCGTCCGAAAACCTAAACCGATGAACATTAATATTTGTCCAATAAATAAAATAACGCAAATATAAGGAATATGAAAAAAATAAACATAGATATATAATTTCAATGATATTGTTAAGTAGAATGTGTGTAGGTGTGGTTTAATTTCTATATCGTGTAAGTATTACTATATTATGTTCTCACATGATATCTTTGTTGGTTTTATAATTTGTCTATCAATCAAAATCGTGATGACTTCTAAAGTTATAGGCGTTTGTTGAACGATTTACATCTATAAATATTTTATGAACAACAGACTATTATTAAGCTTGTTACAAAAATAAAATGTATGGATAAGTTATATAGTTATATAGAATATAGTTACAAAAATTCATACATTAGATAACGATACAGTAATAATTTTAATTGTTATAAAAAATATACAGGCACAATTATACAACCTGGCCAATTGGTATATACATCTCTGAAACAACTTATTTTCACCAAGAATTATAAATTGTCCAATTGTAATTTTTATTTCTATAAAAATTCACATTAAAACTAAATATCTATCTATGAATAGCATTCGAAAAATCTGGTTACTACACGAATTATACACGAAGAAAAATTGTAATAAATATCAGAAAACGTTCACTCCATTATCTATGATAAACAAATCACAACTCGCTATGGCACATTTCTTCTCTTGCTTAAATGTTTGTAGATATCCAAAAATAGGGCTCTGCTAAAAAATACAAACATTTCTGTTAAAAACTCTTCACATAATTGAACGTCACATATTTTATCACAAATTATATTATGCATTCAGATTTTCATATAAAAACGGAAAAAAACAATAATCTAAACAATTTGTTGTTACCATTTCTTACTCCTAAACAATCAAAATTCTCGTATAGAGATCGTAGCTGAAGAACTATGAATAAGGTAATAATGCTCTTCGTTACATATTATGACAATAAAATTAAATAGATGAAAGAGTTACTGATGACTAATGTGTCACTTTATTATTAAAACTAGATATAAAAACTAACAATAACCAATAACTATTCTCATTGTACAAAAAATAAAAAATAATAATGCACTGATCGTTTATTTAAATTTAAAAAATAAAAATATAATATTGGTACAATGAAGAGGTAATTTATTGATTTTTCCGATGGTCTCTTCAAGTGTACAGAAAAAGATACCAAAAGATTAAAAAACAGTTTAGTTTTCAATGAGAAATCAATTGTAGTTCAGAAATAATAACAATCAAGACTTAAAATGTTCAACAAATTTCAATTTAAAGAGGAAATCATTTAATATACATAGTCATACAGAAATATTAGTTTGTGAGATAACAACAATGGAGATTTTAAAATGTGATGCTTTATTTATTTTGTATACAATTCAGAATGTATTTTATTTCTAAGAGGTGAAAATTTAATACAGATTTACCATTGGGCTAATCTTATAAGATTTAAAATCAAATAATACTACTATACAATTCAACAGTTCAACTAGAGGTTATTCACGCAACATAATATTATTTTAATTAAATATTTTTCCATTATAAGGATTAAATTAGTTTATTTTCATTTTTAACTAAAAACTATTTGACGATATTCTTTATTAGTTTTAAGTAACATTAAATTCCATTTCAGTTTATTAAACACCACTTACCTATACACCATTAATTAAAGCACGATAAAACTGTTAAACAGAATTCTAAATAACTCAGTAATAGCCGACCCCCGTTGAGGATATTTATTTTGTAATAAATGTTATAACTGACAATATAATTTTTGAATGTGGCGATATTAAAGAAAAAATATGTAACGTAGAATGATCAAAACGAGACTAATTGCCAACATCTAACCAATGAATTTTGCAGTTTAACGCCACGCACTATAGGTAAACCAGTCACGGTGGCTTATTATGGTTTAATGACGCAATTTATATTAACACCGAATTGCGTTATTTGTCTTCGGAAATTAATACGTTTTCGACTATATAGCGAAAGCCTGATAATATTAGTTGTAGTTGGAATATTGTATAATAGTTATATTACTTACAATTTCAGATATTTGATACTGGAACATGTGTCTGGTGGTGAACTGTTTGACTACTTGGTTAAAAAGGGGAGGCTGACGCCCAAAGAAGCTAGGAGATTTTTTCGACAAATCATCTCTGCGTTGGACTTTTGTCACAGTCATTTAATATGGTAAGTATGCGTTTCATATATTAGTGCGCCGTAATAAGTTTATTTTGTAGTTAACTATAAATAATTAATACAATAAATTATAAACTTTCTATAACTAAAACTGTAGGCCAAACACTATAGTAAAAAATGTCATTGAAATTGAGAAAACGAACGTACCTACCTATTTCTTTCCTATGGCCATTAATTACAATCATTACTATTAGATTATAGGATATTATTATCTATAAAAAAGCATTACAATGATATTTAAATAAATTGAGTTTAAAATTTTTAATATTTTTTTAGTTTTTAAATTTTTAAATACTGAAAAAAAATAAATATTTGTAATTATTATGTAAATACACAATAAAATATCTATTTAACTTTTTTCAATTCAAAATATAATAATTGAAATAATTAACTTTGTATGTAGATTTACACAAAGTTTAAAAAACTTTTATTTTTTTGTCAATACAAAGTACCACTTTGAATGCGTATCACACATAATTTTATGTATTTCATATATGTACATGTTGCTTAAGTATTGTATAAGTATGTAGTAAAGAAAAATATGAGAATTAATTTAAAAAAATGTTTTTCGTTTTTAAGTAACGCGTAAGAGCTACCGGCAAAATGTTTCGATGCATATCATGTAAATTATACAACTTTCCGAAAATATAAAAATTTTAAATCATTCAAAAAATTAGAATCACCTTTAAGTTGTGATAAATAAGTTCCTAAAATATTTCCATAAACGTCCAACAAACTAACAATGTCTCTCCGAAAATACATAATTCAAGGAAAAATAATTTGTAAAAACAAACTGCAAAGACCCATACTAACAACCACCTCCATTTATATTTCTAATATTTATTATTTAATCTTAATTCATTTCAGATTTAAATTATATCATAAGTTATTTACACTACATTAACAGTCCTAAATTCGATTCATATCAAGACATTAACTTTTTCTACACATTCTATAACAAACCGTAACGCAGTTTACGAGTACACAGTTCGTTATCATTCGTATTTTTATAATTTTACCACCAAATTGTATATGTATATAATATATATTACAATTTACAGTTATAAATAAATTTTATTTTAATATTTTGATAATGGTCAAGTATTTTTTCTATTCACAAAAGCTCATTAGAAATAAATAGTAATAATTAAAAAAAATATCAAGTATTATATTTTAATTAGATTAATTCCATTGACTCATTTAACCGCAGAAATGCACGTCACTTCGATATAAAATACAATAATATTTTTTGAATATTAACTGCTTGTAATAAAATAATGAACGAATTTAGCGAACCGCTTTCAATCAAATTCATAGATTTCATTTTTGCGCGACTCATATATTATACGAAATAGGTCAGTTTGTGGGCGCCAGATGTTAATTTATAATAACGTAGAATAGCGTATTATGAGTGAAGCGTGATGATAAATGATACAACTAACGACTAAGTGTAATTTAACATCTCGTGATAATCGATTTGTAACAAAATATTACTGCAGACACTTGGTTACAGTGAATATTATACTGGTGCATCATTAATAAGGGTGGTCTAATTTTGATAACTAACTATACCTGTGGCAATAGATAGTTATACATTCAGTCTAAAAAATAAATAGTGACTTTACGTTATATTATTATAATGAACATTTTAGAGATAATGTAGATACTTATGTTTTTTATTTAAATAAAGTTGATTCCAACATTAGTTTTCAAATGTAAACAGGTACACTCGATCGGCTTATTGTTATACATGAGTGCAAAAGTAATCTCAATTATGGTTATCGTCTAACCATAGTATTAAACTTAAGATAATAATATTATTATTATTTTTATTTTTTATTTTATTAATCATAATACACTTGGCTATAGTAACCATTTTATTTTCGTATAGTTACTATTATACACAATATTTATCTTTGTTTTGTTTTTTATTAATAAGTTGGACTTTTCAAGGAAAAGTAATAGGTTTTGGTTAGTTTATGGATCTGGTGCTAGGATTTCATTTAAAGTGTTGGATATTTAATGTAGTTCTAGTTTCTCAGAGTATTTGCGGCGTTCTGTTAGAACAGTACCTAACATACTTAATATGCATTATCGAGCGTTAAAATAAACAATAATCTTGTATATGGAAGTGATGACTTCACTTAATTTTTTTTGAAAATACTCTGTTTTATTGATGTTATTGTTTGCGTGAAGGAGCTCTACACAAACTCTATTTTGATAGCTTCTGAATAGTACCTACTGTAAACCTTATATTTATGTAGTCCAACCAATGAAATAAATAAAATATATTCTCTACTCTAATTACCATAATATTCAAATATCAATATGTATATCGAAACAAGTATATTTCTTATGCACTGATTGTCACCACAATTTGGCTTCATGATTCATTCCCATACAATCAAAAAAATAAAAATAAACATTAATTAACATTTTTTTATGATATTTTTCAATAATATATTATCAATATGACATAATATTCGTCATACTAATGATATATTATAAGGGATTAAAGGAATATTTAGTTTGGTCGTTTTTTTACATATATACCATACAAATCATACATATATATATATTCTATACCTATCGTTATGAATATTTTGTTCACAAATAAATCTATAATATTTTTAAGAAGGACTATGATGAATTTAACTCTATATTAAATCTATTTATATTTATAGTTTTTAAAATAATTCAAGCACAATAAATACTAGATTCACTCTTAAATAGATTTGTAAAACCATTTTTACGGACTATTAACGTTAGTAGATATACAAAGACAGAGAGAGAGTAGTACAAAAAAAATCAAGAATTTTAAAGTATGGTGTTTGAGTATGTTTAAAAATTTTAAAAATCAGAATTCGAATACATTTATTATTAATGATGGAAAAATTTAGGTGGGGTGAGCATGTTTGGTGAATTACTCGGTATACATCTTTGAACATACATTTTCTGTGTTTATTTTAAAGACACTTAATAGTATTATAAATGTACATTTTATACTTTAATTAAAATATGAAAACATAAAAAAGTATAACAATACATAACTTTTACTATTATGAGATTTTTCTTAGACATAAATAAACTGTGGCAAACACATTTGTATAAAAACGTTGTTTTCTAATCTTATAGTATACTTTATACATCATGTATTCTTTTACGCTTTCAGAGATTTTTGACTTGGTAGATCATTTCACGTCAATAATCTTTATACAATTACAAAATATATTAATAATTATTATTTAATAAATCGAACTGAAAGCCTTGAAATGTAATATTTGAACACTTATAATATGTTATTAAAACACATTAATTTCATTTAGTTATAAATATAAAATATGAGTATATTATAATATCGCTTATGTATATTCGATAAAGTTTTTAAGTTTTATTAGAATTTCATAGTGAAGAAAAAATTTGAAAACGCATAAACTAGTCGACGGTTTTAATGTTTTATAATGTTTAGGTTAATATATACAATAAAATATAGAATTTTTCAGTATTTCCTACATAATATATCTATACAAAATAATAATAAGTTTAAATTGTTAAATAATTTTTTGACGGTTATTCAAATAAGGTTTTAAAAAAAGATTCTATTATTTGATAGTTTTAATAAAAGAATGTTTAGCTATTTCTCGGAACTTTTAATCCCAGGATTTTGTGAACTACATAACATTCATATAATATGAATCGTACATAAATTTCTACTAGAAAAAAGGACCAAAAATAATTATACGGTTGTATGAATATCATTATTGTTAAAGCGACGTGACCAGCCATTTATCATCATCCAAAGACAATAATAGTATTATGTGTTTTAAAAATAATATTAAATCTCCGGTGTTTATTTTACACTAAAAACGTACAATGATAAATTCAGCACCACATTACAACCGTACCGTATATACGTATGTGTATGAATATTAAAATCTTAATTCTAAATAATTCAAAAGAATATCAGTGCACTTTATTAATTACTTTTTCTCTCAGACAGTACAGAAAATACGCAAAATATCTACAAAACATTTTTATCAAATTTAATTAGTTTTTAAGTAAATTCACCTTTTACAAAAATTATATAGAACAGTATTTTTGGAATTTGACTAACGAGTAATTTAGTTCACAAAAAAATATGATATCTCTTGAAGTTTTTTAAAAAAAGTATTTTATTTTTAAATCGAATAATAAATAAAATATAAAACAACTTGAAAAAATTGTTTTAATTTTTACTTTCTATTAAGAGAATGTCAGCGCACTGTTTGTTTTCTCTCTCAGACCCGTGCGCAACATAGACAAAAGGTATTTACGCAGAATCATTATTTTCTTATGTTTTTGAGTAATTCTAGAGTAAAATCATTCATTACAAAAACGATAGAGAATAATATTTTTGAGGGTATGATATCGATTTGTCTAGATATTGTCTCAAAACAATTTAAACATAATTTAGATTTTATTTTTTATTTTAAAAGTTGAATAGAAAATCAAATAACAATAAAATATAAAACTGATATGTCATACCCTCAAAAATATTATCCTTTATAGTTTTTGTAATAGATGATTCTACTCTTAGATAACGCAAAAACCATAAAAAAAAAAACGATTTTAGGCGAAAGAGTTTTATCTATGTTGCTCGTAGGTCTGAGAGAGAAAACAAATATTGCACTGACATCCTCTTAAGACTTTATTTTTAAACCATAAAATATAATTTTTTTGTGAACGCGTTTTGTCTATGGTACAACGTGAGTCAAAGATTTAAATATGCTCTGACATCTTATTAATAGACTGTACCATTAACACAAAAATTGTCTTTCCTTGGTTTGACATTAGTGTATCAACTAATAAAATATATCTACTAAAAATATACCCAAAATCGAAATCATACATTTTTCACTTACAATATATTCTAATATCGCACTATTCGATAATCAATTTTATCTCATCGCAATACGTTGTATCTCTTTAGTATTAAATAATACTTATTTTTTTCATTTTAGTGTAGAGTGTAAAATAGATAACATTTGAATTTTAAAATAAACAATATTGTCATTCCTAGTAAGTAGAAACTAAGACCACCGGTCCGGACCTAAAGATTTATACAGGCGTTCATCTGAATAATGGTGCTATGCGTACCCTTTTCGTTATCCAAAGGATTTTTGATATTTTGTTTCGATTAAAAAAAAACGAATTACAACAAATTGTGCATACATGAAAATTTACCAAATGATTATTTTATAATTTTTCATATGAATACTAATAATTTTCAAAATATTTTGTCTCTTTTTAAGCTATTAATAAGTATGACAATTTTTTTTTCATATTAATATATTATTAATGATTAAAAAAAAAATAATAATAAATAACATTAAAATGTAATACAAGATTTTAAATTAGTTATTCTTATAACTGTATAAAATATTAAAATACATGCATGTTATAATATTTTGAAAAATAAATATTATTACGAGGTATAATTGTATTAATAATAATATTATGTATGATGGACATGCACGACAGTGATGTACTCGATTTGCCTATTCAGGATGCCGTTTGATTGTGATTTTGTTGTAGAAAGACATTAGATAAATACTATTATAATAAAATCATCATCATACATAAAAAAAACTATGACATGTCAGGAAAGTAATAAAAATTGACACAGTACCGGAACAAAAAAAAAAAGTCGTGTCAAATTGTGCACCGAGAAAAAAAATATAATATATTCTTATGACATTGATTGTCACGTTTTATTGGATAAGTGTAAGAAAATTCTTTAGTCACTTCTTACGTCAAAAATAGGTACACTGTCAAATGAAAATAATATTCACTATGCAAATAAAATGATTTTTTAGACACAAATTAATAATCCACTTAAACTGCACAATAATTATTAGTCGATTATCGAGGGTAAAAATGACAATTATAAAATGTGTACCTAATGTTTACTGATCAATAATCAACTTATAGAATTGTTATCAAAACATCTATTTGGCAGTAATCTACTGTTAATAGTAATAGTTATAACTTATAATTGACTAAACAGTTGTGTTTTGTTTGTATTACCACAGCCACAGGGATCTGAAACCGGAAAACTTGTTGCTGGACGAAAAGACCAACATTAAGATCGCCGACTTCGGTATGGCGTCCTTGCAACCCAACGGCAGCATGCTCGAGACCAGTTGTGGTTCTCCACATTACGCATGCCCTGAAGTCATCCGAGTAATTTTTTTTTTTTTGTTTATATTATATATATGTATAACTATAATAATCCTTTACAACATGATTATAATTGTACTCTACACAGTGATGAAGAGGGCTAATTCAAATGACTTTCAAGCCTTTATTGTATGCACTTCAGATAGAAGATATAAAAAACTTAAAACTTTTTAATAAACAATCAATAAATACAACGATTTTTTTCTTTATTCAAAAGAATATTTCGGTGGCATATTTGAGGTGTTTGTTAGGTGGATATCAGGAGACCCTTAGAGAGAAGCCTCTTATTGTCATTGAATTTGTGTCTTAGTTTTTTTTAAATATATTTTAATTGCATCTTTATACGTATAATAATAAAATAATAGAATTACCTAATATAAACAAAATGAAAAAAATTACCATCCTTTTATTTATTTATCTCAGATATGCCACAAAAGTGTTTTATCTTTGAAGATTATTGTAATAACACAATTATTAGAATATCAACTAAAAATTTTCTTTGGTAATATTTCTTATAGCCCATAATATACTCAAAGCATAATGTTTAAAATTATTCAGCTGTTTGTTCCCTTAAGTACTTAATGTACTTAAAATATAATATTATTATATATTTAAAACCTTATGATTTTTATTTCTTATAAAAAAAAAATAATAATATGTACCCCACATCCACTTTAGAGTTTTTATTCAACTTTAACGCTAACATATAAATACTTTAATTGGAACGGGTTTGGACGGATTTTTTAAATAATATACTATAATATTTTATTACCTAATGCATATTTCCTCTCATTTTAATAATCTCGGATTGTTCGTGAGTTCCATTGATGTGATTAAAAATTTATTGTCAATTTTATTATTATAATTCACAAATCAAATTTTAATGCGAATTATTTAAATTATATTAATTTCCATTTATTAAAAATCATTTTACATTTTTTATTTGAACTTGTTGTAATACATCAATAGATATTCAGGTATAATAAATTCATACATAGTAGTTAATGTACCCACATAATAACACTTATAAAAAGACTTCACGTTTCTAATACACAAGCTCAAGCACAAATGATATTTATTCATTAAATTCACTCATAAATTTCACAATCAATGAAAAAAATTTCCGACTATAAAATACAATTTCATAACTCTAACACATTATATCTATCATATTCGCAATAGAACATTATGTGCTTCAATCAAATTATTTTTTAAATATTTTTATTTTAAAATATTTCAATCTTATTTCAAACATTTATTATTTTGATTATATAAATATACAAATTTATAAGTCAATTTTATTTTTGCAATGATTATTCGTAAACCTTGATTTAAATTTTAAATTTCATTCAACTATAATAGTATATTATTATTGATTTGTTTTGCTTTAATAATTTAAAAATTACCAATAGCAATTTGCTGTTGAAACTAATAATTACCGTGTACTCATTAATTATATTTTTGATACATATGAGCATTTTTAACAAATAACGTGACTACATAAATTGTAACAATAATGATTAATTAAAAAACAAAATTATATTATAACATTAAATAACATTAAAATTGGTGTAATTTTGCTAAATTTTTTTAAATTTTTGTGAAAAAATATTTTCATATCAATTTTACTCATTTGTATTTTATAATTATTTTGAATAAAATTTTTAAAAAAATATTTCACAACTTGGAACTTACACGTGGTTTTAACCTATATGCTTTTCAGGGCGAGAAATATGACGGTCGAAAAGCGGACGTTTGGTCGTGTGGTGTAAT
The DNA here is from genome assembly GCF_020184175.1 of Aphis gossypii. Classification (NCBI taxonomy): domain Eukaryota; kingdom Metazoa; phylum Arthropoda; class Insecta; order Hemiptera; family Aphididae; genus Aphis; species Aphis gossypii. The sequence goes on from NC_065533.1 coordinate 39,689,836, forward strand.
ATTGTACGCATTGCTGGTCGGCGCACTTCCCTTCGACGATGACAACTTGCGCCAACTATTAGAGAAGGTGAAAAAGGGCGTTTTCCATATACCGCATTTTGTACCACCGGATTGTCAAAACTTGCTTCGCGGCATGATTGAAGTCAACCCGGAAAAACGGTTAACGGTGAGTATTCAGAAAGTATAAAATACTCAGCATGACTGATGGCAAATTATACTTAGTTTAATAGACAGATAGGTAAATTTCAGTATTTTTATTTGGTAGAAGATTATCAATTACAATGCACTTATTATAAAGATAAATTAATAATTTAACACCTAAGTACAAAAAATAATATTTAAGCTGCTGTTAATGCTTTAAAATGATTAGTATTTATAGTGTTAACTATTAACTGCAAACAATTAAAAATTATTGCAAGAACTTACATTTCTTTATAACCATCACTATAAAGTAAATATATATAAATACATAAACATCATAGTATTGGGAAATTTTAATTTTTATGTAATAAGAATAATTTATTGTTCAAATTGAGGCATAATTATATACATTTTTATTAGAAAAAATTTTAACGTTCAATATTGGATGTTAGCTAATCAACAAATTAACGTTTACTCATGAGGCGATATTTTTTCCACCTCATATTACCATTTTTCGGCACCCTCTGATTATCATAAATATATATATTATTTTGTCGCACCAGTCATAAGGTCAACAAAAATAGCTTTCGTTTCATTAGTAGTGTAAAACTATTATGGTCAATGCTACTGCACGCAATGCAAAATAAAAATTGTGTTAAAATAAAAATTACAATATATATGTAATAAAAAATAAATATAGATGATTTTTTTTTTAATTTATTTTAATGAAATATTATACAAAATAATATGGTACATAATATAATATAATTCTAAACATTGTTTTTGATTTACCAATGAGCTTAGGTTGAAATAAGATGTAATTAAATAACTAATTCTAACAATTCGGATATATAATATAAATATATATATATAATTAATTTTATAATAAATGATTGTAAAACAATTTATAGTAGAAATTATAAATATAAATAAATAAAGGCAATTATTATAATAACCTATCTATGTGACAATAAATATAATATTAAATAAAATTATAAAAAGAAACAAATAATATAATAACAAACCCGGAATTATTACAAGTATAGGTGCCTACAGAGAATTGCCGAATTAATTCATTTTGAGAACTTATTTATAAGTTTTAATGTTTTGGTTTTTGAATTAGGTACCTATAATGTTTTTTTTTTACAGATTTATTATACAAATAAGGACCAATAAAGTCCATAAATCTCTGACTAAACGAAGTTATTGAGTATTTAACTTTTGTATCATATTCTCTATTCTCTATAAATGTATTTAATTGTATCTTAATTGTTGAACATTAAGTCGAATTAAATTAAATCTAATTAGATGTATTGGAAAATACTTTAATATAGTTATTTATTTAGACAAACAATTTTATTTTAAATTTTTATTTTATAGAAATTTGTATTTTTTAAGTTTTTTCCAACACACTAAACATAAAACATTTTTTCCGTGCTTATTTAAAAATATAGATGCTCAATATCATGTTATAAATGGTTCCATAATAACCCGAAAAAGTAATTATGATATTGTTTTGATAATATGAAGATAACTATCTGACGATGTCCACGTTATAATACTATATTATAAATAATTATTAGTTTTACAAACATTTTACCGTTCGTGATAATATTATCTTATGCCTACCTACCTAATTTGTTAAAAAGAATATTTTTTTTTTCGCGAATTTGTATAATATATTTTGTACAAACCAATTATATATATATAAAAATATATGTTTCAGTTGAAAGACATCAACAAACATTCATGGGTTATCGCCGGAGGAAAAGGAGAAGTGCACTTAGGTATGTCAATGATAGATGTCATACAAACACACATAATTCCGTCCTCAAACGACTTAGACACCGACGTTCTTCAAGCCATATCAAGTTTAGGCTGTTTCAAAGACCGAGAAAAACTCATCTCTGCTTTATTAAGTGTCGAGTAAGTGGTACTATTGAATTAAACGCGTGCTCAAAAACCCTGAAACGAAAGAGAAACCAAATTATCGTCTATACGCTGATTATACAACTGATTCTCATGATGTTTATTAGAATTTTCATAATACCTATATATTATATATTAAATTATTATAATCGATGTTATGTACACTGTACAGATATTATTATGTACATTGAACGAACTCGGTGTATAAAAGCGACTATAACATAATATTTATGTTTATATGACGCGCTTCATATCATATAATTGTATTTGAATGAAAACGTAATTGAGTATAAGTGATTTGCTATAAATTAATAGTTTTGTTTTGTTACGCTTCAATATCAGTCATCAAATCGATTAAATAATGATAATTCAAAATTAATAAGTAATATCAAAATATGAATAATAATACCTACTTACATTTTCCAATGAAATTTCAATAACTATACGGTCAACGTTAAGTGTAGGTATATTAAAATGTACCTATTATTCGGTACGAGTATTAACGGTATTGTAATAACAATCACAAATAAACAAAATACATTATACTTAACTTGCATTTTATTCGATATATTTATTAGAAAATGTATTTTAGACAAAAGCTGAGTATTTTAATTTTAATTTTATTATTTTTGAATTTTTTTATAGTCATAATACTGAAAAAGTGATTTATTTCCTATTGCTCGAGCGTAAAAAACGACGACCAGCTAACGAGGACGACACGATTGCAGTAAAGAACACCAAAAACAGCTTTGATCCTCCGAAAAAACGAGTTGATACGTGTAAAATGATCGACGATATCGATAGTAATTTTTCTCAAATCAGTGCTGGATCTCCTGCTACTCCGCGAAAACAAATGTTACAGTAAGTAAAAAATATATGTATAGGTATATTAAGATTCCTATAATATTATATTGTTTAAATACTTGTCAATTCGTTTAATGCAAGATATAATAATAATAAAACTGATATCAATGACAAGGCTTTAATTAAAGATTTACAGATTTTTGTTAAAAAGCTTAAAAACATATTATTGATAAATTGAATATTTTTAATGGTAAACTGAAATATTATTAATGTTGACAACGCTCCCCTTAAGCTTTTTTCAATTCTGGCTTTAATCACTGGCGTGAACGTCAAGTATATCCCTCCATATAATATAAGTTTAATCAGTGGTAAATTTGAAAAAAGATAATTGCAATAGTCTGGTGTCAAATGAAGTTAGTGGTTCTTAACATATAAATGTACAGTGTACACCTTATATTATAATAAAAATACTTAAAAATGGTAAGCATCTCATACAATATATGATATACTAAAAAAAAAAAAAATACTTTAAACGCTGTCCATATTTTTTTTTTATTTTAATATTTCAAAATTTCAAAGATATTTGAAATTGTGTTACAAGTTACAATATCAATATTAAAAGATTTCATTCGAAAAATTCCACAAACTAACAAACAAGGAATTTTTTTCAATTATCATTAGTCATCACTATAATGTGATCACTACACGTTCCATTAAAACAAATTAAGTTTTTGATTAAAATAATTATTTGTTATTTATTATAAAAAAAAATACATATAAAAAAATCATGATTTTAATATTTTTTTGGTATTATACGTACAAATATTCCTCTTGTACATACAATCAATGATATATTATTACTATGATAAATTATAAAGCTACCTATAGATAAATGTAATTATATAAGTTAAATTTTTATAACATAGTATGAGAAGAGTAAAAAATTCTTATACCTACCAAATACAGCGTATAATAAGAAATATTGATAATCGGACTGTTTTAACACGTATAAACATCCAGTCATGAGTGGTTTTCAATAGATCTTTCGGATATGGTAGAAACAATGAAAGAGTTTGTACAATAAGATATAGCATTCAGTGACAACTTAAACTTAATGTGTACACAATTATGTGTGACATGAAACAAAACACAACAATATAGATACATTCTATCTATACACTGTCGATACTTTTTTTTTGGTCGTATTCTACTGTTTGTTTTTGAGCTATAGTATAGCAAAAAAAAACTTATCGTACGATGTAATGTATTTGATTGTTTTTCGTATTGAATTGTCGACCATTTTTCCGGTAGTCAAAGGCGTCTAGGGAGTAGGGCTGAGTGGCGTCGTTATGTATGGAGTCCGCACAGAAATGACTAAAGCCCCTTCGGAAGTATCAATCCATTAGTCATTACTGTGCATGTAAATGTTTACTTATTATTATTATTATTTCGTTTGTTTGTTGTTGGTATAAAATAGATGTTAGGTATTAAATGATATTTTTATTACCAAAAGAGATCGTTGTAGTGAGAACAATGAGACAACTTGCATTTATAAATAATTGAAATGATTTTTATGGTATAAATTGTTTTTTATTTTTTAAACATTTTGAATGAGCTGAATAATAAAATATAATTTTTACAATGATAGAATTTTCGTCTATATCCATATAATCTATACAACAATTTAAATATATATTATTGCCTATAGTGTGTTAGATGAAACTTAAATGAAATATCAATGAATACTTTTAACGAGTGAAGTAATCACATATTAACCAAAATTATGTAGTTTAATGTTATACGCACAATTTTGAATATTGTTCTTATTTATAAAAAAAATATATATTCGATAATTATTATATTAGTATTATTATTATCAGCAACTATCGGTATTTCTTATTATAATAGGTATACGCATTAATTTAAAAAAATGTGAATAGGTACCTATTTAATTTTGTTGTGTATTATTTTCCATCTTAAAATAAAAGCAAACAATACATTTTTTTTTACAAATCTCAAGTAAAAATATAATTTTAAAAGCTGTTAACAAATGGTAAACAGCCATGCGACGTTTTATTGACACTATATTTAATATTATACTATATCTATATTTTTGTACTTAAAACGATTGTGAAACTTGAATTTTAATAAAATGTTTGGGTTTTTGGTTTATTTATTTAAAATATTATAACTTGTAATAGTTATTTGTAAGTTTATAATTTTGTGCAAAATGGTCATTTGTCGTGGAAAAAGTTTTTCATGTCATGACGTGACCGCTTCATCGTAAAAAGTAAAAGTTACTTTTATAGTATTTTAAATATTAAAACAAAAAAAACACTATATTAAATCGCTGACACCATTGTCGTCTTAGTAAAATAATAAAAAAAAAAACAAAAAAACCCAAAAATAATCGTCTAAATCATTCTTCGACATTTATCTACATAACAACAACACCATATTTCTTAAGCTTGACTGTACTTAACGTAATTAACTTAGATTTCATGTAATATTATTTATTTCTCTAAATACAAAATAATATAATTACTATCATCAATATGACTAACAATGTCTTCTGCTTTTAATGATGATTATAGCTCCTTTAATAACTGAAAATATAATTTTGTGTGTATTTTAATAATCTGTTTTCGAGTACTATCTAAGACTAAAAGCGTTGAACAAAATGTGTGAAACTTTGTAGCTTAAGGTTTGTAACGTTAATTTTTTTTTCTCTACCACAGAAATCGTATCTACTACAGGAGAGGAAGTTATAACAACGTAAGTTCTGCGGGCGGCAACATGTGCGGTGGTTCAAGTTTAGCCAGTTCTTCGACCTTAGCTGGTATATTATCACCCCTTCCTCAAAGGTAACATTTGGTAAAAAGGGAAAACTATTTCATTTTCGGTACTAACGGACCTGTCATTATTTTACGACTATTAGGTCAAATAACTCAAACTATCGTTACCACAATCACCACAAAAGTCAACAGTCAAAGAACTCATCAATTTCTCCACACGGCAATTACATTTCTGCACACAACCAGACGTTGGACACAAACAGCTCGTGCTCGGCACCTGTTCCCCCGTCGCCCGTACACCACGCGAAGCAGGCAAAAGTCGAAGTACCTTCATCTCCGAACCACAGTAAATCCAAAACACTGATATAATATAAATAAAATATAAAATAATATTATGATGCAATATCGAGTAGACTAAAATTTATAACTTAGGTAATATGAATAATGCGTATGTATTATTATTTCAGTGGTCATCTGCACGCCTCCAGGATCTCCTCAACACCTGTCCAACCATTGGAAATCAAGGCTTACATCGATCCGAAACAGCGTACTGGGGTCACCAAAATTCCACAGACGTAAACCTCAAAGTAATTATGCATCAATATTTCATTATGATTGCCTAACCATTTAAAATAGCGATATAGGTTAAAAACGGTGACGCTTTTTTTTTTTTTAAAACAAACTAAATTTAAACAATCTTAAGTTTTATGACTACCAAAGACCAAAATACAGTTGATAAAATTATGCATTCCTTTTATTTTATGTATTTTGTGTAAACAGTTGACATGGACACACCGTATAAACCGACACCGGAATCTTCTCCGGAACTAACAAAAAAATCGTGGTTTGGAAGTTTGATGGCGTCCGAGAAAGACGAGACGTTCACTATTTTGATAACAGGAAAACCGTTATCCACCGTAAAGGCTGACTTAATCCACGCTCTGCTTTCGGTAAGTAGTATTAAAATATATTTTAATCGAAAACGTCACCTAGACGATTAAAAGAGAATTGATTTATAATAATGAATGAATAATATTATATTGATCACAGTCAGGAAACTTGAACTGATCTTATTTTATTTTTATTTTATCTCTTTTTGGCGGAGAGGTGGACAAATATAAAATTGTATAGTCTATCGTGTATTTAAAATTATATTAATGGAAGAAATAACATATTACTGCCCTTCAAATAATATAGCAACATTGACCTTTGCATTTTATATATTGTAAGCATACGTCATTACTTAAGTTAGGTTCCTTGACGTTGAGTAAAATTATAAAATTAGTGAGAATATAATATTACAAGTTAGTACTATCTATATCATAAATTATAATAATTAAATATAAAACTTTAAGTTTACCAAACATTATAATATAATTAATAATTATACTTATATGAATATTTAATCATAACTCATAAGATTTATGTATAGAAATTATGTAAGCGCACACAGAAAAATAATATTCAAACTTATAAATAATTTTTTTTTAAGTGTTGTAAATTTCAAGTAATTATTATTTAAGATAAGGGACTAAAACAATATATTTTTGCAACTAAAATAATCTAACGACTGCGCCGTTACCTTTATAAACGTAACTATTGCGCGCGCTGTATTATTTTTATTTCCAATATGCAACGTGCCAAATATATAACACTGTAGTATCCACGCTGTTTGTGCGATCCGTGTATTACCATAATAGTAGGTTACTTAGTATTAATTATTGTCAATGTCATACAAGCTTACTCTAACTAAGAAGTAATTGGATATTACTCAGATAATCTTTCTTTTATATTCAAAATTATATTTGTTGTTAATATTCATGTAGCTACGAATAGACAATAATATTACTTATATGGGCAATGTACGCAATGTAACTGTGTTCGTATTTAAGTTGTGGTAGTGAGTATTCATAGTCTTACCAACGGTACAGAACTTTTATTCGTAGTGTTAACGTTTTTTATTTATTTTCTAAAATCGAGAATGAAATTCGTCATATACTTGTAAGTTCGAAAAAAGAGATATTTGTTAATAGTGAATGGACACGCATTTCGATATATCAAACAGCGGACTGATGGATATGTCAGATGGAAATGCTGTAAAAAACATGTACAGCTACATTATTAAGAACAAATAATAATTCCATTTTCCAAAAAACTAGTACGCTTAAACACACCATAGATTATAGATATATATATTATTTAATAATCATAATTTCCTTTATTTTACGTATACAGTAGTATAGTGAATATTTATGTTATCATTATATATATATATGTGTATGATATTTTGTTTAAACTAATAATAATATTCTTGGTATCGGAGCTTTATAATTTAATTTAACTTTTTAACATTATTTACTGTTTATTTTATCTTATTCGCATTTATCTAAAAAAAAATTCTTGTGATATCTTGATTTTATTATAGTAAATTAAAATATGAGACAAAATATTTGAAACGCACAACATTAAAAGTAATTGTAAAATTTTCTATTTACCGTTTAAAATATATTTATAAAAAAATTGCTACGTCGTACACGTCTAAAGAGGCAAATCATATTATTTCCTCACCACGCGCAATTCTACTCCACTTTCACTGAAAAGGTAATATGTCATGGAGTAACTGTACCTTTGCACAACACATTCCGCCTATGATCGCAATATTATTATAGTATCTTGAAATTTGTCATTTTCGTTCTAGTTGCCAATCGTTATTATGAAAAAAAAAAAATTAATATCAACGCTGCCTTAATCGTATTTTAAAAAAAAAAATAATAATTTTTAATCTGTTATAAAACGGATGTTTTATAATTTAATTTATTTTTTTATGCTCAGTCACTTTGATACAATATTATGATCCCACATTCCCACCTATATTACGGCCGGTATCTACGCAATGAATGTGTTTGAACTATATATTTTATAATCGTATTCGTTTAGTGCATTATAGACACGTTTAAGTCCCTGGGGGCAACAAAAAATGAACGGTTTCTTATGTCAACTGCAATTACTATACAGCTATGTCTTTAAAGGAAATAGTCGTAAAGCTGTGCAAGCTTTTGATTGTATTTGTATTTTGTAGCAGTTTTATTCGTCATACGCAGTGATCCTTTCATCTTAGATAACTTCGCTAACGAAATAAACTAATAAACTCGTGAAAGTCAATATAATATATGTATAATGTATATATATAATATTTGCAATGCATTCGCTAGAATTTCCTGCTTCAAATAAAATTCAAAACGTTAGAGGAAATACTCATCAGCTGATATATATTTGTATTATATATACACAATATATAAATACATATACAATATATTATATAATATTATATACGTAATACGTATTGTATGTGTATAATATAACATAAAATATATTTTTATTCAATTTAATATAGTATACTTTATGTGTGTTATGCCTGCACAGAACCAGACTTTGTTTAGAAGTTTCTTTGATTTTATACATTTATTGTTTGAAATAAATAAACAAAATCTGATATAAACTTAAATTTATATATTATTAGGGTAATTTAAATGACAATAAAATATCCCTTTTATACAGTAAATTATTTAGTGGATAATTTTTTTGAAAATATTTATGTATCAAAATCAAAATCGAACGAGTAATTTTTAAGTTTTTTTTTACAAATGTATGTATTAAGCATAATAAGTCCAAAATAATATGTTTGGAAGATACGGTCATTTGAGGTCTATGGTAAATTGAAAACTTCAGTAGACAATTAATATTAATTTATCAAAATTAATAATTTATAAAAAATAGTCTACATATTATAAATATTAGATTTGGTGTAACATATATTTTATATTTTTGACAACTATTATCTTTAAAACAAATACTTAAATAGTTAAATAACTCAAAATCTACTCAAAAGAATTAAAAATAATAAAAATATCCACTAAATAGTTAGGTTAGGTTAGTAAAAAAGGGGGTTGTTATCTAAAAAACAGAAGTATTTATTACCACTGAATACTTTTTAAGTAGATAAAAACGTTTCAAAAATTTGAGTAAAAGGTTTTTAATTAGTATATTATTTAAAAGTTCCAAAAATCATAATTTGATAAATTCATGAAAAATTTGGGGAATCACTATGTACAATATTAACAGTATGCATAAGGGAAATATTTAAATTTCGAATAAAACAAATCAAATTGAAGTCAAATAAATGAACAACAAAATCGCTGTAACAACAACAACAATAATAATAATAAAGCATTAAACAAACATGATATATTTTTAGTCGCGATTTAAATTTCACCCCAAGCATATTTCTTTTATTAAAAACGTACGATGTTGATGCGAAAATAAATAATAACAATAATAATAACAGTAATGAAAAAAAGATATTCTAGGTATTTGGAACGTCTGTCGAGTATTTTAGGGTGAGACGAAAATAATATGTCTGTTGGTAGTATTATCTATATACCTACGCGATGAGAATGTCACGTTTTCGCGTGACCCGTTTACGTCGTTGGTGTGTGTACAAACCATCATCGTAGCGATAAAGACAAGCGATAGATTTGTGGTAAACAAAAGTGACATCGCGTAAAACAAATACGTCCCATTGTGTGTTTACTCTGTGAACTTATTATTCGGTTCCAAACATTTATATTATGAGAATATTATGCCACTTTTGTTGCTTCCATCTAAAGCCGGTATTACACTGTATAGTTCGTCAACAGCCGGTCGAAAAACATTTTCGTTTGATGTTTACCGACCTTTTTGTGGATCGGTATTGTTTTTCGATAGACCAATGTCAAACCAGTGTACTGCCGGCTTTCCGAATGCGAAAAGTATGTACGTCCACCCGCTCGCGTTTAATTTTTATTTATATTCGCAGAGTACAAGTACAGAGCTAGGATTTCAAATAATTATAAAACATTTTAATTGGACACTTAATGCAAAAGAAATAGTTTTTCAGTGAAATCGCTTTACAAAATTCAAAAAGTTCATTTCTAGTTACAGACGATACAATATATAGGTACAAAGTAGTTTATGAAAAACGATAGGAGTGTACCGAATAAAAAAAAAATTATATCATATTAGAATTTTCTACTCGATGAAGTATTTATTTACATCTAAATTAAGTTTCGAAAACGGTACATATACTCATAATATCATTTTACTTCAATATGTGTAATAACCAATATCAAAATATACGAAAACATTTATGCTATAATCATCAGATATGCAGAAATGTGCAAAAAAAAGTGATGTCATTAGTTTGAAACAGTTAGGTACGGTTCGTAAAAATTACTGACATAAATCAAAAACTATGAAAAGTAAAAAAATATATATATGATAAAATATATATGATCGTGTACTTTTGCACTAGCATCGGTATTGTGCGGCATTATTATTATATTTATTTGACAGCAATGATCGAAGAGCGAAATACTTACAATTGTTACTTTTTTCTTCTTATTATTTGTCTGCTGTTGAGCAATGCACCATATGTTACAAAAAAAATCCTATTTCTAGGAAAAGGAGTTACAGAAAACATTTGCACCAGCAGTGGTATAATCCATACGGTGCACAGTTCGACAGTATAGACTGGCCTTGCCTGTATAGGGTAGTCTGTAGTAGTGACCGGTCAAACATAAAGCATTGTTGTGGCTTTTAGTAATGTAATTTTGTATATTATATATACAGTGATGTATTCTAAAAATAATCGTAGAATATGCTTTTTTCGCACAGATATGGGACAATAGTAAAAATCTAGTCATTCTGTTAAAAAGCATGTTCTAAACTTATCTTAAATGTGTGTTTTCACATTTTTAATTTGGTTTTATGATTTTTATTTAGAAAAATACTACGGTAAATAAATAAATACATAATTATTCACGAAAAATACTACTATCAAAATTATTAGGTACTTTTCTAATAGTTATCTACTATTTAATTGGTATAATAAGGGCCGCAATAATTATTTCAAGTTGAAAACTAAAATTCAGAAACATTACAAAAAATCATTGATTCCCAAAATCTTCTAGTATTTACTAATTTCAGATAACTCGTTGGAATAACATTTAAGAATCATACATATAAGAAGTGCACCCTAAAATAACTGATCGCTTTGCGTGCACAAATAGGCCAGTATATTATAATTTATGATGTGTAATGTCTATGGGTAAAAAAGTAGGGTTTTGTTTTGGTACAAACAAAAAGTGACTTTTTACATTTTATGGCTCATAGAAATAATGTATAATATATTATATATTACACTAATTGGATGTTATTTTTGTTATGGGATAGAACAGACGACCTATTCTAATATACCACCCCATCACGGGTGCTATAAAACTACAATGATATAATATATATAACGCTATTTTATATCATATTATTTTTTATAGCTTATTTACGACAGAAAATAAAATAGTCGAAATAATATAAAAACTTGTTATCGTTCGTGACAATGGATACTCTATTTTATTAATAATCATCCAGTAGCTATCGTACTTGTATTTTGTTGTATAATGCGTATACATTAATTATATAACGGTCACTGCGGTGTAATGCTCGCGCATAAATATGCGATAAAGGTTTCACTTTTTATAAAAATAATTATACATTTACAGATTTATTAAAAATTATAAATTACATTGTAGTTACTCAACCATTCGATAAATTTTCTTTTGTGCAATATGCTTTGAATTTGTAATTAGTTTTTTTTATATTATATTATAACACAAGCTGATCTATCCATCTATCTCACCACAATTTTTTCATTTAACATTCAAATTCTGACTTTTGAAATTTTGAAATAGGTATACTTAAAGACCACATTTTAAAATTCTTGAGATTTCGTGTACTTTTAAAAAAAGTTCTGAGACGATACAAACCTCTGTTTTTAAAACGATAAATAACCCCCTTTGCACTGTAAATTATTTAGTGGATATTTTTCTAAAACATTTTGATGTGCCTAATTTATAATTTAAACATAATATAATAATATTTCAAATATTAAACGGTTTATTCTGATAATAAATGTAAAATAGTAGTATAGAAATATGAAATAAATGTATTATTGAATCTTTTGTTTATTATTATAAATTAATATAAATTACTAAAATTATCTACTCATCGTAACCTCCATAGTCTATACCTCCCAAACTCGTTATCATAAACTATTATAATTAATATCCTTAGTACACTGAATTAGATGAATCAAAAACTGCTCGTTTAAATTTTTATTCGCATAAGTCGAAATAATTTTCAGAAAAATTGTTCATAGTTGACAAGGGGCTATTAAATGAAAAATAGAAGTTTTCATTTTCGTCGATACTATCCTTTAGTAATAAAAAATAATACAAACATTTTGGTAAAAATATGGTTTTTGAATATATTAAAAAATTCTTAACATCAAATTTTGAGTAACTGCGTTACTCAAGAAAAAAAAGATAGTTAATATTCTTCACGCTTCATACATTCATCTTGTATAATATAATTTTTATTTAGTGGACTATATAATATGGACATTGGACGCAATAATAATAACATGTGCTTAAATATGCTGTGTTGAGTGTTTAGGTATTAAACATTATTGTATATTAGTATATTACTTATTATTATTATATCAATTAGGTGTAATATTATAGTTCTGGCGTCTAGACGAATAGACAATATCAGTTTATTATTATTGTTTTCGAGTGTAAAGAATATTTTTAGCTCTTAGATAATTACAAAACATAATTCTGCGCCCATCGATATCACATATTATACTGTTAAGCGTCTGAACAACAACCGCACGTGTTACTTGCACAAATGCATACTCACTGTAATACACACGACATGATTGGATTAACGTTAACAATTTCGACGTGGTGTGTAATCAAACGGATCAATTATGTTTATTATATATATATATATATATATGTATATATATTGTGATTTGTGATGGGGAAGAAAATTAAATGCGTTTATTGGACACAATAGGCTGAGACGTAAATAATATAATTGTAATACGACGAGTACCTACATGGACAAAAAATATCATTATTTTTATTTTATTTTTCCAATCAACAACGATATATTGACATATTGTTATAACTTATAACACATAAGTTTAAAAAATTTCAAGTGTATTTCAGTAGACGTTAAACAAAAAAATTTTATTTAAAGTTAATCTCATTCGATAATTTGTTGTGGATGGTACTTCGGTCAAATAGATTTTAGTTTTTAAAATGAATTTGAATTTATTTACAATAAATATTACTTAATTATGTATTCAATCAGAGCGATTTTCGATGTTCCATTAACTATTTGTATCTACAATAAAGGAAATAAACATCATTGATACTTCATCAAAATGCATTAACGAATCAGAATCCATTTTCAAAATTAAAATTCATCAAAACTAAAATCCTATAGACAGTTTTGTGGGGCGATATCACACTTTTGACCTAATGTGCCTGCAGCGAATTACCGATTAAAAATAACACACCAATATACCATTCACGTAATCGAATGGTGATACAAAATTCAAAACAAACACACACTAATTTACATTTATTAATTTATGTATTATACTCGTCACAATATCAGTGAGATGTCACCATAAAGTCCAACTAGAAAATATTTTTATATCAACATATTATAAATGTCCCTATAATATATTTCTCATTAAAATGTGATTGACTCCATTCCATGCAACGTCGTTTAAAAATGAGCCTAACATTATATTTAAGGTTTATCAGAAAATGTTGAATATAATTTAGTTATTTAGTAGGTATATTAAACTATTTAACAAAATTAGAGGTTTCTAAAAAATATATTTTTCTTTATTATTCTATGCATCACCATTACACTCGCTAATTTTGGTTAGTGATCTGACGTTATTTGTCTAATAAATCTAAATTTTGTAATACAATAAAATTGATATCATAAAATAGCATTCTAATCCTTATGACTTTGTGTGATCGTATTAGTTTTGTGATAACATTTAACTTAATAACTAATTAGGAATTACATGGTATTCAATTTATTATTATATATGTGAAAATATTTGCTTTGTTTTTTTACGAGTAAAATAATTTACAGAAGATAACATTTTTTCTAGGTATCATAACACTAATAGCGTTGTGTTCTTGTGTAATATAAGACGAATACCGGAACTTTTTTTATAGCAAAAATTGTATCCACATTTTTTATTTTTTTTTCCTTTAATCCACCCCTTATCATAATAATATGTAAAATTGTAACTCAATAATTTTTATAAGAATATTTTGTAAAGAGATACATACGTGTGTCATATATTTCAAAATTTCTTTTGTCTTTTTTTGTTGCTCCAAATTCCATGATTCATTTACATTCTTCTTATCAATTAGTAGTCACTCTATATTAACATCGATTTTACTACATAGAAGTTAGAACACGCAAAATACGATTGAAATTTCAATCGGCTTTGCAAAGTAATGCGAAGTACTTGCCCAATCATATTGTCAATAGATACACAACAAAGTTGAGCGTTCAAATTCGTACCTTAAGAATTGATCAAAGTAGTCAAACAGTCAATAGTTATGGTCTATAGAGCACAATACGTTGAAAACAAAGTTTTTCTCTTACTCATTTCGACAAAATTGTGCTGATGATGATGGATGGTCCGAAATCATTTTATTAGTACCTAGTTTTAGTTACTTTTCAACCAGAATATAGTGTGAATATAAAATAATATATGTTTAATAATGCAACGAACCAAATCATTTCTATAGGGTATTAACAAATCATTCCCATCGCTTTCGGACGTTAAATAATATATTATATTATAATATGCTGCAACAGCGCAAATAAGGAAAAGCTCAGGGGGCTGAGTTTAAGCATTAAAAGTATATCTTATTTGAATAATATGTAACCTCTCAGGATTTTATCGAGATGTTTTCTGAATTCAAATTATTTTACAAAACTTAAAAGTTTTCAAAGCACAATACATACTTAATTCACAAACAAGTCATTAATTTATTTTACGATAAATTATGTTAACAAAAATACAAGCTAAAAAAGAAAATAAATATTTTATACTGTTGTATATAAGCTGTAAATTGTTGTTTTATGTTTACACAGCACATGTGAATGACGTATACTAGGTATAGTGTTAGAAAAAATAACAAATTTTTAAATATTTGAAAAATAATAAGCATATTAAAAAAAAAAAATGTTTTATAAGTCGAATATTATTGTACGAGTACCTATCAGTATTTTTTTAACGTGGCTTATGAGTTTGGAAAGTTTGGTCTGTCCCGTTCTTTATATTTAGGTTAATTAATCAAATACACATTATAGACTATAGTGTTATTTTATGATATTATATTAGATTCTGAGCGACACGATGAATATATTGATTATATAGAGAAATGTACTGAGAAATTGTTTTATTTTGTAGGTATACACGATAAATAGTCGAAAAAAATCGATTATCAACTTATCGACTTAGATGGTAGTTTTGGATAAAAAATTGGATCTATGTGGTACTTTAAAGAGCTCGAAATTAAAATTTCTCAGTATTTTTTTTTTTTTTTAATTAGAAAAACCAAACAAAAAATTGGAATTTTTAAAAAATCTGTGTTGTATAACTATATGGCTACCTTGAAACGTAATAAATTTAATCTTTACCTAGTTTAATGCGGTTCGTAATAGTCAAAGTTATCGAAACATAAAAACAATAAAAACAGCTATAAAAGTCAAAAGTCAATTATATATATATAACATTTTATACACAGTACCTACTTGCAGCACAATGCACTAGCTGCATAGATATCATAAGAGGACGATAACGTTCTAATAATTTTTTTTTATTATTATTTTCATATAAAAAACTATTGATTATTTTAATTAATAACTTATCACTTTAATATAGCTATATCAAAAAAACCTATCATTAAATATACTTAATGAATAGTTATAAAGGCTGAAAGACTGTTTCCTCTTAGAATCGATTTACGTATACAATAATGTATCATTGAATAAAAATTTTACACGTTCATAGTAGTGTCCCATTTAACACCTAATGTACAGCAGAACGGTACCCACTTGCTCATCTTTTTTTTGACGATGATAAGACATAGCAAATACATGAGAAGTTTGTTTGCTAAAACTACTCGTACCTATATGTTTTATTTTATTACAAATATTTATGTTGTAATATTATTATCTATTACCTATACTATCGAGTATAAGAATAATGGAGTAAGATTCGGAAACTTTTTACCAAAAACCGTGATCCTAATGGTGATAAACAATACTATATTAAACATTTAAACGAAACATTATTATTTCATTACATTGGTCGAAAGAAAAATTACGAATTCGCTTTTTTCGGTTGGTGCACTGCAATCGCATAAATATGACGTATAGAACGTTAAAGAATGTTTTCAGGTAGGTAAAAAGGGTTTAAAAGCGTCGAATGTCAGAATCCTTTGAAACGGGAGAACCATGAAAAACCGCGCTATAACAATAATAATAATAATATAATAAAACGGCCGGTGGGATGGATGGGATAAAAGTACAAGCCATTAATGCCGGCCACCGACTTCCGAGGCGACGGCGTGATGATGTCATAGTCGTAATGGAAAAATTCTTATGGATTCCGGTCGACGTGCGGACTGTGTTTTTTTTCTGACCTATCTGCACTACGTATTTCCATTGTGCCTCGAATATACTGTACATATAGGTGCACGTACAATAAGGGTAGAATTCCGCCGATCCCGGGCCCGGGAACCATCCCACTACCCACAATCGTGGAGTGGCACAACACCAGAAATGTGTGTACGCTGCAAACGGTTTTCTATATTATTTTATCGTCAAATGTGCTGCACTATAATAATACACATAACGTGTGAGTGGTATACATAAGAAACGTCCTGTGGAGATTCAAACTTCTGTTTTTCAAATTACAGCCCCCTTCTCGATGTAAATTATTTATCGGATAGTTTTTCTACAGAACGCATTAATGCATAAAAACTAAAAATTTAACAAATCGTTTTTGAGTTACCTATTTAATCTTGACTCTTGAGTATTATAAATCCACATGATAATGGGTTTGGAAGATATTATGTAAGTTAGGCGATTTAAAAATGTTGTAGTAATTAATATTAATATCTATTGAAATTTATAATTCGTAAAGATCTAATATTACATAATATATTTTATGTACTTTTATTATTTATTTTGTAAAATCGTTTTAAAGAAAGAGGTAATAGGTATCTTTAATATATAAAAATTGAAAATTGATTCACTCGAACTTTTAATTAGGTTCATCAAAATTTTCAATAAATTTATAAACTAAATAATTTTTATTGATTACAACAATTGCCTAATTTTGAAGGTAAAGTAGACAATAATTGTTTTTTTCACTATTTAATATTTATACAAATTTGTTTTATAATACTATGGTCAAGTACTCATCAGTTTCAAAATTTTATTTAAATACAATATTTAATTTATTTTAATATTACTTTTATTTTTTTAACGATATACCACAATAATTAGTTTTTCTCTATGTAATAAATCATATAAGATTACGAAAATTATGATCAATTAATAAGTGTTCATATTATACTAAGAATATTTTGGTGGTGAGTTACATCTTTTCAAATAAAGACAGGTATCATATTAAACGAGTATATTTTATCTTTTTCTTTAATTTAAAGTGTCTTTTTATCTATCCATTCAAATAAAATGCTTATCTGAGATAAATTATATAGATTTTTGTGACAAAATGTACTATTTTATTTTTGTAAAATATTTGTGGGGTTGGTATTTTATATTACCTTTTCTAAGCAATAACCCTGGCTTATTTATTCAAACTTTTGAGTTCTTATACCTCTTGTATATTATATCTTACTTAAATTATTTTGCGATAACCTATATTGTTCATTCACTGTTAACAAGTAACAACGCGATTTATAGTCGTATTTAATACATGTCATATGGGTTTTCATTTTTATATGTAAACAAATTGAAACTCTAATATTATATATTATTACATTTACAGCAGAAATGTTTTTTTATAAATTCTGAAAGTTTTAAATTATCTTTATAAATGTTTTGAGATTGAGATTTATCTATTATTTTATCTAAATAATTGTCAAGTTACTTGTATAACACTGATTGCGACATTACAATCTTTAACACAACATTACATTACACACCACTGTACTGTATAAATTGTACTTACAAAACACACGATGTTAAATTTGATTGTAATATTCGCGATGTATTTGTACAATTCCTTCAATTACTAATGTAATATGAGTAATAACAATATAATATTAAAATCGATCACACAAGCGTGCGCAAGGACGCTGCGAACAGTGCTGTCATTGAATCTGACAATTTATATTAAATTTATGGGACTTGCAATTATTTGTTTATAACAGTTACATAGTATATACTGCGAATAATTTAAAATCATTGAATAATATTGAATTTAAAATAAAATAAAAATAAGGATTTTCAATGCTGATTGTTAATAAAATGAAAAATAATAAAATCAATGCGATGATCTAAAAAATAGTCTTGTGTCTTATACATTATCTATATTATTCTATGTCTGTAATAAATTTATTTATACCTATGTTAATATTAAATTAAATTTTATTCGATTTCAATATATGCGAATAATAGACGAGTAGATAAATTATTTTTACTTTGCGTTTGTGGTCAGGTTAGGTTATCGAGAGTTATTTAGTTGTATGTTGTTTGTCTGCTATAATAATACATCTGATTAGCTAAAAATTTAGCGTTGTTGTACCAGACAAAAAATCCTCCGCACATTTATAACCGATCATTAATTACATGAATTATGATTATTGTGTTACTATTTTGCTACGCCGCGATAAGTAGGTAAATCATACCTATTAATTATTTTATGGATGAAATAATCTTGACATGGTAATAAATGACTAGATATTATTATCGAGGGCTGCATAGACATACTGTTATCAACAACTGCTGACTTTGTAAACACATTGACTGTAACATATTATAACATTATACTTCATGTCTAATGATATACGAGTATTTTACTGTATACATAATACGGTTCACTACACTTCACGTGGAGTTTACATTATATTATGACGATTGTCGATTCACGTGTTCTCCACCGTCTTATCAATTTCTGATTTTTAGGATTTTCAAGCATAACATTTTAAATACTTATAAAATACGGAAATTTGTTTCCTGGGATGATTTCAACTTTTTATTCAAAACATGGGAACTTTTTTGTATAAAAATTGTTGATTTCTTATGCATTATCAAAATCAAAATTCAAACAATTTAATTGATTTTTGAATTATTTTATAAAAATCCTAATAAAATTGTATGTTAGAATAACAGTACATTATTGAAAATTCATACATGGATGTGTATATTAATGTTTTTTTTTTTTATATCGTTGAAAGCGCTGTACATCAAAGAAGAAACAACATACTTATAATTAAATTTATTTGAAATAAAGAATTATCTATTAACGATAAAAAATATATACGTAGATATCAATAATGCTTTAACCTAACTTAACACAAACGACTAATTGATTAATAACACACTTGTTTTTAATCAGATTAGTTCATATAATAAACACAAAAAATAAGTATAAATTATAATTTTAAAATATTGAGATATTTATAACCACTCTAATGTAAAAACTAATGTTAATATCACACACCT
Source organism: Aphis gossypii (assembly GCF_020184175.1). Lineage (NCBI taxonomy): Eukaryota > Metazoa > Arthropoda > Insecta > Hemiptera > Aphididae > Aphis > Aphis gossypii. The sequence continues at coordinate 39,710,190 of NC_065533.1, forward strand.
TTTGGGATTTTAAAATTCTTAAAAATCATCTAAGTTATTTATTGATGAAGTGATAAACAATCGGGTATATGTTTTATATAAATCCTATAGCGAAATATTATGATATTCATACGGGACATCATACTTATGAAATTCCATCAAAAATATATGTTTTTGAAAGTACAATATCTGAGTATGCACGGACCTAGTTGGTAACGACGAAATAATGAAGGTAGGAATGTTTTCCACCTTGTGCTTTGGGCGAATAATATGAAATATAATACCATTTGAACGTGTGAAAATAATAAAAACAAATTACTGGCCCAGTGGTCGACCATATAATATATAAAATAAAATAAAATAAATAAATAAATAAATTAAGTATATATTACATATAGGTACTATATTATGTGAGACAGCGGGGGGTAATATAATATGGACATGTGGTCGTAACAATTTTATAAAATAAATCGTATAAAGCATTTTTACACCGCTGTAAAATAATAAAGTACTGATACTTTTCAACGAACTTCAATTCGAAAATCGAAACTGCAGCACAATACACGAGTTATAGGTTACATAATATAACTCGTGTATTGTGTTAAATTTATATTGTCACGGTTACTGGGTGAGTTGAATTAGGCTTTCGAGTCAACCGTACTCACTTCTACGACTTAATAATAATAATTAATACTATAGAACCGATCGATTCATTTAAATTTAACTGCTTGAATACACTAGATGACATTGAGGTCATAATGTATAGGTATTTTCGAATTTATAAATGGGATAAAATTAAACTAACTATATTTCATGATATTGTCTAGGAAAAAAATATATAAAATAGAACTATAAATAGGTTTATTTTAGCTTGAATGTTCATCTCAGTTAATGAGCTTTTCGGTGTAGGACGCAAGTAGGTACATGGTAGAGGATTGGATACAGCGCTTTTTGTACATTTGGGTTTAAGCGTAATAACTTCATGATCAAATCGGCTTAGTTCTCGTCCTGGGAAAAACGTATAGTAAATAAAAACAACACAGATTTTTAACACGGTAGAGTAAGTGATCCCGCACACGTTTAAAAAAAATTACTTACAAATAGTGTCACAAGTATATTTTTTGCTTAATTATTCCGGGGACAAAAGTTGGATCCATGCAACCATGCCTAAAAAAACCTTGTCAGCAAACCAAAAACTATCTAAAAGTGAAATTCCTAATCAAATTCTTTAGGTATGTGGTTTTGTACAACGACCAAAAATTCACTCTCTCATTTATAAGAAATATAAATTGGACATGGACGCACCTAGAATAAGATTTAGATCAATGGTTTTTTAATCATTTTTTATTCATGGAACCGTTAGGTGTTTTATAAAAATCCCGGAGTACAGCACCCTACAATATACTATTATGCGTGTATGAATTTTTTATATTTCCAATAATTTTGAGGTACATCTAAGGCCAGTTCACAAAACAATGGTGTTCCGTGGCATACCGGTTGAGAATCGCTGATTTAGATAGATAATTTAGTACTTAGGTACATCGGTGCCTATATATTGTGATGTAATGTGTTAAAAATAAAGAAGAAGCACACTGTTCGATAAATAAGAAAAAAATTTAATGAATACATCGATTTTTACTAATCTCGGTTTGAATACAGTTATTAAAAACTTGAGTCGAATTAGGTCAGACGCTCAAGTGTGTCAGTCAGTGTATACTGTAATACTGTATAGTATACATGATAAAATGGCGAATGCATATTATAATGAATAGAAAACAACAATACTTCCCGGAACAGCTAAGCTGTACACCGCAGCGCCGCCGCGGCCGTCGAGTTGAATTGTACGCTGATCGTTACACCTTTTGTGTAGGACGTGAAGTAGCAAGAATAATGTTTAAAAATACGTAATGTAAAAATATTGTTAACCACCGTTAGTTTTCGCAGTAGATGACGTCAAAAAGAACAAATTGTAATCAAAAGTCAATATAGATAAATGCAATTACATTATGAGGATAGTACCCAAAGGATATGGAAATTACATTAAAAATTAAATCACATCATATACAGGGTGATTTTTTTTTATCAAACAACACTCATTATTTCAAAAAGTATAGACTTTTTTCAAATTTTTTTCTTTTCAAACTTTAAGGTCCATACTGTTTTGGAATTGTAGAACTCTTCCTTATTTTCACCCTTATATTTATTAAAAAAAAACAACTATCAACTTTTGATTCTCAAATGACAACCTATACTTAAAATGTCATAAATTAATATGATTATATTTTTTATGAATTATCACATTCAAATTTTCATTTTTTGTTAATCCGTTGATGAGATATAGCTTCTCAAAGTTAGGTAGTTTTGGGAAGTGTTAGAAGTCGTCAGTTAATAATTAGTAATAATTAATAATATTAGTCCAATTAATAATTATAATTATATGATAATTTGATAATAAGGTATATGGGATAGGTAGTAACAGATACAAATATTATCACCACTCTCCACTACACCATGGGGTCGAAGATATCGAATTCATTAGGTATTATAGCTACTGGATTTTACAAATAAAAATCCCAGATATGACGATGTTAATAAGTATTGATGTTTAACACCTAAAAACCTTCTAAAACCAACGAACTTTGAGCAGCTATAACTCGCCGACGGATCATCAAAAGTTAAAAATTGTAACATAAAAATTCATGAAAAAAAATAGCTTTATTAATTTATGAAATCATTAATATAAGTTGCCATTTGAAAATCAAAAGTTGATAGTTTTTTAACTATTAAATTTAAGGGTGGAAATAAATTAAAATATTATACAGTTGTATAAAAACATGTATCTAGAAATTTGAAAAAAAAATCTATACTTTTTGAAATAATAAGTGCTGTTTGATAAAACAAATCACCCTGCATATTGCAGATCATAGATTGTAATTTATTTGAAAGGAATAGCTAATCGTTGATATAAGATATTAAACATATATAATAAATACGGCATTCCTATCTTCACTCTAAGCAATCAACATTACAGAGATAGAGAGAGATAAACGATAAACTAACATTTAAAAATAAGAAAAAATATATATACCTATTATTATGTATTATAACGATGTTGCGATTAACAATGGTAATTGTAGTCATGTAAACTTGTAGACTTTTATATGATAACGCAGCATCCAAAAGTTTAATATCAATGTAGTTTAATATATCAGTGATAAATATTATCCATTAATGATCAATGCATATCCGGATGACCTTGGAGCGTAGATTAGTCTGTATATTTATGAAATCGCACGTATAGGTACTGCTACATAATTACACTTCAATTGTCTGTGCTCCGAGCGTGTAATTATTTATTATTGATTATCCATCGACTCAGTCTGCGAATATTATTATGTACCTATACACGTGACGTGTCCAAATGATAAACGAACTATGTAGTTAGAATAATGCTATAATAATATGTACTTTACAATACTGTACAGGTTAACTATATTATCAGTATTGACTTAACATTACACTTTTAAATTGGAATAAAAATATACGAATTACATATTTAAACATTATGTATTTTAAAAATGTTATTTACATTTTATGTTTATAAAGAAAATGTTGAAAAACAATTTTAATTTATGAGCATTTTAAGTTAATTATTATGAAATACAAAAAACAAAAATAACAAAATATTTGTTCTTTAAAATGGCCGAGTTTTGGATTTTATAAAATTTTTCGATAGTTTTCTTCGCATTTAGAGAAATTTTAAAAGAGAATAAAAAAAACGACCTATTTAAAATACACCGGACAAGATAAAAGTTTTCAATTGGAAGATAGGTCGATAGGTCACGTGAAACTTTCAGGTCACTCGTTCGACATAGGAAAAAACAACATCGACAAAACTAAAAAAAAAAAAACGAATACGTCATTGGGCAATATTAAAACCAATACATTTTTCGCGCTTTACCGTTCACGCTCAGTACATATCTAAAAAATATAAAAGTCTGAAAATGACGTAATATAATATATTATATGGGAGAGCTTAAACGATTCCGTGTGGAAACACTAAAATTAAATAATCGACCTTATAAAAAGAAATCTTTTACGATAGATATTATATACGACGTCGATCCTTCTGTGTACCTACTTAATAACATTGGGCTTAGATTAATGCCCGTGTTATAGGTATAACATAATAATAATAATATACTGAGATTGTCGCGGGTGTGATGTTCCTACCTGCACGTGTGCTTATTAATATTATACGAGGGATCAAAGTTTGTTGTTTTGTTTTTTTTTTTACTTATTATTGTTAAGGGAGCTATAAATTAATTTCACGACTTTACAAATGAAATATTTAAAAGTTTTTAATGCATATTCGCATATTATCTAGAGATTTTTTGCCTTTGAGGGCTCATCAGTCATTATACCTTATCCATAGATTTTTTAGTAAATACTTGATTACTTTAGCTTATATTTGGCGATAAAAATATAAAATATATATATAAGTATGTGTAAATGTTTTACAATAGTTATGTAATTATAAATAACTGTAAGTTATCATTAAGGACATTGATCTAAGATAAAAATCTTGTAAGTTATGTCATGAGTTATGATCAACAATATAGTATAACCTATAGGTGTAATATGTATTTATTTATATATTCCTTATAATCATACCTATAGATAAATTAATTGTATAAACCATAGAAAAATAATATTATAATATTTATCTAATTTAAAGTTTTAAACATTTTAAATAAATTTCCTTTAATTTTCAATGTAAACACATGAAAATCCGTTGCATATTTTTAGTGTCGTTTAAAATAATGTTTTTGCATTTCTAAGTATACAATATACATACTGCGTGCACCTTTAATAAGTGTACTTAGGCTTGTGTATTGCATTTAAGTTCAAGTCTTATATTCATTATAAATTGTATAATACAGTCGACTCTTGATAACTCGAAATTCAAGGGGAAAAAAATTCGAGTTATCAAAAACTTTTAAAAAGTATGTTTTTATTTTTAAATAATTTTTACATTTAAAAATGTAATTTATTAATTTATTAATTTTAAATTATAGATTTTTAAAATAACATCTTAATTTTTTTTATTTCTGAAGACAATGTACTCGTTGAAATTACAAGATCTTTGGGAATTTCAGGTTTTTTTCTTTTCACCTTTTCCAATAATTTAAGCAAGTTCATTTTTTGTAAATGATAATGTTGTTAATTTTGAACCATAACAACCACTGTATTATTAACACTGTTACACACACGATAAATTATTAAACAAACAGACGACATAAAACTAAACCGAAATCTGTTGTATGAAGTTACCAAGGTTTAAGTTACAAATACTTAGTTAACGGTCAAGTTTTACAAAACAAATCATAAATGAAAAATAATCGCCTTGATAAACTATTTTTAGCACTAAATTTGGATACAAAATTAGAGGTATCAAAAATTTGTCATGTTAATTTCCGAGTTAACAAGATTATTTAAACAATAAGTGTTATTTTTATTTGAAGGGTAATATTAATTATTCGAGATATCGAGAATTTCGAGTTATCAAGGTTCGAGTTATCGAGATTTGACTGTATTATCTTAATTATGTATACATTGTACCTACCTAATAATAATAATAATTAATAATAATATATTAAAATGTGTAGACTGTTATTGTTCAACAACGCAATAATTGTTTTAATCGTCCTTATCCACTTTCAAGTTTGTTAAACATTGTTAAACGGTTATATTTTTTGCTGAACCTATGTCGGTACAATATTTTATTATGATAATACATCACCCGATAACCTGAAAGTATAGTATTGTGAAACATATTATTGTAATAATAGGTATATGAAGACTACGTAATTCTGTCAATAAATAAGTTCTCTCATAATATGCACAATGGAAAATATACTCGAGAAAATAAATTACGTTATATATCGATACCATATTATATAAGTATTTTCAAAAATAAATTATGCATCGCGTATTATAATATCATGATATTATTACTGTATTCATCAGTGTCACAAATGTTCGCATTTGCGATGCAACACCGGTATATACATATTATTCAACACAATTTACGTCCTATACATACATTCAAAAAAACGATTATAATGTTATTATTTCCCACCGACGCGCCGCACACTTTCAACGCCAATAAAATATTGTATTATAATATTATTCTTCGATTTTCAAAAATAGGTTATTCTTTAGTCACGAATTGTGATGACACGTCGATTTTAAAATAGAAATATAGTCGTTCACACACGCACACACGCACACGCACATACATAAAAAACTTCGAGGTAACTTCCTTCGCGTAAAAAAAGCGAATATATAGTAATCACCCATAAACAGGGTTTCCACCTTGGTTTTTTCGTTTCCGGCCTGCATAAAAATACCTCGGAAAACGTTGAATTATTATTATCATTATTATTTATTATATTGGCGCTCGCAAGAGAAATATTCTAAGAAAATTTCATTCGTTGGTTCCGGGTTTGTCTAAAAGTTACCTAATTACAAACATAAAATATACAAAGTGATTATTTTATCACTAATCAGTACATTCATCAGTATGTATATTCATTTTTGTAAACATTTTTTCTTGCCGAGTACATACAGAGTCATTACAGCAACACATAATAATTTAAAAAATTAATCTTACCATTTTTCATCGTTATCAAGAAAATTAACTTAGTTAAAATATTGTGCTATATTAAATTCAAGTATTGTAAAAAAAAAAATCAATGTTTTTCAGAATCACATAAATAAACCAAGGAAATGACTTAATAATAAAAGAGAATTATAGAATGTGATACTAGGTAATTCACGAAGCATGCTCACTTTTTTCATTTAATAATGCATTTATTAAAATATTCGGATCTAAGAATTTTTAAATGTACAATATTAAACTTCAAATCCATATTTTCAGACACCAAAAATTTTTGTATTACTTAAAGAGAGTGCTGTGGTGATACTATCTTCACTTATTTGTATGAGAATTCCCCTTTTTTACTATAAATTAATGAGTAAATAACTTTATTGAAAATGTTGGTACATCAAATTCAAAATTCGAAAAAAGTAGTTTCTTGATTATAATTTATAAACATTAAAACATATTTAAAGTAATTAAAAATAATATGATTGTCTTTAAAAATTATTTTAAAAACATATACGTATATACGTTTTAATCTGTTATAATTCAGTCATTTTTATTTATATTTACTTTATTTATACTTTTTTATTTATTTATTTTCTTAAATAGGCCATAGAAATTTATGAAAAAATCATTGTTAGTCAGAAAAAATCTTGAAAATTTAATACGAGGTTTCTTACATATTTGCTTACAGCAATCGAAACAGTATCGAGTATACTTTTTACAATTATAAGTGTTCAAAGTTTAAAGTTTAAATATTTATGAAATTCGACTAAATCACAAAAATATGTAAATTATTTTATGATTAAAAATGCATAACTTTTTAAAATTGAACATCTTATGCTTAACACCCGAAATAATAATAATAATAATAAAAATATTTGCATAAATTGTTAATGATTAATTGAAATTCAAATGTTAACGATATTAAATATTCATACCCAAAACAACGATTTCTCCATAAATCGTATTTATAGTAATTTAAAAATATTGAAAATACATAACAAGGTTATTTTTTATACGTATTTGAGTTTAAATTTTTGACAAAATTGAATATTTATTTTATTTTTATTTGATAATATATATACCACTAAACTACTCACACGGTTCTAGTTTTCGTTGATATTGACTTCAAACGTAGAGTGACGATTCCTTGGTTGGGTAGCACAACATGATGAAAAGACGTATTTAGTGTGTGCCTTTTCACCGTTCCATCACGTCACGTCTAGAATCGTCTCCAAACTACATTATTGAGACGGATCGTAATGAAACGGATCTGGTGTGCGCGCTGCGTAAAGCATTTACGTTGATATCAACCATATTATACAAAATAATATTATGATAGTTACTTTTTAATAAATTCAATTTGTTTTTAGTAAAAATTAATTCAACCGATCGTACAAGTAATAAAAAAATAATAATAAGTGAATTACAAATAGCTGTATAAATATATAAAAAAAATATCCTTAGAAATATAGTCTGATAAACCGCTTTCGTTCAAAATCGTCTTTCGTTATATACAATTATTTATCAATGACATAACACCTGTAATTACATAAAAGTGAGTTTTTCGATTTTTTTTTTTAATGTCAATGTATACTATAAATAAAAATTTAAACTAGTAGTTTCTGAATTATTTAAATGTATTGTACTAGAGAATATTCCATCAAATTTATTTATATTTTATTTGATAATATAGTATTAAGAATTATTTTCTTTTGTAGGTACACGATGTTTGATCACTCAAAAGCTACTTGTTTAAATCTTTATTTAGACTTATTAACATTTTTAAAACATTTATACATACCTACTTATGTACTTAACAATACATATTACAAAAAGTGGTATTCATTTAAAAAAATAATAAGTTTGTATCGTCACAGCACACAAATCAAAGTATCTGAAAATATGACCTAAGAGTATTACAGGACATAATTGAACTTAATAATATCAAATTCAGCATTTAAATTCATGCATTATAGAAAGAAAGCATATTTGGTGATACATTATATAGGTATATATATAGTGTATTATTTGCATATTATGTGTTTTAAATGTTATATATATGCCTAAAAATATAAATGCACATTGGTCCCGTAATTGTATATAGGTACTAATTCGTGGTATGTGTAAGCAATATACTTGATAAAAATTACAACGGATTTATCATACCATGGTTGGAATTGGAAATGCGATAGGATGCGCAGGTATATAAATATACTACCTACCAGCTACCTTGGTCTGGAATTCTGATTACATGAAATTCAACGAAACTGAAATGACACATGAAAATGTAAAAAATAAAAATAATAAAATAAGAACGTGAAATATAATTTAAATATTCGAATACGAACTTCATTTTCTCATCGTGTTTCGAAATAAATATATTATAAATTTATAATATTATTTCGATGTTTTTAGATTGAAAAAATAATATTTTCACTCAGTACTACATTTTGAATTTATCGGATTGGATATAGATTCACTATATATATATATGTGTGTATTTCTCGTCGTTAATTTCAACCTATTGTAACCTAAATGCTAGAAGTAAGAGTAAGAGTAGTTAAAAATTTGCATTATTGAGGGTAACTAGTTATAGGTTAATAAAATATGATGAAAAACTTAAAACTAAATAAAAACAATTTGAAATCTAAACAAACTTCCTTCAAATAGTTTAATTTTCATTATTCCTCAAATTCAATTTGACTAGCATTGGTTCATTTTTTTTTTTTTTTGTTTTTTTTTAGGCGGTCAGGCAGCTTATATATCCCTAAGTTTCTAATACACTTTATAATATGTTTTTCGATATTGATATTTTAGTAATTTATTTTATTATTTATTTTATTTTATTTAGTACTACATAAATTTATAATGATACATTACTGTATTCTGTGAATAGGGTTATGCTATAAATAGGTAATATTTGAATAGGTATATATCTTAAATAAATCTAAATATTTTGAAAATATTATTGCATAAAATGAAATGTATAATATGCATACAAGTTTTAAGTTCCACAAATAATGTTTTTAAATTATAGCAAAATAATATAAAATATTATTATTTATTGTTTAAATATGTAATTTAATACCAATTTTAACATAAAACGTTTGTACAAATAGACGTTGTTAAAAATTGTTTTATATTTTTTAGTTCCGATATGAATTACTTTAGGGGAATATTATATTAAAATTTTAAAATTAGGTTAGGTTTTAAAATTGAAAATTTCATACATTTTTTAAATTTTTTACTGTAAATATACAATACTAGTAATTTGTGTTTAGGAAAAATGTAAGCTTCAAATGCATAAAAAAGTTCGTTTTTGAATAACCTACCAAAAATAAAATAAAAAATACATTTTTCCGAAAAATAAAAAGTGTTCGTATTTATTTAACTTATTTTATTCTGACTATGAAAAAAAGTACTAAATGATTTTTACTTTTGACCCCTCTCCCCTCCTCCTCATAATATTAACCAAGTATAATTTCGTATCAGAAACCACCACTAAAATTGAAAATCTAAGCAATTTTACTAATTCAAAAAGTATTTACGTAGGTACACACAAAAAAAAAACATCGTTGTAAAATTAATACATTTATTATTCCACTTAGAATATAAAATATGATATTATATAGTTATTGCGCTCAAGTGTTGTGTAATTTGTTTTCTATGTTAACCTATAAACAGTATAAACAGTAAAATTACATAATTATGTTGTGTTACGATTTACTATAATTATTTAATCACTTTTGATTTTGACTGGTTAAAGCCATACAGTAGTGATTCAATTATCCGGTAGGTGGTAGTACTACATATAACGTGATTACTAATTTTAGTAAAAGATCGATTAATTATTACCATGACATAATATTAAGACCTGGTTTAGGTTTTTGTTCCTATGTAAACGGTTGATTTTATAAGCCATTGAACACATTAAGACGTAGGATTCAGTGTATAATGTACAAAATTATTAATACAATACCGTTCCAAATGTGTATGACAAAACAAAAAGACAACCATTAATATTATCGTAATCATGAACGTGAATGTTTGCATTATTATAAAATAAAAATACTACTTAATAATATAAAGGTCTTCTATTTCTGGGTGTGGGTCGTAATAACAAATGTGTGACGAAATAATATGTTTGTGAAAAAGGTATATAATTTAATGTTATGTCAATAGGAAAAACACAAAATAAGAATATTATTCAAACGAATAACAAAAATTATAATATTATGACGAAAAATATGTCATATATTATTGATTGCATGATAATATGATATACGTAATTGCGATTCGAAATATTTCAAACAGTTGACGACTTATCGTTCCCTTTTTATTAGCCCGCGCGTGTGTCTAGAAACTATAGGTTCGTGTTCCATGTTAATATGGTATTTTTCATTATAAATATGTAAATATTGATCTTTGACTTCTAGCGTAACAGGTTATCACGAATATGTTTTGTAATTCGGACTCGTCGAATACGAAATACATGCAAGGAAAAATCAGAATATTGAATAGCCAAGTACGTAGGTTAGGTCAGGTACATATACATAGGTATATGTTTTTGTCCAAATATATTTGAAGAATAAATAAATAATATACGTATCAACACGTCTTTAATTTAGAGAAGAATTTCATTTTATTATTATTTTTTTTTATGACTGATTATTTTGTTGGGTAGAACTGTAGAAAGAGTGCTTACCTCATATCTGGTTTTATACTCGCTCATTTACGGCAGGAAAATCGTGTGTCGATTGTAGTATACCTACTTGAGAGGTTAAATTTTGATTTTTCTCACGTTTTCATATAACTTAGGGTAGCTTATATAGAACATAGTGTAAAGGTGAAACTGCTGAAACAACGTTCCGATTTATGAGTTTATGGCACAACAGTTTTATTTTATTTTTAAATTTTTAAATCAGTTTTGGTTTTTGTCATGATTTTTTAAAACATCAATGCTATAATTATAAAGTCTTGAAACTCTCGCCGATTATAAATAATTGTGATTTATAATTTGATAAATTATCGTTTTAACATTTTTATCGCGTTTCTAGATGAATCGTTGTCGTATATACGTGATTGCAACAATCCTGCATAATGGATATTTTAAGGTTTGATTGATGTGAATTATGCACTTGGCGCAAAATAAAAAAAAAACGATCAAGTGGTTAACCTCGTCCATGTCCTATTATTATTCCTCAAAAAAAGTTGTTATTTAGATGTATTTTAATAATTATTGTAGAAATATGAGTTATACGTATACTTAATTATAAAAGTTAAAGCTACTTTCAAATTTCTTTGTCTAAATTATATACCAGCAATAAATTGTTCCTGTAAATAGAAAGTGCCTACGACATAGGCGTAATACTGTATTTATTTTTTATTTTTAATACACTTTTACTTTACTTTTGAAACTTAATATAAAGTAAAAAGTTAATATATAAAGTTTGTTTATTGATTACGAGAGTATAATCAAATGTAAAAAGTTACAATTTTGTAGCAATAAATCATGCGGTGTTTTAACATGAAAAATACGATTACAATCGTATCCAGTAGGTATTATACCATTTATACCCGTCTACTGAACAAATGAAAGCAACCCCGTTCGAACTAAGCGTGGAAAATTGTTTTATTAATCCATAACACTATATTTCGTCACTTCCGCGATGTATCGGACGAAACTCTCGCTAAACTTGAAACGCTAACTGCGCCTACATGAGATGTGTGTGTTTTTTTTTTTTTTTTTTGACAAACGTAATGTTCAAATGCGTCCTGCGGGGTGTAGTTTTTGAGAGATAATAGATTCTGGTATCGATTCGTGGCGACGTGCACAGTGAAAGCGCATACAACAATAATAATAATACTTAGGTACAATAATAAAATTATAGGGTGTAGTTCATAGGCCGGTCCGCATTCGACAGCCGTCCGCCGACTGCAGCGAAAATCGCCGTCGACGACCAGACCGCGACGGCGGTGTGCCCCTCCCTATATACCAGTCGCGATATCCACTGAGATCTCGACGTTTCCACGGCAACCGCACGCGTGTGCACACGAACACTGCAGTTCTCCATATTGGATTTAATTGCCCGTTTGTATCACATAATAATACACACACACACACCTACATACGATATGACTACCAAGCACGATCGACCCCTTTTTACCCCTAAATTAATCATGCGTCTGATTTTTGGAATTTTTATAAGTATACTCAAGGTAGCTGCTTATGATAGCGTGCTGTGTACGAATATGCAGATTTTTTACGACAATCAAAGAGTGTCCCCGTGTCGTTGTTTATAATGCATTTATACATATATATATTTATTTTCAAACGAGTACCTCCTTTTTCCCTTTTTTCTCTACTTCAAACCGTTTGTCAGATGATTTCGTTCAGACGTGTAGATTGAAAGCATAACGACGCCATTTGTAGAGCTACTATACTCTTTTTGGAGTCATGCACGTAGCGCATATACGTCTGTTTTATCGGTATAGTATAGTAAGAGTGACACTAAAATGTTCCATTACATTTTCGCTACTGCATACCTACCTACTTACAAGTATATATACAGTAAATTTTATAAGAAATAAAGTTTTTTTTTTATTTTATCTAAAAAAAAAAAAACAATAATAATAAACAGAACATTAAAAAAAAAAATTAAGCATTGTCCTAACAAAATACTAAAATTTTGTCACCTGTCCCTTCGTATTTCAAACAAATTAAAACTCTCTTGTGGACACCGGTAAACTTAACGATCAAATACAAGAAATTTAACGTATTTTTTCTATCCAGAAAAAGCACTTTATTTGCATAGTAAAATCTACTTAATCGTATTCATGTTTTTTAATGCAATTTTTAAAACAACACTATCTGTATTATTGCCACCCCATCTATTAGTCCAAATTCTCGCTTTTTTTTTATCGTAATTTAGTTTTAATATTAATTTGGTAATCAGTTATTATTAACGTGTAACTTGATAACGAGCCTTTGTAAAATCAATAAAATCTAATTCCCTCCTTTTCAAAAGACTGTTGCAAGCGATTTATGTAAAAATATAAGAATTTCGTAAAGAATCGTGTTAACATATGTCGATTATAAGAGAGGATTTGGGGACCAAATAAGCCCTTCAAGCTATAAATCCTAGAAACATCTGTAATAAAGTAGTGAACAAGCCTCATTCTTTCCCGCCTATCGTGACATCGATCGATACACTTGTCTAAAAACATTCGACAACCTACACATTACAATAATATAACTGTTTGAGTCGTTTGCGTACGGTAAGGTTAATATAATGTCACCTGAGTCATATATATATTTTATAGACTATTATTTTAATTTGTAGGTATTGTAATATTTTTAAAAAAATGTTTGAAACATAAATAATTATTATATTTGATACTGAAAAATGATTATGTATGGGGTCTGTTCCCTTATTTACCTTCATAAAAACGGTGGATAAAATATATCAACCTTACTACGTTCATTTAATGATACAATTATAATTATAGTTTGTGAGAATATTTTTAATTTGTAAGTCTTTCTGTTATTGATACCTACTTGACTCTTGTTATTAATTACAATTGTTCAAAGTCAATATTGAAGTACCCTAATAGAGCATATATTGTGTATATATTTACATAATAATATGTACCTTTACTTGATTGGTTAAACATTAATTTGATGTTTGTTTAGTTTCTTCGTTTGAGAGCATATTAAGACTACGTACGTTGGGTACACAATAAAAACAATAATAATCGACTATAAAGTCAAATTTAATAATTTAACTGTTGAGTAGCGATTAGATCAATGTATGATAATATTATTAGGTACCTACTAACTTTCAAATAGAGGATAAACGATTTTTTACTGTGTTTTAGTGTGTATTTAAATAATTAATTTTTCCTGCGACGTCGTTGTCACGTAGGTATACACATATATCACAGTTCAAGCCAAACACTCACTTTTTCGAGTAAAATTAACCTATAAAGATTCGATTTTTATTTCCATCACACATAACATTTTATTTAGGTTACGTGCAGTATTAAATTTAACACGGAATGACCGCTTCTTTGCGATTACTCGGATAATACGTAAATAGGTAATATTCATGAGTATTCCTAGTCATCATTTATTTAAGATCTATGGATTTTAATCATATAGGTACAATAATTATACATGGTATTTTATTAATCGAACCACATTATGATATGCATATTTGATCGTATTTTAACTTTTAAGCATACAATATTGACGGTAAATTAGTCGTGTTTAAATGAGAAACGAGTTAAATTATATGCTGCGCGTGTCATAATATAAACGTTATTGCGAACAACAATAATTTTGAGTTATATTTAAAACTGAATCTTAAAAGAAATAAATATCTAAATTTAAATGTTATACATTTATGTATTGATTTATTTTAAAGGCACATCAAGTTTATAGTATAACAGTATTGTTCGCATCCGGTGTGTAAAGAGAAACGATCGACGTATAACCGAATGTTAAAATCCTGCTGGTAGCATATTATATAGTATTATAATATATTTGGCGGAAACTCCGATATTATTATGACCACCCGCAGCTGGCGCTGGGACTTCGTAATGGGAATTATCGAATTGCGAAACACAATACACTGGTTGGCATTTATAGATCGAAAGGTCTATAACGTAACTGTAACTATATACAATACAGTGAGCGAGAGTACTGGGCCCATTGTGGGCATGTGTCCCCTCGAAATCTTTTAAATGGCTTGACGGTTGACACTGCTCAATAAATATTCATACAGAGACATTGAATGGTATTTATCCGTTTGTCTCTAAGAGGAAAGGCGTTATTAGCTATAAATATTTAAAAATTTAACTCAATTATTATTATTGACATGGGTATAATTATCATCGTGGGTTTCATCGTTCTAATTTTTGATGTTAACTCGACAGAAATTTATTGACTTACTATATTGATGATTATTTTTGATTAAAAAATATATTTGCATTTCATTCTTATTCGAATACTAGAAATCGTTAATAAAAAAAAGTCAAGTGGCACTCGGGGACTGCCGCGATAAAGCTATTGCAGTATTACATATTAACACGAAATAAGAAGTTAATAAAATTTATAAAAAAAATAATAATAATAATATAATATAATATTATTATATTATTATATTATTTTTATATTATACTGTATATCGTCGCTGAAACTGCAACACCGCATATCTCAAGATTTGACAAAATGCATTTGTTTTGTTGTAGATAACAGTGAATAATATTAAACTAAAATAATAAATAAATGATAACGATTATTATTATTATTATTTTATTTTCGGTAACCATGGTAACAATTAACGGGTAACGGTCACGCTTTTTCGTTACGAAAAATATATTTTCAGTCACCACGCCTGCGATAAAAGCTATGCAATAGCTTAAAAAAAAATGCAAAAAAAAAACCGCTTAACCGAAATACAACAAGCTTATTTCCACACGTTTATATGTGACCATCATTCATTGTGGTCAATATATTATGGTCTGTACCTGCAGTTTTTGTCTTCACTGTAATGACGTTCGATATTCGAATGAATAACTATCTATTCTAATCGGCCCACTGACGGTCGACCAATCGTCGTCGTCAAAGGTTCAAATAGAGTATTTTTTTATATGTGCGTAAACTTTTTCAGATTTCCGAGTTGAGCCACACCGTAATTAATGCGCTGTCGTTCCGGGTTGAATACAGACGCGGATCCGGCGGCACGGCGATGTTCCAGAGACAAGTGCGATTCCAAATTGATTTGTCGGACGTCACGAACACGCACTCTCCCAGGGACTATCTGTTCGCCATCATATTCACGTTGCACTCCGGTACGTACCTATATATACTTAGAATCGGACGCGGCCGAAACGCGTTGTACCTGTTGTTATTGTTAACTACGCTTATGCCCCCGCTGCGACATTCGATTACAATGTATAAGTTTTGTAACGCTGTCTTGTTGTGCAGGTAATATAAGACGTTTCCGGAGGGTCTGCGAACACATTCAGACGCAAATGTGCGCAAGGAAAGCGCCGTCTTCGCCCCGGGCCGCCAGAAAGTTTAACACAGATTTATCGGAAAGCTCGAGTTGCGGATCAGACACGTCCGAGAGATTATCGCCATACGTAAATATAAGAAACGTAAGTATAGAAATAATTAAAACCCGCCGGGAACCAGCTGTGCCTAACCTTCGTGTACGGCAGGCGGTCGTTGGTCGCACTCGACGAGTCCTGCAATAATATTATAAGATGCTACCTATATATACCTATCGTATAATACCGTAGTAGAGCGCGTACAGTTGAAATATATACCGTAATTTAGGTCGTTCGCGATTTCTCGAGAGATTACGCTTGTAACAGCTATTTTCGGATCGTCTATATATCGATCGCTCGATAACGACGAATGACACTGATGTAATATTATACATTTTTGTGTTTATATAATAATATAATATAATGTCGTCCCGACAAAATATTTGTTCGAGTTATACGGCGCCGCCGCGGAAAACGTGGTCATACGATAGATATTGCATTTTAATAAGTTATTACGTATCGTTTATCGACGGTGTTTTGTTTTCAAAAGGTTTTATATTCCGCTATAATTACTATTACGAGACACAAGACGTGACGTCAAAAAGTAAATGACAAGACATTTTTTTGTTTTTTTGGTTTCATAACATTTAAACAATATAAATTGAAAATAATCAAATCGATATCATTCTACTGATAACTGTTGTGCCGACAAGTTCAATGATATTATCAATACAGGTACTTACCTATAATTGTTGGTCGCATAGCATTCATAACTCCTCTATAATATTACAAAATTCCTATAACTTCGAAAAAGTTACATAGATATTATTATGTTTTGTTATTATAATTGTTGTCAACGGATTAATAAAAATTAAAAATATAAACATAAAAATGCATATAAAAAGGGGAATAAGTAGGTAAACATTTTCTTGAATAGTATAATATGTCGAGTGTACCTCATCATTAAGTACCTATGTCATTGTTATGTACTATGTGTTAAATTTAATGATAAACAATTATAAAAACGAGAGTAGACGAATATTGTCATTTGTCACCCTATTTTACTAAGTATAGTAGGTACTTACTATATGTATATATTATGATATGATTATATTGCTGTTAAAGTAATTAATTTTACTGTTAGTAATACGCTAGTTGCAGAATACATTTTCGCTGAAAATATTGCATTTGAAAATGTATCGTTGTGTGTATACAATACAATAATATACGTCATCATAAGTTTCAAGTACTGAATATTAAATATTAATATTTTTAAATTGCAAAATTTAAAATTTAAATATTTTTAAAATGTTTTTTATAATTCGTTTAAATATCTAGTTTTTCCAAATTTAAACTCCAAATATATATAAAAAATCGCAATCATATTTTTTTTAAAGCTATTGCAACAAAAACTTATGAAAAACTTTGTACTAAGTTTTCAAGCTTCTGGTCTTAGTGAGATTTTTTTATCAATATTTATTGAAATAAAACTAAAATCAACTGATTGCTTAAATTTTCAACTTCTTGCCAACAGAAAGTGAATCAAATTAGTACTAAGCAAAAATTTCAAAGTACTTTTCTGGGTACCTATTTAAATAAATCGAAAAAGTTGGTTTCGATAAAATCAATTTTCTAATGTTATTGTAATTATTCAAAAACGAATAATTGATATACCTACATTAATTTTCACCAAATATTTATTTTAACATTTTGTATAGGTAAATGGAATACCTAATTTTCAAAATATTGTGATTTCTTTAAGCTATTAATAGATATTTGAATTTTTTTAGGTATTTTAAAATTCTTAAACATTTGGTGAAAAGTTTCTCATACATTGATGCTATAGATATTTATAAACATTTAAGATACATACATATAGTTCACAAAAATTTACAAATTATTTTGTAGTTAAAATGATAAATATTTTTCAATTTGTATAGCTATAAAGCTTAAAAAATTAAATTAAATATTTCTCGTAAGTAGTTTTTTAACTAAAAAATACAAAAGTACAATTTTTTTTTTATTAAAGAAATTTGGATGAAATTACATATTATTTAAACGAACTATAATGATGTTAGGTTAGTTTTCTTTTATAATTTAAAAGCATACTTGGAGACTAATAATATTTACTTTATATCACATTATTAATAGTAATAATGTAACGTAATATCAATTTCAAAATATGCAGATTAGTTTTAAACTATTAGCTATTTATACAAATATATTCATACGGTTCTTCGATAAGGTATAATATTGGCTCAAAAGTTATTAACAAAAGTAAATTATGTAAACATATCAAAAAATACATCATGAAATTAACTTTGTAATGTACACTAACAAAAAGTCTTATAGTTCAGAATCGTTTTTCGTTTGCAATAACATTTCAGTGAATTTAAATTTAACATATACATTTCTATGACTTGCTCAATGAAGAAATACATTTGACACTTACTAAACAATAGAATATTTAGTTTTTATCTCTTTTAACTTGACAATTATCTTTTCAAATTTTAAGTGATAATTTATTTATTATTTAATTCTTTTATTTATACCAATCAAAATATAATACGAAACATAATAAACACCATGACAGACTGTTACTAATAAATAAATTACTATGCAAAGTAATAATATTCAAACAGAATACTTATTGCAAATAAAAAAATAAAAAATCTCAAGTTATGATTTAATTTCATAATAACCTACTCTTGTCGCTTACGCCGCTATAATGTCTCAGGTAGGTATCTCAATTTTTCAAGTCATTCGTCACAATGTAATAATTTTAATTAAAAAAAAAAAAAAATTGTGTCATTAATAACTTCATATAAGGTATCAAAATTTTTGTTCTTTACAACTGTACCTATGTTTACGTGAATATTTGAGTTAGAATGAATAAACAACCTTTTTCAAAGTAATGTAGATTAGTAATATAATTAAGTAAAGTAATTTCAAAATGTGTCAGGAAATTAGTTCCAAGATTTCAAAATTCTATAATTCGTAATTTTATTTTTTAAAATAAAAATGAATCGTTTATTTTTTATATAAAATTTAAAAATGAAATAAAAATTATTTTCAGTGTCATTAAAATTTGGGCCAACGCGTTATACTTTTGAACGCAAATCACCACCCTAGCTATAGTATAGCTGAATACACAAGCGACCCTCTCTTGAATAAATGTCTTACACTCGACTCTCACATCACTACATTCCTTTGTAGATATCTTCTCATTATTATCTTCCTCGTAGGGATATAAAATAATATATATTGTGCCTGTAACTTTTGCAATAGCAGTAGTGCGCATATTTGAAGTATTTTACCAGCGAACATTTTTCCCCCGTAAATCATTTTTTTTTATTTCTGGCACAACGGCGTTGTCTATATCGCGGTATGGGCTGAGAGTCATTTTTCTTGAACTTTGCGGGAAGTTTAGGGAGATCGTGCGTAATACTGAGCTCAGACATAACTAAGAATATTATATAGGATAATTTTGGATTTGGTAAAAATTTTTAGTTAACGCGTCGAAACAAATATATTTAATAATTCTGAAAATCAGATTTTCGATTACTGCAACAGAAGAAAAAGGCGAAGAAGGTGCTTGTCGTATCTTTTCGTATAATTTATTTCGAAGTGTATCAAAATCCCGAAAGTGGGGTCCTAGTTTCAGTACAAAAAAACCGAAAGGCCGCGGACATAGTGCGCGGTCATCGATCGATATTGTGTTCGGTATACGTAACGATGTTTTAGGTCGAATCGGACAGAGACGAAAAGAATAAGAGACTGATCAACCATCAGGACGGCAAAGGCGGTTACTGTATCCCGAACAGCCGGCAGAGGAGACGGAGTTCTAGTCTGGCCAACAACAACAACTTCAACAGCAGCAACAACAATTCGATGGCTAACGCGCCGGCAGGGGCCAACGGCCGCAGCGAAGCGCCGCCGCCGACGAGATCCAACAGCGAAACGAAACCGGCCGACGGCGCTTACATATCGGTGTCGGGATCGATGTCTTGATTGCCAACAACCGCTAAACAATATTATGTATAAAACTATTCCTGTGTTTTTTTTTTTTGGGGGGGGGGTCGATGTACCTACGTTTCGTATGTCATTATAATCAATGGTAGAACATTGACTACTCGTAAGGTTTAAGTCAAGGCAAATAAAATGTTAAATTTTTCATAAACTTTTTTAACTTCAACTAGTTCAATTGCAGACTGTTGAAACATAACTTAGCTATTTTTTTCTTCGTTTGATTTAAAATAATCCGGTAAGTTAAAGTTAAAAATGTTTAGTTTCAACAATGGTTTTATACATTAAATTACTATATAATATACAAGATTTTAAATGAAATTTCCGTTGTTTCTTGATAAAATAATAATTTTGTACATAAAAAGGTGAAAAAATACTCTTTATGTGATTCGCGTAATAATTTAAAAGTCGATTATCTTTTTTTTTAAACTGAACTAAGTCAATATGTATATTTTGCGATATTAACTTTAAACTTGACGAGTTAAATTTATTATTATTATTATTATCCTAATCTAACCTTTGATTATAATCTATATAGAGCCAAATTCTACCGGGTTACTGTAAAATATTATTATTATTATTATTATTATTGTATAGTCGATAAAATTAATGAAAAATAAAAAAAATGATCGATGGTCACGCGGAATATAATAATAATATGTTGATGTGATAATAATATCATAATATTATTATTATAGCATAAATGTGTATATAAGTCCAAATGCCATTTGACTTAAATTTAATATTATTATGTACTAATTAATATTAGGACGTGTTAGGTGTAATATTATATGTTTTTTGTATTAATTGTTTATTATTTACGCTTCGTGCACGAGCAACAGCAACGCATAATTATTATTATATTATACTATATTATTGTTTCGTAGATAGTTGTTTTAGATTCTGAGCGGGATAATGCTTATTATTGCTGTATATTATTATTATTATTATTATTATTATTACTATATATGGTTATTGTATTTATTACGGCAATACTTGATTTATTGTCATATAATATGTTGTGTTTTTATTTTTGTATTTGTTTGGATAATATGCGCTTAACTATTTTTTTGTGGAAGTGGAAGCGTGGCAGTTATATTGCGAGCGTTTTGGAAAATACGTGATAAATACGATAATATTATTAATAATATGTTAACTCTATACGTGCACTTCACGTGTCTGTCCGTTGTACAGATCATACTCCATTGGTATGACAATTTGGGTTTTTCCGACTATACTTGTAGTATTTAATATAAATAATATTATGTGTATTATGATAATGTCAAATAAGAATTTACTATTTATTTTTTCAAACATAAATCAAAAAAAAAAAAAAAAAACCCACCGATACAACTTCATTCAGTATCGTTTTATTTATTTTTCAAATTCGATAATGATATTATTTTAGAAATTACTAAAATTTAATAGTTCACTTATCCCGATAGCACGCCCAAAACTATGCTTGCTTTGAATGAGGAGGATATGCGCTATTCACTTTCTTGTATATCAGTCAAATGTTTCAAAAACATGTAAGAAAACGTTTCAAAACGTTGTATTCGGTATAGGAGCGTATATTTCTAGTCGATGAACGTAATATATTATATTATAATATTATATATTTTATATGAACGGAAACTAAACATTTTTTTGTTGTTTTAATGCTGTACTTAGCGCAATTATAGAATATTATTTCGTTTTTTTAGGAAAAGAATTGTAAAACGATCTGTGTAAAATAAATTTACTTACCTATTTGAAATATTCGCTAGAATATAGTATAATATATTATCGTATAAAATATCATCATCTATTAATAAAATATATATCTAAATATAATATTTAATAATAATATATTAAAATAAAAACATATTTTACGTAAAGGCATAACCTCCTTCATAATATTAAATTGTATCTGCTTTCTGAAATTCTTGGTTATAGTATACCTTTTTTTATCATCATCATCATTATTATTATTATTATTAACATTTTAGCTTTAACTGTGGACTGCTTACATGCATAATATCAATGTACTATAAATACTTCATACTTGAACGTAAATACAATTTAATAATATATTATAGGTATTAGGTACATTGATAAATGATTATATTATACGCATGTATTATGAACGCTTTATAACGATTTTTAAAAATATCTCATCGATTTCTGAAATGTATTTATTTATGTTTATGATCTTATTAATTATCTCTTCGTCACTTTTATTAATCATTTTTTAATTTCTCTTTAGCTAGGTACACGAGACAATTAGGAGTTATATTATAGTTAAAGATTATGTACCATGTAAAGTATGCATTTCGAAATGTATAAAAATACACTATTTTTTTTTCATTATGTGATTTTCCATCAGAATATTTTGTATGTTTGTTTACAAAAAAAAAAAAAATGTTTACTAACCAAAATGATATTTTCAAATTATGTTGAACGCTTATGCCAACATGAATAATATAACAAGTTTTTTTAGCGAGCCAAGTCCATACGACCGAATTTGAGATAACATTTTTTTTTTTTTTTTTTTAATGTTTCAGAGTGCCTTAAGAGTGTTAATTAACAGTAATAATATATACTATATAGTTCGAACGACATCTTTAAAAGCTAAAACTTATTATTATGTAATAATATAGTGCATAGAAATCAATTTTCTAGCACAGACTGGAATCCCTGTTTTTATGTTAATTTTGTCAGTTACCTAAAATAATTAATAATGTGTAACATTCGGCCGACGTCCATTTTAGTTTTAAACTATTCATGTATTATGTATAACAGAATAAGGTACTATAAAATATAATAATATGATGTTTATTATGCCAATATGGCAATATGGTTGTAACGAAACTACAAATGTCAAATACATATTATACTTGTTAATAAAAAAAAAAAAATTATATGTGTTTGATTTTTCACGATAGGTGTAAAATATATACGTAGTATATTAACTATGCATATTATGTCACGATGTTTGAGTTATTGTTGAAGATGCGCCATCGTATTTTTTAAAATTATTTTAGCGAGGTAGAACACGATATAGCAAACGGTCCTTATCGACAGCACTTTTTTGAATAACCCGAATCTTTTAACTACTAATTTTCGTGAAACGTCGCTGTATCGATTTATGTACTGATTACAATTAATAGTAATATAAAATTTTATATTTTAATGAAAATCAATAGATTCAATTGTTTTAATATTATACTTCATGAAAGCATATTATTGTACATGTCGGATAGTTAAATTAAGTTTAAAAATACGATTATAATAAAAAAAAATTAAATTACTTTTAAAATGCTGTGATAAAAATAAAAATAAAAAAAGATGTATCAATAAAAGTAGGCAGCTATTTACAAGTCTTGTTAATAGATCTTATTCAATAGTCTTTTGAGACATGCGCCGAAAAATAAAAAATAATTTAATTTACGTTTGAAGAACTTGCTATTAAAATGTTTAAAATTTAAACGTGTTGCAATCCAATAACTATTAAGTAAATTCCTAAATAGTAGCCTCAAGTCCTATTTTAACGGATAAACAAAATTAAGTATACTTACTAATTACTATCCATCGTCGTATTATCTGGATTGAGTGTGAAAGACTACATCAATAAACCAGCTTTATAACGTTTAAAATAAACACCCTGACTTCTATAAACATAGTTATTCATTAGATTACGTTTTATTTTCTATATATTTATTTGTTATAGATTAAAGGACCTGTATATATATATATATATATAGTACATATATATTATATTATATACTATATAAATAGTATTCAATACTAAATACTATAAACTGTATTATAAACAAAATGAATGTGTTATTTTCTACAAACTATTATCTTTAATCGATTTTGAAATAAAAGCAGTGACAGACGACGATCTGCTGAATCAACATATTTGAAATTAATTTTCTGTGTAATAATTTGTAATTATCACGTATTGAATTATATGTTAAATATTTTTCTCAAAATGTCATTAAATTCTCTATATAAGTCCACTTAAAAATGATCTTAACAGTTAACAGTGTGATCATTAATTTGAATTTGTTGTCAGAGTCCAAACTCAATATGAGTTTTGAAGATCTATCATTTGATTAACTTCTAACTAAAAAATTGAGAAAAAAACAGATAGAGTACGTCACTAAGATAACAATAAGACTTTATCAGACAAATGAATTAAATGTGTATCTATGATTTATTCATATTTAAATTTAGCTGTTATTTCGTTATTCATTAAACGGTAAACAGTTTATAAATAAAAAATAGTTAAATAGTTTATGTAAATATAAATAAATAAAACAAGTAAGTCCACTATATGAAATAATACATAATCTTCGATGCGATGACGAATCTATTTAAACAGTTTATTAAAAACAAAAATTTCATAGAAAACAAAAAAAAAATGAGGAAAAACGGAAATACCTATTTACGCAAATCCTATTTCAAACAAAATTTATTTCGTTTTTTTTAGTGTAACTCAAAAATGAATTATCGTAGATACTTGAAATTTTCATCGAGTTTTTATTTTATCATCTTCTATTTGCCTATACAATTTTCATAATATTTAAGTTATTTATAGGCATGATAACATTTTTAATGTTATTTTATAATTGTGAATAAAAATTATTCAGATTAGTTTTATTTTTTAGAATATCAAAAACAGCTTTAAATATCATCTTGCTGCCGATAAGCAATATTTCCTTTTGACTTATCACAACAAAATATATGCTAATGTCAATTTATCCACTTGAGTGCTTGACAGATTCAATATAAAATCATTTGTTTAGGTTTACAGGAACTCGTTTACAGTTTTCTATAATATATTCGACATTAAAACGGGTTAAGTAGGTATCTATATTCAATATTCATGCTAGATTAGGTACATTATATTTCTTATATTATTTTATATAAAATGTGTAATGAGTATTTTATTATGATGTTTGAAATTAATTTTTATCAATTCAATTACACGATGCGGATAAATGATAATCGTTTATGTTTATTTAACGTCGATGGTTAAAAATTATTTCGTATTACCTATGACCTATGCATGTACTTTATATAATAATGATATACAATATATCTTGATAATACGCAGTTAATTGACTGAGAAACCTAAAATTACAATTAAGCATAGTTGTCCAGATTTACACGTGCACACTTGTATAAAATAATAGGTTGGTATTAAAAAAAATAAAATAAAAACAGTTCTGATTCGGCGTAATTTACCTTGATACGTCGATTTACCTCTAATTGTAAAATACATAATATAGGTATTATTTACAATATAATAAATATAATGAAATGTATGATAATTAAAATATATACTAATAATAATGAATCAGTAGTACATAGTCTAATTATATTTCTCTATTTCACTTATGAATTATCTAATAATATTTAAATTATAAACATATTTAAACTTAAAACGCTCATAAAATATATTTGTAAAAACATTGCATTAATTTTTTAGAATTTAGAGCTAAATCTTCATCAACAATTATATACATTTTTAATTACAAAACAATTTGTACATTTTAGTTATTTTGACGAATCCGTAAACATTTAAACTTATTTAAACCACTGAATATTTATTATTTATTTAAAGGCTTAAAATTAAAATAAATAATATATAAATATTATAACTATGTATTTTTATATTTTTAATTGTAACATAAAAAAACTTATGAGAAACTGCAGTGTTTTCCAATATTAAAACTCTTAAAAAGTACCCACAATAAAAAATACCTACCTATCATTATGAAATAAATACATTCATCGTTCTGTTCAGAATCTAAAAATTTAAACAGTATAACATGAAATATATTTTCATATTTTATTAAATTTATATGAACAATTTTTTTATTTCTCCAGGTTTTGCATAATATTATTCTTTCTAATAAATATTATTTATCATTCAACAATACAATACGTAGAATGTCACAGAATATGAAATAATGTTCTATAGGTAATATTAATAAAAAATTATATTAAGAGGAGACTGGTCTGTCAACCTATATCATTAAATATATTTCATGATATGGTTTTTGATATTGCTAGATATAAATTTTATTTTACTTTTGGTATTACAAGAGGTTGATTTAATATTTTCCGTAAACATTACATTTATCAATGTATTATGACTTATTAATATTTAATTAATCTTATATAATATTTTATAATATTGTTATAACCTATTTTGTCAAAATCTCCTTACCACAAAAACTTCCACATATCATGATTGTAAATTTCTTATTTTTATTCAATAAAATAAATAACGGCCGAGTTTTTGTGCGCACATAATAAACCCCAATAAACATCTTAAATAACTGATGAAAGGAACGATTTATATTATTTGGTCACGTAGGATATTATACATAGTTGTGATGGTGTAGCGCAACACATGTGATCTATATATCGTTTGCCGCCATTGACAATGGATGGTACACAGTATGGGGGTCTCTGTCGCCGGGGATAAAGACAATTTCTTTGTAACGCAGAGTCCTTTTTTTTTGTGTGTGTGTGTCTGTGTAGTGTGTACACGAAAACGTGTCGAAATGGGAATGACTATTTGGGCGAATCGACCCAAAATATAGTCTGTTTGGGCGAACAACTATACCGTTTGGGCGAGAGTTATTCAATTAACAATACCGTTTGAACTTAATGAAAATGCTTATAATATACACTCGACCAATTAATTAAACAAAATCATTTAAAATATGTAAAATTTACAGTCAAAAATCATATAAAATATTAATAATTAGTTAAAAATTATATAACATATAAATAATTAATGATAAGTCAACAATTATAAATAAAATTGCATATTATATAATTATAGTACAGTTTAGAATAATTTATAATTTATAATAGTGATTAATAACGATTAGCAATAATATCATCAGTATCTGTCACCCGGTTTTTACCTCGCACAGGTAAAAATAATTTCACTCGTCTAAACGGTACAAATGATAGTCGCCCAAACGGACTATTATTTTTTTTTGGTAAAAATTATTACCTTCGCCCAAACGACAACCGCCCGTTGAAATAATGCTTCGATTTTCAACTTCAGTAGCTTTTCCAGTTCGAAAGTGAATCTAGTTGGTGCATTGGAGAGGTCATTTTTTTAAATTCCTAATAGTTTTCAAAAGCACCGGGAAAAACCAATTTTTGCACAAAACCAGTTTTCGACCAAATCGATTTTTTTATATGGTTGTAATTCAAAAACTAATCTCTGTAAATACTTGAAATTTTCATCAAATGTTTATGTTATGTTATTGTTGTCTATGTACAGTTAAATTTTCAAGAAAATTTGACTTTTTTGAGTTATTTATAGACCACTGAAATTTTCGATTTTTATGAAAAATTTTTTTTGAAGTGTCGATAAAAAAATTTTGGATGACCAAAAAATTTTGAAAATTTAGTACAAGGTTCTTTATGAGTTTTTCTTATTGTAGCTAAAAAAAATTAAAAATCGTTAGTCACAATTTTTTTTTTATAAGCATTTATAGTTCAAATTTTTATGAAATCTGTCGAAAATGCGAAAATTTGCAAGTAATTTTGATTTATATTATTTGGTCACGTAGCATATTATACATAGTTGTGACAGTGTAGTGCACCACATGTGATCTATATATCGTTTCCCGCCATTGACAATGGATGGTACACAGTAAGGGACTCTGTCGCCGGGGGTAAAGACGATTTCTTGGTAACGCAGAGACCTTTTATGGGGCTACCTGCGACTCTGGCCGGCTTGACTAAGGTCGTCTCCTCTCATCAGTGCATGAACAACAGTCAACGAGTCAAGTGCATGAAAAACCAGAGAAGTCCTATACACCTGTAACCTTATTTCAATCTTAGTGTTTAAAATAATCTTTATCTTTTTCATTACGTCAACTACGTATTCAGACAACTGCGAATAAGGTAAGGTGCATGCGCATCTATATTTATACTGCTATACAATTTTATAGAGGTATTACATTTTATTTATTAAATTTATTACAATTTAATAATTAATATATATTTTACTAACGGTGTACTTGATCATTCTCGAATTACGACCTCGAGAGCCCTCCAACGATCAGGAGGAAGGTAATTACGCAAGTTTAAAATAATTTATAATAAATACGGCATTCATTCAAGGCTTTGTGTCCCTTGTGTTTGTCTAGAATTTATTCAAGCTAAATAATCATACATAATAACCAATATTCCCTATCACATACAATAATAACCTAATATTTATATTTTTATATTTTATTTCTTTTATTTTATTTTTGCGTTATTACATATAGTATAAATAGAATTAATCTACATATTTAGAACATTTAATTATGTATATAAAATATAATAACGAAAGTATAAAAAACTATAAAAAAAAAACCATTTGAATTACAACAAAATAACTAAATTTATTGTTCTTGTACGAATTTATATTATAACACTGAATCACATTTTCAAACATTATCGAAAAATATTGATTATATTATAAGGAAAAAAAATACAAAATAGTTTATAAATTTAGAAAAATTTGTCCAAACTGGAACTTCAAGCGCATATATAAAAAATAATTACAACCTTAAATTTGCTGATGATGAAATTATAACCGTAAATAGTAATACCATTATCAATTATAAATAATAGTCATAATAATAGTACAACACATCGTTTTAAAATCAGTGTGTAATCTCTTGTGTCTGTGAGTTCTATGATGAATAATCGCGAGTTTCTTTGTAATCAACAATATGCTTCACATATGTTTTTAAAGTACTATAAATACGTGATATATCTCGAAATTTAGCGCATTTCACAATTACAACTTGTGCTTCGATGGTTTGAGTAAACTTAAATCGGCAACTATAAAGGTATGTACTATTATATTCAATTTTATTATTTCAAGAATATTTATTGAAGGTGAAACATATTTTTGTGCGAAACTTCCGTCAAAATAAACTTGGATACAAATTAGTAAACTTTTAAAAGGCTTATTATTTATTTATTTTTTTTATTTAAATAATTTTCAGTATGCACAACTCTAAATTTATCATTTATGATAAATAATATTTGCATGCTTGTCCTGTTTTTATTTTTGAATTAAAAAAAATATTTTTTTGAATTCATAAACTTGTTGCCTTCAATCTCCATAAATCACTCTTTCTAAGTTCAAGACTCTTACTAAGTAGTTTATACTTATACCTAAATATTTCAAAAAAATATATAAGTATAATTTTTCTTTTTTAAATGTTTAATGTTAAAATTTAGTCGAACAATAACTCCGTTAAATTTATTTTGTTGTGATTCAAAAATATTATTCACAGAATTTTGTATCTTTTACATAGTATAATGTTACAAATTATATTATTATATTTAATAGACACAATGATATTCTTAAAGTATTTTGTATCGCATGGCCTACGGACTTATGCACACTATTCTACAATAAATCCGGTTCGACTTAAAACTTAAAAGTTAACAACAATTATTATATGATATATAAAGATTTAAATATAATATTATACTATAATTATTAAATATTAATAATATATAATGAATGCAATACATATATATTATTTTTTTTTATAAAAATCAATTCAACATACCTATCTTATTATTTAATTATTCCTTGTTGCTAATACTTTATAGTAAAATAAATTACTATAATAGCTATAATGCTATCATAAAATAAACTTGATAATAATATATACCTAGTCTGACAGATCATCTTTTTCGGAAATCTTATGAATGGTCAGTTGAATTCAAATATTTACTAATATTCTTAAATGATAATAATTTAAAATATGTGATGGAATTCGGAGTCTGCAGACGGTGATGATACTTTCACATGCTTATACATGCAGTCGTACGATCACCCTAAAAATAAAAAATAAATAATACGTATAGGTATAAACAATGAACAGCGGTTTTTATTAATGAATCCAATTTACACTAGATGTTAGAATGCTAGGTTATCCTCGAGGTTATATCATAGATAAAGTCTCATCAAAATTTTTGCAGTTTATTTTGCTTTGGTTTGATTTTTTTAATATTTTAGAGTTAAATAAAAACATATTACTTATTTTTAATGTATCTGTTATAATATTAGAAACATTACTACAATTGATATTTGTTTTTTCATCGATAAACTCCCATATTGTTTTTTTTTTAAATATGACCTTATTATGTTCATAATTTAATTGTATGCGAAAAAGGTTTTAAGCCGCTGTTTCAGATTTTATAAGTTAATTAATAATCAAGTTATTAATGTTTTAAATAATTATAAAATACATACCATCATAAGAGGCGTAATTTTAATGGGTAACAAAGTGCACGAGAATAACTGCAGTTTTTCTTACTCCCGTGTAAGACCAGTAAAATATTTTTTATGCATCTATGTCATGTTAATAAAAACGAATAGTAAAGTTTATACAAAAATATTAGAAATACGACAACAACTTTAAAGTTTTGTTGAAAAAATATTTAGTCCGACGCCGGTCACCTGTATAAAAAAAATAATTTTTAAAAAATACTACTTTTAAATGGTCAAAAAATTGCACGGGGACGCCGGGTGTGATAGCTATGTAAAGTTTATACCTACGTCGGATATAATATTATCTAAAGAACCTAGATAATTAATATCTATATTATTGGATATTTATTATCTAGGCTCTCTAATAGTATCTATACACCAAATTATAAACCAAAAATATATTTTACCCATATGAATTACGCTAAATTTTAGCATTGGGCATTTAACAATTATGAATTATGTACGGGCAGCCAGTATTTATATATAAAAATCACGTATAAGTATTTAAAAACTTACATTACTATAACATTTTGAATTTTAAAAACTTTCTATTCTAATTCAAAAAGATATGAAATGTAACTATAAAGGTATTATATAATATATATGTTATGGAAAATGTGAATATTGTTCAATGTGCACATTGTCCCGGAAATGTGAATCGTGAATGCAAACAAATAATTTATGATATTAATCATTCGTATACTTTTATTTTTATTACTACCTATTTATTTGTACAGGATTTAGCAGAACGGTACTTGGAATTTCATATAGTTGGTTTGTTTTCCTACACTTGCGTTTATTTATTTTGCAAAGCTGCGTATCAATACACAGATCATATATCTTTTTGTCCTCCCAAATTAGAAAAGTTAGGTAAAAAGGATTTTAACACGTGACAAATAAAGTAAAATACCTTCAATTAATACAATACGCGTAAGAAGTAGTGTCTTATAAAGTATAAAAACTTGACTGGTCACTTGAAATTTTCCATATCTAACCTTACCGTCCGTATAATTAACTCAAATCTCAGTCTCTTAGATCCTTTTATCCAAATTAAATCTTTGACACTGACCACACAATGTTTTATTTTTAATTTGAAAATATGTATATTTTTACTATTCCTTGTATACGTTTCCCTACTTTAATCGTATACTTTTATTAAATAAGTAAATTTCACTTACAGCAGCAAGTCTTATGTGTTTTATCTGTAACCGGTCGACTGTCGTCAGGCACTTAATCGTAAAAATAATTATAAATAAATAAATTTATTATTGATTCATTTTATCAGACAGCAATTACTTGTATCATCCCGATATGACCATATGGGAAAACTATAATTCTTAAATAGTTTAGTGATAAAAATAAGTTTATACAGCATGTTTCAAAAATGGCATAGTTTATTCTATAAAATTAAATTTATAATTAAAGTAAAACAGTAATATTAATTAACTTTTTTTTGTTATTCCATACTTTTATAAATATTATATAATTATGATTATTATCATAATTTATTGTTTTAAAATATGACGTTTAATATTTTAAAATTTAAACATTACTCGTAACATATATTATGATACATAATTTATATAATCTGTATCGTAGGTAATGGTTTTGATAAACTATTTTGAACCGATTGACATTTTTTAGATCATATACAATGGATGGAGCCATGTCCTGTCTTGCCTATATTGGCAGTTTGAAGCACCTATTAGCGACGAGTCACAAGATGAGATGCGCGATTTGCGCATGCACGTCTCGTCGTATATAGGCCCTAGGGAGAATGCAGTTTTTTGAATAAATATGCGACGAGTATACATACGCATACGCAGATCGTACATCTCATCTCGTGACTCGTCGCTTATATGTGCTTCAAAATATTGGGACATGGCTCCATCCATTGTATATGATCTAAGGAAATTTTAGTCTACGCAAGGGATTACAATCAAATCGTTTATATAGATTATAGATTATGACCATTATCAAAAAAAATGGGTATTTGATTGTCATTTGTTATATTATTACTACAACTATAATATTTTGTGCTTCGTTCATTGCAAATTAATTAAACAACACTCGTAATATTTCAAAATTATTTATATTATTATGTATCATAAAACGAGCATTGTTTACATTGTTTTCCAATGCAAAGTAAATCAAAATCTTATCTCTACTCTTAGTAATACCTAGTAATTCATAATGAAATCAAAAAATCTAAAAAAATAAATAAATGAAATTATTTTTAATATTAAATTTTAATTACTTTTTTATGATAAGATAGTAATGACTGATGGTATTGACTCAAAAATTAATAAAAATGTTATAATATATTATAAATAAATAGTATGATAACAATGAGATATATTATTTTTTTATTTTACTTTTAATACTTCGATACGTTGATATAATTTTTACCAAAAATAATGTATTTATTAAATTATTAGTATTATTATAGTTAACATATATTTTTTTTAAATATTGTATCAATTTATAAACTTAAAAATGTAGGTACTAACATCTTTTTGTAAAAACCATAAAACAGTAAATATAAGTTCATACTATAAAGTATAAATAGATAATATCTTAAATAAATCGAAAATGTCATTGCGTATAGTAAAATTCATAATAAAATAATATATGTAAAAGTTTAGCTCTCGTGAATAATTAATAGTTTAAATTAAAACGAAATAATAAACAGTGTTATTTATTTTTAAATAAATAATTTAGTCCAAATTTCTTTATAAAATTCGTTTTATATTTTTCAGATTTTATAGTTTCAGTATGAACTTCTTACGAGAAACCTTGTATTAAATTGTCAAAAATTATATATAAAAAGAAAAGTTTTTATGAATTAAAAAGTAGTTTACATTATTTGACAAATTAATCAAAATGGTAACTTTAATACGTTTAAAAAAAAAAATGTGTATTTTAATAATTTTTAGTCAACATTTATAGAAAAAAAAATTTTTAATGCTCATATAAATAGCTCAAAATTAGAAGTAATATTTTGAAAATATTATCGTAAATAAAAATTATAATATAAACATTTGATAAAAATTTCAAATATAGATTAGTATACAGTTATTTGTTTTCGAGTTTTAACAAAAAAAAAAAAAAGTTAATTTTATCGAAAGTTAGATTTGAGTAAAATTTTTTGTTTTTTCTTAATTATTTATTTTTCTGATTAACAAAAAAGTACTGAGAATTATTTATTGTTGACCCGCCAAAATACCGACTAGATCCAATTTTCTACTATCCCCGTTTTTTTAAATAAATGTTTATTTACTGTCCCAATTCCCAAAAGGTGATGACAGACAAAAAA
Organism: Aphis gossypii; assembly: GCF_020184175.1. NCBI lineage: Eukaryota > Metazoa > Arthropoda > Insecta > Hemiptera > Aphididae > Aphis > Aphis gossypii. Next base: position 39,744,549 of record NC_065533.1, read on the forward strand.
ATAAACAAACATAATTTTAAAATAAATACATTTATTGCTTCGCACAGAATTTGAAAACATCATTAAGTATATTTATTACATATAGTGGTATAAAAGTTGATAGATAATCTCAGTTTAGAATCATTTTTCGTATAGGAGAAATTGACAAATTGCGAATAATAAATAAATTTTAGTCACTCGATATTCAATAACTCACAACCCATATATCCACTTAATTGAATCAGTATACTGCTAAAACATGATAATGGCTCAAAGTTAAGCGCTGGGTTTTCCTGCTGTGGGTATTATATAATATTATATTCAATATTGTTAAACATTATATTATTATTATTTATTATCGATAGATAGCAAAGATCCATCGACTACGTGCTGCACCCAGTCCATAATATATGTCATCGTCATCCTTCAAAATGACCGATCTACCGATTATGATGATTGAGTAAATATGCAATTTTTATTATCAATAGTTATTGTATAAGTGAGTACTGAGTAGTACATATCATTATAATATCAAATTATCTCAAACATAATTGCATTCAAATGTTATGATTTTTTTTTTGTTTTTTTTTTTTTTATAAATGTTTTAGTTAAAATTATGTCGTAATATGCTAATATTTAATATCTAAATAATTTTCAAATTATTAGAAAAAATTATAAATTATAAAGAAATATAAATTTAAAAAAAAAATCTAAAAAAAATTAAGGATTTGAAAATGTAAAACAACATACCTACTCGTAGAATATAGGATGTACGTTTTACTACGTATAATAAAAAAAAAATAGTTTATCTACTTAACGTAAAATCACATTACTTTGAATGAACGTTTAAAGTTCAAATTTTTACATTCAGTTATAAAATTAATATTTCTCTTAAAACAATTTTTAAAATATTTTTAAGATTCAAAAATGAATAACTGCAAATACTTGCAAATTTCACAAAATGTGTATATGATTATTTTTATATGAAATATTTTGACTGTTAGACATTCAAATTTTTCAACTTGTTTGTAGTTTTTATTTCTAAAAATGTTGAAAAACATTGTTTACGGTAAAAATTTTAGAAATGTTTTACAAGACCCTACATTTTTTTTAGCTTTATAAAAATATTTAATACAAATATGCATAATTTATTTTTATAAGCATTTAAAGTGTAAATTTTTAAAAAATTCGTAAACAAATATTTATAACTAATAATTGTATAGTTAAAAATGCATAAAATGTTCCAACTTTAAAATTGCAATACCTAAAAATTTAATTCATTAAACTCACTTACTTTTCAATGACAAAGTAGGTATACATAATTTGATACCTACTACAGGTACAGCAGAACGGTTATCTATATTTCTCCTTAATTTTTTTTTGTATATCATAAAACAATAATATTAGTTTTCAATTATTTCTTACGTTATTTTATCATTATATTTCTCAAAGAAAAGTAATTATCATATTTAAGTTAGGTTTTTTAACGAATTCCATTTAACTTTGAACTTAAAGGGTACGCTTTTAAAAGCAAAATGACTATATATTTTTAACATTTATTAATTTGTAGTGATAACATGTTTTAAGGAATCTATTGTATTCATTTTTTTATGTTTTTATATATACCGATCTTTTTTTTTACCTTAGAATAATATGTTTTTATTCTGTTTCAGAAAACCGTCATGGTGGAAGAGGAGGACAAACATGGAACGAAATCTGACCCTAGTCATCGGCGGAATATTATTGGTATCCTCTTTTCTAGCTTTGTCCACGTTGTACTTGTACCACAGCTGCGATAACACGGGTAAGATGAAACTAATTTAATGCTTAATTAAATAAACTCTGTAATGATGACACAAAATAAGCATGAATAGTAGCCACGTATTATATAGCCGCACGTACCCAAGTACCTAAAAGCTTTATCTAGGCCTTAAATGCGGATTTCTATTATACGCGGTAACGATTACACGAAAAAGAATCCGTTCGCTACGAATGGGTTTTATTTAGATATAGACAAAGATGTCTGCACTAAAAAGTTATCTAAATATGTTTAATTAATATAAATAAATATTTAAAAATTAAATATATCTATATATAGATCAAATAAAACCAATTTTATCATTTATGTAGATAGAAATATAATATTTTTTTTACCTACATCTTACTCTTAGCATATAATTTTTTAAACTTTAAATCTTGAAAACTGATCATTGAAACTTATTTTATACTTATTAATTGTTTTAATTCTAAACTATACATACTTTGGTAGGTTACATTGTAAAACTTGCCTTAACTTGAGTGTTTAAAGAATGAGGTAAGTAAAATTTATAAAATACATTACATAGCCACATAGGTGGGTTAATATTTGAAATTGAATTATTTAAATAAAGTTTATATCCTATAGGTACATATTATATAGATTTTATAAAATGATTATACTTTATTCATCAAGCTTTTTACCATTATATAATAATATATTATAACCGTGTTTAAAAATACTGTTAGTAAATAGGATTTTAGGGTTTTAGGTTGTATTAGCAGGGAACTCGATTATAGAGTTTTTGAAAATTTAATTAAATGACTTTTTTGGGTTATCACATTTTTGAGTTTTTTAAAATTATAAGATGTTCAAGCGGTACTTTAAAAAATTAATATTTACTTGAGTGAAGTGAAGTTTTAATTTTCCAATTAAGATTTTTTAAAGAAAACAATAAGACTTAAAAATCTTGTAGATTTTTTAATTAACTTTGTTACACTTACAGTCTTAGATTTTATTGTAATAACTATGTCCTACTTATTAAAATAAAAATACTTTACGTTAAAATATAAAAAGCAAAAGAATTCCAAGAAATAGATATTCATGGTGCTTCTAAATATACCTATCACTTAATAGTGATATAACATAGGTAATATATATTATATTAATTTAAATGTTGTAATTAACTTATTGTTTTTTACTCATAAACATCATACACCATACAAATATATGGTGTAATATTTGACATTAAACATTTGCAATGTTTCAATTATATTTACAAGTACAAATATGACTGGAGTTATTTTTAAAAAAATGGAGTAAAGGATTTTAACGTACGCTGTGGATACAAAAGTGTAGCTACATTCTAATAAAACAGTTTTTAAGGTTTGTTGATGTGAATAATTTTTTATTTTTAGAACACTGTATTTTTTTTTAATTTTAAATTTTTACAAGGTATATTGTTTAAGTATTTGAGTATTTGTTTTTCATACTTAAAAATTAATGGTAAAAACTTTTGCATTTTTTATTTTAGTGACTTATATACAATCACTATCTATAGATATTATATTATTATATATTTCGTGTGTACATTGTAACTATATGACTATACTTCTATTTTAATAGTTTATATATTGTTTTATCTCCATTTATTCTTTATATAATTAAATGAAATTGTATATAAATAAAAAAATGTTGTACGATTCTAATATTTTTAACCGATTCTATACATTCGCAGAGAGCCTTACGTCAATATCAAATAAAAATCATGATATGATTCGCAAACCAAGAAGTCTGTACCAGAATACAGAATACGAAAATAATAACACCATTTGTCTCACTGCCGGTTGTATAAGAGCTGGTAAGCATAGTTTATTAGGTATACAACTCGATTAATTATTGACTTATAATACATTTAATAAAACGATTGTATTATTAAATTGGTACCTACATTAATTCCTATATGCTTTAAATGATATTACTGTATAATATTATAGCGGCTACCGTAATCAGAAACATGGATTTATCAGTAGATCCTTGTGATGATTTCTATCAGTTCGCTTGTGGTAATTTTAAAAAAAATAGTGTTATCTACGAACAAAAGTCACAGTCATCGTACACACTCACTGATAATAGCATGCGGAGGAAGCTGCTAATGATCGTTTCCGAACCCATTCAACCGAATGAACAGAAACCGCTTAAAATGGCAAAATTACTGTATAAATCTTGTATGGACAAAGGTAAAACATCTAAAAATTAAAAAATTATTATTATTTAGTTGTCGCATTCACTTATAATGAAAAATGTAATCGTATTTCTCATAAAATAGATATCCATTTCATGTACTACGATCATATATAAATAACTTAAGTTCATAAAATGGACACATATTTTGTTTTATACTTATTGTCATATTTTAATTAATGTATTAAACCGTAAATTATCACATGGATAACTTTTCTTTGTACCAAAATAACATATAGAAACAATTACTTGAACCTTATTTTTTTTATCATTAAATAATAAATTTGAAGCAGTAAAAATGTGTGGTTTCTATAATAGATTTTGGATTTAGTTGATACTTTGGCAATTCAAATGCATCTATTACATTTCTTGATAATCGAGAAAACAAAAAAAATTAAGAAAACTTAAGAATTTTTACACTAAACGAGTTTTTGACAAAATTAATTTCTTTTTTCGTTATACCTAATTCAAAAACAAATAACTGTAGAAACTTTATATTTTCATAAAACAGTTTATTATTATCATTTTCTTTATGGTATAATTTTATACTTTTAAATTAAATTAAAAAAAAGTTGATCGTTTGCCAAAAAAATATTTTTATAAGCATTTAAAGTTAGAATTTTAATGAAATTCGTCACATTTTGAACGGAACGATGAATGAATTGATTTTACAAATTTTATTTTTGTGTGTGTGTGTATACATAATGATATATAGTTAAAAGATGCTTTAACTGTCGACTTTAGGAGTGATTTCTGGTAAAAAATTGTATCTAGTAAAAGTAAAAAGTTCCAATACTTTTCTAAATAATTGAGAAAAGTAAAAAATAAATTAATGAAACCCCATAATTTTTACACTTAACCAGTTTTTGACAAAACTGATTTCTTTATAATGTTATAATTTAAAAACGAATAACTGTAATAATTTGAAATTTTTTTTAAAAAAATCTAATAAAATAGGTTCATAATATTATAAATGTATACTAATAACTATACTTAAATATGTTTTACTATACATCTACATTCTACTGTAAAGCAGAGCGGTACTTACCTATTTTTTTAATCTACAAATTAAATTAATAAAAAAAAATTATGTCTATGTACCTAATTGATTTATAATATTTAAAAATAACGGTTTGAATATTATGCAATAGATAAAATACATACCATTTTCATGAATTTAAATATGACTTACGAGATATAGTCGTAACTCATATTTCAAAAATTGATCATACAAAATTAATGCGAAACAAACATCTACCTAACATAAAAATACAAAGTATATGAACAGAGTATAGTGATTGAACAACACTCATTATTTCAAAATCTATTAACGTTTTAAAAATAATTTTTTTTTTATGTATATAATTAAAATAAAACAATTTTAAAAATAATTTTTTTTTAAGTTTTTACTTTTTTGAATGACAACATACATTTTAAAATTTCATACTCTGAAGCAGAGTATTTTTCAAAGGATTTTGAATCAAAATAAATAAGCAGAATAATAAACCAACATTTTGCTTGGTATTCTCTTACCATTCCTTTCCGCTCTCCAAACTTTAAATAATTATAACTTAAGCCACTCATCTTAATTTTGGTTTTTATAATTTAAAACACTCCGAAAAATATTCTGCTTCGGAATATAAAATTAGAAATGTATGTTGCCATTAAAAAAGTAAAAACCTTAAAAATTAAAGCAATAAAAAATATTTAAAAAATATTTTTTTGATGTTGTTTTATTTCAACTGGAATTTATGTAAAAACTAAATACAAAAAAGTTAATAGATTTTAAATCACTGAGTGTTGTTTGGTAAACGAATCGCTCAGTATATTATGTATAAAAAGTATAATATATTTATATGGTGATTAACTTAACGCATGACACTCATTATTATTTCAAAAACAATTAACGTTTTTTAAAATATATATATTTTTTTTTCTATGTTTAAAGAAAACATCAAAAACGAAGATTTGGGAGCGATCAAGGAAATATTGAAAAGTCTCGGCGGATGGCCGGTGATAGAAGGTGAGATATGGAACGATACTGAATTCACATGGATGGAAAGCGTGTACAACTTGAGATTGGCGGGCTTAAGCGTGGACTACTTTTTTTCATTCAACGTCGATATAGATATAAAAAACAGAACGAGGAGAATTATTGTAGTGAGTTAATTTACATAATAATACAATTATCTTTATTCGACATCAAATAAAAACGGACATAGCCCATTCGGATCCCGTTTTATAAAAAAGTCAATTTCCAAAATTGTTTACAACACAAATTCATTTTCATTTCAGACAGACCCTAAACTGTCCCAAAAGAAGTATGTTTAAACATGTATTAGTGTAAATTAATTAAACTATAACAATTTTATAGAGAAATCATATATTATTGTAAATTTTTTATTAAAATAATATTAAATTTTAGCTTTAAAAAAAATGCAAGTATAAGTAAAAATATTTTAAAAAATCCTACATTGAGTAATTTTTTTAGGCATAGTTTTTATATAATATTATCCATATGTGTCATTTCACTCGATGAAAATTTGTCAATGATGTCCCTAAAGAACTCTTGGTTTTTTAAAAATTTAGATGTATTGACATGACTGATCTTTAATTTTATTTTTTATTTTTTATCTACGGGAGCCGTTTAGGAATTTACTTGTTCATTAATTATTTTTTGACGAGAGGCGTTTAGAAATAAGCAATAAAGCAAACAATGATCCACCGATAAAAACAGTTATTAAAGTTATGGGTAATAATGATTAAATGGTTAGATTGTAAATTCCATTATTTAAATTACAAAAATGAGGACACTTTGTACATTTAGATAAAAATGCACACTTTATAATACTGGTATACTTTATACCATATAAAATATAATCGACATTATACAGATTGTAAAGTATATTATATAACTGTATAAATAAGTTTGAATTTTTATTTAATGGGCATAATGCATTCAATGTGGGCATTTTGAGTTGTTGAGAAAAGTAGATGAAAAACAGAATATACATACTTGTAAATAGTGACAATTAAAATAATTTATTAATTTATTAATTATAATATAATAAAAGTAATTATAAACTTAAACTCAACATAAACTGACAAGGACTAAGTACTCGCGTCTAGAAATAATAGTCTTATACAATATAAGATAATAACCAGTAGGTATAGTGCTACACTTTCTGAAGTAAGCTAGGAACTCTATTCCTATTCATATAGCTCTTAGCAATAACGTGTGGGAATTTTTTGTTAATTAAAATATGACCAATTGACCTATTACGTATTCTAAAATTAAGTATCAATTTTGAGTTTTGGTTACTGATATAATTTTTGCCACGTTATATTGATTTAAACACTTACCCCATGTATTAAAAAATATGTTTTAAAAATGTATTAACTATTCGTAGGTATATTGGGTTAGCTAAAGATATAATATTAATGTCAATATAAGTACAATATTTAAATAAAAATGTTTAAAACATAAAAAGTTATAGGTAATATTGAATACTTATAATAAAAATTCGGATTGATTATGCATATTTTAGATTCTGAACGAAGTGATGAATGTATTGATTTTACAATGATGTGTGTTTTTTTTATTTTTTATTTTTTTTTTTTTAATTTTTGTGTCTGTCACCACGTTTTGGAGCAGTAAAAGTGCTCCGATTTTAAAAAGTGGACCCTGTTTCGGATAGGAAAGTGAATGTAGTTTGTACTTTGGGGGGTCAAAAGTAACCAACATTTTGACTTTTTTTGAGTTATTTATAGACCACTGAAATTTTTGATTTTTTTGAGAAATTTTTTTTAAAGTGTCGATAAAAAATTTTTGGATGACCAAAAAGTTTTGAAAATTTAATACAAGGTTCCTTATAAGTTGTTTTTAATGTAGCTAAAAAAAATTAAAAATCGTTAGTCACAATTTTTTTTTATAAGCGTTTATAGTTCAAATTTTTACGAAATCTGTCGAAAACGCGAAAATTTGCAAGTAATTTTGAAGTTGAAAAATCATAAAATTTTTTGTGTTTATAACTAAGGATTAAAAATACAACACTAAGTTTTCCATAAGTTTACCTTCAAGTATCTATAGAGAAAACTCGAAGCATCATTATTGGAAAAATTTTAAGTGCGTTTGAATTTTAAATTTTAACGAAATAGCGTAACGATAACGATTTATCCTCAAACGATTTTAAATATTTGTTATTATTCAAAAAGTATAAGTCGTAGATACTTGGAAATTTTACCAGTTATTAAGATTCGCGTTTTCTTTACGTGATTTAATTTTCAAAATATTTTGAGTTTTTTTGAGGTATTTATAGACAACTGAAATTTTCAATTTTTCTGAAAAATTTTTTTTGAAGGGTCGATAAAATTTTTTTGGCCCTATCAAAATACTTGAAAATTTAATACAAAGTTCCTCATATGTTATTCTTATAGTGATTAAAAAATTATCAGAATACATAGGCACAATTTTTTTTTATTAGCATTTGAAGTTCAAATTTTGACGAAAATTCGTCAAAATTATGAATATTTGCAAATTATTTTGTAGGTATAATTCATAAAAATGTTTGTATAGGTAGCTAAGAGTAGAAAATTTAATACAAGATTTTTCATAAGTTTAGCTTACAATAATTATAAAAGAACTTAAATTTTGGTGTATTCAGGTCATAAACATAAACCACCTTTTTCACCAACCACTGGAAATTATATCCTAGGCTGACAAATCATCTTCGTTCAGAATCGTTTTTCATATACAATGATACCTATAATTGCATTCAAATTTAACCTACCCTAGTCCGAGGTCAACCCCACCCCCTAATTTGCAGCAAAACGGTACCCACTTGCCCGCTGTTTTTAATTTAAACATTTAAAAATATGTAAGTACAATAAATGTACAGGATTATAACCGAAATTATTTCTCCTATTTAGACTAATAAATAATATTAAAATCTCACTTTATAAAACTATGAATATAATTTTTTATGATTTTAGACTTGCGTTTATAACATATTATACACAAAATAGTATACAAATGTTGATATGTATAATATGTTAGTGATGTTACGGTAAAAGTACGAACACCGGTAAAACATAGGACACACGAAATAATTTAGTCAAACCCCGAATGATTTTTGTAGTTTGGACTTAAACAAACGAGATTCGATAAATCTTAGGATAAACAACCAGCGTTGGTAAAAGTCCGAAATCCTTACCAATTATGTAACATTTTTTGTCTTTGTTTTAAACTTTTACATATATAAAAATAATTATTGTTATTATTTAACTCGGAGTCACTCGCATGACGTTCTCGAACGTAGTTACTCGCCAGTGGACTTATTTTCCATGCTTGATAAAACTTCATAAAATATTTACATAACTAAAAAGTAATAAATTAGTAAATTACCTCATAAAGTGCACCTTAAGTCCTTAAATATTAATTATTATATAAATAATAATTAATTTATTAATATAATATATATATATTTATAATTATATATTATATAATATATAATGTATATTTATTTATTTAATAAAAAAATAAAAAAATAAATTATTAATAAATTTATTTTTATTTTTTTTTTTTTATTTCCATTTATTTTTTATTGATTTAAACAATACAAAATATAATTTATTATTATATTTTGTATAATATTATGTTGTTTTATTCTGAAGCACTATCTTTTGAAACATGTTCCTCAGTGCATGATTGACAGTAAAAATTCTCAAAGTCAATCGCAGTAACATAATTTGTAATAATAATATAAATTTGTGTACCTATCTAATATACTAGTAGGTAGAAGCTAATAATATAGTAGGTACCTAATATACTTAAATAGGTAGTGACTATTATTATTTTTATATACGAATATAAAGCAAAGGAAAAAATATCACATAGGTAATTGATAAAGATTTCGTATTTTTACCAACACTGGTTGTTTATCCTAAGATTTACCAAATCATATTTGTTTAAGTCCAAACAACAAAAATCATTCGGGGTTTAACAAAACTATTTTGTGAAACCTAGGTTTTACTGGTATTCGTATTTTTACCGTAACATATATATTATGTAATTGCACAAAGTGGACCGCGTTCTGCAATTAACATTTTTACCAAACCGTAAAAAACGCTCACGTTTCGCATTTTAAATATGTATTTTTAATGTTTAATAGTACAAAATGAGCTAAAACAGTAATATCTAATGAGTTTGACGGGTTTGTTCCCAAACAATATTTCAGCTGGACCAAGCATCACTGGGTCTCAAACATGAACACCTGGTAAACGGAATTTCAAACGAATACGTGAATGCATACTACGAATACATGATTGATATTGCGGAGATGTTTGGCGCTTACAGGCCATGGGCAGCCGCAGAGTTGGGAAATTCATTGGACTTTGAGGTAGAATTGGCTAAGATATCGCTGTCAGAGGAAGAGCGCCAGGACGCCACTATGCTGTATAACCCGATGAAAATCTCCGATTTACAACAAAAGTTCCCAAGCATACCATGGCAAGAGTATATGAACAAAATGTTGAACCCTTTGACCATACAACAAGATGAAATTATAATTGTAACTTCGCCGAAATATTTGTCGGACCTCGAAACTCTGCTAAGTAATACTCCCAAAAGGTAAAAATAATAGAAACAATAATGAGTTAAGCTAATTAAGTTTAAAGATCTAATTTATTTATATACTCTTCGTATTACATATTATATTGTTGTAATGATTATTCAGTATTATTGAGTCATTAAAAGAAAGTAATATTTCTAAATCTTTACTGTAAAAACTCTAGGAGAAATTTGATTAGTTGATCTATAAAGTGGTTAATAATTTTCTAGAATTCGTATAATATTAGTTGTGTTTAAAATAATAAAAATGATAAAGTGATTTAAAAAAATTAAAAATCAATTTATGTACCTATATAATATATAGTATAATAAATATAAAATATTATATTATATTAAAAAAAAAAAATAAGCGTCATTTTCTCTAAAATATTATCTGATTCAATTATATAAAAAAAACAGTAGGTAGGTAATAACTAATTATTATCCGAGTGTCAATATATTTAAAATTAATTTTCTATATCATTTTCGTAATTATACGTACATAAATAATTATTTTTATATGCCATTCAATGTTCCCATACAAACCAACTCAAGAGTCAATATCGCATTTGAAATGTTTTAAACATTAATTTAATTTTGTCGTCAGAGTCCAAGCATATTCATGTTTACATATATTGTTGTAATGATTATTCAGTATTATTGATTCATTAAAAGAAAGTAACATTTCTAAATCTTTACTGTAAAAACTCTAGGAGAAATGTAATTAGTTGATCTTTAAAGTGGTTTATAAGAAAAAACACAATTTAAAGTGGTTAATAAATAATAATTTTATAAAGTGGTTTAAAAAAAGTAAAAATGCAATTTTTGTACATTGCCGTATAATAAATACGTAGTATTATTGTATTTAAAAACAAATATTTTTCATAATATTTTTTCCGATATATTATCTGATTCAATTGTATAAAAATGCAGTAATAACCGATTATATAAGCTTCAACATATTTTTAATTAATTTCTTCTTCTTTGGTTTAGGCTATTTAGATCATAATAAACCTACTGACATCTATCTTTTGCTATTTTTTGCCAATGACTTTTTGATTGCACTGTCTTAACATTTCTTTTAATGTAGTCTCACATCTTAATCGTAGTGTTTTTCATACAAAATTATCCTCAATTACATTTCTTATCAGCAAACAATGCTTCTTCCAGACATGTCCTGCCCAAACCAACCTTTTTTTTTAAATCTCTTCAGTGTGTTTGATCGCTAAAATAAGAATTGTGCCTAGTTGTTATTTAGTTTCCTTTATTAGTTTATCTTAGCATTAAAGTTTGCGCCATAATTTTTATAATAACGTATTAAATTAAATATTAAAATTGATTTCAACATTTTATAAAAATGTCCGATACAAACCCATTTATAAACGCAAATGATACCTCTTAACTGTACTAACTCTAATTTGATTTTATCGCCAGGGTCCAAGCAAATTATGTGTTTTGGAAAGTTATTATGGATACTGTTGAATTTCTGACTGAAGAATTGAGAGAAAGAAAGTTGGATATTGTTAAGATACTCAACGAAATTGATACAGATACTTTAAGAAAGCCTAGATGGAAAGAATGTTTTGATAACACTTATTTATATTTTAAATTCGCTATTATGTCGACATACATTCGAAAGTTTGTCAATGAAAATGACAAAAAGAATGTTTTAGAAATGGTGAAGCGTATCAAAGAGGAAAAGTACAAATTATTATCATCAGTTGATTGGTTGGATGATGAAACAAGGTTAAATTTAACTTTAAAATGTATTTTTTTTCTATAGAAAAAATGACTATGACAACTAAATTATCTTTGTTTTTTTTTCATTACAGAAAACACGCGATAGATAAAGTTAAATTTATGACCGATTACATTGCCTACCCTGATGAATTATTGGACGATAGCAAATTAAATGCGTTTTACGAAAATGTAATTTATTACCTATATAGAATCTAACTAAAGCGCATGGGAAATTATTATATTTTATAACTTATAATATTATGATAAAGCAATTTAAAAATTGTTTTATGAGTATTTAGTTAATGTATTGTTATTTTTTCTTAGCTTGAAGTCGATAATAAATACGACTATTTTACATCAATGTTGAATGTGGGTAAATTTTACACTGACTTGACATTTTCTCTATTAAGACAACCTGTTAACAAATCAAATTGGATATTCCATAGTAATTTGGCAGATGTAAATTCGTATAATATTTTGGAAGAAAACAGTATAGGTGAATAAAATTTAAATTTAAATTATCTAATTATTCAATGTTTATCAGTGATGTCTAATTATTGAAAATTGAATTTAAAATTTAAAATAAAAATGATGTGTACAAATAAGTAATTCAAATATTTAAAAAAAAAAAAAGAACAACCACATAGTTTAGTAATCATTAGACAATTATTTTCTCAGTCCATTGACAATTTTTGGGCGACTTATTAGGAAAAAAATTGACGAAACCGTTTATTTAATTAAGAAAAAGTGCAGTGTTAAGTTACTCACTAAACTTAATATGTATCCTACTAAAAAATAAACAAATTGTTTAAACCTAATCTTAAATGCAATTTTTAAAATTGAATTATGTAAATATAATATACTTGTGTATTTTAAAGAGGTTTTTCAAAAATTTAAAAGTTATTATTTATAAATTTGAATTACTTATATTACATAAGTACATAAATATAGAAATTATTACAACCACGTGGTTACTCGTACAAGTACTGTAATATAAACGATTTTTAATTTATAGATATCCCCGTTGGTATCTTGCAAGACATTTTCTTCTCTAGCGATCGTCCTCAGTTTATGAATTACGGCGGAATCGGAACGATAATTGGACATGAGATCAACCACGGTTTTGATACCATGGGTATAACATACGATAAACAAGGTGACTTAGTGAATTGGTGGTCGGAGGAGGCGAAGAATCGCTACTTGGAGAAAGCAATGTGCATACTAAATCAGTATAAAAATTACATGGTTCGTGAAGTCGGTCTCAAGGTATGTTTAATAAAATAACTTTCTTAAAAAGTAAAAGATATTGTTTTTATGTTGAACGTAACATCATAATATTAGCGTATTTATTATAATATTGACTTTTGGTATCTCGCTAACTCTTGTATATAAATTACTATTATTTTTTTTTTATAATTAATGACTTGAAGTTTTATCATTTAAACAAATACACGTTAATGAAGGTGTATTTAACTCCTTTAAATTAAGTAATTGTTTATTTTTTTTCAAGAACTTTGCTAATCGCATTAGTTATGTGATGAACTATTAATCAATTGTTGAATGTTTAGTACGGTATCTAAACTTAAGTTCTAGTATAAGATGTTTTTCTTTTATGATCAACTTTAGACATTTAAATAGAAGTTTTAATAAGTTTATAAGTTGGAATAAGTGATATCGATTAGCATAACATGACATATTCAAGAAGTTTTTTTTCGTTTGAGGAACATGCATGATCATTTGCGCCCGTGTCCATTTTACTGGAACGTCTTACATCTATATAAATTAATAATTTTATATATGCGTGTAAGATGAATAATAGTCTTCTTTGATAGCTCTGAGCTCTTCAAGTAACGTTGGAGTTATCATAGTCTGGTGATTTATTGTAGTTAAAGCTGTCATTTATTTCTATAGCAACTTCTAACGGAGCTAAATATTATAATATTTAATTTATTTATAATTTCTACGAATTTCATCATCATAGCTCCATATAATTAAGTAATGAAACTGTCCCTACTTGAATTTCAACCACCATTACCTCGACCGTCGTTTATAAATGTAATAATAATCAAACTTTATGACAATTTTCCGTAGTTGAACAGCAGTAGTACGCAGGATGAGAACATCGCGGATAACATTGGCTACAAAGAAGCGTACAATGCGTACAACGTGTGGGCCAAACAACACGGCGTTGAACCACGGCTGCCTGGTCTACAAGATTACACACCGCAGCAGATGTTCTGGGTGAGTGCTGCCAATGTATGGTGCTCTGAATACTCACTAGAACGACTAAAATATTTAATAATTAACGACTCTCACTCACCCGACCGTTTCCGGATCATCGGTTCATTCTCCAACCTGAAAGAATTTAGTGAAGACTTTCAGTGTAAGCTTGGCTCCTATATGAATCCGGTTAAAAAGTGCCAGATGTGGTAAGATTGGTCTGTCGACTTTCTGACCATGCGAGTATTAATATTATTGTTTTTAAAGCATATGGCATAGTATCTCTAAGCACGAACAAGTTGCTACATAATTATAATATAACATATATTATGTGAATTTGTATACATAATTTTTACATGTACCTAATGTAAATATTAAATTAACAGTAGCAATAAAATATTTACATTATTAAGAAAACGTGTTATGTTTTATTATGATTACCTTAATAAGATTATATTTAATAATTATTCACAGCTTATGTAATTAGGAATACTCAGATAACTCATTTAGCTCTTCTAACCACTAGCCGTTGAACTCTCTGGTATTTGTATAACATAACATCGTCTAAAACAATAGCATAAAACAGCAGCATTACTCCAGTAGGTAAGTACCAAGATAAGTGGCACATATCAAATAAGGCAGCCGCACAGGTTTCGAATTTTCTACATTTTAATTTAAAATACATAAATAATAATACAACAACTAAATTATTGTGTATTAAACGTGATGTAAAACTTAATAATATATAGTTAGCAATTTGAGCATCTCAGTAAAGATGTGCTTCTAAAAAAACCAACTTCTAAAATTTGAGAAACAATAATGTTAAATGTTATGGGATCATTAATTAACAGTCAATCCAAAAACCACACATTTTAAATAACATAATATAAGACAATACCATAATCTAAATAAGTTAAAATTAGACACTTTTTTAAGGTTGTTGTATTTAAAAATACTACTTGTAAATTGTAATATTTGTATACTTATTAAAACATATGTAAAAGAAATAACATAGCTAAATACTCATTACAATAATTACATAATAATTCTACTTTTTTTTACATATTAACATTTGTATGATATTATAACAATTTTTTCTTTTTAAACATTCATACTTTTTAATTTTGGATGACACGCATACATCATAATTAAAAACAAAATTTAGAAACAAAGTTTTTGGTAAACTTTGGTAAAAATGTGTTAGGTTATGATATTATGTCTAGGCTTTAGATTTTAGATTAAAAATATAGTGTTAAGTATTTTTTATACCTAACTTATATGTAGTATAATAATTAATAACTAATAAGTTATAACCATAAATCATAAGTGTAATTAGCAAATGCACTTCTGTTTTTCAGTTCAAAAGGTAAAATATCTAGGTACTTACCCTATTACTATTGAGGTGAACCTTAAACGGTAATATCATATTAATAATACAACTGGTTAGATCAGATTATCACTATATAAATTTAAATACTTAGTAACATATATATATATATATGTTATATGTTATATATATATAAATATATACATTCAACTTGCAACAGTGATAATGGTTTCCTATACGTTCATATGACTACATATCTATTGTACAAGATTGAATCGAGCTAATATCAAATATGTATTTAATCCTTGTATGTAAAACAGAATTTGGATAGATAAACCTAATCAATACTGGTATAAAGTTTCGCCGCGAAGATCACTCCAGGGTTCCACGAAACTTAAGTGTTTTTTTTCAACATTTCAAGAAATTTACTTTAAAGAATCTAATTGAAGATTAGAAGAGGCTATAGGAAAGAATAGTTTACTCATTAAAACTATTGAAACAAAGTAGGGGCTATAGTTGAAAGCTAAATAAAAATAGATAAAAATCTAAAAAAAAAACGTAGGGGTTCCGCGATAAATGTGAAAATAAAAAATTCGGTCAAGTGAGGTATCAATTGATGTATTTAATTTGAATCCAATGAGAGGTAGGTATCATTGTATTCGAAAAACGATTCTGAACGAAGATGATTTGTCAGCCTAAGATATAATTTCCAATAGTTGGTGAAAAAGGTGGTTTGTGTTTTAATGGCCTGAATACACCAAAATTTAAGTTCGTTTATAATTATTGTAAGCCAAACTTATGGATAATCTTGTATTAAATTTTCAACTCTTAGCTACTTATACAAAAAATTTTATGAATTATACCTACAAAATAATTTGCAAATATTTATGATTTTAACGAATTTTTGTCAATATTTGAACTTTAAATGCTAATAAAAAAAATTGTGCATATGTATTGTTATAATTTTTAAATCACTATAAGAATAACTCAAGAGGAACTTTATATTAAAGTATTAAGTATTTTGACTCATCCAAAAAAAAATGTATCGTTATTTATGAAAAAAAAATAAACAAAAACGAATATTTCAAATGCCTATAAATAGCATTTAAAGAAGTGAAATATTTTGAAAATTAAATCATGTAAAGAAAATGGCTAAATAATTGATGAAATGTTCAAGTAGATTTATACTTTTTGAATAATAACAAATATTTAATATCGTTTGAGGATAAATCGTTATCATTACGCTCTTTCGTAAAAATTTAAAATTCAGACGCACTTAAAATTTTTCCTATAATGATGCTTCGAGTTTTCTTTATAGCTACTATAATTTAACTGTATATAGATAACACTAATATTAATATTTTATGAAAATTTCAAGTATTTACAGTGATTTGTTTTTAAGTTACAACCATATAAAAAAACAGAACCTAAAAGGGTTCCATGTATAAAAAAGTTTAAGAAACGATGGAATAAGTATATATTATCGTTAACTCCTAAAACCACACAGTCTAGAGCTCTGCACGGTCTGTTTTTTTATAGACCGGACCGGGTCGGACAAATAAAAAGAAAGTAGGACCGGACCGGACTGATAACTTTTTACAAATACCAGGATTGGACCGGACCGAACCGAACCACGTTAAATTTTAAACCACAAAGACGAAACGTGACGAACTATTTTGGTGTTCCAAAACATTTTAATCTAAATTAAAATAACATAACTAATATTATTATTATGTTATTTATTTTACCACTTAATATAAAAAATGTATTTAGTTAATATCACTAGACCGGACCATATAGACCGAATTTAAATTGAAGACGGATTGGACCGGTCCGGACCGAACCACATTAAATTTTAAATCACATAGACCGAAAAAGACCGGACCGTAGTCCGGTCCGGTCTGGTCCACATCGTTCTTGACCGGACCATGCAGAGCCCTACGTCGCACACATGCGATAAAATACAGAACAAAACCGCACACTTTCAGTAGGTTAAAACCGCACACTTTTGGTAGGTTAAAACCATACACATTTAATAGATTAAAACCGCATAATTTTTAAAATTGTTGTATCCAAAAACCGCACATGTTTGATTTCGACCACTAAAAGGTCGATAGGCAAAAATCGCTTACTTTATAATTTATAATTTATTCAAACAAAAAAAATGTATACACAAGTACTCTACATTTTCTGTACTTAAATTGTCAAGTAATAAACACTTTCAAGTTTCAACTCGACAACAAGCCTACCTTCCGGTGACAATAATTTTGTATCAATGTTATAAGGTCATATAATATATTTTAATAATACCTATATTATAAATAACTAAATAAGATTCAGAGATTGTTCATCGAAATATAATATTCATAATGTTATTGCAGGATAGATTCATTCGAGAATTAGAAAATAATCAATATACTTAATGAAGTTTACGAATTGCAGTAAATAGCTTTAACACTATTGTATTATATATATATATATAGCCAATATGCATAAAGAGCGATTAGTTATACCTATTCTTATACACTGCGGTTCACCAGGTATACTCTATCTCAATTTTTCTAGAATATTGAATAATGAACAATTCCAGTTATTATTTCCGAATTTTATAATTATAGATAAACGATCATATTTTAAATCATTAGATTTTCCACGACATTTCAAAAGCAATGTCAAACTTGGTGGAGATGAATGGGAACAACTGCCCCCATAACAAAAAATTAGTGGGGGCATTGCCCCTACAAACTGAACTCTACTATTATAATAGTTAATTGCAGACTGTTCTGGGGCGTATAGCACAGTCGTACCTAATATTATGTTCATTTGCTACAAAAATTATTTTTGCCCTCACGCGAAAAGAGTCCAAGTTACGCCTATGCAAACATTAAAATATAAAAATATAGCATACAATAATAAGTCAATATTATAATCTCTTCTATACACTTATTTAAAATAATTAAAATTTAAAAATATCTGTCCAAAGTATAATTTTTATATAACATTCTTCATTTATTTGAAATTTTTTCAAGCTTATATCACACTGTAAACTATATACAGTTAACCTACCAAACTATATTTACATAACGATCGATAATTAGCGAAAACATAATTTAATTAAATACAAACGCATATTTTTTTCTGATAAAGCAATAATTGCATTGTGATATACTAATATATACCTTTACAAAACAATATTTATATGACCATAACGCATTATATTTAAATCATCTTGATGTTGTGTATAATTAATTAATCTAAAACTATGTTGTATCCTCATCAAAATACTCATGTCACGTGATATAATAGTGCTATACGTGAATTTGAAATAAAATAAAATAATACGTTTATCATTGAAAAAAATTATATTATTATATATTTTAATATGCACAATTACATTCTTAAAATAGGTATTTAGATAATTTTAAGCAGTTGCCAATTTGTATCGTTAGGCCTACAAACCTTTTCACGCTGTTCTACAGCAATTCCGTTTTGACTTAAAACTTAAAAAGTTAATAAATATTATTATATGATATACAATGAATGCAATATTTTTTTTTGATAAAAATTAATTTAATATATTTTAAATTTAATTATTCCTTATTAGTTATTACTAATACTTTGTAGTAAAACAAATCACAATATAATAGCAATATAATATATATATTATATATATCATAAAATAAACTTGATAATAACTATAATAATATAGTCTGATAGATCAACTTTTTCGAAAATCTAATGATTGGTCAGTTGAATTTAAATATTAACTAATACTCGTAAATGATAATAATTTAAAACATGTGATTGTGGCAAAAGTGGTAGTTGGAATTTTGGAGTGTGACACTGTGACGGTGTCATGATTCTTTTGCAGTACACTTATGATCACCGTAAATATAAAATATATATAAAAAATAAACATACACAAATAAATGTTACAACATCACCATTTTTATTCCTCTAACCTAACATCGCTCGATAGTGTCTTATCAAAAACTTTACAGTTAATAATTGTGCTTTTGTTTTGTTTTTTTTGTTTTTTTTTTTTTTTAATACTTTAAAGTTTAAAAAAATCATGTATTTGAAATATACTTATTACAATACTGAAAACTAAACAACGAATGGTTTTCTCATCGATATAACACCATATTATTTTATTGTTTTTTACGTATGACCTTTATCATTTGTATAATTTAATTGTAACAAATATCTACGTGTAATCAGCGAAATGCTTCGTGTGCGTTAATATGGTATTATATAATTACGCAAATGTGTCTCAACACTTAGTGTATTGTACGATTGACACTAATTGTACTTCGACGATTTGAGTTAACTTATATCAAACACTTGTAAAGGTATGTAATGTTATATTAATTTTTATTATGTATTTCATGGATATTAATTGAAGATGAAACGTATTGTTGTGCGATTCGTTTTCTGGGTGTTATTATAAACTTTTAGTTTTTATACGAATCAATAAAGTTTTTAATTGTATGTTTTGTTTCTTTTTTATTTAAATTACACCCAGTATGCACCACTCTATATTCGCAATTAATCATTTTTTCATACTCGTTCATTTTTAAGTTTTCGACTTCATAAATGTGTGGGTGATACACGATTCCGCACATTTCGTAGTATAAAAGATTTTTTTTATCTGACCAGAATGTAATACGATTCCACAAAAAATTTCTACGACGTTGCTAATTATAGTAAAAAAATAATGAATATAGTCGACTCTCGATAACTCGAAATTCTACTTAACAAAAATTTCGAGTTATCAAAAACTTTTAAAAAGTATGTTTTTATTTTTAAATAATTTTTACACTAAAGAAATAAAAAAAAAAAAATGTTTTCTTATTTTTTCATATTTCTGTCAAGACATTGTTGAACCCAATTTAATGTGTAATGAGTATTTTATTATAATAATGTTTGAAATTAATTTTTATCAATTCAATTACACGATGCTGATAATCGTTTATTTTTATTTAACGTCGATGATAAATAATTATTTAATATTACCAATGACCTATGTATGTACTTTATATAATAATAATATACAATATATTTTAATAATACACAGTTAATTTACTGAGAAACCTAAAATTACAATTAAGCATAGTTGTCCAGATTTACACGTACATGCACACTTGAACATAATCGGTTTGAATTACAAAATAAAATAAAAACTATTCTGATTTGTAGTAATCGTATACTTGTTGATTTACTTCTAATTGTAAAATACGTATTTAGGTATCATTTACAATATAATGAATATACCTAATGAAATGTAATATAATAATTAAAATATACATTAATAATAATAAATAAGTAGTACATAGTCTATAATTATATTTCTCTATTTCACTTATGAATTAGCTAATATTTAAATCAAAAACATGTTTAAACTTAAAACGCTCATAAAAAATATTTATAGAAACATTTTTTTTTCAATTCCAGTAATAACAATTAAAGCAGAACCCATTGCATTAAATTTTTAGAATTTAGATCTAAATCTTCATCAACAATTATATACATTTTTAACTACAAAACAATTTGAACATTTTAGTTATTTTGATGAATTACGTAAAAATGTTAACTTATTTAAACCACAGAATAGTTATTATTTATTTAAACGCTTAAAGTTAAAAACAAATATTATAACTATGCAATTTTTATACTTTTAATTGTTAAATGAAAAACTTATGAGAAACTGTAGTGTTTTCCAATATTAAAAACTCTTAAAAAGTACTCACAATAAAAAAATACATACCTATCATTATGAAATCAATACATTCATCGCTCTCCTTAGAATCTAAAAATTTGAACAACATAACATGAAATAGATTCATATTTTATTAAAAAATACGAATAATTTTTTTATTACTCCAGATTTTGCATAATATTTATCTTTCCAATAAATATTATTTATCATTCAACAATATAATACGTAGAATGTCACAGACTATGAAAACATTGTTCTATAGGTAGGTTATCTATAAAAAAAATGATTTTAAGAGGATACGGGTGTGTCAACATATGTCATTAAATATATTTCATGATATGTTTTATAATATTGCTAGATATAAATTTTATTTTACTTTTGGTATTATAGTAGGCTGATTTAATATTTTCCATAAATATTACATTTATTAAAGTATTACTTATGACTTATTACCTAATATTTAATTAATCTTATATTATATTTGATAATATTGTTATAACCTATTTTGTCGAAATATCCTTACCACAAAATAATATTAGAAGGAAAATTTATGTTAGTATAAATAGAACTAATCTACATATTTTGAACATTTAATTATGTATATAAAATATATAACAATGAAAGTATAAAAACTAGAAAAAACAATTTGAGTTTTTATTTATTTATTTTTATTACAACAAAATAACTAAAAGTATTGTTCTTGTACGAATTTATATTATAACTGTTGGAAAATGTTAACTTTTTAGCTCTATAATGCACCAAGGATATTCACTTTTACATCGGAAACCACCCCCATAGTTTGAAATTGGAGCATTATTTCGACTAGTTATGCTGTACACAGACACAAAAAAAAAAAAAAAAACACACATCATTGTAAAATCAATACATTCATCACTTCGTTCAGAATCTAAAAAGAATTACAACCTTAAATTTGCTGATGATAAAATTATAACCGTAAATAGTAATGCCATTATCAATTATAAATAATAGTCATAATAATAGTACAACACAACGTTTTAAAATCAGTGTGTAATCTCTTGTGGCTGTGAGTTCTATGACGAATAATCGCGAGTTTTTGTGTAATCAACAAAATGCTTCACATATGTTTTTAAAGTGTTATAAATACGTGGTATGTCTCAAAGTTTAGTGCATTTCACGATTGCAACTTGTGCTTCGATGGTTTGAGTTAACTTAAATCGACAACTATACAGGTATGTACTATTATATTCAATTTTATTATTTCATGAATATTTATTGAAGGTGAAACGTATTTTTGTGCAAGACTTCAGTCAAAATAGACTTGTATTTAAATTAGTAAAATTTTAAAAAGCTTATTTTGTTTTTTTTTTCATTTAAATGATTTCCAATATGCACAACTCTAAATTCATAATTTATAATAAATAATATTTGCGTGCTTGTCTTATTTTTATTTTTGAGGTTTTGAATTCATAAACTTACTGCCTCCAATCTCCATAAATCACTCTTTTTGAGTTCAAAACTCTTACTAAATAGTTTAAACTTATACATAAATATTTCAAAAAAAATATTTAAGTATATTTTTACTTTTATAAATGTTTAAAGTTAAAGTTTAGTCGAACAATAACTATATTAAATTTATTTTATTGTGATTCAAAAATATTACTTACGGTATTTTGTATCTTTAACATAATATAATGTTTCAAATTAAATTATTACATTTAATATACACAATGATATTCTTAAAGTATTTTGTATCGTATGGCCTACGAACTTATGCACACTGTTCTATAACAAGTGCGATTCGACTTAAAACTTAAAACTTAACAACAATTATTATTTGATATATAAAGATTTAAATATAATATTATACTATAATTATTAAGTATTAATAATGTATAATATATAATGAATGCAATACATATATATATATTTTTTTTAAAAAAATTAATTCGACATAATTATCTTATTATTTAACTATTCCTTGTTACTAATACTTTATAGTAAAATAAATTACTATAATAGCTATAATGCTATAGCTATTTAGATGTACAGTCGACTCTCGGTAACTCGAAATTGAAGGGGAAAAAAAATTCGACTAACCAAAAATTTCGAGTTATAAAAAACTTTTAAAAAGTATGTTTTTATTTTTAAATTAAAGAAATAAAAAAAATGTTTTCTTACATTCTCATTCTTCTGTCGAGACATTGTTAAACCCATTTTAATAAACAGAATTCTATATTAGAGTATTCTCCTAGTTTCATTTTTTTTCCAAGTTGCCGAGTTTAAATAAAGTTAAAAATTTAAATCATTAATTTATTAATTTTAAATTAAAGATTTTTAAAATAACATCTTAATTTTTTTATTTTTGTGGACAATGTACTCGTTGGAATTACAAAATCTTTAGCTATTTCAGGTTTTTTCTTTTCACCTTTTTCAATAATTTTAATCAAGTTCATTTTTCTGTAAGTGATAATGTTGTTAATTTTATTTTTGAGCCATAATAAACATTAAACACTGTATTAACACTGTCGCATACACGATAAAGGATTAAAGACGATTTAAAACTAAATTGAAATCTATTGTATGGAGTTACCAAGGTTTAAGTTACAAATATTTAGTTGACTCTAATGGTCAGGTTTTATAAAACAAGTCATAAATGAAGAATAATCTCCTTGATAAACAGTTTTTAGTATTAAACTTGGATAAGAAAATTCGAGATACCTATCGAAAATTTGTCAAATTAATTTTCGAGTTGAAAAGATTATTTAAACATTACGACGTGTTATTGTTATTTGAAGGGGAATATTAATTATTTGAGATATCAAGAATTTCGAGTTATCAAGAGTCGACTGTATATAATTTTTATATTAATTTTAATCAAATTGTATTGTAATACAAATAAACGATAATTAATATACCTAAAAAACGAATAATTAAAAATAAAGTAAATAAAAACATATGATAAAAAATTCATTTCAATTTTTTCATTTTATGATAAAGGTCCAAAGATAAATAATATAGTAGTAATGATTATTTGTTTTCAAACGCTAAAATTGAATTTAAAAAATATGATAAAAGAAATAATAAAAAGTGCGTAACGCTCTGTTATACAATACATATCGAATAGACGTCAAACATAGAGTAAGTCACTATAATGGATGTGTTAAATTTTAATTAATAATTAGTTTAATTTTAAATTTTATACGAAAAACGATTCTAAAAGGAGATGATTTATCAACCTAGGATATATTTTTTACTGGGGGGTGAAAAAGGTGGTTTATGTTTTAAATTTTTAATCTTATTTTTAAAATTAAATCATGTACAGAATAAATTTCATTCTAAATAACACGTCAAAGTTTCAAGACTTATATTTTTTGAATAATAACAATTAACAAATATTTAATATCGTTTGAGAATAAATCGTTATTGTTACGCGATTTCGTAAATATTTAAAATTCAGACGCTCATAACATTTTTTATTATAATAACGCTTCGAGTTTTCTCTATAGTTATTTAAAGGAAATCCTATGGAAAACTTTGTGTTCAATTTTTTAACCTTAGATTTCAATACTTCAAAATTTTATAAATTTACAAACGTTTAAAATTATAATTTAACTGAACAATAATAACGATATTATATAATATATTTATTGTGATTCAAAATTTTTATTTGTGGAGGATTTAAATTTTAAAACTTTTATACATATTATATTATAACACAATGATATTTTCAAAATAATAAGATTAATTTTAAGAATATTATATATATAAAAAACTTATTTACACTGTTCTCACGTAAGTTAGTATTGACTTAAAAGTAATAAAAATGTAATGTAAAAAATGTAACTCTTATATAGGTATTATAATGTAGTACTATATGATGATTAAATAAAAATTATATAATTAATGTAATATTTTTGTCAAACGTTTATTTAGAAGTTTAAATTAAAATTTTCATGAAACTAGGAATACATACAGGTAAGCATATTTTCACTCACTCAAAAAGTATAAAATGTAATGTAAATACTTTATAGAACGTAATTTATTGTAAAAGTTGAATAATAAATAATTGTTTGTCAATCAATACCAAACCACTCATCGCATACCAACTAAAAAGCAACACATATTATAGATCATAAGATATTTGTCATTACTATACTTTTCATTAATATTAAATAGTTTTATTATTATCGCTAGGTACCTATCGAAGATTCGTCGACCGTTCGCTACATAGCAAGTATATTATATTATATGATAATATTTTATATCATAACCGTCAGCTCTTAAAATGACCAATCTTTCACCCGTAGTAATCAAGTAAATATAACATTTATATAATTAATAGTTTTTTTTTTTAATTGTTGCATTTGTTAGTGTTATTATTATTATTATTATTATTATTTTTTTTTTGCTGTTTAGATTTATCGCTTGTTAAGTAGCTATATAATTACTCATGACCATTTTTCCATATTTACGATGATTTTAAATAAATGAAATATTTCTCGACCGTCACATGAATATACAGGGTGCGGAAGTCAAACCCGACGATTTAAAAAGAACTGGTTGGCAGGGCTAAAGTGGTAAAGATTTCGGGAATGTTCTTATCGCTTTTAAATACCCGGAATTTAGTAATCATAGGGCATTGGTCGAGTGAACAGCGTGCGTTTGTGGTAAAAGCGTATTACAAAAATAATGATATATTATATATAATATATGTGCGGTTAACCAAGGAAGGCATTTGCGTGACACAACTTTTAAAAAATAAAGTTTTTAAATGTATAACATAAAATTAAACTTGTGTAGTTTTATTAATAAAAAAATGTTTTTCTATTTTTTTAGATTTTTTAAATCGTCGGATTTGTCTGCCACACCCTGTATAATATATAACCAATAATATATTTCGTATTTCAAAGCACATTATTATTTTGTAATGATACACTGTATAGGCGATATAAAGAAAAAAGAATTTATTATATTAATTAAAATATTTAACTAAAATGTGATGTAATTTTACTATAATTAGCGAATTTATAATTGTATTGATTTTACAATGATTATAATTTATAAATTATAATACCAGTGTATTTTTCTGACTTTCATCACTTTTTGGAGCAATAAAAATACTTTTTATTATTAAATTTTAAGATGCTTTCTAGTAAAAAATTTAATCTATTTAGTCCATTAAGATGAAAAATTCTAGTACTTTTAAAATTAGCCTATATTATATATCAAAATAAGAAAAAACTAAAATTTTTACACAACACTAGTTTTTAATGAAATCGATTTTGTTATTTTTGTGTACCTAACTTAACCTTTTCAGACCTACCCACATTTTTTTAAGAAAATTTTTTTTTTCAATATTATGTGTTAATATGGACTTAATAATATGTAAAAAATTTAAAAAAAAAATTCGATCATTTTCTTGGAAAATTCATGCTAGTACACTATTTTTGGTGATAAGAGTAATAAATTATACACATTTATATTTATTTACACATTAATTATTATTTTAAAAGGTATCTAAAACGTCTAAAACAATACAAACTCCTTAAAAGTAACTATATAAAATTAATAAAAAAAAACAAATTTACTCAATAAAAAAAAAACACTGGTACCTAAGTATTTTTAAAACGAAAAAAAAAAATAGTAAAATTATATTATTTCATTTAAATGGTACTCCCTGAAACATTTACTTTTCCCATCTAAACACAAATGTTGCTTGCATTTTGAACAAAACATATGCGTTCTACGAGTACACGTCTTTAGTTTACACTTAAACATTTAGTGGCATTTTTTAACTCATCAAAATCTAGTAAATGATCCACCGTATCAAGACTAAGTTCATCTGATGGCAGCTTGCCATCAACTTTTCTATTTGATGAAGTCGGAGAAGCTTTATTGGGTGGTTCATAATCATCTTTTGTACGAGGACGTCCTTTTTTTCATTTAGGCGTAGTTGGTTTTCCGACATTTATTAACCCATTAGCCAATTCCATTCGAAAATGTAAGAGATCGTATCTTTTATTTATTTGTATTTTAAAATATTCAGCGTCTTTTATGTACGTTAGCCAGCAGTTTGCGGCAGTCATGTCAAAAGCATGAGCAATCATCGTGCGTAATGTCCATTTTCGTGATTTAATAAATGTTCTATAATAACTAATTAATTTGTCCATATTATCAACGCCACCCATAGATTTATTATATTTTTGTACTATCTCAGGTCTTTCGACATCGACATATGTTTTATTTTTCTTATCCCAACGTCTGACGACATCTGTATTTCCAGATGTAATAAAATTCGATGCCAAATTAACCACTTTGTTGTCATACCATTGTACAAAACCAACAACTTTAAATACCTACTCAAAATATTCAGTAAATATTTGTGTTATAGTATTTCCTAAACATTAAATATTTTTTAAATATTATGACACTTTTTGAGATTAATTCTTAAAATTTAATCATTGTGCATGCTATAATAATAATATAATATACCTACTAAATGCTAATAATTAATATAATTGACGATTTGTTTTCATCGCGTGTAAGAAATTGCAGTAATGATAATCGGCAATTAAAACATATAACTATAATATATGATAAATATTGACATATTTGGCTTAAATTTACCTACATTATTTACATTATTGTATTACCTCAGAATAATTAGTTTTTGCTTCGTTTCAGAAAATCGACATGGTGGAAGAAGAGGACGAACATAGAACGGAATCTTATTATCCTCGCCGGTGGAATGGTATTTGCATCATCGCTCCTAGTTCTAGCTCTGTACAGGGTGTATTTGATAAACAGCTGCCAAAATACTGGTAAAAATTAAACAATTTAATGTTAAATTAATAAAACTCTACGCCAGGGGTGGCCAAACTGTTTTTGGTCATGATCTACTAAAATATACTTCACATTTGAGGATGGTTATTTTAGGGCCACGCGCCCTATATGTTTCTTAATAATTTTAGTGAAGTTATTCATTAATAAAAAAAATTTTCTATGGAAGTCGATCCTCAAAGGTGAAGTATATTTTTAGAAGATCGTAACTAAAAAAAATTTGGCCACCCCTGTATTATAGACTAGTCCAGTGTTTACTCGTTACTATTTTATATTTATAATTTTTAAAATATATTATACTCTATTATTTACATTATTATATTATTAGATACACTATTATTAGTGATTTCCTAAGTTATAAGTTATAACATTTTTTAATATTCTTATCTATTAAGGAGATGTCACACTCGCATATTTTATATACCTACATACATTTTGTTTTTAGTAATTCCAATTTTTAACAACTTATAATTATTATAAAATGAATTGATTGTGTATCAAATTTTAAGGTTAGGACATAATATATTTCTTCAGATGCGTATATTTTCATGATATTTTAATTTTTAAACTATAATTATGATAGTTGTTAAATTGTGATATTTTAATACCATACTTATTACTCGTATATGGTTTGCGCATCGCCTATTGTTCATTTTGACTTAACTTGTATAACAGTAGTGCATTGCGCATTGTTCGATTTTTGGGTTATGAATCGTTTGCTTTATCCTATATAAAATTTTCGTTCGGCATTTACGCATCAGCAAATTTAACAATAGAGTTGGAAAAAAATAGGAATAAAAAACATTAAAAATCGCAAGTTATTTACTATAATAGAACTCATTATGATAAATCAAAGTATAGTGTTAATTTTTATAATATCCCAATACGTATTATACAACTGTTATATACCTATAATAATATAATATTATGCATACTATGAATAACCATATTATCTATTATATTGTAGTACCTATTGCAATTTACAATTTTATATTTATATTATAATAAATTTAATCTAATTAAGAATAAAATCCACGACCAATTTAATTTTAATTAATTTTAAAAATGCATAAATAACCATGCAATAGCCAATAATATACTATTTCTAGCAAAATATGTATTACAAAATAGGTATACGTATACTATAAAAACTTCAGAAATATTGCACTTAACATGTAATATGTATAATAAAAAAAAAATTATACAGCATATATAAATTAGATATAGACAACTTTTTTTGCTTTTCTCGACTTTATTGAAAACTGTTGGAAAATGTTTACTTCTGACCTAACCTTGCCATCAGAAACCACCCCCAAAGTTTGAAATTGAAGCATTATTTCGACTAGTTATGCTGTACACAGACACAAAAAAAAGAACACACATCATTGTAAAATCAATAAACATTCATCACTTCGTTCAAAATCTAAAAAAAACACACACATCATTATAAAATCAATACATTTATCACTCCGTTCAGATTCTAAATTTTCAAGATATCGAAAATTTTTCAAATTAATTTTTAAGTCTGTAAGATTATATAAACAGTATTATTAGTATTTGAAGGGAAATTGTATGTATTTGACATATCGAAAATTTCGAGTTACCGGGAGTCAATTGTAATTTAACTTGATTATACGATAACAATATTTTTAACCGATTCTGTATATCCACAGACAGCCATACATTATTAACTACAAATAATGGTTCAATTCGCAAATCAAGAAGTCTGTTAGAAATTAGAGAAAACGAAAATAATAATACAATTTGTGTCACTCCCGGGTGTGTGATAGCTGGTAAGCATCATTTATAGATATATGACTTGATCAATTACTAAATTTAATAACATTTGTTGTTATTTAATTGGTAAATATATTTCTGTATACGTTAAATAATACTAAAATTTATCAATATTATAGCGGATTCCATACTTAAAAATATGGATCTATCAGTAGATCCGTGTGATGATTTCTATCAGTTCACATGCGGTAATTTTATAAAAGATAGTATTCACGATATGAATGTTATTACGCAGCTTGAATTCGCAATGGCTAGTAGGACGAATAAAATAAAAATGGTCCTCAACGAACGCATTCAACCAGATGAACAAAAACCGATTAAAATAGTGAAATCACTGTTTAAATCTTGTATGGACAGAGGTATAAAGATCGAAAATTATAATAATTAATAATATACATATATATACAGTAACCTAATTTATAATATTATATATTATTATCGGTAAAAACGCTATAATGTTTTTGTAAAAAGAAAAAATCGAAGAACAAGGATTACAACCTTTCGAGAAAATGTTGAAAAGCTTCGGCGGATGGCCAGTGCTAGAAGCCGAATATTGGAATGAAACGGGGTTTACGTGGACGGAAAGCATGTACAAGTTGAGAATGGCGGGCTATAGCTCAAACTATTTCATGTCTTTTTCAATCGGCACTGATTTAAATAACAGCACGACTCGATTTATTAAAGTGAGCTAATCTAAACAGTGCGATATTAACTATGAATATTTAATGTAAACTAAAAATAATTATTATCATTATGTGAATAATAGCTAAACGGTCACTTTTCACGGTCAAATAAAAATATATATTATAATCATTTAAAAAAAAATGCATTATATGGAAACTTCACACTGTATATACATGACACATATAAACATTAAACATATTTCATGTGTACATAATATAATATATTATATACGATTTTTCAACATACATAGTATAAATTTTATACTATAAAATATACATAATATTAGCAAGTTAGAATTCATGACAAATTATACAAAAATTTAATAAAGTATAGAATAACTTAACCGAAACCTAACCAAAGTTGTGTGTACGGGGAAAGTAAAGACAACATTATGCTGCTCCTGAACTTTTTTCGGGTTACCACAGGCGTTAAAATATTTAATTAGCTATGGACTCAATAAGTTATATCTCGATTCTCCATTAAGTTATGTTTACACAAATTATGTACCTAAATATCCTACATTCAGTAGGTATAGAAAGAAACAATTGGGACAATTAGGTATTGATTATAGGATTATAACTACAAAACACAACTCTAATAATATATTTATTAGGAACTGTGATTTTAAATTGTAATTACTATTACAGAATATAAAAATTATATATTTCTAATCGTAATGTATTTCAAGCACATTTAAAAAAAAATTTAATTTAAAAAACACAAATACATATTATACTATAATATACTATATAATACTTGGATACCGTATCCTACCAAATAATGTTTAAATCTCATCGAGTTTAACAATATAATAATTAATATAACATATCATGACTTTAGACTTGTTTATATTATACTTGTATTGATATAAATAATGTATAATATATGAGTATTATACAAAGAATAATATAACTATGTAACATTATAGGTACATTATAATATGAATGTTTAGTGCTTATATGTCTATAATAATACAATTAAGTGTCTTCGTTCTGCAATCTAGGTATTAATCTAATAGTACAAAGGATGCACGTTTCAAGTTTTAAATATTTTTTATATTCAACCATTCAAAGTTACTTAGAACTGTAACAATGAGTTTAACTGGTATTTTTTTTACACCTAAACGAATTTTAGCTGGATCGAGCACCCTTGGGTCTTGATCCAAAGTACCTGGCGAAAGGTCTCTCGAACAAATTCGGATATGCATACTACAGATACATGTTGGATATTGCGGAGCTGTTTGGTGTCAGAAGGTTGAATGCTATCAAAGAGCTAAAAAATTCACTGAACTTCGAAGTAGAATTTGCCAAGATATCGCTGTCAGAGGAAGAGCGCCAGAACGCCACTAAGCTGTATTACCCGATGAACATCACCGATCTACAACAAAAGTTCCCAAGCATACCATGGCAAGAGTATATGAACAAAATGTTGAACCCGTTAACCATACGACAGGATGATATTATACATGTAACTTCGCCGAAATATTTGTCGGACCTCGAAACTCTGCTAAGTAATACTCCCAAAAGGTAAAAGTAATAGAAACAATAATGAGTTAAGCTAATTAAGTTTAAAGATCTAATTTATTTATATACTCTTCGTATTACATATTATATTGTTGTAATGATTATTCAGTATTATTGAGTCATTAAAAGAAAGTAATATTTCTAAATCTTTACTGTAAAAACTCTAGGAGAAATTTGATTAGTTGATCTATAAAGTGGTTAATAATTTTCTAGAATTCGTATAATATTAGTTGTGTTTAAAATAATAAAAATGATAAAGTGATTTAAAAAAATTAAAAATCAATTTATGTACCTATATAATATATAGTATAATAAATATAAAATATTATATTATATTAAAAAAAAAAATAAGCGTCATTTTCTCTAAAATATTATCTGATTCAATTATATAAAAAAAACAGTAGGTAGGTAATAACTAATTATCCGAGTGTCAATATATTTAAAATTAATTTTCTATATCATTTTCGTAATTATACGTACATAAATAATTATTTTTATATGCCATTCAATGTTCCCATACAAACCAACTCAAGAGTCAAGATCGCATTTGAAATATCTTGAAGATTAATTTAATTTTGTTGTCAGAGTCCAAGCGAATTACATATTTTGGAGAGCTACCATGGTTTCCGTCAGATTTCTGACTGAAAAAATGAAATCAAGACAATTCAAGTATGAAACCGAGATAGACATTGAAACTCAATCAGAGAGATCGGACGAATGCTGGTCTTCGTGTTTATATCATCTTAACGTTGCTACTATGTCTTTGTACGTTAGACGGTTTTTTGGTGAAAACGCTCAAAAGAAAGTTTCAAAAATAATAAACGGTATCAGGAGGGAAAATTACAAAATATTGTCAACAATTGATTGGATGGACAATGTAACAAAGTAAAGTTTAATTTTTAAATCATATACGTTTATTGTCTTTCGACAATAAAAATTATTATTTTTGTTTTTTTCTTTACAGGGAAATGGCAATAGAACAAGCAAAATCTATGACTGTTGAAATTGCATATCCTGAATTATTAGATGACATCAAGTTAAATGCGTATTATGAAAATGTAATTTATTTTATTATAGAATTTAACTATAAAGAGCATACGAGATTATTATACGAGGTTCGTCAGCCTAGCACCCCAAGTTCAAAATTTTAAAGTCCAATCAAACCAAAAAATTAGTAAAAAAATGAGTAACCTATTCGTAATAATTTGTAACCTAAGTCTTAGCCCCTAAACTTATTATTTTCTATAATGGGTGCTGAGCTGGCACGCTAAATTATAAATTTATACTTAAAGCCAAACTTTTAAATCAAACTAATTCATAAGGGGTGCTACATTAAGGTATTGTCGCTATTGATATAATGGTTCCTTATACATATCAGTGTATTACACACTGATATATCAGGGTATAATACTATAATACCTGCAAGTAATGTGTACCAATGTACATGCAGATATGCTTCATGCCTATTGCCTACTAGCCACTACTGGGTATCTAATGTTGATTATTGACGCGTTATTTAAAATTATTTTGTTCATCTATTCACTATTGTATTTAAATATGTATAATATTGTTCTGGATAAGTGTGATATAATTCATTAAATTGTTTTTGTTGTTTAATGTGTGTCTAAAGAAATATTTCAATATTAAATCTTTTTATTTATTGTATTTCACATCTTGTTTGACACAACTACACAAGTACAGATACATTAATATTTATTAATCACATACCTATTTTACTTATTTATTTTTTTATTATAATATATTAATATTATATAATAATTATAATATAATTAAATAATTTACTATTTCTTAAATACCAATGCCCGAAAAAGGAAACTCCGATTTGGGGGCTAAGACTAAAGTTACAAATTATTACGAATTAGTTACTAGCTTTTTGGTTTGATTTAAATTCAACATTTTGAATTTTTGGGTGACAGGCTGATTATTAGGATCTCATTACACGCTATAACATAATTATGATAACATCTTTTAAAAATTATCCTTTAAGCATATGGTTAATAATTATATGTTATTATTTTTTTCTTAGCTTGAAGTCCACGAAGAAGACTATTATACATTAGTATTGAAATTGAATAAATTCAATATTGATAAAAAATTTTCTAAATTAAGGCAACAAATTGCTAACAAATTAGATTGGATTGATAACTTTAAAGTATTATCTACAATTATGGACTATAATGTTGATGACAACAGTATAAGTAAATAAAATTTCAATATATACTATATACCTGCCTAATTATTTTATATCAAACCATTTTTTTGTAAGTAGTGAAATTTTTTTACATACAACATACTTATGATTTGTAAATTTTAAATACTATACTTTTATAATTTAATAGATAAATATGTGAATCATTACATAACAACAGCCGTGATAAATTATTCACTATAAGATAAACAAATAATTTAAATGTATATAGACGTTCCCGCTGGTATCATGCAAGACACGTTCTTCTCCAACGATCGTCCTCAATATATGAATTACGGCGCAATTGGAACGTTAATTGGGAAAGAAATCAACCATTATTTGGCTGAGATCACCAAAACTAACAATGGGACAGATAAAGACTTTTGGACGCCGGATACAGAAATGGAGTCCAACTATTTGAAAAAAGGGATATGCCTCATGGAACAGTTTTATAATTACACGGATGTTGAAATCATACTCAAGGTGTGTGTAATAAAATATATGTTGCTTAAGAATATTAGACAACGTCCTTTTGTGGAATAATTTCGAGGTTGAATTTATCTGTGAGTTAAGAAAATAACACACAATATTAAATACTTACAAACTGTATTTGTCGACAAAAACTAAAAAGGTATAAGAAGCTGACGTAGTGTAACGTATGGGCGTTGGTAGGAAATATTTTCAGAGGGGGTTTTGATCTTGATATACATTCAATTTAATTTACAATATTTATTTTAAAATTGTTTTATCTTTAATTTCGGGGATTATTTGAACACCCAAAACACTCCCCTTACCTACGCCCATGGTGCAACGTTACTCGTTGCAGCATAGCGCTGTTAAAAAAATAAAACATACGAAACTGAACACCGGTGGTTGATAGATTCCGGTAGACGTGTCTATAATATTGCTCTCGTCCACACAAAGCTTCAGACAATCTCAACCGTTTCGACGAATATTGAATGTTAGATTAGAAGCGTGTTCGGGCAACATAATTCATTTAAAAATTAATTTTTCTTGAACCCCGAAAAGGTACCTATATCTTCAAATTTTTAAGAACTGTATATCAAGCAATCGATTAGTAATAATTGGTTACGATAAACGTGAGAGTGATCACTGATCAGTTAACAAAATAATGTAGGTATTTTATTAAATATAGGCAACAATTCCGGTATTGTCTTTATACACAATGCCATATTATATCTTTCATATCACAATTTACTATCACTACTAAACACCGAAACTCTTATTATTTTATTGATTTAATATAAAATTATAATTTTGTATTGAAACCGTATAAAATAATAGCGCAACATTACAATATATTTTATCGTATCATGTTTGTCCTTTGGTATTTGAGTACCTACTTCACAATCCCTTATTCCTATAAAATAT
The DNA here is from genome assembly GCF_020184175.1 of Aphis gossypii. NCBI lineage: Eukaryota > Metazoa > Arthropoda > Insecta > Hemiptera > Aphididae > Aphis > Aphis gossypii. Next base: position 39,780,568 of record NC_065533.1, read on the forward strand.
AGATAAATTAAAAGCGTATTAAGGCTGAAAATATATTTTTAATCGATCGTTGTTGTAATTAGGTCAACTAGTTAGTACTTTATTTGAAAATAATTCACTTATTTACAATTTCTGCAAGTTATTTCATGCCTGTCGACTGAAATTGCATTTTTAAACTATCTCACCCATCGACCCGACCGTTGTATACCTACGATCTAACCTAACAACTTATTTTCCACAGGATGATAATATCTACAACGCGATGGACTCTTTATTCGTCAACAATGGTGGGCTCAAGGAAGCGTACTACGCGTACAACGCGTGGGCCAAGCAACACGACGTCGAGCCGCGACTGCCCGGATTACAAGACTACACACCGCAACAGATGATCTGGATGAGCGCCGTCAACGCACAGTGCTTCAAACTCGTAAATCGATATTTCAATAGCTCTTTCATCGCCAAATACCATTTAATCAAACAAGGCCAGATTATCAGCCCATTATTAAACCTGGATGACTTCAGCAACGACTTCCGGTGTCCGCTGGGATCCGCCATGAACCCGGCCGAGAAGTGTCGGGTATTTTGAGACCGCCCTCTGGCTCCGTACGCGTTACTTTAGTCGTTTTTAAAGTGTACGACATAGTGACTATGAGTACTAATAACTAGACAATCTACAACATAACAAATTATAATACAACTACATATTATGTGCACTTTTTTTAAAACTGTGGTTTTTGAATGCACTGAAAAATTTAATGTTACTATAAAAATCTTAATCAGCTCCGAATCCCAAAAACTGTACACATTATAATCAAATAAAATCGTAAACTTGTAGTAGGTTAAAATCGCACCAACTCCTCATATTCAAATGTATTGTTGTAAACTAATATCACCAATAAACTATGGTAGCGGTGGAGTAGTGATATTCGGACAGCTGCTTCAACTGCTGTCGAAAAAAAAATGATAAGTAGGTACTTACCTTTATAAGAAATAATGATATATACCTACCTATATACCTAATATTACTCTTATACTTGAGCTCAAGTACTGTTGTAACCCTAAAATCAGTTTATTATACTTAAAACACAAAGAAATATAGCAATAAAGATATCTCATCGGCATTTTATCTTAAATTACAGGTTGTTGTATATTTGATTTTCTTACGAACATCGAGTTAAAGATATTAATCCTTCGAAAATATTCATTTTTTTTTTCATTTTAGTATTACTTAATCGATATTTAAGTTAAATAAAATGGTTAATTTTTATTTGAAAAAATATTTAGCATTAGTAAAGTACTTATTAAATTTATTTTTTTTTTTAAATTATTTTTAACATACTTTTTTACGAAGATAATTTTAGTAGGAGATCTATAGAATAGGACAACAGTTCAAATTATGATATTAATAATTTATAGTATGATGTTATATATATGTAATATATAATATTATATAATTATTCAAATTAAATAAAAATTAAATTCTTATTAAACTGGAAGAAATAACAAATAAGTATTAAACTATAGTGAAAATATTACCGTGTTAATTGTCCGCATGATAATAAACAATAACAGACGGAGAAAAAACGATAAACACATTAAGTTAATGCATAAAAAACTGTACACTATGTTTTTTTTTTAAAAAAGTGAACAAGTAAGAAAGTGAACTTCAAATAATTATTCGTAATATCGTATAACCAATAACCATAATATTATATTTTAGAGTTTGATTTATAAATATATTTGTAGAACATTCTAGTCTGAAAAGAACATAACCTGGCTTATGCGTACTAACCTACAGAAATATGCTTATTGGCAAAGTTCAACATAGGTATGCCATATATGTATAATTAGTACATAAAGAAGTTAGTATTTTGTGCATACAAAACTTGTAAATTAAATGACAAGTTTAACTCATTTTTAAAATCTAAATAACTATTCAAATAGTCGAGGGTTAGTTACAAAATATATAATAATTAGAAAGTGAATACTTTATTGAAACTATAAGAAACAGACAGGTTATTTTTCATTATTTGTACAAATAAATGTACTTAGTTATTAATAATTAAAATAATAGAAACTAATTTACCAATAAGTGATAATATTTTGATATTTGAGTTATCAAAATTTTACGATTCTGCAAAAAAAAAAATAATAAACAACACTGAATTTTAATTGTACGACAAAAATAACATAAGAGAATTTTGAAATTCTTCAACATCAACTTCTTGAATAATTTCAACATTTTTTGGCTTATGAGTTGTTGCTGAATAATCAATAAGTAACCCGCCACGTGCTTCACCTGCCATAATTGGTGTTAAATTAGTAACAAATGATTTTGTAATCAAATTTGGCCACAACATTGTAGCTACAATTAATGAATCACAAGGTTGCCAAGTTGGTAATTTTCTTATTTTTGATTCTGCTTGATTTAAAAATTTCATGAATTTTGATTCAATTCCACCGAGCACATTTTCTCTCCATGACTAAAACAACAAAATAAGTTATTGGTAAATCATTTAAATTATTTCTTATTTTTGTTAATGTTTTACCGATGATATGTTAATTGATAAATTAGTTTCCCAGGGTAATAAACTGACATCACCTTGAGTCGAATTGAAGAATATAAAATTACTCTCTGGATCTGAGCCAAAATTAAATTCAACACCTGGACTTATATTTCCATGGCCGTTAACACTTCCGCCCATGACATAAAAATGTTTGATTTTATGAACAAAATTTGGATCCAATGATATTGCAAGTGCGATGTTTGTTGTTGGTCCAAGTACAAGTATACTCAATTCACCAGAATATTTATTAGCTAAATCAATTAATGCAACTGCTGCATGCTTTGATCTATCAATATGACTAGTAATTTTTTGGTTAAATTTGAAATCACCAAATGCGTCATCGCCAAAGAAATTATCAAATGTATAATTCTGGATCAATGGTTTGTAAGCACCACTGTAAACTGGTATCTATTAACAAAAAAGTCAATTCCTGGTTTAAAATACACGTCAATATATGGTTTTATTTTTTCTTGTCATAGTTACATTTGTTTCATCCGCGATTGACAAAGTCTTGAGCACATTTTTTTCGACGTTACTTAAATAGGAGTTACCATAGGTGCAAGTTATTGCTACAATATCGAAATTTGTGTTGTTGCTAGCACACACTGATAGTAAAAGCAAAATGGCCATTGCATCATCAGCACCAGCATCCGTGTCAATCACAAGTTTATCACTTTTCACTCTAATAGAATCAATTGAATTGGGTTTATACATGCTTATAATTAAAACACAGTGACAATTATTTTATTCACTTTAAACAAATTTATAAAATATTTTAAAAACAATTTTTAATTTAAGCTATATTAAAGTTAATTTACCCAGTTAAAATTGTCATCAAAATTAATCCAAGTGGAATAAATAGTTTTTTTATTCTCATCATTTTTAGATATTGCTAGTTACCTATTGAACATACAAAATAATAAGTGTGAGTCAAATTATATAGTTGAATCAAAGAATATAGGTACTTACACGTGTAATATTTTTTAAATGTTTTAAATTTATGTAGAATGTCAGTAGCTAGATCTGGCTGTTTATCAAATTTTGGTAGCGTTCTTTTTATACGTCAACTTCTAATATTTGATTTTATTTGACAACACCTTAGTATGGTAGAACAGTTTTAGTGTTTCCAGTTGTAATTGTGTTATTGAACACAACGATCAAATTGGAATTAGATACTGATAAATGATTATAACCTGGGATATTGACCTAATAAAATAAATCATCAATATTATATTATATATTATAATTAGTTTAAATTTGTCCAATGTGTATTCACACGAACGATAAACGGTCAATTTTTTTTTTAAATCGGTGTAATACATTGATATCAAAAGATCATTATCGACATTCATGTAGTGAGCCGGTTTTGGTAGCGATTGACTCAACACATTTTAACGACTAAGTCCACTATGTCGTAGGTCTGCTCCGGTGGTAAGAACTTTGAAGTATATAAATAAACACTTGGAAAGTTTAAAATATAAGTTTATTTACTAAGAAAAAAGTTAGCTAGTCCGATAAGTCATTAGCTTAGAACAACTGTACCAGTCTATGCGTTACTATGGTCAAATCATGTCTGATTAGAAATAGCAACTACGACCCTTTTTATACAAAAAATAAGACGTAGTTAGCACGTGTCTATGGTGGTAAACAGGAAAATATGTGCTTAGATCATTTTAATTTTTACACATCCGTGATGGATGTGACCATGAAAAATATTGCTAATCTAAAACCAACATCTAAAATAATATAACAATATTTCCCAATAATACCACAATAATACGATATAACATAAACATTTCACAATCACTCAAAGTGAATAAACAAAATAACCATCTGAGTTACTACATTCACATTATAATTTTAATAATTATTTTTTTTAAATTATTTAATTTAATTCATTTTTTTTATATACACATATATATATATGTATAAATTATGTGTACCTATAAATGTATAATAAATTTAAAATTGATCGTATAATTATGTACATTATGTACCTTGTTTGCTTTTTACAAGCTTAATATAATATAGTTAAATACAAGAATACAAGTTTTACAAAAAATTCTTATACTTATATTACACTAACGTACACAAATTACGTATGCTGTAATGATGTAATGATGTAAGTATCTAAAGATCAATTTTGTTTTTTTCCAGTATAATAAACAATTACTAAGAGATCTTATAACTCATTCAATGTAATTTAAGTTTTATGCAATGGACAAAAACTCAAAGAAATATTTACGTAAAACAAGATTTTATCAAAATTTTTAATTAATTTAGTACTTTGCAGAAACTTAAAAAATAATAACTGTAGAAATTTAAATTTTAAACTATAATTAATTATTGATAGCATATTCTGTTAACCCAACTCATATTCGTTTTCCGATTACGGACATAACCACGACGTCCGATGTTAAAGTGAAGTCATTCATACTTCAGAGCTACACTGCTACCTGCTCGCTGCACCTTAGGAGGTACTCCTTTCGCCCAAAAATGACCTTCCTCTTTTTGCCCACGTCCTCTTTTCGACCAAAAATGAAAAAACAGTTTCCTCTTTTCGCTTAAAAATAATTGTATTCTTTTAGCCCACGGTTTCACGTTTTACATTTTGGAAACCACTGTCTCAAAATTAATAATTTTAAAAAAATCATATAATTATCAAATAAAAAATAGAAAAATATATAATTATTATTTATTAATAATAATTAACAATAATTTTAAAAAAAATTATATAATAATAAAATAGATAAAATAGAAAAATATATGATTATTAATAGGTAATAATTAACATTACTTATGTAGGTAATACGTACGACATATTTACATAATTTATGTACAGATTTATTATTGATATATTATAATTAGATACATGTGTATCTAATGGAATTTAAAAATAAGAAATTGATTTGCTGTATCAGTTTTGTGTAAAATATGAAAAAACCAAGTGTATCATATAGCCCCATGCTCCCTTACACTTCTTAAATTATTGTTAATTGTTATTAATAATTATATATTTTTCTATTTTTTATTTGATTATTATATGATTTTTTTAAAATTATTATTAATTATTATTAATAATTATATATTTTTCTATTTTTTTATTTGATTATTATATGATTTTTTTTAAATTATTAATTTTGAGACAGTGATTTACAAAATTTAAAACGTGAAACCGTGGGCGAAAAGAGGAAACTGTTTTTTCATTTTTGGTCGAAAAGAGGACGTGGGCAAAAGAAGAAGGTCAATTTTGGGCGAAAGGAGTTCCGCCCCTTATATTAACTACCGAATACCGATTAATTATTTTTCCCAAATGCGGCATACGCAAGCACGGTGAATGATACTTCACTGCGACCTAGTGACAACTAAAAGGTTTTAACTGACAAATCTAATGAGCTTATCTATATTTTCCTATTTCCATTAAGCGTTCAGAAAAACTCGTTTACTTTTGGCTCTATTCCTGTGGCCCACTCTGAATATTATCTGAATAAATCGCACCAACGAATATTTGTATTTAAGAGAGATGACACCATCTGTTAAAACGTCGACAACAGTGCAACAATACAACGTATCATGTGTGCAGCTGCTTGTTATGGGGACATGTTACGAATTTAGGTATAATAGAAGATGTATATTGTAAGAATGTATATTCTATTGTATAGGCACCTGTTGGTCAATACGACCACACAACGTGACCCATCTACCATATACCCATTATACCCATATAATAATATAAAACATAATATACTATATAGGTACATAGGTATATCTACGCGATCTTATAGTTTTCAGACGGAAAAAAAATCTTCTTCAATGTATATTATATCGCATAACAGCTAACAATATTTGTTGAATATTGCCACTAAAAATAATATAACAACGTACGCGAAAAGGACGCGTTGTGACTCCGTCTTACAAACAATACACAACAAATTTTACATTGAGAAATCTTACAAGGTGTCCTACCTTAAAATAATGTATTTCAACTTCCTAATATTAAAAATAATAAATTAAAACGGATTCTTCTTAACAGAAAATTTGCATGTTAATATGTTATGCGTTAATAAGAGAGAGACAATAAATGCCGCGGGTGAAAAAACCTTTTAAACTAAAATTTAATACATTATAATATGCGTTAGTAAAACGAAACGAATACTACAAATGTAGTCGGTACGATATACCCATTATACCCACTTCAGTGGTGTAATAACGGGGAGATTTTAATGTTGTACACCCCCCACTTGGCCTTTTTTTTTTTAAAAAAAAAAAAGACTGGTTAGCTTCATTTATTTACTGATATAACTGCGTGTATTATAAAATGTTTCGTAATTATTTGTTTCGATATGTTACATGCGTACATAAATTTATTGCACTGAACGGATATGCTTATAATAAATATGTATAATTTATTTTTGGGGAAGAGGGTTATAGGGGAAATGTAAAAACATTTCATCCCGACTACCTCTCTACAAACAAGACCAAATTACACCACTAACCAACTTTTTAAATGGATATGATAGTCAATAATGATTATTTACATAGAATTTCCATTGTTTTCAATACCTACCTATCAACAATATTATATATTATAATACCTACTTATATTATTAATATAATCTATAATATATTTATTGTTTATTAAAAATTAATAATAAAAAAAAAAAACCATAATTAATTGCTTGTAACATATGAATACAATGATGTAATTATCAACAATAGGTACGCACGTCTAAATAATACACAAACCATGTCCAACGACAAAAATGCTATTACGACCAAAAGTGGAAAAAATAAATAAAAATAATTATCTAATTCAATAGACGTGCGTATTAAAATTGCTACAAGAAATTATTGCCAATTTGTATAAAATACAAGCAATATAAGCCGATTTTCAAATAATAAACAAATAATACAATACCTAACAATACTGATAATGATAAATTATAAATAAATAGATACAAAAAATACTCACAAAACGATGTTAGCTGGTTGTAATGTCATATATAATATAGTGTAAACTGGACGGCTGGAATACAGAAAATAAATACGTGAACCGATGAGCACAGCAGACGACAGAGCGTTTTGATACAGTGAAAGTAATGAAACTCGTCTTCATTCTTTACCTGTTGCTCAGCTGTGCGTCGCTCTTACTAGAAAGGGACAGTATTTCAAGGGTGGTGCTATGGATCCTGGGCGGTGGTTGGAGCAAAAATGTACTCAATGAATTTATACACTATTGATAAAAATTGGAAAATGAACCTTTTAACAGACTGCCCGTGAATATAATATAATAAATTACATATATTACTATACCTATGTAGATAGTAATATATTATATATGACTCAATTAACAAATAAAATGTTAAAAATCTAATTAGCAAATAGGTATATGCTATTTCTAACATATGTCTACAATAGAATATTAATATGTATTTTCTCTTGCTATAGAAATCTTATTTATATTGGTAATTATTTCAATTCTTAAATCTGGCAAGCCCGAATACGTCATATCTATTTTGTACAGATAAATCCTTATATTTGTATATATGTATATTTGTATACCTTGTGTTTACTTCCTATACTAGAAAAACTTTTGCTTAAAAAATTCGCCTAATAATTTTGAAAATAAATATCATACTAAATATCTAATCAGGTTTTCACCCTAAATATTCTACTCTCTACCAATTTGACCACTTAACAGATTCCATAGCATCTGCACTAGAAAAAAACTCTATACAGTATACAGCCATATAACATTCCTTGACATTAAACAAGCGTTTGACCTAGTTTGTCATGAGGGCTTGACCTACAATCTCAATATAATATTACCACTTACCAGCACCATACTTCCTACTACTTAAATCGTAAACTAAAAGACAGAATTTTTCATGTACGTCAAGAAAACTAAACTTCCGACTCTTTGAATGTCGTTGATATCGACGCAGTTATTCAGCGACGTATCTCCTGAAACATATAACATATTTATATCCGATATATCCACTGATCCAAACACGATACTAAGAACCTAAGCCGACGTCACAGCTACTCTGTCCATTAACAACAATCCTATTACTGAAACTAGTATAAACCTACCTACAAAAAACACACTTCTAAAATAGAAACTTGGTCAAAGAAATGAAATCCAAAATAAATTAAAACAAATCTGTTTATATTACCTACTTTTACCTCGAAAAATATAAACATAAAAGTAATTCCTCAATCCGACCAAAAAAATACTTAGGATTGACCTTATACTATTAACACCTCACACGACTCACACGACAAACAACAGACATTAGAGTCCACAAACTTCGTCCAATACTAAAATCTAAACTAAATCTAAAAACAAATTTTTGATAGTAATAATAATACCCATATGGTCTTATGAAATCCAAATCTGGGAATCGGCTAAGCCTTTCAATATCCACCCAATCTAAGCTCATCAGCATATTACTCTTCGACTAATTACAGGTACATCAGTAATACTTCTTTTTACAAATGCCTTAATATCACAGCCGTTAAAGAACTAACAACCACACACTCATGGGCATCCATAGACAACATTTTAGGGGGAGTTAAAATAAAATAATTCTCAAAGGTAAGGTAATAAATATAATAATAATATTATGGTAATATTTATTGAGCTATAAGTGTTTAATATTTTTTGTCCCGGGGGGAAAGTGCCCTATCTTGCCCCTTCCCAATGGACGCCCATTAATTGAAACGATTTCATTCCAAACTAAACTCCCACATAAACCTATTAATAAAAAATATGTTCTCTCGCACCCTACCCGAAAACTTTATATGATGCATAAATTGGTCCCTAAACCTATTATAATTAAATAAAAAATAAAAAACTACTCCAATACTCCAAACAACAACTTAAGTGGAAATTACTAATGGATTTCTTTTATCAATCATATTATGTATCACTTGACAAATATCACTTGTGTTAGTTATATATTCCTTATTATAATATTATCATACTTATTGTTCTCTACTATACAGAGTACAGACTGTTAATTTCTCTTCTAATAAAATACAATATTAGTACACATTTGAAAATTTGATGACATAGACATGATATAAATACGTTTGACATTTAATATTTATTTAACTTACATTAAATTAATATATAATTAATATACATTTTAATTATTAAAGCAGAATGAGGATCAAACAATCACTCAATGTTTACATTAAATGTTTAATTTTAATTTTTGTTAATTCAAAATTAAGTGTCATTCAATCGAAATATATGGTTTAAATAAACTTAAAAATAATTTAAATTGAACATTTATTATTTATAAATATTGATTAAATATATAGTAACAATGTTAATTTCTCTACTTATAATAGTTACCTATATCAATATCAACTTGGCTTGCTTAATTTATGTCAATAGGTATGTCCTTACCAATGTTCAAACAAATAACAATATATTAGCCACTGGTTTCATTATGAATTCAATGCAGAAAAACCTATATATTATACTTAATTACCTACATTGTAAATTACTATTATACTTTTAAATTCTTGTTTTGTTTCTTTAGTGTGTATCAAATAAAACATGTTGTAAATAAGATAACTCCTGGTCCTCCAATGCGAATTTTAAACTCAGTGAGGCACAATAATTTTTTCTGATATTTATAAAAAAAAAAACATAAAAAATTGTACTAGATCTTGATCCTGTATATTATATCCTATTATATCCTTGATATTAAATCGATATTCCAATATATAAATTATAAGTGTATAATTTATTGTCAAGTATAATAGTGAACATAATTATAGTTCATGAAGCTTAAGGCAAATCTTAGACAGTATATCAAACAAATTTTAAAAATTGAATCTTGCAAGTTATTTAAACAGAACAGTAGAATCAAAAACAAAAAGTTTACTTTTATGCGTTCAATTTATGCTTCCACTATAATCTTAATACCAATTTTTTACTTTGGAGATTTTCAATATTACTTAACAATCTTCTTAAATTATAATATAGCTTTCAAGATATTTAAAAAAAATAATAATAACTAATCAAAATAAATGCATTTATTTAATAAATTATAAAATAAATGGTAAAAACATAATTTAGTTTGTTTTCTTATTTAACATCAGTATATAAAAAAAAGCTTTCTTTGCAAAATTAAAAAAAAAAAAAATAACCTTTTAATAATAAACAGTTCTTAATTGATTTTGCTTAATTTTTTTAAGTCCCAAAGCATTTTTACAATACTATTCTTGTATACAATATTTTGATGTCAAATGCAACATAATATTACTTAATCAAACAACAAATTACTCAAAATGTTAATTTTTTTCCCAGCGACTAAATTAAATAGAATATAATAATATAATGACTTATATTAAATAACATTCATCACCAGCAGCAGAATTTAAAAATATATATATAAATAATAATTAATAATAAAAAGAAAAGAAAAAGTAAACATTATTTTACTGTTTTACTGTTAGATAGATTTAAGATATAAAATGATCTAAATATTAAGATTACAATTTTTTAATTTTAGCCTCGTATTCAGCTTTATATAATGCTGTCTTATTATTAATTTTTTCTATTTCTGATTCCAGTGATGATACTTGTTTTCTTAGTTTCATGATAGTTTCTTTCATTTCTTTTTTATCTTTATCGAAAGCATCTCTCACAAATGTATTCATTTCTTTTACAACTTCATAATGAAGATCACAAGTCTGACATGTTTTCTCAATCATTTTTTTAGCAGAACTTGTTAATAAAATATCACTTGGTGGATAACATAGGAAGTCAACCACTTTGACTGAAACATCACAAACATCATAACTCTGAAAAGGAATCTCATTCTTATTGCAATTTTTTGGTTTTTCTAAAACAAAAAATAAACATTAATATTATAGAAATACCAGATTGATAATGTTTATTTGAAACTTGATTATTATTTTCCATATTAAAATATTGTAGATACATGTATTTGGCAATTCAGCAGCATTCATAAGTTTCAGATTATAATCTAAATATATTTTCTATAAATATATGATCAGCACTATCAATTATATAGTAGACTTCTTAGACATTAATCTATTGAGTGATAATAAATTTTTCTTTCCTCAAAACAAAGTGTATACTAGATATTTTATAAGTTACCCTCAATAATGAAAATTGAAGCAATTTTATAGTTTAAAATTTTCCATCAATAAAAATTATAATAATAATAATGCATACAACAATAAATATAACAATAATCATAAATAATTCATATATTTTATCTTAATAATACTTAGCAGTTGCAATAGTTCTTTTGATAAATCAGTAGTATACAATATATCGTGTTAAATAACAGTCGAACTGGCCCGGACCACTAGTCAGCAATCACGGAAGGGGCCCCAGCTTAATTATGGTCCCCTGATTTTATACCTATTAATATTATTATTATTCGTTAAGAATAAATAGAAATACAATATTAACATTATTTTTTTTTCAAATCTGGAAACTTATTTTTGTTTACAATCTTAAGAAGTTCTTAATAATTATTATTAAAATAATAACATTATTATTCTACAAATTTAATAGATGTCTTTATAAAGATATGTATTATTGATTATAAATTATGTAAAATCGTTGTGTTATGACTACCTATTAAATAATATTATATTATATTTATACAGCTGTATGAGTTGGTATTCACATTATCACTATTGTAAATAGTTTTTAGATTCTTAATTATTATTTGTAAATTATTATATTTTGTACTCGCGCACATGAAGGCCGCAGTCCGCAGGGTTATAAATAACTTATAAAGTCAATAATATGTTAGTATAACAATCTGCTACTTTTCTTTTAGATTCACTTAAAAAAATGAAAGTATAGTCAGATTAAACAAAACAATCTCATAAAAGTCATTATAAACTCAGAAAATTGAACTTATTGGAGCAACCAGGTGATGGAGTAAGGCATTATATTTTATAATTCAGTTCAACAAGCCTAATGTAAAAGATTCTCGATTCTTGTTATTCATACATTTTTTATTGGCAATAACTTCTAGTGACTCAAAATTTGATGCAAAAACTAATATTGTGCTCATACTCTTACACAATATGAAATAATTTTAACTGCAGCTATTTATCTTAATATTTTTACTGTAAGATCTCCTATCTCAGTTCTTACAATCACGCTTATTAAATTATCTGATAGCTTTTAATATGACAACAAGTTTAGTAAAACAAATTAAAGAAAAAAGAAATAATGATGATAAAACATTTAATTAACTTATTTCTAATGTTCAAAATTTTATAAGAAAAATTAATGAGAAATTGGAATTTAAATGGTATGGACTTTAGAATAAAAAAAAATTTAGTAAAAACAAATGTGTAAGTAGAGTGCAAAAAAAAAATTAAATGCCTAGTAAATTAGCATCTGATGAAAAGTTTGAGTTCCATAGAAAAAAGGTTTAAAATGGTAACATATAACTATATAGTATATATTTGATATTATGATAAATAGTATGGAAGAAAGATTTGTTAACAATTCAGAATTACTCAAAGATTGTATTAATTGCTTAGACCATAAAAATTAAAAAAATTAGTAAAAAGTAAGTGGTTTACTTAAAAACTCAATATTAAAAGTTGCTGAATTAACAAAAATCAGTGCACGTCATATTTAAACTTCTGAACTACAACAATTTTCAATAGGTACGATATGATTCAATAACTAAAAATTTTTAAAAATGATCTATCTTTTGACAATGACTCCAATTCTGAACCAAAACTAAATATTGACTAAAGTTTGAAATTTTTTTCTGAGCTAATCAAAACATTTGCCAATTTCCTATTGGGGGCCCTTTTTCCAAATAGCAGATTGGGCCTTTTCGAGCCAGTCCCACACTGTTAAATAATGTTGTCTAGTTAAATTAGAATATTACATTCACAAGACATGTTCATTATGGATACAATGCATTGACACATTATACTTCAAAGTCTTGTTTTCTAGATTTTTAATTTAGAGAATACACTCTTGGATAAAATATTTAACATGTTGACCACCACATGGCCGCCAGCGATCATTCAATAGGTATTTGTTATATGCCAAGTATATTTTTCAATATCTACCAAATTGATATATCCCAAATATTTGAAAAAAAAAATATGAAAAATTGAAAAAAGTAATGTGTTATATCAAATAATTTGTAATGATTCCCGCTACGGCACGGTCCTTATTTTAGTGCATTATTGTAGCACTATAGAAAAATTAATAGAATAAAACCTCTGATAAAACCAAATTCATTTATAGCTGCCGGCAGTCATATGGCATGGTAGTTATGATGAATTATTGGCACTGGCGGTCACAAATGTATAAAATTTGAGAATTACAGATGACTACCGACAGTCATATGGTAGTCAATATATAAAAAAAAAAATTAGTTATGTAACTATAGCCAATAATGAAAATTTTTTATTGGTGCAAAAACTTCATTACAAGCGATAGTAAAAACATTAAAAATAATTATTAAAGAAAAATGTTATAACAGGTAGGTACCTTCATTCTTTTTTATTGGCATATTTGTCTTCTTTACATGGTCTTCTACAAAAATTGTTGGTACAGCGTCACGATGAAGCATGTGTCTCTTTAATTTGGTATTGAAACACGTTGGTTTAAAGTGAAATGAACATATCTTACTACACCGTAAGACTTCTCGATCTGTTAATCCACAACGATTCATCCAAATCTGCCGTTTTTCCGGACACGACGGAAATCTAATATAAAATAAAATAAAACTTAATATACTGACAAGTTTTTGTCCCCACACACAATGCCAATTAAAAAACAACACTTACGTATGAAAAGACGTATTAGGGTAGGTATAATATTTCTGCCCTGTTTTCTTACACGCTACACAAATGATACAGGGTTTCGATGATTTTTCAGCCATGATTAAGTTTGTGTTCCGGTGTTTGTTGGTTTGTTATAACTACGCGAACACTTAGAGATCAATTCAGTAAGTCGTGAACCTAACGTTCATAACGTTACGAGCTCACGATCATAACACGTGTTTAAAAACAGTGTTATAAACTTAAAAAACTATTGCAAGGCACTAAACAACAGTATTTTAGTGAAAACCAGACTTATAACAAAATCATATTTTTATTTTATTATTTTGTCACGACCGTCGACCAGACTAACGAGTAAAGATGATAAAATGGAAATTCGAAACGTTTTTCAAAAAGAAAAAATCGACACGTATAGGCAAAACGCAAATACTATATAACTATAATACTGTATAATATGTAGTTACGTCATATCAGGTCTTATCAAAATCCGATACGGATCGTATCTTACTATTGATCCGTTTCTTAGAAGATATCTTAGTCCATGGAAGATACCTATCTTCTAAGACCGTGATATCCTACAGGCTGTGGTGATAGTACCGTATCACCACAAGGCTAAAACAGTAAAACAATAGGTTAGTATAGTATCAAAGAAAGGAATATGGTACGTTTTGCTTTGTAGTTTGTTCACATTTTATGCAACCGATTCGTTCCGATATCCGATGTGTTCATTACAGAATTAAAACCTTGAATCTCGTCGCCGAAAGCTCTCCGACAAACACTTATAATTTTGAGTACTTTTGTTTTTTTTGATTTTCTTAACGGAAATACGATCTATGATCCACGATGCACAATGTGTAGCGTTTACATATACAGTTGAACACCGATTATACGGACTTATTATTGTCAAAGGTGGTTCAAATACACAAATATTTGGATGGTTGAAATACGACACACATGGGTTATACATTTATGAATACGTTTATTTATTATTTATATTTGACAAATCTTTCGATAAACAAATTTTGTAAGTGATGGATACCTAATCAACGATCACAATTAATGTGATTATGTGTTTTTAAAAGAAATAAACTCTTATTCTAGTCCGGATAATTGGACATAGACACGTTACATTGACATTCGTATAATTCGGATATTATAATATCTACTGTATGCTTAATTTAAACAATGAATGACAGATGACATTTTTGTTACCTAATAACTTAGACGTCATAAATTTAATTGAATACATAATTTACCACAAGTTCTCAAAAAAAAATTTATTAAATTTGATTTGTTTAATTCTAACATAACAACTAAAGCAATGCATAGTCCATTTTCATACTCATGATTCAATGTTATAGGTACAGTTTAATAAAAAGTAATTAATTTATTACTTATATATTAAGCACTTAAAAGCATTAGTACATTCCTATTAAATATATGTGAGAAAATATACATATCATTTTGAAACAAAAAAAAACAATACCTTAAGAATATTCAATATGTATTAGAAAATAATTCACTAAAAGTATTTATAGGTACTTATACTGAATCATGAAAATTTATTATTTATTATTTAAAATTTGATTAATTGTATAAATGCTTAATTCAATATTTTAATTTATTTATTTCATATTTAATTTTAATATACTTTTGTAAATAATATATTTTATAGAAACCTATTTAAATGAAAAAATTCAAAAAATACATATTGTTTTTTATGTAGATCAGATCATTCTTTAAATGATTTTTTAAGTTAGTTAACTTATATTTTTATTAACCTTACATCCATCAGTCACTCCAAAAACATCACTTGGTTAGTGACACGCAGTCATTATGATCAGGTCATTTGTCTATGTAAAATTTAACTGTATGTAGATAACACTAACATAAACATTTGGTGAAAATTTCAAGTATTTACAGTGATTAGTTTTTGAATTACAACCATATAAAAAAATCGATTTGGTCGAAAACTGGTTTTGCGTAAAAATTCCCGTTTTCCGTCACTTTTTTTTGTTTATCTCGATTTTTTTGAAAACTGTTGGTAAATGTTTACTTTTTATCTCTATAATGCACCAATGATATTCACTTTTCCAACGGAAACCACCTCCAAAGTTTGAAATTGAAGCATTACTTTGGCTAGTTATGCTGTACACAGACAAAAAAAAAACACACATCATTGTAAAATCAATACATTCATCACTTCGTTCAGAATCTAAAAGTACTATAGATTACAAAACAAAACAACAATTTAAATATTTGAAAATCAAAATTACAGAGCTACCTGGTCTTTTAGACAACTATGTGTCTTATGGAAAGTTAAATTTGAAAGATTCCAACGTTTTCTTTACAGGTTTTATTGTAAAAGTATGTATATTCATTAACTTCTAGTTGATGAGAATACCCACAAAGATTCATAGTTTTTTTTTCCATAGGTGATACTCTAATATATATTAAGTTAATTTGAAAACAATATGGGTATTTACTATTTAATAACAAAATTATAAATAATTAACCAATTTTAAAACTAAATTTAATTTTAATATATTTTTTTTATTTAACTAAATTTTACAATTTTTTTTCTTACTTTACTTAAATAATCTGGTTCTTCGCTATCATCATCAATTTCATAATCTATGATTGGTCCAAGATCTAATAAAAAAAAAAAAAAAAATACAGCATAATTAAACAAAAATTATTATAAATATATTATACATTATTTCTTACCATATGGCAAAAATATTTTTTCTTTCTGACAATAATCTAGATTTTTGATCAAAACCATTGGAAAGCATGGACTACTCTTACTGCACCTACTAACATCCAGGTATATAAATTAATAATTAAATTAGTCATTTAAATTTTTAAAAAAAAATCAGATGTCAATTCTATATAATTTCTAGAAGATCATTTATTTGATATGAGTTTTTCAGACATGCCGACAAAATATTGCATGACCCAAATTGTCGCTATTATCTTATTATTGTGATAAATATAATTATATTACGCTATTCACATTTAGGTTTGTTAAATAATATGGTTATTAATAATTATGATTTGAATAACTAACTATAATTTTAATGATAGAAAGTACCACTTGGATTTCAAAAACAAGCCTGACAGCAAAAGCAAAAGTCAAAATATCTCAGCTAAAACTTTTACATAATTGTATGTCATAGTGTTTCAAATTAAAAAACAAAAAAAAAACAAAAATTTACTATAATAATTCATAATAATTTTTATAGTAGTTATATAGTTATTATAGTTTTACAATTATATTACTAGTCATTTTTAAATTATTTGTACTTGAATAATAAGGGGAATTGTAAATTTGTATTTTATTGTGTAAAAGTTAAATTCACTTTCAGATGTTATAGAAATAAGCACTTTTTGATCAATTAGAGATTGAAAAATAGTTATAAACAAGGTTATCATCATCATCTAGTCCCATCCATCATTTAAAAAGCTCCTATGCCAAATAAAACACCATTGCAAGAAATAAAACAAATTGAGTCTGTGGTTTAAATTTTAATAAAACCTTAATTTTATTTTTTTTACTCAAAAATTTATGTCATCTAATTTTCTAAGCATTTACATTTACACAATTTGTTTTTTCTATACTTAGCTATTCTCAAACAATAAACTATGAGAAATTTAAGTATGTAAATAATTGTTTTATTTCTTAATAAAAATATTTCCATATTAGTTAACAACTACCTTTAAGTATGTAGCATTATTATGATTAATATAATTATTGCTACGTGGTTGAAACAATAAATTTCAAAATTAAAACAATTACCTAAATATCTGACAACATTCATTGATTTCTGTAATTGCACCCAAAATGGATTTGGAATATTTTTTGACCATAATATTATTATTTCACTGCATAAAATCTGAAAGAAACAAGTATAAAAACAAAATTCAATAAAATAAAAAATGGTTTTATATTTTTAATACTATGTAAAGTTATGTAAGAATGTTAATGTTTTTAATGTTTCAGTGTACCTATTTTATTCTATAGGCATTTAAATCACCAATAGTGAATTAAAGATAGAAAAACTTTTGCAGCCACAAAAATGCTATTAAAATAACAAAAGTTTACAAAAATACTTAGCAATATACACTGAATCTATAAATATATAACATTTTACACAGAAAAACAATTAAATATCTAAATTTTCATTGAAAGAAATAACCAAATTCAAAATAGGATAAATTATGAGTAGACTGTAAAAAATGTTAACGATTACTTTTCTTCTACATTACTTCAATTTGAGTATAATAATATACAATTACAGTAGCGCGGTGTAGGTATACGGTATTATTTACTAACTAGCTAAAACGTTTTACTAACGAGATGACCAAAACTTTGTAGGGGGTAGGGTAGTGAAAAAAGTACACAACTGTACGTTGTCTACGAGACTACGACGTACCGACATAATACAGGAGTACAGGACGTATAATTTATCATGGGCGAATACATAGATAAAGATATATATCCTGGGCGTAAACTCTAAAAAAGCGTATCAATAAAATGGTCGTTACTCGTTGATAAACTTGAATAAAATATTAGAGAACTCTATCAGCTGATCGAGTGTCACTTCAATAATGTTCTGTGATAATAGTGTTTTCGGTTGACACTCGTGCACCGAGTAATCCCATCACTGCGCCAGTGTTACACTAGTCCGCCACCGATTTGATTAAACTGAATACGAAAACAGAATTTTAGCTAATATAGTTCAAAAGCCAAGTAATTGCCACAGATAGGTATATACATATTTATTTTCGTAATTCCACTATTTGTTCACGACAAAATAACAAAGTATGTCGACAAACAACCGAATCGGATACTGCGCATGTCATACGTTCGCCGTATCTTCCTAAATAGTAAATACTGTCGAATCATGATCATTATTATCATTGAATTCACTAAAAACGTTTCATATTTTCGTCTCGTCGAGTGCCTTAATGCCTTATAAGTTCTGAACGTGATTGTAGATATTACTTACTTGCTATCTATAGACTACGGCTTTAGTAAAGTTGTAAATCGTGAGTGTAGTAGATAAACAGTTCGCTTCGTCATTCATCACAATACACTGATTAAAATTTAAAAGCGGTGAGCCGTCCAACTGAATACTGATGTTGGGTGAGTAAAAGAAGTGGGGTAGCCGTATCATTAAAATATTATAATAATATTGTCATCATATTTTGTCATTTTGATATTATATCATAGTACACGGATTGAACTCCTTGAAACACAGCTCGAACTAACATTAAAAACATTGATACTCACTCAGTGTTATGCATAGACAACAAATAAGACAGAACGGGAAATTCGTATGAAGTATCCAGTTACGCTTTTGGTTACTGTCTACTGATTACTATTTTACTGTTTCTTCCTCCGAAGTGAATTAAAGTTGGTTGAAAACTTTAGATTTTTGAAAGTGAGTACATTAAATGAGCATATAATAATTTAAACACGTTTTACAAACGTGTCGTTAAATATTGTAAAACTACTCCTATCAAATTTTTGAATTTAAATGTAGAAAATAGATACATGGTTTTTAAACAACAAATTTGTTTGTTGATTTTATAATATTAATTTAAATAGTTAAGTAAGTTAATTAAGACATGATGAATTTCGTATAAGACTGTGAACAATGAAAAGATTTCTAATCTGATGTTAATGATTCTGCAATCTGCAACTTTGCATTTATCGCTCTTCAAATAGATTCATGTGAGTATGATGAAAATAGGATTAATAACTATTGTTCAAATAGTTTTACATTTGTTTTTTATTGTTATTCACTGTTCTAAGACTAAATTTCCATATGTCAGTTGTGGTTGTATCAATATGCTTCAATGCATTGTGTAGTCTTCTTCTAATAAAAGAAAATCAGTACTGCTGAATGTCAGAATGCCACAGACTTAAAATAAAAAAATAATATAGTTGCAATTCAGCAGTAGTATTTAATGTGAATGGTTTAAAGAAAGCTTGTAAATGAGGTTGAAGCAGTTATATTTGAATAATAAAGAAACAATGTTGAAATATATATCTAAAAATATTAAAGATATTGTTAAAAAATTTAAAACATTAAAGTTGTTTAATCTATAAAAACTATTGAAAAATGTATAAAATCTTTAATGAGGCCTTGCAATAGTAGCGTAACAAAAAATTTGGGCCCCCTGCAAAAATAAAAATTAGGCCCCTAAAATATTGTTCTAACCTGCCTTGCAATACTTATTTCCTTCTATATTTTTGTTTATATGTCTATAACTTTTCTAAGAACATAATCGATTTCCTCTTGTTAGAATATTTAACCCTAAGTTGGTCGTAGACTAATAGACTGGTAGCTCTTAAGTTTTGATTTTTAAATTATTTAAATTTAAATTGTAGTTTTGACTTTTATTTTATAATTCATAGTACCTTTTTGCGTATACAGACAATTTCCATGTAAAAATATCTAACATAAATATTTTATAATTTATTACTGAGAAGTTATTTTCCATGGTTATAAGTCATTGAGACTGTGTCTGACTACTTTTATATTTTAATTTTATATTCAATTTATCATAAAAGTATTAATTTTTAGCTCATATTTATTGGCTTTGTATTGGTTCCAATGTAATTCTTGTCTATTTCGTGTGGCAGATGTCTTAGTTATTATTTTTTTGGTTATATTCTTATAAATATTATGTTTATATACAAATTTATAGTAAAAATTAAAATATTTTATGCGAGATTTTATGTATATTTTAATCAGATTTTATATAGACAAATGACCTGATCATAATAACAATATGTGACTAACCACGTTATATTTTTGGTGCAATCATGAAGTGATTAAAAATACTCTCAACTTGTTTGAGAATTACAATATATTAAAAATCTAACTAAAAAATACAGCTATTCATTACTAGATAGTTCATTCATTTTTAAATTTAAGCTATTAATACAAAATTAGAATTGCTGAATGTATATTTTGGTAGGTTATGCATTAGTAAGACATGTTACAATATCCTAAAGAAAATCTTTAAGCGAGTGGTTTATTTTGTTTAATTTAATTATGTGACTTAAATGCATTTATTTTAGACTTTTAAAAAATATATAAATATAATTTTGTACTGGCAATTACTAAAATAAATATATGCAAAATTATAATCTTAATATTTCATAACATCATAATTGTATTTTAAATAAATCATATAGAACTATGAATATCACTATTGATGAAATCATATTTTACATTAATTTAGGTAACTATATAATATAAGTTATAATTATTTACACTTTCAGTATCTTAAGCATATTTATTGTTTATGTTTAACACAACTTGATTGAGACATTCATTTCTTAAAAAAATCTGTATATAATTACAAAATGTTAGAATGAACATTTTTAAATATTATGTTAGGGAACTATAAGATCTTTCCAACGTGGTATTTAAATATTGTTGTTGATGAAATATTTCAAAAATATATACACTTTTGATAAATATTTTCGTTATGTGTATATTTTAATGTTTTCAAAATATGTTTTATCTTCATCTCATCATAATATTGTATTAATTAAAGTAATTATTTTTCAGAATATTGTTAATTGCTTTAGTTTTGAAATATTGTAGATTATAATTTTCTGAAAATTTTTAATTTAAGTGTAACTATCTTCATAAGAAAAACTTATAAATATGCTGGTTTATTTTTATATAAATATATTTAATATATTTTTTTACATCAATAATTTCTCTCTTGAGTATTTTTGCAACTAAACACTATTGATATCTTGACTAATATACTATTTATATATTTATCATTTTTAATTATAAACTTAAATGTAAAAGTTATTATAGAACAATGTTCTGTATTAAATTAAATATTTATTTCTAATAAGTTCCTTTGTATTTTCTTCCTATTTTATTTCTAGGACCATATTTAAAGGAGGGAAACAAGAACATTTGGCCCAGGCAGACAATTGTTAATACATTTTTGGGGGAAGTGGCCAGGCACCGGTATAATATTATATAAAAACACTTTTTTTTGTGGTTGGGGAAGGGAGCGTTCAAATATTATCGACTCAAGGTATAATGAGCTTAAAAATGTCACTATTCACCTATTCACTATAATATGTTAAATAATATGTCTTAGTCAGTCCAGATCTTGGACATTTGACTCCCAGGGCTAATAAAAATGTAGCGCCCTTAATCCTTATATAGTATTAGTGTGCAGGTTGTCAACACTTAAGAGCTCCCCTAAACCAACAGCACCTGGGGCAAGGATACCCACTTGCCCCCTTCTAGATCCGATACTGGTCTTAGTTAATCAAATAAGACTCCATACTCCCATAGTTCTAGTATCAGCATAGCTTACGAGGAATAGTTATACATTTTAAAATATTATTATATAATACACATTGATAGTATTTAAATTAAATGTTTAAAAGTTAAATGAATAATAAGAAGAAATTCAAAATACATTTTTATGTTTCTAAAAACTATTTTTATTAAATTCATACATTTTACTAATATTACATTGTACCTACATTTTAAAATATACGTATAAAATCCTCTTAATGATTGTAAAGTTAATTAAAAATCGAAACCATTATTTAAGCTACCTAACTGAAAAATAATATAAAATAGTATGTATTTTTATTAAAAAATCTTTCTAAATTAATTGATAATCATTTGATATTATTTGTTTATGAAATATAACCCATTAAAATCAGAAAAAGACAATTTCATCAATACTTATTATGATTTGATGGCAGTAATATCAAAATAGACCAAAATTAATATTAAAAACCACTGTGATATTCCAGAGAACAGGAATGTAGTACAATGCACTATTTATAATACTAAAATTGTAATTATAAGCATTAATGTTTATAATGAGCTAGGTAGTTTTTATTTATTTGTTGTGTTTTGATTATTTCCAAAATAAGTCTATATTAGTATTTTAATGTTGATTAATAATATTCAATATTTCAATTAAAGATATAAGCAGTTGTGCATTATCAAATTCCAGTTATGACTTATGATATAGTTTAATAGTTCTAACAGAAAAATTTAAAAATATGGACATTTCTATAATATTATAAGTTATATTTTTATTTCTTTGTATGTTTCTATATAGTATATGCATACCAACTATCAATAATTGCTCGATAGTACTACAGATAAATTGTTTTTAAAACTCTATTGAATAAAAGCTAATCTAAGATCACAATATAATTAAAAGGATTCATTAGTAAAGCTTTATTAAACATCAAATCTTCTATCCACAACCACTAAAGACTAAACACTTTAAGTATATGATGACATAAATATATAATCAATACATTTGATGGTACTCAATCAAAAAAAAAATAATTACCCATCACTATACCGGGTAAAAAAATTATTATTGCAAAAGTGGAAATTTGTTTTGATCTGTCTAGATCTGTCTATAAATCTATTGTATAAACAAATATTCTATAAATCAAGTTTTTCTTGTAATTTTTTAATTTAATTAATTTAATATTTTATGGTCTCTTGATTTCGGCTTATATATTTTTAAAGCTAATAAATACATACCTTAACTCCATTATACAGATAGGTATCAATGTCCAATATAATATATTTACCTATTTAAGTACCTATTGTTTTCAAAATTAAAAAATTAAGTTGACTAATGGACATAAGATATAATTATCTGTTCATGTCAATGTATTATAATTATTATTGACCACATATTTTCATAGTAAAAAAGTAAGTAAGTATCTATCTTGGAATAAATATTAAAAGTAAATTTATGGTGCGTGTGAATTTACCGTGAATAAATTTAGGATTTACAAAGATTATACACTTCAATATTTTAATTTAATCGTGTGTGAAAATTTAAAAATAAGCGATATTGAGATATGTGCTGCCGTACACATCGTTTGTGTTTAAACGTTTTCTATTCTCTGACTATAAAATTATAAATTAGTCACAACGAAATATTCATTATCAAGAATAATAGGCAAGTGAGTATCGCTCTGCTGTACAGTAGATATTGAATGGACCTCGGACATAGAATAGATCACTTAAATAGATGTGTTAAATTTAAATGCAATGATAGGTATTATTGTTTACGAAAAACGATTTTGAACGGAGATGATTATTGTCTCGAAAACATATTAATTAGTTTGTTGTTTCTCCTGAACAATTTATGATTTTGTAGTTATGGTATTATGTAATTTCGATAGTTTTTTAATAGCAGTTAGTAATTCTGTATTAAACTTTCAATCCTTAGTTATAAATATAAAATATATTAACTACAAGATAATTTGAAAATATTCATGATTTTAACAATATTAATTGAACTTCAAACGTTAATAAAAAAAAATTGGGATTAACAATTTTTTTTGTTTTTTTTTTTTTCTTTAACTGCAATAAACACACCTATAAGAACGTTGTATTATATTTTCAAAGTTTTTTTTATCGACATTTAAAAAAAAAATCTTAAAAAATTTCAGTTGTCTATACCTAAATTGCTCTAAAAAGTCAGAATATTTTGAAAAATAAATTGTGCGTATAGATAACGATAATATAATCATTTGAAAAAATTTCAAGCATTTACAGTGATTCGTTTTTGAATTAGAACGATATAAAAAAAATCGATTATGTCAAAAACTGTTTTAAAAGTTATTATATATTTTTCTTTTTTTTCGTCTCTTTTTATAGTTTTTTTTGATGCTTTGAAAACTACTGGAAATTTCTTACTGTTAACCTACATGATGGACCAAGGATATTCAATTTTCTATCGGAAACCATCCCTGATGAAATTTGACAAATTATCGTATAGGTACTAATTACTAATACAACCAAAAATAAAAACCCTTAAAAAATTAAAAACATCACACAACATTGTAAAATAAATACATTTATCACTTCGTTCAGAATCTAAAATCAAATGAAAATATGAGTTAATATTGCCGTTTTAAGATCAAAATATGAAATTAAACAACTTTCAAGAAAATAAATTTCTAGAAATGTATAGAAAAAAGTTGTAATTCTAAATTGTATGACGCGAAAGTAAAACTAAAATATTAAAAAAAGAAATTTAATGTAATCATTTCATTCATTTCCCTCTAAAAACGTCGAATTACATTAAATCAACTAAAAAGAAAAGTTGATGATTTATAGAAAATTCATTCAAAATATAATATTAATAACAAGTAGAGAAATATAAACTGAAATATCAAAAAATTATCTCAATTCTGAAAACAATAAATACATAACAAAACGTACTTATATAGAGCGAAAAACTCAGGAACTTCTAATATGAATACAACAATAATTACAGATAGAAGTGAAAAATGTTAATTAATGAATAACTGAAAATAATAATATAACAGTATATTCAACGCTAAATAACTTTAAGTCCATATATATTAAAAAAAATATAGATGGGACATTTTCTGTCCCAAAGTTTTTAATTATATTGTAATATACTATAATTTTGACTTATTAGGGTACTTTTAAGAATGAGTCAATTAAAATCTATTTATTAATTCTAATCGTGGAAAAGCTGCCACCATTTTTCAAAAATATTTTTATGCAGTAAGAAAAATGCTGAAAAATTGTAAGATCATTTTGATGTGTTCGAAAAAAGAATGTATTTTTACTATGACTGTAGTACCTAATGCACCGACACGATGAGTGTTCATTTCAATATGTGTATTTATTTAATTATGAATACAATTCAATTGATTTTTAATTATTGGTATCTATTTATTACTTAGGATTGATGAAAGGTATTTTTTACACATTTATATCGTCAGAATGTCGATGTGCATTAATTGATGTATGATAATTTGATGAAGTAAACAGACGATGCGTAATGATTTACGGCCACGCAATAGATGTATATTTTTTAAATAGTCTAAAAAAATCAACACAATTTACGAATACCGTGCTTTTTTGCATTTAGGTCAATAACAGCTATTGGTTTTATCGAATTAAATGGAAATTTACTTCTGCAAGACACCTAAAGTATAACGTATAATGTATAAACCATATTATGTTCCAATAATCACAGATAAACCATGAGTATAGGAATTATTAATTAACATAAGTAATTTTTTGGAACTTGCATTTGTTTTACAATGTAGGACTGTAAGAGTCAGCATGTATATATATATATATTATATATTTTTAACCTTTTAGATCTCATGTAATTATGTAAGAGCTTATTTTTTAGCATATTCAAAACAAAACTATTTAATTGTTATTATTTATTTTTTTAACAATATTTTTTGTACAGTTATTTTTCCATTTTAGTCTCAAATTTCAATTCAATCACGGTTATCTACTAAAACAATCAATGGTTTTAATACATGTTGTAACAATTGTTAACATTAAGACATTTATAAAATATAAAATACTTTCTAGGCTATATTTGAGCCAATATAAAGTAAATAAATATGACAATAATTGTAATATATTAATATAAATTATAATATTAACAATAACCGTAGTAGTTAGCGCACACCCGTGCAGCATATTTATTAATATACCTAGGTACCTAATATTATATATGTATAAAAAAAAAGTACTATAAGGCTATACGACTGACTGATTCATTTCGACGTACATTTAAAAATTGTATAGTTAGAATTAGAAACTAGAAATTGTATCTTCATTTCATCATTTAAATAAGTGTACTATTATAATAAGATTATAGGATTTTTCAAAATTTTCATTTTAAAGTGATTTTTTGGTCACGAATAACGAATATTTATTTGTCCGTATAGGGTTGTCATTGGTTACAAAAAAATAAAATAGTTATTAAAATTATTGTTAATAATTTTAGAACTTTTTTTTTGTTTTTTGTCAAAACCGCCCAAAATACTGTGTTAAACATGTACCTACGTAATTTACATTTTACAGAATTTAAGATAAAGGTAAATCTATTGACATATTTAATTATCGTACAAATTACAGGATCAGAAATAAATTAATACCTATATTATTACGTAACGATAAATATTAATGTATTATACTTTATTATTATCTATTTATACTTCTCACAATACCAGGAAACTATATTAGTGGTATAATATATTTATTATTTTCTGAACACGATATTTTCTGTAAAATGCAGAGCATTTATTTACGTAATGCAATCGTATTAAAAACGTTCGTCGTTCAATAGTCTATAAACTATAGTTAATAGCGATACAATATATTGTAAAAATCATAGAATTTGTTAGCTTTTCGCCTGTATAATTTTAACTTACAATTTGATTAGAGTGATTAAGTCGTGATTGAGAGCTGTATTTCAAAACCTATTACATACAAGAACTTCGAAAAGGTTAACTTACAAATTCTAAGAATGAATTTATAATTCCTTAGGCATGTACACAAAAAAAATTTCGGAGAGGGGGTTCATGAAAAAATTTACAATGATCAATATTTATCGATGAATTAACTATACAACTATTAATTTTCGGGGGGGGGGGGGGTTGAGCTCCCAAAATCCCCCTTGTATACGTGCCTGGGCATAATTAAATTACTACCTATACATTTATTTTGTTTGGTCCGATTAGGAGTTGTGGTAGAAAGCAGCCGCCAACTCTCTGATCCCTGTGGGGGGGGGGCACCTACGGACAACTTAAAAATTACAGGAATGAGCTTAGTGCTTACAATTACTTATAGTTCTAGGGCTTTGAAATGATTGAAATGTGGAAGGGAAGAGGGCTGTCGTCCAAGACCTGATAAGCAATAACTTTGAAAATATGTTTTGTTTTTTAATTGGTAAATAATTATTAACTACTATTATGTACTATAGTAATAAGCATAAAAAAATAATAACAAAAAATATTTGTAAAATATTCAAAATACATTTTATAAATATTTTAAAGAGAGAGTACTTGAGTAGTATTATAAACATAAAAAAAAGTATTTTTTACAATACTCCATTTATCAAATATCAATCGAAAGTTGATGAATTTCTATTTAAAAATTTCTATTATTTATTATGTTAGTTAGGAGAATGTTGGTCAAAACATAGACATTATAGAGACCTGTGGTTTGCATATGATTAAGTTATTTATTTTAAATGATATTCATCTCTTTATAATTAGGTACAAATATATCATTATAATAATATGTAAATTAATATTATCACGATTCATTAAGTCATAAGACACTTAAAATAATAAAATGTCAATTACACACAATTTTGAGTAGGTACTTTATTATGAGAAACAATTATTTATTTAGATGTCCAACAAACATTAAATTCACATAAACTTAAACCTTTTATTTTTATGCAATTAAATCAATCAATTTTAACTTGTTTTTATTGAAATAACTTGTGACTATGTGTACTATATGTATACAAACACAATGTATATGGACAATTGAATAGGTATTAATATAGTAATTAATAGTTGTACAATAATAAAGAAAACTAACAGCTTGATATATTAAAATATTTAATGTTATAAATAAAATGTATACCTATACACAATTATATCTATATGGTAATTTATGTACATTTTATGCATATACAGTATACGTGTCTTAATATCTGTATAGGTAATATACAAGTAAGTATGATTGTATATTCCCAGTATCCAATTGTTATTAGTATAAGACATAAATATTGAATTTCTCCATTTTTTCCCACAATCCCTAATAACTCATATTTCACTACACTACTACAGTATCACTTACCCATACTCTAAAATTAAACTGAATTGCTATGGTTTTATAAAGAATATTCATATGAATACTCTTAACGAGTTAAGTACATATTATAATAGATAATAAAGTAAATCATAATATATCATGCTAATGATTATGTATAATAATTCTTTCTATCCCTTTGAAAAATTCTCAATATTATAATGAGTTAGTTTGATATCCAAAATTAAGAAACATTATTATAAGATAATATGTTAATATAATATACCTATTAGTTTTTTATAGATAGTAGTCATAATATATTATTATACCTACATCATATCATGATGTTTGAATGTTTTTTCTAATAAAGAAGATTAATAAAAATTAAATTCTCGGTGTACTATATAATGCAACATTCGAAATATCATACGCTAACTAGTATCTTTATTAACTATGTACCGATTGGCTGTGTACAATAATACAGTACATATACATATTATATTCATATTATGGGATGTATATCACGCACTTTTTAAATACTTGGCGTTGCATTGATACTTATTAATAAACTAAAAAATTTTCCTGGAAAACATTGAATGTTGCTAAGCTATTAGAAAATTAATTTAATAGGTATGTATATTGTATACTATCGTTAACACTTATTTACATTTATTATATTTTCGTTTTATTACAGTTCCCAGGCTACTTAGTTTTAAAATTTAAACATTCGTTAAACAGGATACAATCAATAAAATATATGAACTTTTGCCAAACGTAAAACGACAGTGAACTACAGTATTTACCGTGTTACTTTACAATATAAAAGTTTATAGCGTATTGCGTATCATATTATTTAATTAAATGTTAATTTTTTTAAATTGTTATAAAAATTAAATTTGTTAAAGTAGATAAGATGTTGTTGGAGGCAAGGTGGATACTGGAGATATATATATACACATATATATTATATCTATCTTGATTTGTTGGATAAAATATGATAATAATTAATATAATATGATAACAGATAAGCTAACTTTATCAGTGCTCGACTTTCGTGATAAATAATAATCAATGATAAAGTGTTCGTGAGCAGCGAATATGTTCCGAATGATCTGATGATGGTTCGATTAAATACGATTTTTAGTTTTTATCCATTTACTTAATTTGTTGTAATCGTTTACTGTGAAGTGTTAGTTTGAGTAATAAATTCTATTAAATTGCTGTACTAAATTATAGTACTACTTTTATTAGAAACTTAGTTAAACTTGTTCATATTTTTTTTTTTTTTTAATTTTCTCATGCTTAATTTGCATTTATATTTTAATTATCAGATTTAAGTTCAGGTTCATGGTTGTGCCTTTAGCTTGACTTTATTAGAAATTATGGACTTCTCAATACTATAATACATTTTAATTCAACAATTAAAGAGTATTATTCTTTTGACGTGAGTGTTAACTATTTATAATTTGTATTGATATTATACTTGATTTATATTAATACCTATTTTAATATATTTAGACTACTTAAGTTCATTAATTATACATGAAATCTGATTGATTTCTTTCTTTCTTGTGTGCCAAATTATGCATTGGTTTTAGATAATATTGACATGTATACTAAATAATACATCTATTTATTAAAGTTAATGATAATAACATCTATTTTATTAACTGTAATGTGTAATGTTAAGTATATAATTAATTGTTACAGCTTAATTAATGATATTGTATAATGTCTTTACTCATCTTAATTATAACCACACCCTTTGATTATATTCAAACTTATGAATTGTATTATTCAATTTTTTTGTTGAATTTAAAATTATATATTGTTCAAGAATTAAAAACTAGATAAAAGTTTTTATTTTACTTTAATTAGTCATCAAGTTAAAAAAAAATTGATTTAAATTGATATTTATAATCTTATTTTTTTTATGCTTATTATTATATATCTAAATTTTTCATTAAACAAATTGCAGTTCACATAATTTTTATCCTCAATAGTAGATGTTGAAATTATGAAAAAATATTACCTCTGATTTAAAATTATATTTATATTCACACCCATTTTATTTCCCGATTACAGCCAAAAAATATGTTATGCAATATTAACAATACTTGTAAAACTATTTAATTTAGCCAACTTTATATAGTTATATGTATGAGCAAATAGGTAATACCTAGTAATGTAAAAATTAAATTAAATAAAAGTAAGTTATGTAAGTGCTAATATGTGGTATAATGAGAGCATATACTAGGTCATAAGCCTAAGTATGAAAGTCAAATTTGTGTTGCTCTTCCCTACTCTTAAAAGTGCTTGAGAATATTATAATCTTTCAGATATAAATATTGAATTTAAATTATTACCTTCTTCTTTATCGTCTCAGGGTTCTTGAGGTTGTATATTTGAGAATATGATCAAGTACACTTTGTATAGAATATATGTATAAATTAAAATAATTATATAAAGTATATTAATATCATGCAATTTACCTAACTCACAGTAGTTTGTATATATTATGCAGTGATATAGTATGGTGACACAAATAAAAAACTCTCTGAACATATGAATCTAAATAAATACAACACTGTCTTAGATTGTTCAAAAGGATGTTGTTGTTTGTAGGATCTGGTGTCAAAAGATGTTTCTAATGTGTTTGGCAACTTTATCATATACCTCTGCATTACCGAGAAACTAGATTTATCTTGGTGGCAGAAATCCTTATTCAGCCACTCCCTGTCTCTGGTGGCACACTAGTAGGTCACACACCTTGTGTCCAATTTCACTAATGTGTGAGTCTCTACTTGACTTTTGTCCCTTTATTCAGTGACAAAAGATTTATATTATTATATTTACTAATCTACTTTGATGTTTTGTCAAAACTGCAAAAAACAACAATATAATTAAATTTTACTTTCATTAGATTCTTAACTGGTAAACATCAAGTTAAGTGATAACTGAGTAAACAATTAAATTGAATAATAAATAATATTAAAAAATTAAATAGTTATATTCTAACATGTTTTAAATGTATACAAATATTATTTTGGTCCATACTTATGTTACACAATACAATTTTTTTTTCTGTTAACTGATGCTATTTTAAAAAAAAAAAATATTATATAATTGCTATAATATACACTACTAAAGTATTATATATGAGGAAGCACATTAAAATAGAACATTAAAATGATAACTATTTCATGCAATTGTAATTCATGATTGAAATATATTATTATAAAAGCATTGGCAATAACTTCCTAGCAAACTATCACATAGTCATATTTTAAAGATATTTAAGTAGTAACACTGATTATTAGTCTTATTTAAACCTTTATTTATTTTCTGTTATTGTTTCATTAAATTTACTTACATAATTTGTAAAATGAAGTTTGTACTTATTTGTACTAGACATTTTAGTAAAAACCAATGATTTTTTTAGTTTCAAATGATTACGAGTAATAAATTCTAGTTTGAAATTGTTAAACTTTATTTTTAAATGCTGGACCCATTGACGGTATGAGCTCATGACATAGTATCACTCAAGCATTCTATTTTCAATTGTAGTCATTGCCCGCCAGCTATTCCTTTGTAGATTAGTGTACACTAATTTTAGTAACATAAATTATTATTTTTTAATCAATAAACAAAAAAACCAAGATGAATTGATTAATCTATCTATGATAGACGATAGCATAAAGAGGATGCTTCATCTGCATGTTTTGTCTCCGTTTTATTAACGCACAACAAAGTAAAACAGTTTTACGTTGACAAGGAATAATGATCATTTAGATTTTTTAGTGTGTAGCTCAAGATAGGCAACCAAATTTTCACACTAGAGAGCAAAAATTTTAGACTGTGCAACATTGTTTTTATTTTTTTATTATCAAAACTAAAAAAAAATGATTCAAGTTTGAAAAACACAAAAATAATGGATTTTTAAACGATAAAAACTCTTTTGTATTAGTAATATTAAAAAATTAAAAACAATGTTGTACAGCCAATGTTTTTTTTTATTGTATAAAAAAAAGGTTGTTTAACTTGGATTATAGCCGCAGTGGTTGTTACTGGTTCTTGCCCCAATGAAATGGTTTTTACTATATAGTACGTTTGTAAGAACTGAGACAACACACACAGTTGAAGCATCCTCTTAACAGATAATGAATTTATTAAAAGATAATATTATTGCTTCATGTTATCATAATGCAAAATTCTACTTATAATTATTAAATAATTGTATAAATTTTAATTTTAATGGTCCAATTAATCACTTCTGTCTTGATGTTTTAATAGTATTTTTACAAACATGTAAAAAAATACTAAGAAAACCATAAAGATACTTTTATATAATATATAAGTATAAATAGGCTGTTATTATGTTTAGTTTTAGTGAAATAGATGTTGAACAAAGTATAAATAAATAAAATTTATTATTTTGTCTTTTATTCAATCATTTGTCTAGTAACTGGACTTTAGTGTTGCAGTCTATTTACATTTTTCATGTTTATTATTTATTTTATTTTTTTTTTTTTAACTTAAAATGAGCAATTACTGCTCTATGTTACTATAATATTATATTATATTTATATTATATTTGCCTAATAGATATATTCTTATTTCTGTTATAAATAATTTTTTTTTTTACAGTCAGTTTTTAGATAGTTGAATAGTTGTATTAATAATGGGTGGTAAGACAACAAAGTTATTTAGAGGCTCACCTCAACCAAGTACCAATGCTCAAACTGATACTGACTCCCCATATCACGAGCATCATAGAAACTATAACAACCATGACATTCAACGACCAGATGATACCGTTATGAAAAATTCATTAAGTCCATTTGTATATTTTAGGAGAGGGTAAGTAAAAAAAAAAAAAAATATCATTTTAATTATTGTAAAATTTATTCAATTTATTATTTTTTATTTTTTATTTAAAACATAACTCAATTAAAAAAAAATTAATTTAACAACATTATAATAACAATTTATTGATAACATGATTTATAATATGTTGTACTATTTTATAAATTAATAAATTGATACTTATTTTTATCACAGGTCAATGTATATTGATGAGGATGGTGATATAGCACATGAATTTTATGTAGAAACAAAAATAGGATCAAAATTAACTCTAAAACGAATCAGTAACCAGCATTTAAAACCTCAAGTAAGTTTAACTGGTTATTATAAAAGTTATCTTTATATCATTTTTCTAGAATTATATAACCTTATAATAGTTAATGGTTGTTTAATTTATAGTTAAAAAGTTAAAAGTTCAAGTTAATTACAATTTTCTAATCTTGGTTCATTGTATTTATTTTTCTTTAAATTATAAAAATATTGTTTTATTATTATTATTATTATTAAAGTATAAAATTTACAATACATACAAATATTTATACATTAAACAAATAGATGAATATACTAAAAAAAGAACTGAAAATTAAATGAGTAAACTATCTTATGATAGAACCCTTTAATATAATTTATACAAATTCTTACAAATAAGTAAGTAAAGGAGATTTTAACTACAACACTTGTAGATTGGTGATAATAATAATATTTGGTAATTAAATTCAGTGTTTATACATAGTAGTATACAATGTTTTACGAAGTGAAGTATGTGATAAATATCAATTTAAGTATTTTGTTAAATATATTTCAGATTAATTTCATTCCTCTTTGTATGAATGTTATAGAAAATAAAATCCATCAACTTAAAAGAACTTCATAGTTTTAATTTATGGGTATTAAATATTATATAATCAGTAAATTTCCCTAATTATAATAATCAACTGTCAATACCCAATGTTATAAACTTATATGTTAAAACTTTTGTATTTATTACCATTTGTATTTACAGGGAGATGTACCTTTAGATGTACCATGCTTAAGAAACGATTATCCAGTTATCTTATTGGACCAGAACATAATAAAGGAATGATTTGTTTCGTAAAATAAAAGTTATTGAGTATAAACAACACCATCGTTCCTATGATATTGTTCTTTTTCCCGTTTATTAAAAATTTAAGATATATTAATGAATTACCAAAAATATTATAATTTGCATCCAGCAATATCAATTATAAGTATAGAAAATTAAATACTTATCTTGGTATACTGATTGCAGTAAATGTCTACTTATTATTGTAACATCAGCATTTATGTATAAACTTAAGACCTAAATTAACTTAATGAATTTATAAAGTGATTACTTCCATACTTGTGTTCTATACATAATTTATTGTATTAGTTTATTGAATTGAGAGTTAAAAAATTGTTTATCAATCGATTTTTACTAATTCAATTAAATATGTAACAAACAATTAATGGGATGTCACTTTGTTTAAATTAAAGATGACCACACATAATGCTTATGGTATGTTGAACAATTTTTTGTAGATAAATTATGACTGACGAAATAATCAATAATATTATACTAAATAAGTTTATTCATTAATTAAATATATGGATACCAAAAATAAAGTTTAGTTAAAGAACTTAATAAATCAATGACTGCAGAAATTCTTTCAATTATTATTCTTATCATTAATCAATTACATTAAAAATAAAATTATACCCATTTCACCATTTTTTTATAATAAAACTTTAATTTAATCTATTTGTTTGGTATGTTAAAAAAAAGATCAGTGGTTATAACAGATTTAACCAATAAATCATATTTTTAATGTTAACAGTTAATATTATAATTTTTATGTTTACCATTTTATGTTATAATTGACTTTAAGAAACAATTACCTACACAATAATATGATATTAATGTTATTAGTTGAGTTTAATATTATTATTTTAGTCATTTTCTTTATGTTTAAATATTTTATACATGGTTCATTATTGTTGTGTTTGTTTGTCTTAGTATATAAGTAAAGTAATTTTATTGTTTTGTGTTTTTTTTTTTTTTAAATCTTACATTTTACTGTAATATTATGCTAGATTATTATTTTTAATAATTAATATAGCTTGTTACTTAATTACTTTAATTGATCATAGATTTTTTTCTTATTAAAAAAATATATACATTGGAAGGTTGTAATAGTAATGTATTTGTTTGATTTTAATAGTTAAAAAATGTTGTTTTCACTTTCATTGTTTTATATTACATATATAAAAGTTTAAGTTGAAAACTAAAGTCAGTCTCATTTTATTACATCAAATATTAAAGTAAATATTTAAACATTTGATATGCGCATTGTTTACCTACATTATATTTATATATTTATTGACAGTATTCTTATTGATTTTACATAACTGTACTCAATATTACTCATAATAAATTAATTAAATTTGATGATTTATATTGGATTATTTTTTAATAATTTATCTAACTTTATCCTATAATACCTAATATAAAAATAAATAGTAATTTATTTATTACCTTTTCCAATTATTATATAAATCTGAATAATCATACCATTTATATAACAGGTTTTTGTTAAAATTATAGTTGCTGTAAAGTGTAAAGATCAACTATATTTTATTATCTTGTGTGGATGATTATTTTGCAACACACCTTCTTCATTCTTTTTAACCAAGTAGGTGTTGATATTAATACCTAGTCTTGTCCAGTTAGGTTAGGTTAACCTAACCTAAGAAGTAGTTGGTTAGGTGTTTCTACTACAGTACTACATGAACCGGGTTATTGGATCAATACAAATAAAGTTTTCCAAGTTCTATATTACAGATCCTAGGAACTTAGAACTTTCGTTCATAAACTAACACAATTCAACTTGATATAGCAATATTTACAAAGTTTATTAAATAATTGAAATATTATACAGTAACACTATTACCTGAATAACCCTTGTTCTGTTATATTGAAGATCGCAGGAGGAGCTGAGTACAAGTTGAAACAATTTAATTATTATGATTTATCTTTAAAGTAGGTTATTGTACCTGTAGTAAATCAAATTATTTGTGTTATTTAAAAATTTGGTAACATAAAAACTGCTATATTATAATAATCTTTACTTTGCCATTCAAAATTGAACTACTGCCTTATTCAATAAAATATATTCTCGTGTTCAACGTTAATAAACATAAATAACAAATCAGTATTCTGTAAACCGTTCCAACATTTATATGATTAAATTAGATCTTTTCATTACTTACTCAAACAAATTTTAGTATATCCTAGAACTTTCTGCTCTCATTACATATAATGAAAAATACTAAAAGTCCAAATTCAAAATGTTAGTAGGTAATCAGGGTAATCAGTTAGTAGGTTGGGTTATAATAATCAGTAGCTGATTATGCAAAAAAAATATATACATAAAAAATTTAATTTTTGAAATTATAACGATGTAATTTAAATATTTTGACAAAATTTGATACACTGGCGAAAATTATTTAAAAAACAGTAACTAATACACGAAAACAATAATCTGGATTGGGACACTTACAGTTATTCGCCCTCTAATTGTATTGTTTATTGTTTATAATTTATAACTACATATCTAAGACCTAATATTTTCCATTGTTTCATTGTTTGTTAATTCTATTGGCAGCTCCTAAAAAATTCAAATTTTCGTACAACACACATGACACTCGGTCCCAATTCGTCCGATTCGTCCGAATCTAATACATAAGTATTAACACAATACACAATGACAGAATATTGTTTAAAGCACACTTTTAATACCCGAGCCCCGATGTACTTAAAATTAAATTATTTAATTTGATATCGAGTCTTATTCAGTACCTATACGGCTA
Organism: Aphis gossypii; assembly: GCF_020184175.1. Classification (NCBI taxonomy): domain Eukaryota; kingdom Metazoa; phylum Arthropoda; class Insecta; order Hemiptera; family Aphididae; genus Aphis; species Aphis gossypii. The sequence continues at coordinate 39,818,330 of NC_065533.1, forward strand.
TACGTATATCAAGCGGAATATCGAATAATTTGCAGTATAATTAACATCTGATTCTTCGTCGAAGGGTGATGCCGGTGACGGATAGGTAATATAAAATATAAAACATAATAATACAATTATGTATATATTTACAATATATAATATTATACTAATGTACTATTTTGCGGTACAGAAGTGTTGCTCAAACAGTCAAACCTTTTTCTCTGATGGGCCACAATAGAATTAAATACGCATTCAATGCGACAATAGTAATACCATGACATTTTGTCATGAGTAATACGAAATATGAATTTTCCATTGTATGCCAATCATAATATTATTATTATCATAGATAATAAAGAATGGATAGGCCATTCGACCTTATCATACGTTCTCAAACAATTATGAATGTAGGTGCTTTTATTATTAATCCATATATATATATATCTATCAGATTTTCAATAAGGGATAACCAAAAGTTGAGATAACAGGCACCTTTGTGAGACAGAAGATATCTGCTCTTTAGGAACGAGGCACCTAATGTTATAAGCATAGGCGTGGCCTATCCATTCTTTATTATCTATGATTATTATAAACAAGTGTCTATATTAAGCAATCTATCGTACACGGATGATCCCATATTTTCTTATCAATGACTTTGGTCAATAATTAAGAGCTAACTCAGCATAATCACGACCGTTTGTATAAGTTTAAGTTAATTTTATACATTTTGCCGTAAAAAAAAATATACGTTTATCAAATATTTAATAGGTATCAATTAAAATTCGAAACAATAAAATATGATTATTTATCTTACAAATAATGATTAAAAATGATTTATTTTATGATACTTTATTAAGTATTTTGATTAAGTAGGTAATTTGTGCTTTGTATTTAACTATTGTGTTTAGTAATTGGTAGTGTATAAAATAGATAATTTTTATTACATTTAGGTATTATTGTCTTTTCGACTTTTCATAAAAAATATGATTGATTCCAAAGATGATCAATTGAATGGATCTGTAAGTACAGTACCTACTTAATATTTTATGATCGCGATTTCGTAGAAAATTAAAAATATTTTATAATTTTGGTTCATTTTACGTATACCTACATTACACTTATGTATTATAAACATAATATTATAGAATATAGGATATAGATACTTACCTTTTGTAAACTCATATGGCATAATATCTTTTTACATAAAATATAACTTAGTTGTTGGTATGCAGATGCATATAAAAAAAATTAATTTAAAATAAAGTAATTATTTGCTCTATAAATACTAATCAAAAATTATTTAATAAATTCACCTCACTTAATAATTATTAAATACTAAAATACCTTTAAAAATTATAATATACACCAATCTCTTGCTTCTTAATAAATAAGTAATATAAAAGATGTACCTACTTGTACATTATATATTTATACTGTGTTTAAAGATTTTTAATAATTAGATTACATAAAGAACTTTCATAAAAAAGAAATAATAGATTAGGTACTCCATAATATTCTTATTAGTTACTAGTTTTATTCTTATTTATTTGTATTAACCTAAATAAAATAATAATTTATAACTTACCTGTATCAATGGTGTAGGTAAGTAGAGAGGTACTTCCTACTACATACATACTTTATAATGTGTTTCAAAAACCTTAACGAGGCAACTCTTAAAAATTGTAAATAGATAATAAAAAGTATTGAGAAAGTTAAAATCTATACAGAGCAGAACTTTTTTTTATTTATTTCTTGTATCTCTTAATCCTTTAGCATTTTGAATTGAATTGATCAAGTTCCTCCATAACTTTAAATTTCTATTATTCATCTATGTAAAAGAAAGTTTTATTTTCAATTACTAGTAGTTTAATACAATAAATTAATTGTAGTTATGATTTTATATTAGTTTATAATATATTGTACTGTATTGAACTATTGAATACTTTTCTTAAGGTATACTATTAAATAGACCATGTTATGTATAGTCATTAGTTACATAATTGAATATTAGATTTAATATAATTTTTTTTATTTAGAATAATAATTGGAAAAAATATCCACGTCAAAACCAAGAAAAATGGAATACTCTTGCTATTTTTAAAGATGACAAAATACTTTTGATGAAGTTTAATGATCCGGTAAAATTTTTGGTTTTTATAATGCGTACATATATTTTTAACATTTTTTAAGACTAGTATTTACTTATATAGGAGTAGATATTTTATATTAAATAATTTAGTTAGTAAAAAAATTATGTACATTATATTAAAATTACATGAATTCAGCATTGTATACCATTATATTTAATATATTTATTATATTATTTATTATATTTAGCATTTTCACCTTTGTATATTACATATTGTGACTTTTTTTTTAAGGTTTCTAATCGATCTGAAATTGATATTCCCGATAAAAATAAAAATTACAATATTAAAAGGGTAAGTTGTTTCTTAAGGATTTATCATAGTAGCTAATTGTTATTATCATTACTGGTTCATTTATTTATATCAATATCAAGTTTCATGAAAGCCCCTTTCAAAAGTTGCAAAAGGGGTAAAAGTTGCATTTCCTTGACTCCTATTTGGCCTGGATGATCCCATTCCGTAGTTAATTATATTTTATATTTATTTACTATTGATATGGTGATTACCTGCTAATGAATTAAGTAAGTTCTAAGTAATAATCTAATTTATAAATAAATAATAATTTTGATATCTTTAATAATCATGTAAACATTTTGTAAAGAATTGTTTAAATTATTTTATTTCTAATAGATAGTGAAGCCCTATACAGCTTAGTGACAAGTAATAAATCTTAGGAACATCTATAATAAAATTCTCTTTGACCTTATTCTGCCCAATTATTTAACTATAGAATAGAGATCCGCCATAGATCATTGGATCATTGTAGATTTTGCTTTGAATGTTTCTATTTATCAATAGAATTTATAATAATACTACTATTATATATAATATAACAGTAAATGATGTATTCTAGTGCCATGTCCCTTTATTTAAAAAATATAAGGTTTAGTAATTTTATTAATAAGTTAAAATTGCTATTAAAATTGCTATTGATTGTAAACTACCTATTTGTTAATAATAATACTTATTTTCATTTATCAAGGAAATTGAAGATATTAATTCTAATATTCAAACAAATGTTTGTGAATCTTACAAATATTTAGTGGATTCCAGTAATATTGACTTCTCTTCAGACATGCTTGATACTTTTAGAAAATCATTCAAAATTAAACATAATTTAAAGTAAATATTAACAATTTTTTTTATATATACTAAATTGAAGTACAATAATATTTATGTTTTTAGGAGTGAATATTGGGAATTAGCTGCTCAAGGAGAACACGAGACACCATTGCAAAAATATTATAGATTAAAGTTTGAAACCGAGGAATTATTAATACAAGAATCTATTTTTCAAATAGTTAGTTTTTAGATGACATACTTTGGGAAATTACAAAGTTCTATAAGTTTATTACAACACATTTATACATTGATACACAGATTATTTTTTAACATTTCATACTTTAAATAACTAAAAAATTTTGAGAAAATTTTAAAAAACTATTTGTAAATAATGAAAAAATATGCGACTTTTAAACAAAATATTTAATTTAAAGTTTTAAAATGCTTCACAATATTAATAGCCAATTCAGACAATTTTTTGAATTTTTCTTTTTTTTTTATTAAATTTACATGTATATTAAATTTAAAATGTTTTGTTTTTATATTGTTTAAAGTTTAAACCTAATATAAATTATATTAATTTCAAAAAATTCTAATCAAATCAATGAGGTTAATTATTGACACAAAATGTGTTCATTAGTTTTTTCATAACACAATAAAAAAATTCATAAACTTTTTATTTTGCTATAGTATTATTTTTTAATATAAAAAGTTAAAAAAGAAACTTGAATAATTATAATAAAATGTTATTATTATATCTTATATATTAAATCTTGAATTATCATTGAACTATATTGTATGCATAATCATTGGTTATAAATAGTATTTAGAATCAATGATATACTACAAATCTATACGTATATCTAACATTTAAAAATACTCATCGTTAAATTTATTTTAAGGTGGATGAAAACGATCATAATGAAAAGCTATGTGCTAATATTGGATTTCAAATACAAAATATATTAAACAAATTATTTATATGTAGCGTTAGTGGACATTTTAAACTTTTAGAAATTTATAAAACTACTGTAATTGTTACTTTACGGTAAGTGTTTCTAAATTTAATTTGGTAAAGAATATTATATATCTTTATCTTATCTGATGATTCTTATTTGCTAGTTATTATAATTTGTTATGTTTTAATTGTACTATTCTTAAATTATGAACTGATTTCTCTTTGATTGCTTTTTTAATGTTACATTTTTATTTTCAGAAACTTTATTATTTCTACATTTTTAGAAAAACATCTATTTAGTACTTATAAAGAAAAATTTGTTTCTATTAATAATATGTCTAGAGTTTTAAATATTAAAATAACATTAAACAATTTAAAACCTAGTACTGTACAATCACTTCAAATATCTCAATTAGAAGATCATTTACAAAAATTGGAAAAAATTATTGGATCTGAAAAACCAATTTTGGTAAAAGCTTTGTTAATGAATAAAATATTAATAATACATTTTCTAGTTCAGCCGTTTAGACTAAGTCATTGTTTTCTGAATAATTTAGTATAGTATATGTTTTTTTAGATAATTGCAATCTTTTTTTCAATAAAAATTTTAAAAGCATAAAAGTTTGTTTATATTTATGTTAATATTACATCAAATAGTAATAAGCACTAAAAATAAAATCTTAGATTAACAAATTGCCATTAAAAGTATTTCCTTTTAAGTTTTAAATACATTTTTATGATTTAAAGCAATTTTCCTAACAAACAAACATATTTAAAATGAATTTATAAATATTTTATATTTACTTTACTCTACAAATGAGACTAATGATACATGGTTTGGCAACCTTATAATTTATAAATTTAAAGCTGTGTCAGTTTTATAAATTGCAAAAACAATTGACTATCACTAGTAGTGATAGAGAGGGGGTCAATTTTTCATCATTTTTTTGACAGTCATGTTTTGTTCTTTAGAAATAAATTTTTATATTTTGTTAAATCTAAATAAGAAAATTTTCAGTAAAACATGTCTTATATCAATCATTATTATTTAATTAATTAATTATTTACTACATTAAATATTACAACTTACATTTTTTTTTTTTTGTTTAACATGATTGATTTAATTGTTTACTAAATATACATACTCCCCATGTACATTATTATATTACTAGGCTTTTGCTTTAACTATTAATATATTTTACAGATGCGCTTAGTTGGTGTTAATAGCAATAAAGGATTGGTTGAAGCAGTTAGCATGTTAAAGGGAATGTCAAAACTAATTTTACCTCAAATTAATGTAATTGAATCAAGAGCTGTTTACTTGCTACCGAAGTTAAAACAAATTACTTCAAAACTAGTTGATCAAAAGTTAGAAACAGATAGAAAAACAAATAAACTCTATGAAACTATTATAAGAGCAAGAGAAGAATCAAATTTGTTACCTCATGTTATACAAAGAATGAAAATTTTAGATATTTTTCGTCATAAAGGTAAAATATGAGTTAATAATATATAATAATATAATATAATAATAATAATTATTATTATTATATTATAATTTATACATTCACTTTTAATGGTCAGTTAGTCAGATTTAATAATTAATAATAATAATAGATTGACATAATAATATCACAACATTGTATAACTCTAGAATTGCTTAATATTAATACAAATTTTAAACATTATACATAATATTAGTATACTAAATTATTGTAATTTTGTTTTAAACATATGAAAACACAATTAATTTAGTTGATATTTTTTATAGTTTGTTATTAAAATAATTGATCATCAATTTAAAATTGATCTACAATTAAAACCTTAAAAGATTTTTAGTTGATCATACTGAGTCCCAATAAAGTTTAGTTCACTTAAAATTAAAATTTATATAAAAATACAATATTAACTATTATTTAAGTACATAATTATGATTCAAAAATTATTTTTTGTACAAATCGATTTGTTATAATTATTAATTGTTTATTGTTAATTTAATAATTGAAAATGGTTTATAAATATTTGATTTCAATCATTTTTTTAGTTGAGATACTTGCCATAACAATGAATAATCTTAATACTGAATATTCAGAAACTTCTAAAAATCTCAAGAAAAATGAACTATTACTAAATAATATTGAAACACATATACCTAAACATTTATCGAGTGTAGTTTCCAATTTGCAATTCTTAAATGATCAAATAAAAATGTTTGCTGATCGATTGAAAAATATTGAAGTGTAGTAAAATTGTACAAAATGATCTACATTTAATTCTTCACAATTTTTATACTTTTATTTATTTTAATTGTAATAATAATAATAATATAATTTTATATTGTTTTATTTGAAAAATGTGTTCATAACACATACAAATATAATAATTCTCCTACTGATATTTTATGTATTTGTTATCTAAATAAACAATAAGTATACAAATGTTAAATGTAATATTGACAATAAAATATTTGTTTACCTCAAATCTTGTTTGGAATATAAAAATGGTAATTAGAATGGTAAACACTCGTTGCCTCCTGACTCTGCTTCAAGCTCCAATATACAATATTGATACTTTACAAATTAATGTGTTAAAAAACAACTAAGAAAGATTTTCTGCTTTAATGGTAAAGGTAGGTCTCGAGTGTACCTTGTCTTAAGACAGGTCATTGTAATGGACTAGTGAATTCACTGATATATCCAGCTTAGCTATTATTTCTATTTTTTTTTTTTTTACTTCTAATAATTTAAGTATTTTATTAATAGTATGGTATGTTGATCCAACTTTTGACAAAAGTACAAAACCATATTATATAATAAGTATAAATTATAATACTATATAAATGTATCATATTTTATTTATCAAATGTGTATCTTAATGGTATAAAACTAATGTATTGAATACAGTGCCGTAACTAGACTACTCGAGGCCTGTGCGCAAACCAAATTCTAAAGAACCTGTGTGGCCGTATTATAATTTCTCTTTGAGGCCCTGCAATATAATATGAGGCCGGTGGCCCATGTGCGGTGCACACTCTACACACCGGTTTTTACAGCACTGATTGAATACCTCGCGATGCTTTCTTAGATTAAAGCAGCTAAACATTTTATGTTTAAATCAAGATGAGAATATGGGTTTATAAATTTTATATTTAAACAATAATTATTATAAATAAATGATAAAAAAAAAAACAAAATCACAGATATCAATAATAAAAATAACTTATCAATACTACAAATTTGTGTTTTCAAATACACACTTCAATGTAAATAAAAAAAATTAAAATAAGTTAAATTAATATTAAAGTAAAAAAAAACATAAACCCATATGAGCCACCCCAAAAAGTGTTTCAAACATTTAAGCACTCATTACATCATTTATCAATATTACTTAAAAACAAGGTGCTTATCAAAAACAATTTATAAAATTTATATTTTAACGTATTAATTATAAAAAAATATTATATTAATATTTCACTTTCTAAAAATTATCATAAACATAAACTACATCTGGATAGCACAATGAAGTTTTAAAATGTTTAATTATTTGAGTACGCGAAGGAAAGATTTTACTGCAAATATCACATTCATATTTCCCTGGTGGATTATTAATTGTACTCTGTTCTTCATTGAATATCATTCTATCTGACTCAGGTTTATTGTAATAATCCATGTTTTCTTCTGATTTGGTATTGACAGTTTCAAATTTTTTTGATTCGCCATTTTCAAGCATATGATCTATTGGGCGCAAGAAATCTGCTATTGATGAAAGAGGTAATTCATTATCTTGATAAATGTCAAGTTCGATTTGATTATCAACTGTTTCATATGTTAGAGGTCTGTATTTTATTATTTTATGGTTATCAGTTGATTGTATTGAGTCTGCTTCTAATAGATGTGGTAATTTGTTATCCTGTTCCTGTTTAACTTTTAGTCTTGTTCGGTATCCAACAGTTTTACATTTTTGTGTTTCACTTATTATGATTTCATTATTATTAATCGAATATATAAAATTTGCTACTGATATTTGAACTAATTCGTTTTCCTGTTTAATTAATTTTTTTGATTCACCATTTTCAAGCTTAAGATCTATTGGGTGCAAGAAATCTGCTATTGATGAAAGAGGTAATTCATTATCTTGACAAATGTCAAGTTCGATTTGATTATCAACTGTTTCATATGTTAGAGGTCTGTATTTTATTATTTTATGGTTATCAGTTGATTGCCCTGTTGATTGTACCAAGTCTGCTTCTAATAGATGTGGTAATTTGTAATCCTGTTCCTGTTTAACTTTTAGTCTTGTTTGGTACCCAACAGTTTTACATTTTTGTGCCTCACTTTTTACAATATTATGATTTTCAATTAAGTGTCCAGAATCTGATATTGATGAAAGAGGTAATTCTTTATCCAAATCACTAAAATGTTAACATAATTCTAAATAAATAATGATTTTCCTTCTGGAATTTTAAAGAGGGACACCATTTATTTTAGAGAGAAAGGTATGTCTTAATGTGTCCACTTTTGTTCTTTGCACTAGGTATATGAGTGTCAAAAGGTATATTTATCTGGCATTTCTTTTTATTATAAATAAAATAATTTACTTTTGAGGCAATTATTTTTTTTACATTTTAATTACAATTTTATCTATTATATTTACAAAGACAACAGGGGCGGACTGGGCCACTATGCTACTGTGCATTTGCACAATGGGCCGGTGTCATATTAATATATTATATTCATTAAGCCGATACAAAATAACCTGATGTATATAATATTTATATTATCTTCTTTAAATCAAGACTATCTTGAAGCATTCATGTTAATGTCTATAGAAAGAGATATATTAGATGGTATTAATTTTAAATAAATACTGAACATGTAAAAAAATTTTTATCATTGATGAACTAGATGTATTCGGCTTAAAGACCAAAGTGAATTATAATATTATTCATTTTAAATTTAATATTTATGTTATAAATTTTAATGAATAATTATATGTAACAATAAATAGTTACTTGTTGCATTTGTTTTCTAATTATTATAGATGCTACATATATATTTTATATATGAACTGTAAAGTTAAATATAATTTGTTAGTTCGTTAGCAAGTATTTTTTATTTTACGTTTACGTTTATTTTTACGAACAATATTTCATTGTTTCAATTCATATTATTAAACAATAATCTAAAACCTCTTTTTATAAATTATTTTTGAGAAAATCACTAAAAAGAAAATTGATAAATTTGAAAACTAAAAAATATGAAGACGTAAAATGTTTTTGTACGCTAGGTGTTGATTATGGTTTACACTAGGGGCCGTCACTGAAAGACAGCATAGAGAAATATTAGATATTTTGTATTTTAACATAAAATAGTTTAAATGTAGTTTATAAAAGAGAACATAAACTCATTTATCTATTTAAAAAACCTAAATTTAAATGGCACCCTCAAATTGAGAATTAAGCGTTTAACTTACTTTTCAAGATCGGATAGAATATCTTTCAGATTGTTACTCCATTTAATTTTATTATGATTGTTCGCAATACAATTAAACATCATTACTTGTTGAGTGTATTTTCAGACTATCTATAAATACAAAAACATGTTGATTTTTAGGTAGGCATTCCAATTTCTATATAAAATATATTAGTGTAGTGTAGGCCTTTGGAAAAACTAAGATGTTAACAAGCTGATCAAATAAAGCAAATGTTGAAAATATAAAGCATTATATTATAAGCATTGTTTTTTTATCTACTTTTATGTTTAATGAAAAAATTATGTAAATTATTAATTGCAATATAATAATAATCAGTAAGTTATAAATATTTTGTTTTATAAATCTTGTAAAAAAATTATTAAAATTCAACGTTTACAGAAAATGTATCATGATGATGTTTTTTTCCAAAAAAAAAAGCCAGTTTTAGTGGGCATCGATTGTAATAAAACAAAAAAGCATTACCATATTATACACAAATACAACGTTATCGTTGAACATCTATAGGTGCCTTCTAATCAGTAAAACTTTTTTTTTTGAATATTTTTTGGAACAACACAAACCACAAAAATGTTAAACGAAAAAATAATGTATTTGGACGATAGATACTGCGTCGGCCGATGAATAGGAGTTAACTACCGGTCGGTGACTATTGATTGGCCCCATAGATTGTTTTACGAGTTAAAAGAGCAATTAATATCGTTTTTATCGCGGTAACGTTCGAGAGATACGTTTGTCCGAACTAGTGTGGAAAAAAAAATAGGTCGCCGGAAGTTTACGTCACGAATTAAGATATTGTTTAGACGCCTATAATATCACTAATGAGTAATGACTAATGTGGTAAAAAAAAAAAAAAAAGAATTCGGCGCTATTTTTCCAGACCAATTTTCTGACCGATCGATCGTGTCTACGGCATTTGTGATGTTATCAATTTATCATACTATACGTTTTTGTAATCGTTTTAAGACGGGCATGCACCCAATGTGCATATATATATATAGACTCATAGTCTTTATAAATATACTTACATCCACCTTGGCATACACTATCATTCACAATCAGCAATGTATTTATATCGCGATTTGGAATAGATTACCTATATATATTATATGTATATGAGTCATGAAATTTAAATCGTGATTTATATGAACCGATTAAGATTAACAATCTGATTGATGAATTTCAGACATGTTTGATTTCATAGGAAGATTGACAAAATCAGAAGCTCGTCGGCGGTAAAGTTTGTTATTCGTCTGTAGGTTTTTTTACGATTATTTGATTTTTTTTTTTTATTTAATCGATCTTTGCGTAAGTAACCTATACACAACAGTGCAACTAAATCGGTAAACGCTCGTGACTCCCTTTATACTGGACGATCGTACAAAAAACCGGCACGAGAACTTAATAAATAATATTTCACTCGAGTTTCGTCATGGATTTATATTATTACATTTTTTACAGTAAATTTTCCACAATGTACGAATAATATTGAAAGACACCGTCGAACGTGAAAGTGTACAATAGCGTCCCCCCCCCGAGAGGACACCTCCCTCCTCCGCATACGTACGCATTCTCTTTCGATTCATTTATTTTTGTATTGTTTTTTTTTTTTTTTTTTTACAGGGTAGGTACTCGCATTATCGTGCGTTCAGTCAATCGTATAGGACAGGCGTGGGCGACTCGACCCTTTTTTATCCGGCCCGTCCTACATTTCCAAATTACATCATACGATTTTAAAGTCAATCGTCAGTACTCTATAATATATTTATATATGTCTATCTTTTTATCGATGTAATAACAATATCGTTAACTGGTACCTTGAACATCGTTATAATATACGTATAGCTTTTAACCATAGCCGTTGAGCCGTTTGTGCATTCGCGTGTCGTTGAATTTATTATTTTCGTGTTTTTGTGTAGTGCTTAATAATGACCCTTTTTTTTTTATTATTTGCTTTCTATGCTCAGCTCCGGCCCGATAGATTTTAATTTTCTAAAAATTTGCCATCTAGTAACTTTGAGTTGCCTATCCCTGGTAATTGGTATAGGACATATTATTACTAGGTACCTAGTAGGTAATATTGTAAACGCGCGTTTAACTCCTCTCGTGTGAACTAGTCCTAAATGTGAATAATAATATGTTGGTCGGATTGTAATTGTTTATGATAAATTTGTATGTGTAAGTATTCGTTTGTATATATAAGCGTCAAACAATTTTATTAGTTTATTGATTCTCCGAGAATATAATAGGTTGCTGAACAAATTCTTGTGAGCATTGAATATAGATAGAATATAGGTAGTCTATTCTATAATAAATTAAACAATGGCATGAGAGTCCATTCAAAATTTGCAATAAAATATTAGAAATACCGTTAAAAAATGTAATGATTTTCATCTATGAATTGTTCATCTATTGTTCAGCTATATTTGAAGGATAATTAATTTTTATTTTAGTTTCTGAGCGGAGCGATTATGAATACATTTATTTTACAAAGTGTGTATATTTTTTTATTTTTTGGGAAAATTCAAAAAAAAATGCTATGGTTTTTTAACTTTGGGATTTGGTTTCTTCTAGCAAATTGACCTAATTGGTACTTTGGATATTCAAAAGTAAAAATTATTTAGTATTTTTCAAAGTAATCGAGAAAAAACAAAACAATTACAGAAATATGGTCATTTTTACGTTAAACTAAAGCGATTTCTGACAAAATTATTAATTCTTTATTTTTTTGTAATTCAAAAACAAATAACTCAAGATATTTGATGTTTTCTACAAGTGTTAATATTATAATTTCTTGATATAATATACCTATTATAAGATGCAATATTCAAAATATTTTGACCCTTTTTGAGTTTTTACGATACAAAATTATTAAATATAAGATCCTGCATATATTGTTATTATATTTATAATACTTATACATAAATATTAAAAACAAATGAATAATTTTTTTTTTATATGCATTTGAAGTACCTACAAATTTCGTTAAAATCACAAAAATTTACAAATTAGTTAGTATTATGTGGTACAATTTTATAAAATATCTAATTAATACAATAAATTTGTATGTTAAATTTATTTATGATGTAAAACATGTAAAAAAACATCCACTTTACTAATTAACTCCTAGCTGCTTATAGATTATGCTGTAGTAAGACACAAATTACGTATAGGTACTTAAAATATGTGAATTAAAATAAACAAATACATTGACAAAAAGAGGTCCAATTGTGCTTGAAGGTTTTTGGTTATTTTAAGGACTAGTCATTGCCAAGTTTGGAGTTACGCATCATGCACATGCACTAGAAAAGGATCCTATCATTAGACTAGAGTGTTTAGTGTCATTATCAAAGACCTCTACTCTTCTATAGAATTAAGTTAAGGAATGAATTATTTGCATCAAATTCTGTTCGAATTTCTTCTAGTTATTTTGTACACTATTAAATTTCAAAAATAACCTTCAAACCAAATATATTGATTATATAACAAATTATCTAGTTGTCCTTTATTATATTTACTCCAGTAATAGAGTAGTCCGTTGATTTAATAATATAAGCTATATTTATATTTTCTAATTTTGTTTATCACTAAGGAGAACAAGGTAAGTCCTCAACGCTGAATTGTAACACATTTACCTATATTTTAATGCTATGATAAATTCTTCTATTTCCCTACTTGAACTTCTTCACTATCACCATTTCCCTTACACATACATTTATCTTTCTTTCTTCAAGTTCACCACAATACCTCTCTTACACTCAATAATATACTTTTTATACATCTATAAACATCATACACCTACTCTCAGTATTTCTCCATTATCTACTTTATACAGGATAGATTTGAAAAAAAAGTTTTTTCAAAAAACCTTTAATAAAGGTAGTAATAAACATTAAATTGGTCTTATATATACATTTTTTACATTTAAGTTTTTGAATTTCTTAATTGAATAAAATCAATGAATAATGGAGAGTAATTTTTTAGTTTCAATAAAAAAATATTAAATTGGAATAATACATGAGTTGATAATAAATTGATATCCTTTTTGAATTTTGAATTATATATTTATTTATATACATTTATATAAGGTATAACCCTTTTCATATTATTTAATATTTCATTATACTGACATAACTATTTAATAAAAAAACAATATTTTAAGTACAATGATAATTCACAACTATTTTTGATAAATGGTTTAGATAACATGAAACAAATGTTAACAACTACTATTACAATTTAAAAATAGTATACATAGATTATTATTAAAAAATTAAAAAATTAAATCTTTAATACACCCTAATACAAAATACTTAAAATTTAATATTTCATTATAGCTAAATAATTATTTAATAAAAAAACATTATTTTAAGTACAATGATAATTCACAAATATTTTTGATAAATAGTTTAGATAACATGAAACAAATGTTAACAACTACTATTACAATTTAAAAATAGTATACATAGATTATTATTAAAAAATTAAAAAATTAAATCTTTAATACGCCCTAATACAAAATACTTAAAATTTAATATTTCATTATAGTTAAATAATTATTTAATAAAAAAACATTATTTTAAGTACAATGATAATTCACAAATATTTTTGATAAATAGTTTAGATAACATGAAACAAATGTTAACAACTACTATTACAATTTAAAAATAGTATACATAGATTATTATTAAAAAATTAAAAAATTAAATCTTTAATACGCCCTAATACAAAATACTTAAAATTTAATATTTCATTATAGTTAAATAATTATTTAATAAAAAAACATTATTTTAAGTACAATGATAATTCACAAATATTTTTAATAAATGGTATAGATAACATAAAACAAATTTTAATAACTCTTATAAGATACACAAATAATAAACTGATTATTACTTAAAAATAAAACTAACGTTTTAATATAAAATACTATATACTTAATTATACTATTTAATATTTTGTTATACTACAGTTTTTATTTAAAATAAACATAATTTTAAGTACAATGATGATTAAAAAATATTTTTAATAAATGATTTAGATAACATAAAATAAATGTCCATCATAATATAAGAATGGTAAATAGTTCATAATATTCATTGAAGATGAAAATTGATGCGAGTTGGAACTTAAAATATTTTCTGAAAATTGAATAATAAACAAATTAATTATAATAATAATACATGTATTATACATTTTGTTTCATATATTAAGTCCCACCAAATAGTAGTTTAAATATAGGTTCTTTTCATTTCTTATTTAACATAAATATAGTTTTAGGATTGATACAACTTTTTTTTTCTAACCAATATTGTGTAATTCTATTTATTAAAATCTGTTATTATATCAACTGAACACCTATCACTCTTGATGGTGATCTGAACATTCATTTAAAATTTACTTATGGTCAAGTGTTTGCGTATGGTTTATGTTTTATACCCAAAAACATCTACAGTTCTTAAAAAAAATAACAAAAAAATAACAATGATAATTGTTTAGGTATTGCTTAAAAATGTATTTAAAAAATAACATAGTAAAGGTAGTTAAAAATTAATTTATAAAAAAATAATAATTTCTGAGTTATTTTTTCAAATGTCATGATAAAAGTACTGTAACCACTAGTTTGGTAATTTTATGTTTAAAATATAAAATAATTCAACTTACGTATGATATCTTTTTTTAGATATTGTTTCAAAATGCCAATATAGATTTAGTTAGGAGAAATGGATTCATTGAAAATTATTGTTAAGAATCTGTGTCATATAACACCAAGTTCAATAAATTAAATGAGCAAAAAATCTGCCTCTGCATATGCTTTAAATACATCAAAACTGTAGCTAGTTATGTAGTTGTGAATATAAAGAATTTCCATCATATCTTGAAGTGTCTAGGTTTTATCACAGAGGTTAGGAATTCCTAAAGAAAATAAAGTTTAATCATAAAAAAAACAATTGAAAAGTAGCATAATTTAAATATTATGTTTTCCATCTATATTATAAATGATGTCAAAAATGTAAAACAATGTTTTGGATACTTTCTAAATGTCAATAATTATTTACTGACTTTATTGATATAACTAAAATTTACATTATATTCTAACAAATATTAATAATTTTTATAAAGAAATTATTATTTTTATTCGTTTAAAATTACATACTAATGAATTTAAAAAAAATAATAAAACTTCAAAATTATCACAACACATATATAATTTGAGTTTAGATAACTAAAAAACTACTGTACTTTTTTTTTTGAGTGGAGCAGGAGCAATAAGTTTATTTATTTTACAATGATGTTATTATTTTATCATGTATATACGACAAGTAACATTTATTTTAAAATTCTGAACTTCAGGATAGTTTCTGATAACAATTTTGATCTAGTTTTTATTTAAAAGCAATTAAAATAAGAAATACTCAGTATTTTTCAGAATAATTGGGAAGAAACAAAGTAAATTTTAGGAAAAATAGGAAATTTTTATCCAAAACCAGCTTTTGAAATATTCCAACTTAAAAATGTTAAAATTTTAACTATACATATAAATGATTATTTCCTGTATACGATAGAAATTTCAAAATTTCAAAAATATGTATCATTTTTGAGTTATTTATAGAATTATTTTTTTTTACTTGGTTTTTTTGAATGTTGATGAAATTTTTTTCACTTAATCAAAGTCCAATTCTTGACTCGGATTTACCAATTTCTGCACAAATTCTTCATGATCACAAACATTGATTAATTTTCTGTTTATAACCATTCTTATACATGTGTTTCTTAGCGATAACAAATCCATGGGGTTATCTATCTTATTTATCTGTTTTATCATTTTGATCACTAGAAAAATAGTAACATTGATTAAGGTTAATAAAAAATGTATACTTTTATTATATTCCTGAAAATAAACAAGCCAGTATATAACATATGAAAATAAATTAGTTTGTTTTAAATTTATGTAAATTAAAAAATAGATTGTTAAAAAAAGAGAATGTTCTTTAAATTTGATTATATTAGTATAAAAGTTAGTATTTTATCTAAAAAGCTCTTACAATATTTTTTTCACCATCATAATTATTAAAATCAGTAATAGTCAACACTTTCTTCTTCATCATCGTATTTTTGTAATTCTAATATGTACTTTTTTTCATTTGATTCATACTCTGGATCATAGCGGTAACCTTTATTTTAAATTTTAAATTAAAAAATATTAAATTTTAAATTAACATAAAATGTATTATCTATTACCTATAGTATATGATTCATTATTTTCAACCGAGTCTAAAGTTGAAAAATGAGTGGTTTGACAGGCATAAGGTGGTACTAAATCTAGATATTTGGGGTTGAATTGATTGTTAAGTAATTTTGATAGTCTCAAATTTAAACATTTGCGATCCTAAAATTAGATGAATTATATTTTTAAATTAAAAATCAAATAAAACTTTGCAGCTAGTTAAAAATGTATATGATATTAAAATATTTTCAAAAAATCTGAAAAATTATTTTAAATAAATATTTTTTAGGTAAAAATAAATGAGTATGATCTGAAACAAAAAATAACATGACAAACATATGAATTTATTTACCTCTATATCAATTTGTTTATCATTCACAAAATTGTGAATTTTATCCAATATTTCAGTCAACCACTTCTGAAAAACATAGCTAATATTTTTACCACATATTTCCAAAAATTGAATAGCCACACGCATTATTTCAAAAGAAAATGTAGTCTGTTGTTCAAAGATAAGTGTTAATAGTTCTACACCCAACATTTCATCAGCCTAAAATCAATCAAAACTGTGAACTATGCTAAGTTAAAATGAAATTTTTTTTAAAACTTACAACACTATGATTAATCAAATGTCCTATGAATATCAAACATGAAAACCAAGCAGCATAATTTTCTTCAAAATAGGCACTTTTAAATTTCATAATGAACCTGTTTAAGACTAATTCTCCTATCTCTGGAAGCTAAATAAATTAGAAAATAAATAAACTTTTAAAAATGAACTGAACTATACAAGACCAGTAAAATAAAATTATATTTAACACTTACCTCAAGGTTTATGACAGCAACTAAAGTTGCATAAACATGTGTTTTTTGGGATGAGGTTAGTTGTGCTTGTAAAATAAAATGGCAAAACAAATGTTTACCTCTTATCATATTTTGTCGTAGTAACTTTTCTTTTACAATTCCAATATTAATACTATTGGTTATAGATACTAAGTAGCAAATTTTTGTACTTAACATATTCCAAGCAGCTCTTTGGTTAACATCTCTAAAAAAATTGAATAAATTAATTTGCTTCATTTCACATTTTATAATAAAATATTTAACATTATTATAAATTAAACATGCTCCAGAGAAGTTTTTGTTTGATGCTATTCAAAATTAAATTAAATTATATATTTTCAGTAATTAAGCTTTTAAAAATAGGGCTATTTTATGATTAATATTTTATTAAATTGGACAGGAAAATGTTTAATTTAATTATCTATGTAATAAATATATATTATTACTAATTAAATAAATAAATTTAATAATTTGTATATATTTTTTGAACATCAGTAATTTGTCCCAATAACATAAAATAATCAATTACTTGTTTAAAACAGAGCTATAATTAGTGTTGGCGGCATATTTCATTTAAAATTAAACAACTACCTAATTAAAGTAACATACACCCATATTGTCCTTTTAAAATTTTAAGTACTTGAATTAGAATCTAATTCTGACTTTCAAGTTTTAAAAACATAATAGTAACCAATTAACACATTTTAATAAATTTAAATAGACTTAAGTTTTATGGATTCAAAAAAAAAAAAAAAAAAATACTTGTGTTTCAGAAAAATCAATACTTTAAACAATTTTAATATTCAAAATAGAACAACACAAAAAAGAATCAAATTAATTGCCTATAATACTTAATCATTTCAAATTATATTATACTATAATTTTTTACTAACTGTTTTAACTGTTTGAATTTTTAAAATTTGAGGGTTCAAAAAGTTTGAGAACTAAACTTGTATTTTGTAAGTAATATATTTTAAAATCATGCATACATTAAATATTCCAGATAAATGTTAAAAGAAGCATTATGAAGATGCCACAAAATCCTGTATTTATCATTTAACACACCTATGGACATCTAAATAAATTATATAATATATTGCAATGAAAAATAAATACTTAATATATTATAGCTCTGTATAATATATAATTAAAATATATTTTATTTATCTAAAAAATACAATTACAAAGTACAACAAATACCTTGATTTATCTATACTTCTTTGCTCATCATTTTCATCATTTTTATTATTTGATCTTGTACCTGTAAAGTAAATGTCATGATTATAGTACACTATATTTCAATCTCATATATTTTTGCAGTTCATAAAAAAAATATAACTTATTAATGAAAACTTATGATAATTTCTTATGGCCAGAACCCGTTAAATATTTTGTTTTAGTAGGTAGGTATATATAGGTAATGTAGATATTATAATTTGTTCATGAATTTAACATATAAAAGTTGAAAGTCAGGTTAAAAATTAAGATTTTATAAATAATTATTAATTCAGAAAGTAGAAGGCCATAGTTACATAATTATTATAAAACAAAAAGCCAATTCACAAAAGAAACCAACACATACAACAAACAATATTTTTACAAATCTGGATGGAAACTCATCTACATTATACTATTTACATACACATACATTTTATAATACTGGGTTTTTGCAAATCAATAACAATTATGTACATATTATTTAATTACAATTAATTTTTTCAGCATAACTTTTAATAGTTAAGACAGTTGGTGTAAGACAATAATGATCAGCAATATCCATGCTCGCTCATGGGATTCAAAACATTTTATAATATAAATTTTTGTAAAAAGAATTATAGTTATCCAATTTTTTCAAACATTTTCGACCATAGAAGAAGATAGTAAACCTGGACGTTTTGTTGTATTAATTGTATTAATTATTAATTTTTTTTTTTTTTCATTATTATATAGGTATTTCAGTTAAAATAATAATAATATTATGTATGTACAAGAAAACTGGATAGTTGATAGCAAAAGTGTTGGTGAACAACTTATTATCAACAAAATAAAAAACAATTACAGAGTTCAAAATAAATAACTTATTTGTACCAGCTTATAAAAACTTAAAAAAAAACAAACAATAATAATATGAATACTTCATTTTCGAATAATTAAAGTTTAAGGACCTGTATAAATTTGTCTACAGACCACTCGGCAGACCACATAGTTTGGAGACTTCCATAATAGACTATCAGTTATACCACAATTTATTATTTGACCATAGCCATTTTTAAATTTTGTTTGTGCACAGCATAAAACAATGAAGATAATAAAATTACAAAATTATTTGGTTCAATGGGCATAGTCTGTGCCCCCTTAAGTTGAGCCACAGATTAGCTAGAAATGTGAATACTATTATTTTATATTGTACCAGATTCAGTGTTTTTCTGACTTTTGTTAAACACAAAAATAATGAAAATAACATTTCAATATTTATTATACAAGATTTAACATAAATATAACTACTACATACATCAACCGTAACACTAATACCAGCAATTATAGTAGTTAAGGACACTTACACGGTGTATAGTCGTGAATATCCAAGCTCCAATACATTTATAATCATAGATTCAAGTTGCTGAATTTGTGAAGAACAATATTAAATAACTTAACATTTCACGGGCCAACAATTGAGACGTAAATCATATTAAAATAAAACTGTGCCCGGCATAATTGGCTGGTGGTGTGTTACGGCTTTATCACCGAGATTAAGCATTATTTTACGACAAAAGCCGTCAACGAAATAAACTTACCAGGTTCTTCGTTATAAGACGGACTCGTGGAGATTGATAGCATTTCCATTTGATTTTCCATTCTGTGCAGGAAAGCTCTTTGACGTCAACTCTCGAAATAAAATGTGAAAAGTAACGAATCGCTACTAACGAATATTGATAACGATTGTCAAATACAAATGCAAAACGTAAACGTGTAAGACAGCAAGATGTCCACTACTATAGCTTACATGTACAGACGCAGACGTACAGCGAGAACGACGTGATAGTAAACGACCGTGTGGTCAGCGGGATAAGGCATAAGTGAATATATCAATATAAACACACTTGCGCAGTTGCGCCGGCGTTGTTTGTCCGCCGCGAAATAAAAATTGGAAGAATCGGACCACTAGATGGCGCGTGAGCTAGTCATGAACTTGGTGTGTAGTATTGAAATTTGAAATGTCCACGGGCGGCAATTCAAATTTTAAATGGTTCAATAATTAAATCGATATTATTTTATACTTATTTTTAGAAGTACCTTTTCCACTGTTTTTTTACTCATTTTCGTAATTAAAATTATCGTCAATGCTGTTTTTAGATTCTGAACGAAGTGATGAATGTATTGATTTAACAATGATGTGTGTGTTTTTTTTTTTTTTTTTGTTTTTGTGTCTGTGTACAGCATAACTAGTCGAAATAATGCTCCAATTTCAAACTATGGGGATGGTTTCCGATGTAAAAGTGAATATCCTTGGTGCATTATAGAGGTAAAAAGTTAACATTTTCCAACAGTTTTCAAAAAAATCGAGAAAAACAAAAAAAAAATGACGGAAAAACGGCAATTTTTACGCAAAACCAGTTTTCGACCAAATCGATTTTTTTTTATGGTTGTAATTCAAAAACTAATCACTGAAAATACTTGAAATTTTCACCAAATGTTAATGTCAGTGGTATCCGTATATAGTTAAATTTTCAAAAAATTTTGACTTTTTTTGAGTTATTTATAGACCACTGAAATTTTCGATTTTTTTGAGAATTTTTTTTTAAAGTGTCGATAAAAAATTTTTGGATGACCAAAAAGTTTTGAAAATTTAATACAGGGTTCCTTATGAGTTGTTTTTATTGTAGCTAAAAAAAATTAAAAATCGTTAGTCACAATTTTTTTTTATAAGAGTTTATAGTTCAAATTTTTACGAAATCTGTCGAAAACGCGAAAATTTGCAAGTAATTTTGAAGTTGAAAAATCATAAAATTTTTTTCTTTTATAACTAAGTTTTGAAAATTTGGTACAAGGTTCTCCATACATTTTTCTTCAAATATCTGTAAAAAAAACTCTACCGGATTCAGACAAAAAATTTTTATGAGTGTTTGAAATTTAAATTTTTACAAAACCGCGTTAAATAACGGTTTAGCCTCAAACGATTTTTGATATTTGTTATAATTCAAAAAGTATAAGTCGTAGATACTTGAAAATTTTACCAGTTATTAAGATTCTCGTTTTCTTTACGTGATTTAATTTTCAAAATATTTTGACTTATTTTGAGCTATTTATAGACAACTGATATTTTCAATTTTTCTGAAAATTGTTTTTTTATGTGTCGATAAAATCTTTTTGGCCCTATCAAAATACTTGAAAATTTAATGCAAAGTTCCTCATAAGTTATTATTATAGTGATTAAAAATTTATAAGAATACATAGGCACAATTTTTTTTTATTAGCATTTGAAGTTCAAATTTTGACGAAAATTCGTTAAAATTATGAATATTTGCAAATTATTTTGTAGGTATAATTCAAAAAAATGTTTGTATAGGTAGCTAAGAGTTGAAAATTTAATACAAGATTTTTCATAAGTTTAGCTTACAATAATTATAAAAGAACTTAAATTTTGGTGTATTCAGGCCATTAAAACATAAACCACCTTTTTCACCAACAACTGGAAATTATATCCTAGGCTGACAAATCATCTTCGTTCAGAATCGTTTTTCGTATACAATGATAACTATCATTGGATTCAAATTTAACACTCCTATAATATATAATAATGATCCATACGGCACCTAATGTACAGCAGAGCGGTACTCACCTGCCCGCTTTTTATATATGCGCTTGAAGTTCCAGTTTGGACAAATTTTTCTAAATTTATAAACTATTTTGTATTTTTTTTTCCTTATAATATAATCAATATGTTTCGATAATGTTTGAAAATGTGATTCAGTGTTATAATATAAATTCGTACAAGAACAATAAATTTAGTTATTTTGTTGTAATTCAAATGGTTTTTTTTTTTTATAGTTTTTTATACTTTCGTTATTATATTTTATATACATAATTAAATGTTCTAAATATGTAGATTAATTCTATTTATACTATAATATGTAATAACGCAAAAATAAAATAAAAGAAATAAAATATAAAAATATAAATATTAGGTTATTATTGTATGTGATAGGGAATATTGGTTATTATGTATGGTTATTTAGCTTACGAGCTTACCAGTTATTTAGATTGGCATTTTCTTTACATGATTTTATTTTCAAAATATTTTGAGTTTTTTTGAGCTATTTATAGACAACTGAAATTTTCAATTTTTCTGAAAAATTTTTTTTGAAGTGTCGATAAAATTTTTTTGGCCCTATCAAAATACTTGAAAATTTTATACAAAATTCCTCATATGTTATTTTTATAGTGATTAAAAAAATATAAGAATACATAGGCACAATTTTTTTTTTATTAGCATTTGAAGTTGAAATTTTGATGAAAATTCGTCAAAATTATGAATATTTGCAAATTATTTTGTAAGTATAATTCATAAAAATGTTTGTATAAGTAGCTAAGAATTGAAAATTTAATACAAGATTTTTCATAAGTTTAGCTTACAATAATTATAAAAGAA
Source organism: Aphis gossypii (assembly GCF_020184175.1). NCBI lineage: Eukaryota > Metazoa > Arthropoda > Insecta > Hemiptera > Aphididae > Aphis > Aphis gossypii. Next base: position 39,841,690 of record NC_065533.1, read on the forward strand.
CTTAAATTTTGGTGTATTCAGGCCATTAAAACATAAACCACCTTTTTCACCAACAACTGGAAATTATATCCTAGGCTGACAAATCATCTTCGTTCAGAATCGTTTTTCGTATACAATGATAACTATCATTGGATTCAAATTTAACACTCCTATAATATATAATAATGATCCATACGGCACCTAATGTACAGCAGAGCGGTACTCACCTGCCCGCTTTTTATATATGCGCTTGAAGTTCCAGTTTGGACAAATTTTTCTAAATTTATAAACTATTTTGTATTTTTTTTTCCTTATAATATAATCAATATGTTTCGATAATGTTTGAAAATGTGATTCAGTGTTATAATATAAATTCGTACAAGAACAATAAATTTAGTTATTTTGTTGTAATTCAAATGGTTTTTTTTTTTATAGTTTTTTATACTTTCGTTATTATATTTTATATACATAATTAAATGTTCTAAATATGTAGATTAATTCTATTTATACTATAATATGTAATAACGCAAAAATAAAATAAAAGAAATAAAATATAAAAATATAAATATTAGGTTATTATTGTATGTGATAGGGAATATTGGTTATTATGTATGGTTATTTAGCTTACGAGCTTACCAGTTATTTAGATTGGCATTTTCTTTACATGATTTTATTTTCAAAATATTTTGAGTTTTTTTGAGCTATTTATAGACAACTGAAATTTTCAATTTTTCTGAAAAATTTTTTTTGAAGTGTCGATAAAATTTTTTTGGCCCTATCAAAATACTTGAAAATTTTATACAAAATTCCTCATATGTTATTTTTATAGTGATTAAAAAAATATAAGAATACATAGGCACAATTTTTTTTTTTATTAGCATTTGAAGTTGAAATTTTGATGAAAATTCGTCAAAATTATGAATATTTGCAAATTATTTTGTAAGTATAATTCATAAAAATGTTTGTATAAGTAGCTAAGAATTGAAAATTTAATACAAGATTTTTCATAAGTTTAGCTTACAATAATTATAAAAGAACTTAAATTTTGGTGTATTCAGGCCATAAACATAAACCACCTTTTTCACCAACCATTGGAAATTATATCCTAGGCTGACAAATTATCTTCGTTCAGAATCGTTTTTCGTATACAATGATACCTATCATTGCATTCAAATTTAACTTACCCTAGTCCGAGGTCAACCCCACCCCCTAATGTACAGCAGAACGGTACCCACTTGCCCGCTTTTTTTTACATGCATAAACACATTTATAATAATATCTATTGACATATATTATTATAATTTATAAACATTTTTATTCATATGGTGTTTGTTGTCAAGTAACGAGTATTGCTTACAATCAGTGTTGTATACAATATTATTTTAATATTTTATACAATTTATTAATCTATTTTTCATACTAATTATGGCTAATAAACTAAAACCCCAACACATTTTCGAATTGCTGGATGGTTTCATATGAAATTTATATTTATATGAAATTTTATAGTAATGGCTACCAATGTAGGTACCTTCCAAGGTACAACCTTATAAGTTACCAAATTGTCCTATCCTCATGAAATTTGGTATTCATTATCTAATAAGTGTATCCATAATATTCGTGAAAACAAAACAATTTTTTTTTTTTTTGTTAGAAATTAATGCGGCAGTGAAAGAGTTTTAACTAGTATATAGTTAATTAAACTATCTTAGTAGTTTATGAGTTAAACTAAAAACAGATATATCATAATAAATCAATTTAATCCCACTATTATTTATTTCAAAACATTCAAAAAGCTTATAATGATTTATGACTGTTGATTTATCACGTGTTAATGTTGTATAAAATATAACACCAACTAGATAGAGTAAGCACAAAACACTTATATGATATTGTTTTAAATGTATAAAAATTTTACCAAATATATTTATGTTTAGAAGTTCAATTCAAAGATTCACTTTTATTTTTCTTGCGATATCAATTTCTCTTGAAATGACAATAACTGTCAGTACTCTCCGATATCTTATTAAAAAATAATTAATAATTGGTAATTGTCAGTCTTGTTTTTTTTTTCAAAAAAAAAAGTAATAAAGAGATACAACACCATCTTTCCTCAAGTACCCATTCTTCCATAATTATTTATTTTTTCAATAATATAAATAATTGTTGGTCTTCTGTTTTACTTTACTGTGATAGCCTAATATAGTCGAAAATATAATATAATACAAATATAAATCCAAATTAAGTAAATGACATGTATTATTTTAAATTGAAATCTATAGGTAGGTAGATTAGTTGTTATTACAAGACTTTAATCTCATAACTTTTCCTCGTATACCTACTATCATACCTATTCATCAAATAAACTGTGTTCACGTTTTGACTTCTTAAATAATCTATTTGAAGGTGATCTAAAAAACTCTAGAACATAAAAATTAAATTTAATGAACTTGAAAAATAATATAACTTTAAAAATTTACTTTTCTTTTTCTTAACCACTTTGGCTTGAATTCCATGTATTATGTTATATAAAGTACACACTAATACTTTACTGCGTTCATCGTTAGCGATCTTAGAATCTTCAATTAAAGCTATTGCTATATTTAAAGTTTCGATTGCACTGAAGTATTCACCGTTAGTAGCATTAGTTATAGCTCGTGCTATAGCAGAACTTGACACAATTCTATTCCTGTTAATTATGGAATTTATTTCTGCTTCTGTCATTTTTATTTCATTTATCGTGCGAGATCCATAAGAATTCTTATAGGAATGATGATAATCTTTATATGAATAGCTTTGAGAATATGTTAGAGGTGTGCTGATTTGATTGAATATCATAGGATTAACTGGTACTTGACAATGATAGCTTTGATTCGTTTGACCTGAACAGAATATTACAAAAAAAAAAAAATGATTTTATTTGGATTTCAGTTTTTAATACATTTATAATAAAATATTTTACAATAATACAAAAATACATTATTTTGAGTCACGAGGTTTAAGAATGAATTTAAGAAATATAACGAACAGTGTCACTCACTAAGTGAATTCCCAACTCCTATTTGATATTTTTCTGGTGTGACCTATAAAAATATTATAAAGAACTTTTAAACGATAAAATAGATTGTTAAAAATATTTTATAATATAAAATATTTACTAGTGATTTATCCGTATTTTGTTGATATGATATGTTCTGTTGATTTTCATAACCTGTGATTTTTGGATACTGTTTATGGTTTTTTTTATATCCAGACATCGGTGGCATTTCAATATGATAAGGCTTACTTACTGATGGATTTTTTAATGACTTTTTGCTTGGAATTCTAGACATATCTGTCATAGAAGATGTGTTTTGATGAGCTGATGGAAGAGAAAGCCGAGCTTCAGATTTTGATTCAAACTAAAAAAATAATTATTATAATATATTTGTATATTATATTAATGGAATAATAATTTGTTTATGTATATAAATTATTACCATAAAATATGCGCTTGAAGATGGAAATGTAACAATAGGATTTCGTCCATGGATAAATTCATTTGGTAATTTCTTCAAAATTTGATTTAAACTCTGCTCTGATTCTAATGTAACAACACAAAAACCTTTTGATTGGCCATTTTCTCGATTTTCAAAAAATTGAATATCAATGATATTATGCACTCCAACGTTAGTTATAGCGTCCATTATATCTTGATCTGTTGTCCACTATAAAAACACATAGGTATGCTATTTAACATCTTTAAATAAATTGGCATAATAAAGAACATGGCTTGAAATGTTAAGTAACTAAACATAAAACTATTTAACTATATATTTAATTTACCCAGGATCACAATACAATTAATGTCAGCACTATCTTGGTGAAACTTCTGGTTCCAATAAAGAACCAAACTCTACGAAGTATAATATTTAATCATACACTGGCCAAATAATCAAAAAAACAGGAAAAAAGAAATCGTCACCAATCAACTTTGAATAAGTCATACTAGACCCACCAACAGATACCTCATGTCCCAAGAGGAACCTTCCATAATAGGCACCAATTAAACACATCATGATGACTGAGAGCTATACATGTCGTAAAGCAAAGGTCCGCAACTAACTAATAATATATTCAAAAGCCTCGGTCCTCGGAACAAACCTGCCCGCTTCCAACATTATCTCTTTTCTTCAGTAAACTGAATTGGACAAGATAACATAATATGTACTGAATATATAAACTTATTTTATAACCTTAACATTATTACTATTTAATATTTACTACATAGCCAATTGTATAATAATTAATGGCAAAAAAATTATATTAGCCTATTAGCGCTAATGGCCACGATGTGATAATTATTTACAATAACAATAAAAAAATTTACCCAAGTCAAATTACCAATAAACAATTGGTGTAAACTGGAATAATTGGTCTTATTTATCATGTCACCATCATCTGTCTGTAAATCATCGTTGGAACCAAATTTGGACTCGTCATTAATACTCTTATTAAGGGTGATATCTAAGTCGTCCTATAAACATAAACAATAAGATATTAGTGTGGTGGGAATTCTAGAAAATAAGCCTATATTGAGTGAATATTAACTTAAATTTAAAATAATGTGTAGGCTTATACGTAAATATGGCAAAGTCCGTTAAGAGATAGGCTCGAGATTGAGTTTGGAGGGACAAGTAGCTTACAAAAACATCATCGTATTGAGATTACGTAGATCACGTTCATAGGACGATGTTCATTGGTACTCTAGCCAATAAGTTTTCTAACTACCTAGTTGCACAATTTATTATTTATAGACGATGATAATGTAGTAGGTATACTGTATAATATAACCAATATTATTATATAGGTATATATTATTTTCAACATAGAGAAAAAAATAGTCAAATAAATAAGTAGACCTTCAGAAGAGTATAAATATGAAGTACTTACAATATGGGCACCGTGACTAACCTATAGTAAAATGTGAGAAAGACCATCCAAGGCATATGTCTACTATGAACCGAAACTGTTAAGTATTTTTAACGCAATATTTACTTCATACCTAGATATTAATTAGGTAGGTAAGGTACCTTTTTGTAATAGGGTTTCGATCGATTCCAGTTTCGGGCGTACCGGTCCTGGTCCATGTCGATTTCACTCTTCATTAATGTGTTACCAAACAGTGATGGTGAATCAGGTCTGAGGAGTGGACACGACTACGGGCAAAACCTCGAGATATTGAATCGATCCTTAATCGCACCTTCGTGGGGCAACAGATAAATTTGTACCTGACGAAGATTATTGGTAGTGATTAATCTCTATCACGATTTGGTTTGGTACAGAAAAATGCGTTATGTGTTACAGCTTACGACACAGGTAACGTCAAAACGGTGTCATACTGTGCAGTGATCTTGCGATGTAGCAATTTACGATACAAAAATCGCTTTGTATTCATAAAGTCGAATCGGATTCTAAAATAATATTATTACTGCGAATTATTCATTTGTAACGTTTTCTTCGTGTTTATAAAATAACAATAACATGACTACACTATTTATAATTATTTATAGTTGGTAACTATTTGTTTTTATTATTTATCAACCAGTACCGTATTTTATAATATTTTGTATAAACTAAAGTTAAATTATACTTAATTTTAGAGTATATGGCTTTTTACGTTTACATATTTTTGTGTAATGTAGGTATATAATATATAGACATCTTAAGATGTACATGGATATGTTTTAAAATACCAAATAAATTAACTTGTGAATGGGATATGCACAATTGACCTTTAAATCAAGCATCCCTCTAGTGGATTCAGTGGGTTCAACATGAAACAACTTGGAATGGACCGTTTTAGGTATAAAACTAATATAAGAGTAAAAATTTACTTACCGACTAAATTATATTATTTATATAAATAAATAATCTATAAATTATAATATATTAGTATACCGCAATGAACAATAGACTTAAATTACTATTATCAACAAATGTTGTATTATTATTTTTGTTCAATATTTATTATTTTGACTCGGTTGGATAGAGTGCAATCATATGGTTTAAGTCTAAGGGAGTGGCTACAGTCCTTACTAATACTGTTATTATAACATAACCCTTGATGAGGTGGAGGGGTCCACCACATATAGTATAATATCACAACAAAAACCATTCGTAAACTACGTATGTGAAAATGGCTAAGTAAAAAAAAATATTAAATCTTTAAGCACTATAAAGATGTGGTATAATGAATAAATACTAAGTGTAGGTATTGAATTTAAGTAAACTTATCTTGCATAGGCATCCGCAGAAATTTTTTTAGGATGGGGCAATGTTAGGATTTGTTATATAATAAATAATAATTTATTTGTAAACATTCAATTTAAAACATATTTTTGAAAAGCCAGGGGGGCAAATGTCCCAGCTTGCCCCCCTTTACGGGCGCCTATGTTATCTTGTTTCAATAATTTATTTACTTGGCGAGGAATTATTTAGAATAGTATATAAATATAAATATAAATATTTTTTAAATAATAATAATTATAGTAAGTTATATTTTAATAGTTCTTCGCCATTTAATTATTTTGTTCGTTACACTTTGTTTCTTTTAAGAAATAATTCCTCATCACGTAAATAAATTATTGAAACAAAATAAGTTTTCTTGAATGCAATAAACTTACTTAGCATATTTTATTCATGATATCACATATTTATAGTGCTTAAAGATTTAATATTTTTTTTACTTAGCCATTTTTATACGTAGTTTACGAAGGGTTTTTGTTGTGATGTCAATAATTTTTATCAAAAATGCAAATGCAAATAATAATAATTATAATATTAATGATAATATTTTTTTGTTATTATTTATGGCAACGACGACGCTAGAAAAACGGCTGCTGTACCCGTACGCACTTTATCATTTATATCTTAATTTCTAAACGTACGATTTTGATGATGTTTACAAAAGCACGTTGTACACAATATTTCTGATGTTTTGGAGTTTACTACGAGTTAATTGATATAATAGAAAATTAGTTATCGTATAACAAATTTGTCTGTATTTTACACAGTTTAAATGGACAATAATCGTCTTATTGCCAATAATTGTCAAGAATTATTCTTGCTTCTGTATACCTACTATCTCGTACACATACCATCGTGGTGTTATTATTTTGTTTTTATTAAAAAAGAAATAAAAAATAAATTTTTTTTTATTTATTTTTTTTTTTTTTATTATTTTTTTTTTGTTTTTTTACTTAGCTCGTGTGACGAAAAAGAAAAAAAAATGTATTTGTCTTAAAATTATGTATGTTGTTATCGTAAACCTAGTCAATCATAGATATTGTCCACTTTAAGGGTCCATCATAATTCATCTTAACTATATAGGTTTTTTTTACTTACATGAATAACTAACATAGATTTTTTTACCTATATTCTATATAATATACCTAGCCAGGGGGGTCATCGAATCCAGACCTCCCCCCAAGAGGACATTATAGGTACCCATAAGTGTTGTTTCTGTTTTACTAACCTACATCATAGCAAACTTGTGTTCAGCTCCAAACACTTTTTGTGATATTAGCTTTAATATTAGAGTAAATTTACATATTATCAAATTTAAAGGTAACAATATTATCTAGGGCATCTCGTAAAATTGTATTGATGTATTAATTTTAAGTAACGAGCACTTTGACATGTATATGTCCTATGGCTGGGGGTCATTCTATTAATTTGTGCGACACCGAGAATGTTACCAGTCGAGACGGTGATTGTTTATACAGCAACTGATTGCTATGTAAAAATAAAAAAAATTACTATATTTACTGTAGGTAAATTTAATTTAGGTACCTACGTCCTACAGTTTAATCCTCTTCTCCTCGTATCTAATACCTACCTAATCGGCATCGACATTCTGATGTCAATTTTATTCAGTAGAAACAAGACATATACATGTACCGATGTATTTGCATATAGTGTAGATATAGGCAATATAGATTTTTAAGTTTTACATAATTATAGGTAGATAACTAAAGGCCGTAACTGAAAAAAAAATGGGGATTCAACATTTTTTTAAGTATACGCGTATACCGCAGTAGTGATACAGCGAGTAGATACTGCGAACAATTGTCAATTTGTACGTTAAAAATATAAAATTTGATTATTATCTTTATTGAAAACATAAGTCGTCATTTTAATATTCAATTTACATAATAGTAAATTATTTAATAATAAAAAAACATTTTTGCTTTTAAAAATTTCGTGGGGGGATCCGGACCGGAGACCCCCTAGTTACGGCCTTGAGGTGACTCACTTAAAATAAAAATATTAATAAAAGCCTACGACACGCCCTAAACAATATTAGTTGTATAATAGATAAATTGACTCTAATGTGAAAACTAACAGCATAATAAAATTGATTCCGTTTAACGAAAATAATATGTGCCATGTCGTGTGTACGCAAGACGGAGATGACACGAGTGGGAGTGCCGTCTTCCTATGCTAAAAGGGCGGTACGTTTGTATTGTTATCTCCGTCTAACGAGTTAGATTTTACGATTAGCCTCGTTGGCTTTAATATCAAGTAAAAAATCGATCTATCGTGAAATTTAACGGTGATAACGTTATCCGTGTTTTCGTGAAGATTTTTTACGATTATTCCGTTTTTAATCGTATTTCGAGCGAAAAACCGCAGTGTTTTGTACACGCAAAACTAGGTAAAAAAAATCGATTTGTTGTAAAAATCCCACCCGTGGTCACGGTGAAAATTCTCACCGTCGAGTTTTATATCAAGGCGAATGGAGTTTTAAACGTGAACCGCACAGCGTAATCGCATAGATTAGCCGTGCACGTTACGACGGAACGCGGAAATAACAAAATAGTATGATTGTGTAACGCCCTCTTAGCAGTCGTGGCTAGTGCCGCTGCGCCGGCGGTAATAATTGATAACAATTGGAGTACAGCGATTGGTGGTTTACAGTACCTATCACTACGCCTTGCATTATCAACCGTTTTTAGCACGAGTTAAGGTTCATAACTAGTTTTTAGTTTGTCGAGTCTTGATAATAAATTAATATCTTATATTCCATTAGTCATTATTCATTAGGTAGTCAATGTCGTATTATAATAGTTAATATTTATACTTTAATTCGTGTTCTTCGCTGGAGTATGAACGGTGTCTATTAATGGAAAACAATTAATCCGAACATCATCGATGGTAAGTAAATATTTAAATTTTTCATTTGGCTGTACCGTCGGCTTCAGCCACAATTAGAGACTAAAGGTGTTAGACCATGGATGTTATACCTACTAAAATCATACCTAATAACCGACGACGAACGGACCGTATTATACGATTTAAGGTGTATGGTGTGACAATCAAAAGTCTGTACAGTGATGTCTATTAGATTCATTTCATTGTGACGATTAAAATGCTCGTTTATCATGAGTTGTAATACCTAACAGTCAACAGATAGGTGACAATTCGAAATTATAACATTAGGTAGGTAATAAAATCCAATGTTTAATTTGCTATGTGTAATTAAACGTTCTAGGTGTATGTTATTCTCTAACTCCCTATAAATGTTGCCCAATTCCATAGTTAACTTCACATTCACGCTACGACCCAATATGTTGAATGGATATCAACGCGAAATGACTGCGTAGATTTTTGTAAATATAATGATTTTTTTATTTTTAATTCTTTTAAAATATGAAATGGCGTGATGACTGTTTTTACAACTAACCTCTAACCTGAATAACTTAAGCAAGTGAGTGATGTTACGATTAGCTTCTAAAGTGCCCAGGTCTGTCGAGCTCTTGTGCCAGTTTCCTTTATTTATGATCGGACCATAAAGATTGGTAGTTAAGCCATGATGACTGTCCTTGGTAAAGTTATTGTTTCAAGTACTCATTTAGTATTCAAAACGATTAATTATCCTTTTAATTGATTTCCAATTTTTTCGTGGGTATGTGTTTTTATGTGTTGACAGCCCTATTATATTTGATACTGGCCTTCAAGTGTATATACTAGTAATTGCTTGATTTTAAAATGGCAAACTTTCGACTCAAGATTTTCCTTGTGACATGTTTTTTCAATATTAATGTCTCATAAGACTTTACTATAGGTATTATCGGTGGCTTAATTATCTAGTCATCATATTTCTCTATATTTGGAGAGTTGTTTTATTTATTATTTACGGCAATTATAACAATCATTACAACTGTTCTTGTACAATATTTTTCAATTCCAACTAGGTATATTCTCACTGTTAAGTATTTCCTACAGGATCATTTCATGAATCAATCCTCAAAAGTGGAAATAGTCAACTCAAACAATAATCATGTGCCTGATGTTCAATTAAATGCACCGTCCAATAACCAATTAGAAGTTTTACCAACGAATCAAATAATACCAAGTGTCCTCGGGCAACAAATGTTTGTTCATCCTACTGTACAAGATTCAAATCAATTATTTCTATATGGATCACAGAATAATCAACAAATGCAACTATTACAATTACCCGTAGTAAGTACTTTCAGTTTTTTGTGTGTTTGTTTGTTTATTTATTTTTTTTTAAATATTGTAAATATTAACCATAATTTATATTGTTAATACATAGTCAGCACAACCACAGTTGATTCAATTACCTGATGGGCAAACATTTATTTATCAACCAATGCAAGTTGGTAACACACAAGTTATTGCTCAGCCACAGCAACCAATACCATTGTGTAGGTTTCATTACACAGATAATTAAGTATATTATGCATGCCTTAGAAAATAACTTTTTTTTAATTATTATAAGTTAAGATTAATTGTTAAGTTGAAAATTCTTTAAAAATATAAATAACCAAAGTTCTCAAAGTTAATTTTTTGTTACCTTGAAATATTAATTTTAATTAGGCACATTGTTATATTTCAGATTCTGTAATGTTTATTTTTCAATTAACTGTAAATAATTTACATTTATAAATCATTAAAAATGTGTAAAATAGAGGCTGGATTGGTGGTATTTTTTGTTTTAGGATTATAAATTTAAGTGGTTCACAATAAATCTTTATTTAATAAAGCAAATGTTCTTTGGTAGGTACTTTTGTATCAACAACTATTCTATTACATGTTCGATTTAATTAAATAATGATAAAACAAATTTAGAATAAACAACTTATGTATCATGAATACTTTAAAATTTATGATTTCATGGTTAGTATTTAATTATTTAATAATGATAAATACTAATATTAATAATTTAATAATTCAAAATGGTTTTTTTTTTTAATCTGATATTTTCTTTGTAGGTTCTTGTAAAGCTATTTTTTTTTTTTACTTTTAAATTATTCAATACCTTATGAAGCGACTAGTCCAATGTGTTTTTTATAGAGTGTATTTGGAATAATAATTTAAATTATTATTTAAGTTAACAGATATTTATATACTAGTGTTAATTGTTGAGATATGTATTACTATACAGCTTATACTAAAATTAGAGCTACAAATAGCGCAGTATATATAACTCTTGATTTGTTGATATTGTTGTTAAAAATTATAATAAAGTTCAATTTTTGAACATATAGAAAAATTGATATATATTTAATTAATAAATTGCTTATCTAAAAGAAAATTTCTAGTTAAACAGGAAATTAATTTTGCTTATTTTTTTATTAAAAAATATTTGTTATTGAAAAATATTTAATATACAGGTGTCAGGCGTGTAGCTAGAAATTTCTAAGGGGGGGGGGTGTTACTACACCTGTAACACCCCCCTGGCTACGCACCTACCAGGTATAATGTTATTGCTTAAGCTTTTGCATTTATGGACAAGAAGAACATTTTTTTTTTATTGTGTTCAAATTCAAAAAAAAAGAAAAGATTATTAAACTAAAGTTAAACTTTTAAGTTTCTGTAACCAGAAAAAATATTTAAATAAATTATACTTTATTTAATAACTTAGTCATATTGAAACGTAACTATTTAAATGGCATTTTTATTATGTAAAAATTAACAATGCACTAATCAGATATAACTTCTTAAAAATAATTAGTTATATTCAAAATGTATTAAACATGAAATACTTAAATCTTCGCTTGTTTCAGCTTGCTTTTATTGTACTTTATAGTTTATGTAAATCACTATACATATTTATGCTTATTGCAATTTTAGTAATTAATATAAATGGAAATATAATGCAGTTGGATAGTACAATAAGTAATGCTCCTCCAATATTAATTGATTCACCAGTCACTACTTCTATTGTAGAGCAAGTTCCTCAACAAAATAGTTTAATGGTATGCCATTATATTTGACCTTGTTTAATTTAAATAATACATTATTAATTTTAAAACTACCAAGTAATAAAACTGATACTATACTATTTAAACAGATACCTTCAACATCAGGGCAACTTGAAGAAGAACCCTTATATGTTAATGCTAAACAGTATAAGAGGATAATGATAAGAAGGCAAGCTAGAGCCAAATTAGAAGCTGAAGGAAGAATACCAAAAAATCGACTAGTATACAATATATTTTATTTAGAATTAAAACCATATTATTAATTGAATATTTAATTTTAGAAATATTTGTATGAATCTCGTCATAGACATGCAATGAATCGAATACGAGGAGATGGAGGTCGTTTTCATTCAGGATCATTGCAGAGAATGAATACGTCAGCCATTGAAGTTAATACAAAAAAAAAAAAAGTACAAAAGTCCAATAATCAAGCAATCTTACTCTCTGGCTGTTAATCCTGTTAATTATACAATTAATAGCATATAAAATGGACAAATACATAACCATCTGATTTATAGTATAAATAGTATAGAATTTTACATATTATTTATTAAATTAAATTAAAATGTTGGACAACTATTTTTTTAAATAAGTATTGAGAATGTTTTAAGAGTAAAATTGTTTTAAATTAATTTATAATCAAAAAATTATTGAAGTTTTTACTACAAGTTTTTAGCTTCCTTAATAGTAAGTTAATTCAATTTTTATTTTTAAATTGTTACAAGTATAATAACATTGGTTTTAAATATAAACTATAAGTAGAGCGTGGATCTCTACTATAAGTAAAGAGTAAACCTAACCTTGCATGTTTTTTTTGATTTTTACATTTTTGGATTTTTGTCAGTAATCTTTAATTATCTTTAATAGTTTGAAATTACTGGCAACATTTTTGCTTGCATATTTAATGGTTATTGCATAGTTTTATGAAATTTGAAATGTATTGCATAATGAAACAAAATTTAAAAAAATTCAAGGTATTCCTGGGTTAAAGAGGCACTAGTTCAAATAAACTACATGATCTTTCCATTAAAATTATATGATAAATTAATATAGTACTATCAGGCAAAAACGTTCAACTTAATGATATTTATTAAGACCCAATAATACTCAGTTGCTTTGCTCCAAGTATGCCCCAATTGAATAATTGACATCGAAGATCATTCTTAATATTTAAAAATATGTTAATATATAAATGTCACAACTTCACTGGAGAAAAACTGGAAATGTACTAACTACTAATATGGTTATTCATTTTATTAATAAATAAAATGTAAAAGTATATTGATTTATTATACCTTTTTTATAATATTTAAATATAAGTTATAATATTAATGTTTTTAATATTGTAAAAATTTGTGATGAAAATAATTGAAATTTTGTTAAACATTTTCTGCGTATTTGTGTATTTTTACGATTTTGACTGCATAATAGTATCAGTATTAGTGTACTGATATTTTTAAATCGATGAAAATCCGCGCTCTGACTAAGCAATAATTTTGTGTACTTATATTGTTGTAATACTAATTTTTAAATGTAATAACTTGAGTACAAAATATTGAATTATGAAAACATTTAATAATGTGTAAGAAATCTTTATTGATAAAATATGTTTGTTAATTGATGCATTTGATAATTAAATATGTATATCTTTAAATTTTACTTAAAAAAATAAGACTAACTCATGAAGACATTTGTATTCAATTTTTCAGTATTTTGACCTAGTCAAAAATTTTTTATCTATGTTTATAAAAAGACAACTAAATAAAAACTAATATTTCAAATTCAAATAGGTAGTCTTAACATAAGCAAAATATTTTGAAAATTAAATTATGTAAAGAAAACGCCAATCTAAATAATTGGTAAAGGTTTCAAGTAGGTATCTATGGCTTAGACTTTTTGAATTTTGAATAATAAAAAATATTTAAAATCGATATCGTTACGGGATTTCATAAAAATTTTAAAAATTTTACTATATTCAATATTGTTATAAAATTAATGTTTTAATTTTTAAATATATTTATATACATAGATTTAAATTTAAGATATTATCTATTTATACTATTATACTATATGAACTTATTTACACTGTTTTATAATAGGCATATTTAAAGTAAGGTATTATTAACTGATAAGTTAATAATTATTAACAATAATATATTTTGGTACTTATATATTAATAATTAAATAAATGCAATATTTTCGGAACAAATTAAATCAACTTACAAAATAACGAATAAAATAGGTAAACTACTTTAGTAGACTGATATAGATCGTCGAAATCATTTTTTTTTAAACAATGATGTATTCATCCATGAAGGTATCATTGAATTCAAATTTAACACATCCATTATAGTGGGCGGCACCGTTTTTGGACTAAATGAACCTTTTCCTTTCCCGTATAAATGTATGACGGAATCAATAAATTAAAAAATTGTCGTAGTTGATACGCGACGCAATCGATAGATTTCTTCCAGGTAAAAGGTCATTTTGGGCCTATTAATTTACGCCCAAATAGTGTTACTGGTTATTCACGGACATTACAGAATGTCTGAAAAGGTCCATATTGGCCGAAAAATGTCCCGTCCATTACAGGAGCACACTAGACGGCGCATGTTAATTGCGTCGAAATGACCTTTATACATTTAAGATATCAATCGATTACGCTTCTTTATAATTCCGACATTTTTTTTACTTATCGATTCAGATTAATTTTTTCGGAACGAACAACTAACAGTTGTGAATCGTTCCATTCGAAACTTACACGCAATTCATCAAAACACATCTATATAATATATTTTATTTTCCCATATATTAAATTTGAAAATACAAACTGATTCTTATGAGTTCCGCTTAATGTCATCACTGGTTTATAGAATCAACCGTTTATTAGAATCAAAAATCAAACCAAACCAAATCGTACCTTTGTGTAATATTGTAAATCTTTTAGAGAACCGCAACCAGTTAATAGAATCAAAACGACTTGCACCAAAGTGATCACATTATGCGGAACTCATTGTAATAAGATATGGTTAAAATAATAAAATAAGCAAAAATTAAAATTATGAAATTAAAAAAAGTAAGTAACAACAATTTTTGATGGTTATTTAAATAAAAAAATTAACAGATTAACTTATGTAAGACTGGCATCAAACCGCTGTTTTATAAATCAACTTAACACTAAAATTAATTTTAAACGTAAAATTGTTTTGTAAAAAACCAATCACTTACCTATAGGTATTTGAATTATATTATTCTACTATTTTAAGTTTTAACAAACATCTAACATATATATAGCATAAAGCCATAAAGGTACACACTCACAAATTCTTTCTCAGTAATTCTTTTTGTAAATCAGTCTATAGTTATGTACTTACTTGCCTACTTTTTAAAAAAATTAAAAATTATAAAATTAAATTATATACACATATTTTCAAAACACAATAAACTATAGAAATAAAAAAGGTGACAAGTGCTTACCGTCCTTCTACGTACTTACCACTAGGTGTCAAGTGGGTCACTGCAATGGAAATATTAAATTTGAATACAATAATATAATGTTATTATGAAAATCGATTCTGAAAGAATATGGTGTATCAATTTATATTATTACTGAATATATTTTAGGATATGTTTTTTTAATTCATCAATAATAATTATTTATTTTAAAATACTTCCAGTTTGTTTACTTCATTATTCTAGCCAATTTTATAAAATGTTGATAAAAAATTTGAATTTCAAATACATTTAAAAATATAGGTAGGCATTTATTTCAGCATTTTTATATAGTACTACTTACATGGGATCTTTTGTTCAATTTCAAGAATTTTGACCCAGCTTATAATTATAAAAAAAAAATGATGACTGGTTATGTTTATAAATAGCTCAAAAATAGTTAAAATATTAAGAACATTTTATCATATAATGAAATTAATAATCTAAATATTTGACGAAAATTTTAAAATCACCAAATCAATAATTAATATATCTGGTGACTTCCTCGATTGTTTTTAAGTGACCATGATACAGTGGTATTGATTAAATTTAATACTTTAAACTGTTTAAACACTAAAATAAATTTTTATTTCTTGACTATTTACTATAGTAAGTCAATGAAAATCATTATATTTTATATTAAAATACATAATAGGCTACAGTAGTCATAGAAGTTGTAGTCATTGAATCAATCACATATTGAAAACTATTAAAAATAAAAAAATTCAAATGCTGTATTAATACATTAATCCCTTTTATTCGTCGTTGTCACATAAATAATTAAAATAAATACATTTCATAAATACATACACATAGTTTAATTGTTTGATAAACCGATGATAAATAAAATGCGCGTTTTCAGTGGGCGATATCACTTTTGCGGTTTAGGTACACGTGCAGCGCATTAGACAAAACATCATAGGCGATCGTCTAAATAATCGTCATTTATACAATATAAAGTGAAGAAAAAAAAACAAAGAAAATACTCAAAATTAAATGTTTAATATTACCTAAAAAATACATAATATAGTCGCTATATAGTGTGATTTGTGTGTTAAACACTAAAATATAATATAATAATAATAACAAGACTACTTGGATACCTATGACTTTTCTGCTCTCATTATGAGCTAGGTAGGATGATGACATAAATTAATATCATATTGGTCCAAACGCGATACAAGTGTCTACGATAAATATTATATAACAACGATACATTACTACTTAAAAATTATACTAGTTAAAACTATAATAAAAATGAAAAGTTAAATTCAATAATATATACAATTAGAATATAATAATAAATAAATTGGTGGGGGAGGGGCAGAACGTAGTAATGAAATCCAATGGGTGTAAATAGAAACTCAAACACAGGGACAACGTAAAGATACACCACAATGTCTAATTTATACATAAAAAAATATATTTTACATCAAAAATTATAAGTAATAATCTGAGTTAGGTTAATAAAAGTGGGTCCAATAGAAAAAAACGTGGTCATAAGAGTAAACAAAGTAAAATAAAAAGGTAAAACTAAAAATTATAATCTACACAATACTAGTATAGAACGTAAAACGTGTCAATCACAATAGACGACGTATGGTTATATTATAGGATTTTGTGCCCTAAAAAACGAAAATATTTTCTAGTGACGTACGAAAAACGAACGCCGAGTGGACACTAAACGAAGGATTATTAATTGGTTTAGACGATTAACGGGCCCTGCCACTACTTTTTACTCCTTCTTCTTTTGCCTGCGGGTGGCTCGACGGGATCATCGTCCAGGAACTCGAGCCGGGTGCCGTTGTCGAAGAATCGCACG
Source organism: Aphis gossypii (assembly GCF_020184175.1). NCBI lineage: Eukaryota > Metazoa > Arthropoda > Insecta > Hemiptera > Aphididae > Aphis > Aphis gossypii. Next base: position 39,859,258 of record NC_065533.1, read on the forward strand.
AATGCAGCCGATGGTGGTTTAGGGGCGTCTCCGGTACGGTTGTCGTTGTAATCGATGGCCATCTGCGGCGCTGGAAAGTCGGGACTGAACCTTTTACGGGATCTAACGATGGCAGCGGCCGTCTTGCCGATCACGGGCTCGCTGGTACGGTAACGGACGTCACCACAGTCTTTAAACACGAAAAACGGTTCGATGTCTTTTTCGTCTAGGTTTTCTGTCACAGCGACTGGGTCGTTGTTACTGTGCTTTCGCTGGCTGTACACAACACGCTTGCCGTGGAATTCGACGTGATCATCAACATCCGTGGATACAGTGGCAGTTTCGTCAGTCGAGTATTCTTCGTTATTGGATACTGGTTCACCGGTCGATCTTAAGAAGTGAACGCGGGTGTGCTCGGCCAGGTCGACTTCGCCATGAGTGCGATATGTGCAGAATCTGCACGACCGCTTCCATGACCGTTTAGACGCAGCTCCCGACGAGTTCACAGCCGCGAAGTGGTGCGTGGTGTGACGGTCCAGCTGTGATCGGATGTCGCACTCGAACGGACAGTGTGCGCACCGGAACAGGGACGTGATCGTCTCGCCGACCAAGTTTCCGGTGGCCCCATAGGCGGCGTTCAGCTCATATGCAGTCTGCTGGTCCGATATCTCGTTTGTGAAAGTCGTGTCCCGTGGCTGTAGTTTAATCACAGGTGGTAGCACCAGTTTGGTCGCACGCTGTGGCTTCCGTTCTTCTGCGGTCGGTCGCTTACGGATCCGTTGAACGTTGGCAGCTTCTTCCTGTTCCTTGATCATTTTCGCTCTGTCGGCCGCCTGTTCGTGGTTCTTTCGGATCTCGGCATCTCGCGCGTGCTTCCGTTGGTGTTGCACGTAATTGGCCGTGTATCGCACCGCGTAGTCACATTTATCACATTGGTACTTATCCTGAGCCCCGTGCAAGGTCAGATGTACGGCGTACTGGTCACGCTTGTCGAAAGCTGATGGACATTTTGGGCATTTGTATCGCTTGGATCGGATAACACCATTTTTTACAGTGGTCGGATAATAGAAAGACGGGTTGCCTAACATGATAGATCCGAACTCGGGATCGATCTGAAAGTCTTCGTCATCAGTTGCGTCTGATGGTTGCGCCTGCGAATCTGATGTTGGCGTTGATAAATTCACAGGCAACGGAATTTTTTTACCTTTAGCTTTCAATTTTTTCAAAGCTTTCAATTTCTTCGATGTCTTAGTTTTAACTTTTTCTCTGGCAGGCAGGTCTCGGTGTACGGCTTCATGCCGAACCAAATTACCATAAGTGCTCACCGCGTAATCACAACACCTGCATCGGTGACGCCCCGGGCCACCATGTAACGTTTTGTGGTACTGCAAAGCTGTAGATTTGAAAAATTTACCGGGACACATGGTACACATAAACTGCCGTATGTAACTTGGTTTGGTAGGCTTCACTGACTTAACGGTGGCATCAGTGGTGGACTCATGATCATCGGGTTGAACAGCGGCACTACTGGTAGATTTTATTTCAGTAGCCACCGTGGCCTTGGGCACTGGTAGCAATGGTGGCGGCGGTGACTTTGAACTGGTGGTTTTAGATACGGGTAGTAATGCTGGTGGTGGTGGCTTTGCATTAGCGGATTTCATACCAACGCCAACTGTCATAGAACGACGTCGTCGTTTACCGTTGTCATCGGTGGACGGCGGTTGCTCAATAGTAGCGACGTTGGGCTCGGAATTGCGCACACGTTTTGTTCGCCTTTGACGTTGGCTGTCAGGCTCGGTTGAGTGTGTTTTTGAATGTTTGTAATTTAGTAATTGGGGCGGAGACCCTGGTCGTCTTTGAAGCTGAGGTAGGTCGTCACTCACCGATGCTGGGTACTCGGAAGGTCGTGGATATTTAGGGTTAACTGGATATCCTGAAGCGAGCAGTTCGGTAGTACGCTGTTCATATTCATCACTGTGCACGGCCTCGTGCTCTTCTACGTGGCTTCTGGCTCGAGCTACAAATGAACAAGAGTCGCACGAATTTTTCCAACCTCGGAACTTGTGGAACCGGATGTGGAATTGGAGGTCACCACGGAAAAAGTATCGAGCCGGGCAATACGGACAGAATTTAAGCTCAGGTTCATCAATTTCTGTGTACTTTGTAATGTCTTCAGGGCTTTCATTATCACTGGACGAATCGGATAATACTTCATTGCCGGAAAGTGATAAACCACTGTTAATGGCAGTGTTCTTGTCTAACATTAAGCTTCGTTCTAGCTCCATTACGTATTCAAGAGCCCGCATCTGACTAGAGTCTACGGTGCTAATATCGTAAAAGCCCACTGTTGTGCAGCGATAACTCGTTGAGTGTACCTTGACATGTGATGCCAAGACACCCGCGTTGTTGCACACATAAGTACATCGTTTGCACGGATGTAAGGGAGATGGTGGAACTGAACAACCTGATAAACGCTGTTGCATTTGTCTGTGATGCTGATGTTCTGGATGATCTGAGTGCATCCGTTCGTGATCAACCGTGTTGTGTCTCCGGCGATTAGTGTGAGGGCAGTACCGACACTTAAATACTTTCGTAAAAGGTGGGATGTTTTCTTTACTATAATGCCATACCATAGCCGGACCGGTAGTTTCATCCACATCCGTTGGATTAGTTGTTTTATTATCTAATTTGTTTTTGGAATTTTTTGCATTCATGTCTCTTTGCCCAGCTCCAACAATGGAATCTTCTGGAAATCGAAGCTCTGGTTCTTCGATCACGTGTCCGTGTCGATAATGATGGTACAAAATAGCTGATTTAGTGACGTTGAACACGCATTCTGTACAATGAAATAGCGCACCTCGATCGACGTGGAGCTGTTTATGCGCTAGTAAGTCTCTTTTATTGGTCGAATAGTACCAACATTCGTTGCATTCAAACACTTCAATTTCTTTGCCGGATATAGTTATGGCACCTCCTTTCGATGCTGCTGACGCAATAGGTGTGAGAGTGGCCTGAAATTTCAAAAATATTTTATTATAAATACAATACGATTTACAATATAAATATATTCAATACATTTATTATTTATTAACTTGTTTAGTGGGAGGAGAGAGTAAAGAATTAAACTTACTTTGATGGTATTAACTGATGTAGGTTCAGTTACTTCTTCTGCTGTAACTATTATTTCCTCATCCTCCACTTGCTCGTCTTCATCCCGTTCTTCAACTCCATCGTAATCGCCACTAATCATACTGTCGTTTATTTTTTCATCAGCAGCAGTATTACTATAATTGCTTTTCTCAGAGCTCTTGCTCGGTGTCGATGATGTTTCAATTGTTGATCCTCTACCATTATCAACAAAATCAGGTTTACACTCTACCGTCTCGACCACGACGATATTTTCGTCACTGGTATCGAATAACACTTCCATATTAGTTGTGGCGTTCGTGTCATCACTACCGTTGTCAAAAATTGTATTAGCTGTCGCGTCGTCACTGCCGTTTTCATCGATTGCTTGCATTTCCTCCTCGTCATAATAGTTTATTGAATTTGAAGCTGATTCGTCTCGTTGCTCCGTCCCGTAATTTGCATCGGTAGCATTAACATCAGTATTGACACTACCATCGTCCATTTCGTGCGCAAACATCATGTGATCTAGCATAGCTCTATAATAAACATTTATAACATTAATATTTACTTAAGAAGGGTAACGGAATTTTAATTTTCAAACTGAAAATAACTTACTTTTTTTCTTCTGACCAAAACGGACAGTACTCACACCTATACTTAGTTTCTTCCGGGATATGGGTGCTCTGCATATGTTCTTTCAATTGGCCCGGGCTAGGAGCTGTCACGTCACAGAGCGGACAAGACAGAAAGTTTTCGTCATCTATAAAGAAAAAAAAATTATAATATTTTATTTACTTTTATAAATTGCAATTTGCAATCATTATGTGTAACTTAAATTTTCTGAATCAAAACCCCAGATTAAAGCTTAAAAAATATAATAATTAAATTAATATTTTTAATTCATCCCAATAAAAAGAGATAGGTACATAAATAAAAATAATACTTACCATAAAGCATTAACGACTTAGGGTTGGTGGACAACAACAACAAAGTGTCGGATGTGGTCCCGGTTGTGGGAGTTTTTGTTTTCCTGCGGTCAGTAGTTGGTGAATTTTGTTCTGACGTTTCTTTTATATTTGCCGATTTTTTTGTTTGAACCTAAATAAAATGCAACAGGATTAATTATTAATTAAATAAAATGTGACACTCTAGTCAACAACAGGTAATCGTAATAGAAAATTCGTTATAAATACATAAATGATTAGTACACACATAACATCCCATAACATTGGTAAACATTGAGTTGTATATTGATATCATGTTATTACACGTGTATTTAATTAAAAAAAAATATTTATGCAGAAGTTAAGTAATTATGTTAAGTTGTTCATAAAAAGTTCCGATTTATAAACAATAATAAGTAATAAAAAAACGTAGATTGATAAAATGAAAATATATTTCTAAATATATTAAACATAAATGGATCAATAGTGTATCATATTCTCAGGTTTTTACTCAAATAATAATTATACATGAATTATTTTATATTTGATATGTATTACCAAATAAGTTTGGTGTTCAATAAGTTTGGAAACTCTTAATTATTGTATACTATTATTTCAATACCTACATGGAGCAATAACAGATAATACTGCCACTGCGTAACATTTATAATGTAAAATATTTAATAACCTTATTAATTATATCATATTGCTGTTTAAATAAATTAATCTAATGACCATTTCCAAACTTATTCAACATCCTGTGTCTGCATTATAAAGAAAAAAATATTTTTTATCGATTATTAAGGAAGGTTAAAATGAAATGATAACTAAAAATGATATAGAAATAAATTAAAAACATTTTTCTTTTATGTACCCACAACCCACCTATAGTATTATCTCTTTTTTTTTTAGTTGGAGAGGTATGAATAACTTAATCATTATTTAAAACGCTTAAAAACAACAATTCATATGCATAAAGGTAAAATTAAGAATATTTAGTATATACAACGAAAAATAAATAACATTAAATCACTATTATATAGGTAATATATGAAGTGTTCACACTTCAGGATTAATAGTTACGTTGAAAACAACAGTTTTAGCTATATATTTCTAATACAAACTGTACTCGTATATTTAATAATATTAAAAAACCCAGACAAGTCGTTCTACTATATAGTTGTTATTGTTTGTTTGTACCTCGTATTATTGAATAGTCCGCTATAATAGACATGATAAACTTGAATTCAACGATTAAGCATTGCGTACAATAAAAGATTCTATTAAATTAATTTTTCCAAAAATAATACATATTATATTATACGGCGGTTATTAAAACATTATATCGTATATTATTGTCATTAACCTTGATTATAATTTATAAGTTTATAAGCTATAATACTGACGTACCGCATAATTGTGTGAAATGAGGTTTAAAAAGATTAAAAATAATTTAAAGATTTTAAAAACTTCATTAAAAATGATAGGTAGGTAATTATTTAAATATAAGTGGAATGTTTCAATTTTTTACAGTTGGTATTTTTGAATTAAGTATAACAAAATAACAAAAATTGTTTAATGAAAAATCGTTATTTTCAAAATAAGTATCCTAATTACCTATATTAAAAAAAAAGGTTTTTCAAACACTCATAAAAAAGGAATGTGGCTTATTATAATAAACTTTTTTTTATTTCAATAAAAAAGACCAGTAAGGAAAATTGTATTAAACGTTCAAATTGTAGGTATTATAATTAAAAATGTAATGCTTTTTCAATAACAAAATGATTTGCATTTATTATAATTTAGCTAACGATTAATTCTTAAACGCTTCAATAAAATTATCACAATACATTTTTAATAGCTTTAAGAATATTGAGAACTTTTTTTTATATTTTTAATCATAATGACTTTTATAATAATTGTAAGTATCAGCCTAAATCGAAAAAATAATTAATAAAGACAAAAATTTCTACGGTTATTCCTTTGCAAATTATAACAAAATAACAAAACCTATTTATTGTAAAACATTTGTACTTCGTTAATATTCTGGGTTTTCTGTTTATTTTGAAAAGTTTGGAAATTTTATACTTTTGACTTAATCAACTAGGTTCAAAGTTATCACTAAAAACTAAACTTTAAGTTTAAGATTGAAACTTCTAACCGTGATATAAAGTATACTATCCTAAAACTAATACAATCATCGTTTCGCTTAGAGATAAAAGTATAAGTAAAAGATTTTTATGATGCGCGAGGTAGTAGATTAAAAATAAGAAAAAATAAAAAATAATGCCGATTAATAAAATGTTATCTCGTACGCCAATGAGGTAGGTAAAAGTATTTTTACGTTATTTGAATTCTGGTAAATTTTGCGAGCGTCAATGTTATTATAAAAACTCAAAGTTGCGACAATTTTAGGAATTCGACTGCACAATCGAACAAAAGATTATGTGAATAATATATTACCACTACTCGTTGACTTACTGTAGGTTTTAATAGTTACAGTAGTTATTACCGTCGTTGTACGAGACACGAGTATATAAAAAAAACAAACAATATAATGCAGAAAAAATTATACAGACATAGCAACGGTGTGAAAGAACGGCAGAAAACTGCGTTTATAAGTGAAAAAACCGACAAGTAAATCTAAAATCTTGGACGTACACGGAAAAAATAAACTAAATAATTTTATCGTGCGGACGAGCAACAAAATTATGTACACATACATTATAAGTGTATTACAAACAGAAAATGTCAGAAGAGGATATGGCTAAATGTCGAGAAAGTGCAGAGATAAAACACATACTAGCTAACACGATAATGAAGTTAATAGTTTATTTAAAATCTATCTCGATTAAAAGCTATTGAAAAACTACTTATATTAATTATCAAGCGATTTTTTTAATATTATATTATAACATTATAATATATAAAACGATTGTTAATAATATGATTTTCAATCAAATTCAAAAGTGTTTTATTTATAATACTACTTTCTAATCATTACATTATGACTGATTTTTATGATTATATTTATATATGATCGAGACACAGATGAAAAATTTAAATACCTAATTATTATTTATAATATACTACATAAACGTATATTAATATGTATCTTTAAATTGATCGCTTATCATTGGAGTATGTTCAAGGGATCAGAGTGTCAAATATGTTTACCACAGTTATAAATTATACATTTCCAAACAACTTTTTGTTATGATGATAATTAATGGGTGTGTCGTGTGTTGAGTGACACGCAAAGTTATTGCAATTATAGACCATCAAAGATAGACTATAATAGACTATTATAGACTATCAAGTTAGAGACACAAGTCAAATTAAAAAACTATGAAAAATAATTCGTTAGGGGTTGTGAATTGAATTGAAATAAGGTAAGCTTGTGTAATAGTTGGGTGAAGTCACGCTCAAAGTTAAAACGAATAAATCGACGTAAATTTACTCACAAAACAGTAAGCAACGCTGCTAAAAATACTACCGAAACGAGGGTATAAATGTGTCGTCATCGGACTAATCGTACCCGAATAGAGTGGAATTTCATAAGTACCAAGTAAAAAAATTTACCTTAAGTAAATCATACGTGCACTTATCTTTAATATTAGTAACTACCTATTAGTAGAATTAAAATTGGTAAAAACTTGTTTCGAGCCATGAGACACACATTTTTTTAAATTTTGACATGTATGGTGTATATTCAACGGAATTTTGGAAAAAATTACCGGACACGCGTGCACTACATACTTACTAGTAAGTAGTATTTGAAGACTAATAAATAAAATAATTGTATTGTTATATTTATTATTCAATGATGTACTATCAGCTATATGTGTAATTATGTCTTGATGTCATGTTAAAAAACAATGCTATACTATAGCTAGTACAGCTATCAAAAATATAGTAAGTACATATAAATTGTTTCGTGACAAGGGGTTATCGATTATGCTATTATCACGTCGCATTATATAATAATATCTGTCTTTTGGCATTATATATAATTAAACAAATTTTGATAAGGTTCGTTCTTATTGGTGATCAACCACATACAATATGCATTTAAGTTTCGTTATTATTTTCTAAAATTATTACTATAACAATCAATATGCACTAGTTTCTAATGTATAATCGAGTTAGCAGGGTTTAAACTTAATAATCGTTATTGTCCAATTACGTCATTGTATCATTTTGATTAGTAAATACAAAATAGTATGCTCACTTTAAGTACAATAATTATAGTAATATTATCAATTTATATGATTACATCAAACCAACTTATGTTATTATGTTTTAAGATCTGCGAGCAATCGTCAAATGAAAAGAGGATGTCAGTAATTGTTTTCACTGAACCACGCGCAACATAACAACATAAACAAAATTAATTCACGTAAAATAATTTGAAATGATTTCAGGGTAACCTTAGAGTAAAATAACATATTGAAAAAGTTGTAAAGATTAATATTTTCGAGAGATTAACATACTGGATTTTTAAAAAAAATTATAATTTTATTCAAAAAAAAAAAATAAATAAATAAAAAAATAAATGTACCTATACATAGTATATTTAAATAGATTAATATGCTCTAGAAACGAAATTATTTTGTTTAACCATATTATTCTCTTTAACTATTTTCTAGTATTATCCAAAACCATTTTTCGCGAATATAAGAAATTCAAAATATGATGCATTGAAATCCAATTTCAGAAGCTGAGTTGAAATGAGTTATAGCACAAATGATATGTTAATTATCGGTCATATACAAAAAGATAAAAATCTGAGTGATAAAGTAGGTAGCGAATTTTTACGTTAATAAAAACATTGAAACATAATATCAATTATTTTATAATAATAAATAAAACAAAAACGACTATACATTGATTTGAATTATGCAGCGATAACCTTTTTATCTATATAGTAATGTGACAAAAACATCGTTAACATTTAGAAGGTATAACTACAAGACAAGTAGTTAACAGCAATTTTTTTTAACCTATTATGATTTCAGACAGTTATAACTTATAATATTTATGCCTAGGTTCAATCTCAGTTTTTGAAAGAGACCAAATAATTTAAAGAAGTCCGAGTTTAACAAGTAGCTTAATTCATTTCGATTAATATATTATATACAACAGGGTGTGATATAATTTTTTTTCTTACCTATATACCTTTTTTATACCTTATTTTATAATAACGACTATAGAGTTTCATGGAATATATACATCTATGTGTTTATGATAAACTTATAACAAAAAGGATAGTTTAATCTCGGCAATTATTGTTAAAATGTTGAGATACAATTAACATTTTAATTTAAAATAACTTCCGAGTCGTTTCATGTCAGAACTCAGCAGGTACCATTGTTGGTTATTAGTTGTTATGTAATACAACAATCACAAAAAACTGTTTCATATGTAAAGAAACCACTTTATAAAGTTATAAATAGTTATAAATATAAGATTCTAAATTTAAACACGATAAAGAAGACAATATTTGTTGAGTTTTCGCGTTTTGTTTTTTTTTAACATCACAATTTAATATTTATGAATAGAAAAAAGTTATTCGTGTTTCAAAATTTGTTATTTATATGTTTTTCAAAATTAAATAATTGTTGTTGTATATTTAATAAAACAATATAAAAATACAAAAATATTGAGTTATTTTGCATCTTTTATACCTTTGGTGAAAACCTATATGGCTCTATAACCTAAGTGGTCATTTTTGGCACAAAACGGGTTTCACGCAAATAATTTATGAGTGCGTGCTGTGTTCTCTTAAAAACTTTAATCAGTGTTAGGTACGTACATATAATTCATTGTTGGTTGCGGTGTTGACCGTGTCAGTGGCAGTAGTGGCTGTGTCATCGTGTTGCGATGAATTAATTCCGGTGGCACTGGAGTTGCCGCTGAATTCTCCTCTTCTGTAGTGCGCCTTGACATGGTTCAAAACGGTAAGCCGATCACAGTCTCTGTAATGTGCAACAATGGAAAAAGAAAATGAAAAAATCAATTTTAAAACATAATACATTTTACTAAAATAGTATTAAAATTTTTTGAATTTTTTTAAATGGTCGTGAGGTGGTGAAGAAAATACAAATATAAAATGGTAATACTCAATATACTCAATATAATAATAATAATACTCAATAATCAAAAAAAATAGAAACCTTAGGGTTTTTAAAATGCTAACTCAAAAGATTCTACATATTTTGTAAAATATAATATTAAAATTAAAATTAAAAATTAAAAGTGAATTGACATATTAAGTGTTGTGGTTTAATCTGAAAGTTTTATTGTCAGTATGAATTTTATGATCGATGTACTTATTATACTTGGCAATACACTATTCCGCTATTCGTACGTATTTATAGCACATGTCAAATGTCAATGAATATGTATTATATGATGGTCAATATTTTCATGTCATTCAATTTTTTTTTTAAAAATGACAATGCCGGACAAAACTGTAAAATACGAACAAGTATTGGAGACATTTTAGTATTTAAATTCTTGAATTACGTACAACATAAGTATAGTTAAAGATTGTTTTAATTAGAACATATAAACTTGTTAATGAATCAAAATCGGTTTTTAACTTTAAAACCCCGTCAAAGTATAGTTAGATTAGGTACAAGCACAATATTTTTATTATTTTTTTTTAATTTTTTTTTTTAATAACTATACCATATTAGCTAATAAATTAAATGCTCAGATTTGTACGCATTTGCATATTTCTGAATACTTCAACTTTTTATATTTTAAGCAGCGTATATTTTATAATTTTAAAGTTATTTATTTTTGATATTTTTACGGTAAATTTCACTATTTTTAACTGAATAAATTAGTACAATTTTGAGATATAAATATGAAGGTTTGTAGATTAATAATAAAAGCAAAAATAAATAAATCCAAAGTCTACTTACTCAATTAAATTTTTATAACATATTAATTTTGTTTCTGCATATTACTATAATTAATTTATCATTTTTTTCAAAATTTTTTTAAAATTTTTACTTATATTTTAATTGATGAATAAAAGTTACAATAACTTATTTTACATTAATTAAAAAAATTGTATATATAATATATATATTATATATATATGGGGTTTAGATGGCATATTAAGCAATTTTTCGTGTACCTATAAACATAGTTTTGGTGTAAATCAATTAAACAATTATTTATGTTTTTTTACGATATTTTTTAATGTATTATATAATGAGCTCGAACCCTTTGTTTCAATTAACAGTAAATAACATCGTTATTATAATCACATACATTTTTTTTTTAATATCATGTATAAATATAAATTATTTAAAATTGATAAAAAAAATGTTATTGTTAACATTGTTAAAACCGACCAAACTATAACCACAGCTTATGTGAACTAAATATCAAATATACAAATATCAAATACAAAGAGTTAACAGTCAACGGATAACCGCAGTATTTGTCATTAAAAATGTATAAAATTGATATCAGTTTTCACTCTACGAACCACACGCAACATAGCAATTTTGCATTAAGTCAAACTAACCAATCTTACTTTGTTGGCTTTAATATTAAAATGAATTGAGTTCAATTGACCTGTTATTAAAATTAAAGATAAGAACATTATCTGCGTCCGTACGTGTGTTTTTTTTATGGTATTTAAATTTCATACATTCAGTAATAGTATACAAAATATGATGAGTTATAAATATATTGATCATCAAATCGCAGGAAAATTAAAGTAGGTGTAATAAAAAATCCAACGTATAAAGACGATGTGGATTTTAATTGATAATAGATCAACTCACTCACGACTTGCAATACAAGATTAACTTATAGATGAAAGCAAATGTACTAAATGCGGTGCAAGGGTTACAGACGCAGAAAATAAATTATTATAGTGAGCTGACACTCTTTACGTGTATATTTTCATCTTATAAAATCTGTTGTACCCATGATACGAATTAATGTTTATTTTATTTTCGATATTAGCTAGCTAGCACTTTTCCCTTATTGTATCTATTTTTGTGTTGTAATTTTTACTGTGTTGTATATTTGTGTACGCGTGTATGGTGGGGGAGGGGCGAGATACACTCCCTTTCTGCGGCTATAGTAATAATAAGAGTTGAACAAGAATCTCGTAAGACGTAAGTCGAAAAAAAATTGCTTAAAATAAACTAAAGGCAGCCCTGTTTGCATTTATTTTGTTTATATCACTCAGTGAAATAGAAATATCGTCAATCCGCATCCACGCGTAGATGGCTGCGTTTATCATAATATCGTATAGTAATTTTATTTACCTGAAGAAGCATTTTTTGCACTTCCAAACGGTCTTGCTGCGGTTGTCGCCTCCGGCGGCCGACGGTGGATTGGGCGTCGACACCGCCCCGTTGTTGTGCGTCATGTGCTGGTTCAGCTGTTGGTTCCGAATCGCCGCGGCTTTGAACCTTTTCAACTGTCCCGCTATCGCCGCGGCCTTACTCGTCTGGGACGGGTACTGCTTGTTCGGCGACTTGTTACCGTGGACAAAACTGGGAGCCCGCCGCTTCCGGGCGATGCCTCCGCCAACCGACTTCCGGACACCCTTGCCGTCCTCGCACTCGCCACCGGCCGCCTTGTCCGCGCCGTCCGCTATGTCCATTTCCATTACGGTCAGGTAACGGTTGTACTTGCTATAATTCCGGCGGCCCGTCTCGTCCGTCATCAGTACCTTGGCGCCCTGGTGCGAGTTGGCCGCCGCCTGCACCGACTCCTCGGCGCCACTCTTCCTCGCCGACTTGAGCCGGATGTGTTTGGTAATGTCCCAGCGCCAGTTCGAACGGTACGCGCAGCACGAACACTCGAACGGCTTGCGGTTCAGGTGGCCGACGATGTGCACGTGGAACCGCGAAGCGGTGGCCGCCCAGAACGTGCAGTGTGGGCACTTGAACACCTGCATTAGCATAATATATGGGGGTATTATATTTTTATTTTGTTATTTTCTGCATAAGTAAGGGTGGGGAAGGGGTTAGCATTATATCCAGATTACACGAAATTGCGCGTAAGAATAGTCTTTGGTCTCTTTCGAGCATATTATTATAAGTATTTAATACCGTAGAGAAGCCATAGTCGAGCTTTTTTTTTTTATTCGGGCCACGTGAAATATAATTTAAAAATACTATACACGGCCGCAAATCGAAATGAACTGAAAGGAGATTCGGCAAAAAAAAAAAAAAATTAAAAACACATTATTTATGTTTTGTGTATAAGGTTTGATAATTAATTATAAAAAAATTAAATATTTATTTTAAAGTAGAGTAATTTTTGATAATTGCGATATTTTTTTCACTTTTTTGGATATATCAGATTTTTAGTTGCTGCATGTTATTTATAATATTGATTTTGAAATTTATACAATTGTATCAATTCAATGAGTTCGTTTTGGGTCACATAAAAACTATTTGCGGGCCGCAGGTTGAGTATGGCTGCGGTAGAGGGATAATCTAACAAGACATTTCCAAAATCAAAGATTGGGCGTACTAATGTACAATCTACGAGTAGAGCCTCGAGAGTTGTTACAAGTTTGAAATTACAAGATGTGCGAAGTTTAAAGTTTTAAACCCTAAAATTGTCAATAAACCTCGCAATTTATACATGTAATTAAATTAATATAGATGACACGTATATTATAGGATATCTAAGTTCACAATTTTTTCAAAATGTTCTCTAAATAAAACATTGAATTATCTTTGATTTCGGATATAAGATAAGTACGTTTATCTACACTTTAAATTTATTGTCGACATATTAATACAATTAAAAAATTATTTAAATTTTAAACATAATAAGATATTTATATTAGTGAATATATAACATCTGACCTTTAAGTCGCATTGCTCACAGATGCATAATTATTATACGATATATCTACAGGGAAATTAGTTTCAAACTCTCAATATAAATAGTATTGTATACGAGTTTGATTGCGGGAATATATTGTATTATTTTAATTGACATAACATATAGTAAAGTATTTTATTTCAAAAAAATTAGATGTATTTAATCGCAATTAAGAATAAAATTAAAATTATTGTAAAATACAAATACGTAAATATTTAAGGATTAATAGAAAATTTATCATGCTTATTTAAAATCAATTTTATAAAATATTTCACTATAATATTACTGTCATACAGTTATTAAAATCTAACAAATAATATATAAAAATAAAAATATATATTATTGTAGAAATTATAGAATTTATAAAGTTCATTTTTAAGAATTAATTTAGACTATACGACATATCAATTGTAAAATTATTGTTCAAAATAATAAAGGGTAATACTTTTAAGTTCTTATTCACTTAAATATAGTGTTTCTTTTTTATAGTATTGAACCAATTATGTTAGGTAAATAAAATTTACTAAATTGTAGGTACATATTGTTTTAAAAAAATGAAATCGTACAATTCACAAAAAATTAATAAGCAAAAGATTTAGGTCTGCAGGATTAGTCTCAACGGGGTTTTAAAGATTATTGTTAAATATAAAACTAAATAATGATATAATAAATTATTTTTTTGATAAAAAAAATAGCCTGATTAAAATCAAGCTAGAATAGTACCTACAACCGAAATGGTAATTGGTAATTATTAACATTACCAGAATAGGTCCATGGATACAGTGCAGTATATACTATATAAATATAATACCTATATGTATATAAAATATACGTATTACATGTGCGTAAAATAATAACAAAGAAACTTACAGTTTTGTACATTTTCCCTTCCTTTCTGATCGCGTGCTTCAGTTGTTCTTGATGTTTTAACACGTCAGGGTCAGATGGATTATTATTGTCGAGAGTATCGTTGGTGTCGTTTTCCGACTCATCGTCCGGTTCTCCGTCCGCCGACGGTGGTTCGATAATTGGCGGCATCGCGACTTTCGTCATACTAACGGAATCCCGTTCATCGCGTTCGTCGTCCTCGTTGTCCTCGCCGTTGTCGTCATCTTCGCCCTGCGGAGTCGCGGTCACCGCGGCGGTGTTCCACACGAAAATCTTGTTCTCCATCGGATGCTGTTGGGTTTCGTTGTCTTCGTCGTTGACGGTTTCTTTGACGTCGGGCGTCGCGGCGGACTGGTCTGGGGGGCTGTCGATGGCTGCGACCGGGGCGGAAACGGCGGTCGTTCCTCGGCAAGTGGCCAAGTGCACGAGCAGTTCGGTACTGGTCTTGCACCGCTTTCGACACCGCTGACACCTGGTCGACTTGAGCTCGGCGGCCGTCACCGGCGGCGGCGGTAGCGGCGTAGGAGTCCGCTCTCGCGCCGCCACCGCGGTATGATCCTCGGTCTTGAGGCCGTCCATGGTCGCAGTGATGGCAGCGTTGGCCGCGGGGTCGGCGCTGTGAGTCTGCTGATGTCGCATGAACTCCGACAGACACTTGGACTCGTAACGGCACACCTGACACGTCAGGTCCGCGGTCTCGTCCACTTTGGCTTTGAGTTTGTCGAAAAACGAAGCGGTCTTGCTCTTTGGCGACGAGGTGGTGCTGCTACTGCCGGTGCTGCCACTGCTCGGTCGCCGGTCCGCCGCGGTCCCGGAGGCGATGGTGACGCCGCCGGCAGAGGAGATGTTGGCCAATCCGGTGGCGGTTGAGTTGAACGGGCCCGACGCGCAATCCGCATCGTCGATGATGGACGCGAAATCGCTGAGAGCACTCTGACCCGGCGTCAGGCTGTAGTAGTCGTCCGCGGCGGCGCTAACCACGGTGTTGTCCTGCGGAGGACGCAGGCGGATAATCGGCGGTACTCGCCGCTGCTGTTGTTGGTGGAGTTGCTGGTCGACGATCGGTATGAGCTGGGGCATGGGCCTGCGTCGTGGCTTTTGCTCTGCGGTCTTTAAGTTGCCGCCCTCCGGCGGACTAGTCACAGAAATCACCTTTATTGGCGCTGGCGGCAACGAAGTGGTGGTGGTCGTCGTTGTGGTCGTTGTCTTTTTCACGACGGTGCACGTGCTGCTGGTTCCTCCGACCTTTGCCACCGTGACCTTGGACATCGAGCCACCACCGCTGCTGGCGGTCACCGTCGGCGCGGTGCTCTTTGTCTCGGTCATGATCTCGACGATACCGCCTTCTTTGGTCGTCTCGTACGTGACGATCTATAAAAAATATAAACGATTTACATTAACGACTTTATTGATTATTTATGTTACACGAATTACATAATATAAAGTAATGCTTTATAAGGTTATGGTACCTATCAGAAACTTTTGATGTGATATTCGAGTATCGTCTGCAGTCGGCGAACCTACCTATACCTACCAACCTAGTTTTTGAATATCTAAATACGATCGAAAATTGAAAAAGTCTAATACATCCAATTAACAACCATTAACTTTAAAAAACTATTTGTTTTTCATATAATTTTATAAAAATAGTATCTCATAGGCTAACAGCAAATAACACATACTATTATACTAATTGGTATACCTATACATTTTTGTGATAACAGCACTTATTTTCTTTTAATTTGCTTGCGACATATTTAATAATATATTAAAAGTTATATATTTTTCTAAAGTTTAATTCTCACTACTAAGCTAACTATGAACCAAATAATAAGTATATTTTAGAAATAAATATCTATAGGTAGGTACATAGTATGTATGACCTAACCAAAATATATTTTTTTTTTTGAACTGAAATGCAAATACATTTGTTCCGATAATAACACGCTTGCTTGACATCCATAAAAAAAACGTAGCAGGCCGGCATTATAAAAAAAAAATAAAAATTAGGGCCAATCTAACTTAACCTAGGACACGTTAATCCATATAGATAATACACCAGATTGGCAATTCGAAAGTAATAGTCTCCAAAGATTCTATTTTTCTTAACCTACAATCGCAATTTATATAATAATGATGTGTACTGGTTATAATACCATATACGTGTGTATATACGCATTATACAGGCCGCTACATAAACAATAGAATATCGCAATGACTAAAATTGTGAAAAAAATGTCCATTACACATATTTTCTTCTTATGAAAAATCTCTAATATTTGAGCTTCACTAAGGAAAACGGTTAACTTCCAGAACGACAGAAATTGTTCGATTTCAGAATTAGTCAAATTACATTTAATTTAATTTTAATTATACATACGTAGTGTGAATCATCATGCCACATAACCACTACAAGGAGCGTGCACTGGAGGAGACGAAATGTAATTACTTTAAAAATAATTTAAAAATTAAGATATAAGTATATATTAAATTGCCAGACACAGAAAACTGAAACGAACGAAGACCTCAGACTTGTCTCGTCATTATAAGATTTGATGAGTGGTGGTATCGCCACTTACGTTTAGAAACGACTGCAAAGGTATTAATTGTTTGTGTCCACTTGTGATTACATAGCGATATCGCAATACAATATATTATATTAGCCATAGAACGTAAAATAATTTACACCAAAGTCAACATCTGTATTATGTACATACGAAATCGACACTCACCATGACAAACAATACTATCTAGTATAAAAGTAAGTAAATCGGAATGATCCGCTTATAGAAAAATCAAAGTTTAACGTTCAACGATCTCTATATCCGGTTAAAGATGAACCATCTATATTGACTCGTAACAATGCTTATTATATTTATAATGTATACTAATATTTCCCATCAATTGCGAGTGCGCTACGAAAACATATAAAATGTTTAATACAACGCCAGACGTTTAAAGCAAATAAATGTGATGGACGAGAGCTCGTTAGTGCAAATTACAAAAAATCACCTAAAAACCATCGTGACCGAAGTTTAGAAACGCGGTCGTTAAAGGGTATTATTCCATTTTTCCGATCTTCACTTTACAGTAACATTAAATTGCTATTTAATGCCAAAAATGATAATTTTCCATTATTTAAACATACCTAATTAGATATTATATGTACATTTTTATAAGAAATCGTTTTAGATTTAATAAAAACATTTTAGGAATAACATATAGAGGTAAACACTAAACATAGGTGTATTCGAAGAATTATAATTATCCGATCATTAATTTTGATTTAAATGATCAAATTAAATGCATCTTATCTACCTATCATACAAAGGTTGAAAATAGATGATATTAAATATTTATTTTTGCACTACTTTAATTAATAATGATTACAATAATTTAAAGCTATTTTAAAAAAATAAAAATTTTCACAAGAAGTAAAAAAAAAACAATTAATACAAGGTTCCTTATAAATATTGAAATAAAAAACATTTGAGCGTAAATCCATAGTTATAAAATACGTATATTTAGTAATATAAAGGCTTACTCGTACAGGCAGTCTTCTCTCAGAACTGTTTTTTTTCTGTGTACAATGATTTATCGTTGAATTTAAATATAATGTATACATTACAACAGACTAAAATATACATTTTTATATATTAAACTTGGTATTTTCCGAGGCTTTGACCCCCCTATCTCCTAAGATATACTTAAATCATATACACACAAACTTGAAGAATTAGTCAGTTTCTATATGAATAATATTATAAATTATGTTATTAATTTATATATACTACATACTACATATTATATACTATAGTATGTATTAAATAGTTAATAGTTAGTATATCTAATATTATATATACATGTTAAAGTCAAAAGTCGAAATCAGGAGCGAACTGCTCACAATTTTTCGGCAAAATTTAATAATATTTCGGTTAAACTTATTTGTGACCCACGTTATTTGGACAAAACCTTAGCATTTTAAATTCTACTCTAACATTAAATATAAAAATTATTATTTAAACATAAAAATAATTATGATTAAGTAAGCAAGATTAATTATACAATTATAACAATATTAGGTATAATGTTAATTTTAAGAATTAAAACATTCATTAATACATTTTATTAAGAAAATACGACAAAAATATATTTTTAAGTGATTTTTTGAAGTTTACTCGATTTTGATTTTTTCACGTAATGTATATTTTGTAGAAAAGATATTTTTAAAAACCGTATTAATATATATTATAATATATATATGAATGAATGAATGAATGTATCAAAAATAAAAGAAAAAAATAACTGTAAAAATCAGTTAAGCCCTTACACGCACTTAATATTTCGTATTACACAAAGTGTGTTGTATTACATTTTAGTCCCTGCATTACAATGAATTCAATGACTTACTCAACGAAGAGGTATACTTGACAACTATAATACCTATTACTATATTGCAAAACGGTTATCGACTTCCCCCTTTTTATTTTTTATCTGTTAGGAGGTTAGCAGAGTATGCAAGAAGTTTACAGTTTTTGTACATCGACTCTAAAATAGCATGTAATAATAAAATATTATTTCGATTCTTATAATAACCAAAGTGCTATGAAGACGAGAAAATTGAAATTTTCATTTCGATGGAAAATGGAAAAGTATATATAATATAGTATAAATGGACTTGACAGTAAACGACAAGGTCGATTTTGGCGGAAAACGGCTACACCCATAAAATATTATATAAAACGACCGTCGTAATATCATATCATATAGAATACACACACACACACATATATGCGATGCAACGACGACTAGTTTAATATTATTGCGATCGTTGTAAGACCATATACAATACAATATCATTGTCATTATATTATGGTAATGTGAGTGGCCTAAAAATGCAAAAACACGTTTAGGCCGAAGCGAACAACGCATATACGCGCATGCACTCATATACGGCGCGAGTGTATATTATAATATTATAATGCATAAAAGGCGTTATTATTTTGTCGTCACTGTAGCGGCGGGCTGCCGCGATTACACGAAGACTGTTTTTTTCCAGATACAAAATATATAACGTTATACTATTGGGAAACAACGTACCCGCATAGATAATATATTCACGCATGGCTGCAGGATAAAACATCCCTATATTATACGTATACTTAATATTATACATTATACACGCGGTGATCGGATAGTGATACGACCTATACTGGTTACCATAATGGTTTTAATATACGGTCGTGAGTATGGTTTATGGTAAAGAAAACGATTTCATCAGTTCACCAACTGCAGACAAATTTTGAATCCATTTAAATTGCATTATTATTTCTTTATTTTGCCGTGTAATTTGTCATAGTGTGTTTATAGAAGTTATAATTCCATTTTATTATTACATTAAGAGGATGTTACACCCACCCGCATGCATTGTCTTCAGTCATCCAAACGTATAAAACGGCAAATTTTTTGTTTTAAATAATCCATTTAATTCTGTTTAATATTAAAGTGAATTGACCTATATTTTACAAATTTAAAATTAACAATATAACTTATTGACTTCCGCAAGTTTTTTTTATAAATATAAATATAAATTTTAAAGTGAGTTGTGAGCGTTTTAAAATCGTACATTGTCAAACGACCTATATAGGTAAGCGATTTCTTAGTATTATCAGTGATGATGAGGTGATACCACTAACTTCATTGCACGTAACACCACTTTGGTAATCTTCGATCACGCACTTGAATACAATGCATGTAAAATCTATGTTATATATAATCAATGCACACTTGACGAACTGCGTAACTATACGACAGTACCTATACTATAGACATTGTAGATTTACATTATTTAGATTTTAGGTAATTTTAGACGATCTATATGTATATTTTATTAATTAAAAAATTGATCTTGCTTTAATCGCGGCTAATAATAATTGTCATTTATTATAATATCTTATTTATTTTGCGTGATTGATTATAAATTAATGTTTTAATCGAAGTCCATATATTTATACATTTTGTATTGGCATACACATAGGTAATGTGCAAATTTCGAAAAATTATAGACTTGCTATTATTGGAGTTACAGTGCGAGTAGCATATATAGTGTGGCCCCCACCTTATAGAGTATATTTAAACAGGATTTAGGTGTAAGTTATTTACGTTTGTTCACAACAGCCAAATAGCGCTAACGGCAGCTGTTTTTGTGAAATACATGCAGTAATACAACGATGAGGAGTGGTAAAACTGTTGTCGATAACAGTTATATAGACGTTAAAGGAACCGCGCCGTCATTGGGTCAGAGATACGCAGTCGGTTATCGCTCCACGCCAAAGAGAGAAAATCGAGCTATGGCGACGACGGCGACCAAAGGCCAAACGACTATATTATTATTATAATACAAAGATAAGGGAAACGGAAAGAGATACGCCACGGAGAAAAAATTAAACTACTTCAGAAAAATATTTCTTTTTGTATCTATGTAACTTTTTTTGATTGGTATACGTGGTCACAAAGTGCGATGTTCAATTGGTTAATGAATAAGCAAATAAAACCTTGCTATAGAAATTCGCGTGAAAAATCAATATTTATGATATTCTACGATCGCGTATTTAATAGGAACAAACATCGATAAGACGTACATATAGTGTTTATACGAGACGAAATTTTAGCAACTAGCGTATATATATAGTAATTATATTTTACTAAAAACGCGTGGTTTTTCATGATTAACTTTTCTACAGTTTTTCTCGATTCAAAAGTTTTAAACTATATAGATACAAAATGTTTCTTTTAGAAATATTCCCTGAGAGGAGAGAGGGTTAGATAAAATTAAATTATATAAGATGGCCTAAGGGGAATAACTTAGTCGTATGACAATTTTAAATATCATAAAAAAACATTTATCCTTCGATTTATTATTTTATTCTAGCAAGTCCCCGCGGACAGGATTTAAAGTAGGCAGGTACTTTGGTTACGAATATAATATACAATATTTTTAAACATTATACAACATGATTGGATGTTTGTATTCACATCGAAATCCCAATAGAAACAAATCACACGTGTGGAGTTATATAATTTGGGTTTAAGTTATATATATTACCCATATTGTAACATACATAGTGTACCTGCTGACACCTCCCTTAAATCTCAACCACGTGTTTTAATAGCGATAAGGTTTGCAGTCTTATAGTGCGCTATTCGTAAGTTAATATTTTATAACAGTTACTCTCGCAGAAAAGGTTAATAATACTCATACTCACAAGAGTAAACTGCTGACCCGGATTACGGACGGTATTTTCGGCGAAAACAAAAACTAGTGGCGCCGACGTTTTGTGTATAGGTACAAAGATGAATAGTGGCATAGATGTGCGTGAGTACAACAGAGACGATCCATTCGCAAGTAACAATACGGTGATATCATGTTTCAAAACTTAAAATGCTAGTAAGCTTGAACAAAATAAAAGGTTTTATTTTTTAAATCACACAAACTAAGAAGTCAAATATTTTGAAATAAATTCAACGTTAAGTTTAATTCGTTAAAAATACCTTTAATACCTAATAAGTATGTAATTAGTATAAATAGATAGGTATTACATTCTGCGCAGGCAAAAATAGATGAAATAATTTTTTGTTTTTCCCAACTAATTTTATAATAAAAATTTGAATAATACATGTAAATATGCACTTGCAATGTTTAAATTCCTTAAAAATGCTAATTAGGTATGTAAAAGTTTCATTATTGAATTACCTATATATATATATAGTACAAGAACAGTGGTGGCGCCAGACTTTTTTTTCTAAGGGGAAATTTTTGTTATGGTAACTGGAAGGGATGCAATGATATTTCAGTAGGTATTATAGTTATCCATCCCTTTAATTTTAATATATATTTTTTTTTCTCATACAACTAAACATAACATTATAAATTTAAATAAAATAAAATTAAATAGAATTACTTTTTAAATTTCTTGATTATTTTCCACGGTTTAAGATAGTAAAAAAATAAAACCCTAATAGATTTTAAATATAAATATACTTGGATGTATAAAACATAATGTAAATTTATATGGGGATTATCGACTTGGAAACTACTAAGACAATAATAGGCATCAAATTTTGTACTCTTTATAGTTTTCCAGCCCTTAAATTATAGGTTGCCATAGAAAAATTAAATATTTTTTAGAACTACCATTAGTAACCGAAATAAAAGATTTATATAATCTATATATTTAGATCGATTAATGTATGTTTACTGCTTATATACTCAAAAATACTAAATTATGTTGGAGAAAATTAAAAACTATTCTTAGAAATATTAGAAAAATTTTGAATCTAAACAACGTTCGAAAATAAATCAACAGTATTTTACCCAAATCACGGGTGGATTAACCATCTCGGTAGAATTAGATTATAAAGCAAGGTATACACCGACGTCAATTTGCTGGTGAATCAAGATAGGTATATACGCTAAAACCGAGTACATCTACCTATATAGCACAGTATTTTATGTTTGTTTATTCTTTTACGGGAAAAGTCGGGTTATAAAACTAGTATATTATATCCATAAACGACAGTATTATAAACATTAAATTTCAATATGTGAGCCATGTGAGGTATATACCTATATTTATATATATCACATAGGTAAGACAAAACATAATATTTAAGAGGGTTATTCGGCACCTTGATTCCAGTTTATTGATTTACTGTGTTGTACTGGATAAAAAAAAGAAATCCTAGCCATTATACCACCAAAAAGAAAAAACGTAGATACTTAACAATAAACTAAAAACATTTTTTTATACATAGACAATAATTTTAATTTTAATCATTGCATGGAACAACCATAGTTAAAGATTCCTGCTGGTGTTGTAGCAGACGTATAACAAATATTAATTTAAGACGCGACTTTTAGACGACAGAACGGTATACACAGGAAGTTTCGACGACGCACTTAATATTATAGGTAAAAAATGAGAGCAGTACACAACAGTACGTACAAAATAAAATAATAAGTTTTATAATTTTCTAATGATGTACCACGTATACTACGCGTAGTAGGTGGAAAGAAGTCTAAAGACTAATGTATATATTTTTATTATAAGTTATAATATAGCACACAAACTGTACTACCACTATTTTTATTTACACAATAATAATATAATACATATTTGTAGTAATTCCTATAAGAACGGAGGCGGGCGAACCGTCAGCTAACGCAGCAGATTAGATAACGCGAGGCGGCGTGTTTGTGTAACACATTTCTGGCTGCTGCTGTTGCTGCTGCAGCAGAAGCACGTGTATAACATGATATTATACGCAGTATAACGTTATAATATGGTGTATATTATGTTAATAAATAAAATATTTTATTTTGTAATGTTACGCACATGCGTATGATACGATACATCACATAATGTCGGCGATCTAAAGGTTATCGGTTTTTAGAACTCTGGACGATAAGACCAAGCGAGCACGCTTAAAATAATATGGTACGTTCAATACTCCGGAGCTAAAAATCTGGGGGTCACTGACAACGACCTGTCGCAACAATTTCATAGAAACTACTTTCAATTATAATTTTTATTCAAACGGTTTAGCGTTTAAAATCAATCTTGCTACAAAATATTTAAAAACTGAAGTTACATACAAAACAAAATATAATACAATAACCATAGAAATGTATAAAAGACCATCACCGCAACAAATATTGTGTTATACTTAACCATGTGCGAAGTTTATAAATTGTCTACCTAGTTTATTCAGAGAGAATTTCGTTTCAACAACTGTTGGAGATGCTTTGTAAGAATTACAGCGTTTCTTAATAGATATAAAGAAATTAGGTAAATAAGTAAATGGCATACTTTTTATTTTTCTCGATATTCGGTCGAAAACAAAAATCTTATAAACCGATAGGTACAGCTGCAATTAAATCAAAAAATCAGCATTGTTACCATGGCTAAAGCACTTTTCGCAACCCTACAAAAACTGGACAAACAGTCTCACAGTCTCTACTTATATATAAAAACTGTATGTACGTTTCGTGAGACTTTCCTTCATATTATATTTTAAAACACATAGAACGGAAGAAAATAAAATCCAATAAAGGCATATTATTATCACCGGCTTATATCGCAGTTGTTATGAAAATTGCCTACATTTATAAATTGAATACAATACCTCAACTACATGCGCGAATGGTGGTGACGGCGGCGGCGGCGGCGCTATTGTAATTTTTGTTTTAATTAGATTATAATAATAATTATGTCCCGTCCAAATGTGTTCACAACTGTGTTTACTGCATGCATACGTCTACAGTTAATAACGCACGAACGACTGTTAACGAACTCGCGGCCGTGGATATACTCCTCGCGCACCGAACGGACTGTTAGTATAGGTACCGCCACCACTACCACTACTGCTGCTGCTGCTGCTGCTGCTGCTGTTGCTGTTGCTACTACGGTTGTGTTATAATTTTTATGTCTATACCACATTAAACAGTACTATATAATAATATCATGTAGGTACCTATATAAATTGATAAACATTGCAGCACACTGACTACGCGGCGTGCGTGCATTGAAATGTGTTTTGCAAGCTGCGACGTTCGCTGCAAAACCGTTTTCGAAGGACGTGTCAACGTGACAACCGTACATATAAGTAGATACTATTAATACAATAATGTATATATAAACCATTTAAATATTTATAAAATATCAAAACTTATTTTAACTCAAAAATAAACAATTTATTCTTTGTCCGTTTGTCATGATCGAATTCCAAGAAGGCAAAGTCTTGTAAGTTGTAAGAGTATTATTCGCTAGGTTAGGTTCACTTATAGATTGTGTGTTGTTATTTTTTATGCCTGAAGACACTTTTTGTAGTAGAAAAAAATATACTCTGATCTTCAAATTCTAGGAAAATTTCTGATAGCAAATCGAATCTAGTTTGGGGGCTGTCCAAAAAATAGAAATTTCCTAGTATTTTTCAAAATAATTGATAAAACAGTAATTTAAGTTCTATCACAAACATAGTATTTTCATTTTTCCTACTAAGGACGACAGTAAGATGATATACGTATATGGTATTAACAGCATAAAAATACATTTTTTTATAGGATTTTTATAGACATTTGAAGTTCAAATGCTTATGGCATATATACATTATACATTTTTAGTTTATTTTATAAACTGAAATATTTATGTTATATGTTTTAAAAAGTTATATTGACAGGGGTTACTCAAAATGTTCATCATTATGTTTATTATTCATCACACATGATTCAATTTTCAAAATATAGACCGTCACTGCACATAATTATTTTCCTTAATTATAGCACAGTAATATCTACTCGATACCTCCAGCATACTATGTATACAAAAAAGAGACTATCCGATTTTTACTTTAAGTTATTGTTCATATCTATGTATTTGCTAACGAAAACGCCCTTTCGGGATTAAGTCAGACATTGTCCTGATCCGTAGTTCCGCTTATAATAGTGACGCTATATGAAAAATATCTACCGTCCAGTCAACTCCATGACTCACCTCCGTCTAAAATTGAAAAAAACTAACGAGAGAGGATTTCGTATTGCTATTATTATTTTTATTATACGGGTGTATAGTTTTGTATTTCTTTTCGCCACATCGGCTATATAAAATATATATACCTATATTTATATGACACAAGTCCGCGGTGTATAAACGACAGTTTCCGCTCCGTTGAGGCAGCGAAATATAATCTAAATTTTATCGAGCCGTATATATACGAGTATATAACAATATACTATATACTATAATGCACAGCCCCGTCGCCGAACCCCGCGACCCACCAATGCCGACATTCTTTGGCACCACGGGGCCACCACGGAAAATCTCTGAAGAGGATGGCTGGGGAATGTCTAAATTACCTATATAGTATCGACCAACTGAAAACGCGTGTACGTCATATCTGGGCTTGCTATATATAATATTGAACTGCGACGAGCAACAAACTGACATATATATAATATATATTATATTGTTTTAATATCAAACTTTTGATTTCTATCAAAACTTATGAAAAAATTGCATTTTTGTATTCAACGTTGCAGAAAGTGTTATAGAAAATATAATTGTGATTACTATTTGCGAATATTACAATAGTTGAAATGCAATGTTAAAGTTTATAAGTTACCAGTTCTTATAGAAGTTAAAAGTAATGCTATGATGAATATGTACATAAATTCAATAAAACTTAAATATCTTTTTTATTAAAACACTATTAATCGATATCTACAAAAACAAAATCGAATAAAGTAGTACAACTCCAAACAAAATTAATAAAAAAAAGCTCTAAAAAATAGCACACACTCAGTCAAACAGCCAGTCTCAAGACGAGGCCTCATATGGCAATATAGTTTCTAAGTGAGATAAATAGTCGATCTCCCAATATATAAATTACGTATGACACTGGGTATGTTGGACAACTTACTACTCAGTAAATAACCGTGTCTCTGTTCCGGTCAATATATACAATAAATATACATAAAAAAACAAATGTTTATTAAAAAAAAATAATGTTTATATTGATTTGTCTTACGTAAAAGAGTGTAGTTCATTATTATTTATAAATGGGCATTATATTAATGCCCATCAAAATCTACAACAAGCTCAATTTATTATTAGTTTTTAAAGCTTGTACTAAAGTCCGTATATTCACGACACTCCTTAAATTGTAATAAAGTTTCTCTAGCAGGAAAAAGTAACAATATTGAAGAAATCGACTAGTTATAAGTTTATACCATACCAACTCTATGTTTTTTTTTCATCACATAATAAGGAGAAATCATTTGAAGTGAAATTTTTATATTTATAAATTGAAAACTATACTTTAAACTTTATATCGATACTACCTACACTGCCACTACTAGAGAGTATGATATATACATATACATAACTCTGGGGTCTGTCAAACGGCCGTGTGAAAGAATAATAATAAGATGACTGCATGACGATGACGTGTGTACAAGTACAACAGCGATACATAATATAGGCAATTGGAAGGAATGTTTTCGATGGTAATATACACATATTATATACAATGAGAAACACACGACGGCAGTCGAACACGACACCAACTGGCGATGTTAAATGCGCGCAACATGCAATTTTAGCGGCAGAACGCGCACGCCAATGATGACCGTATGTCGAACACGCACAATAAAGAAACCTATAAATCGGTATAAATACATATATATCGGTAATAATAAAAATATTTAAGGTAAATCTAGAATTTAACGGATAAAATAAATATTAAAAATAATATATATTTTCCTTAACATATAATACCGTACAACTATACGCGGCCGGGTGACAACATTTATAATGTAAAATAATATTTGGACGATATATGATAATAATATGTACTTTAATAAAATACGAATGGCGAATATCGACTATTGTAGAATACATACGAGTATAGTATACCTACACCTGAAATATTGGTACTTGATATTTTTTTTTTACTAAATTCCCGATAAACTTCCTAAATAGAAAATCACTTAGGTATATATTAAATAGGAGTAAAATATATAGCATAGGTATTGTACACAATATAATATAACATACACACGTAAATGCGTAATTATGCCTAATGTCCTTCACAAATCAAATATAATAATGGCATGAGTATTTGAAGCATGATCTATCGTCCACTCTCAGATTTGGTATTATATGTGACCTGCTAATTTTAATCTTATCATCGGTCTTGAATAGCTTGTTAGTTAATGTTGGGGTTGTAAGACCATAGTGTCGTAAGGTTAATCAAGCGTAATATATATAACAATACAATCACGTATTCACGTGGACAACAGTAAATATTCTAAGTTTTATTACTTCCAAAACTGGAGTCACATTACAGCTAATAAGTAATAAAGGGGTATTTTAAAATATTTTAATGTTATGAAAAATAAAAAAGTACTAATTTGTTATTGTTAAAAATTATTTTAAAAGGATATAACACCTATATTTGTTATCTCCGTCTTGCTGACGTACGGTCATAGCAAATTTATGTTTAGCAATTCCAGTTTGGTATGTTGTACACTTTAATCATGTAAAGTAAAGAATTACTATTAACAAACATAGAGAACATTATCTATACTTTCTCATTGTTTTTTTTTTATGATATTTAGGTACATTTTAAAATGAACTATGATATTTTTTAAATTTAAATATTTCACATATTCTTAAAATAGTAACCTGCTTAAAAGTTAAAATATTGTAAAAAAACATGATTAAGATTATGTTCTACCTCTAGATCAATCTTTATGGGTTGTTAATAGATTAATTCACTTTATTATTAAAGTTACTATCCAAAATTTGAACTGCTTAATAGTTAATAATTTAAAACAAAGTCAACCCTAACTTAACCTAAGACGCTTAAGAAAAAAAATTGAAATAATGAATTAAATCGTATTAAATGAATATTAATAATAAATATTAATATTTAAAATATAATTGATCAAATAAAAAATGTGTACGGTTGTACGGACGTATTATATAATTATAGAGAAAACTATTTTGGTATGTGAACAAATATTATGTTAACTGAGAAAAACTTTTACTTATACCTGCAAAAATGGTATTCTTTGTAACTGATAACTGTTAATGCATATTATACACTCATACTACGCTCCAGTTAATAATCAAAAGAAATGTAAAGCATCCGAAAAGTTATTTAGTTATCTTCTCAATTCTATTATATTAGTTCGATATACTTATATAATCTTTATTTTATTTCATATTACTAAAGGAAAACTATAAGGTCTTTATAAAAGTAATTAACTTTATAGCTAAGACGTATAGATAATTAACAGAATTTGTTAGCTAAAGAACTTGTTAATAAAGTCTATGGTAGATACCTTGTATTAACATTTTGTCTGAATAAGTTGTTAATAATATGTATACCTAATAAAAACATTGTTTTTCAGAGATATTCTTTACGCCAGATTTACAATCCACCTGATAATAAAATGTACATATATTATATAGTTAACTATATTAACTAATACTGTATAAATTAAAATATATATTATACATTCAATTTTAATTCACTAGATACAGTGTAGAAATGTGTTTTAATAATACAAATTGCCAATTTACAGAATGGATCATGTATATAACACGTGATACTCAAAAACATAAATTTTGAATCTGCAATGACCTACCTAGTAGTTTATTAGTTATCTTCGTACCTATATGGCTATATATACACAGGGGTCGATATCGTTATTAGCAAAGTGACTAGGTAAAAAACTACGAGGACAAAATCATTTTCGACACGTTAACAGTAATATTTTATAAATAAGCAACCGGCACTTTCCCAATTATCTAATATTAAAGCATTAAATTATTTCCTAACACATAATATGGCACATAATTAATAGATGTACTACGTACCTCGGTGCCGTCGACCGCTGAACCAGGAGCGTCGGATGCGCCTACCCGATATCGGCGGCGGTTGGTGCCGTTTGAGGGGAATACGCCGCCAACCGGGGGCACGTGGTGGTTCGTCTCGTGCACCGTGAGACTCTGCTTGATATCGGCCGAGAACGAACAGTGCGAGCACTTGTACGTGCCCGGTGCTATGGAACTGTGGTTGCGGTTGTGCCGGTCCAGGTTCCACTTGTACGGCGTCCGGAAGTCGCAGTCTTCGCACTTGATCATCGGCATAGTGTGATACTTTACGTGCTTGGTGTACCGAGCCCGCATGTGCGTCACGTAGTTGCACTTCATGCAGCGGAAGAATTTCTTCTTCAGATGCGCCGACTTCTCGTGTCTGTTAACCAACGTCCGGCTGTGGCTGCCGAACGGGCATACGGAACACCGGATAAGTGTCACGGGATGCTTGTCCTGTTTGTACGACTTTTTCTGATGCTGAGATGGGGGTGGTGGCACCGGGGATAGTTGTGTCGACGGGACTGTTTGCAGCAACGAGACTGCGGGCACGTTATCGTCTGCGTCTGCCGAACCGTCATTGCTGAAATCCGCCTCATCTTCCGGCTCATCATCTTCCTCCTCGTCATCTTGTTCTTCTTCTTCTCCGTCGGCATCTTCTTCGTCCGGCTCGTCTTCATCGTTCTCAGCTTCGGCTTCAACTTCGTGCTCGCCATCTTCTTCGACTTCTTCTTTGGCACCAACAGTGTGTTCTTCGGTACTAGATTCATCCTCGATACTGGTCACCACTTCAGTCTCCTCGTCGACATCTACGTCTTCCACGATCACCAGCTTGGCGAGATGCTGGTCCGTAAACTTTTCGAAACGTTGCACACGGATTCGGACAGGTGGCACCAGGAGCTGTCTACCGCTTTCATCGACTTCGCGGTTATTTTTGCCTCGTTTATTCGTCACGTGTACCATTTGCACATGTCTTTGTAGCTTCTGGCTGTGCTTAGACGCGTACAGACAGTGAGAACACTCGTACACCTTGAGTCGTTCGGCGTGTACGTTCTTTTGATGGTGTAGAAAGCTGCGCGGGTTTTGGGTGTAGTACGGGCACTTGGCGCATGCGTAGTTCCGCTTGACCTTACACTGGGGCAGCGGGAGTTTTGAGTCCGAAGACGTCGACGTGGATGAAGACGACTGCAAATGATATTTTGGCTTCGGCCCGGGCTTTTTGTGGTGCAGGTCACCCGAAGAACTGGCTGACGGATCCGGCGAGGCCGTCTTCGCCATTTTAGGATACCTGCGAATCAAAAGAAAAAACCGTCATATCAATGTATAAATAATATTAACGGAATCTGTTTAAGTATTAAATTTAAGACTTAACAGTTGTTGTAAACGTCATCATACTATTTATATAATAAATTGTAGTCATCGCGCGTACAAATTTATCCACCTAATGCCGTTGGATTTTACAACGCGCACCTGCAGGTCGCCGAATACGACTTTAGCCAAATAGAGCCAGATGCGGTTATTCTTATAATAAGAGACACGAAAATGTTCGACAGCCTCTACACAGTCTACACATCATATACTGCAAGACATATTAATATAAAATTATTGTCGTTCGAACGCGTTGTTTTAAGTATAAATATCAATATGTATTCCGGCGCTATTCGGAAAACATGAAACGAAATTGTATACATAATACGACGTGCCGCCGGCAGAAGCTGTGCGCCGCGGTGCGTTCTATAAATAACACGGCGAAGAAGACTGCCCGCTGTTGCTGTTGGTGTAACGCCGTTCGCGAAAGTCCCCCGACAACAGCGAGGCAAATATCGATGTCAAGGAGGCGCGGCTAAGCGCGAAACCTTGGCGTATATACTGCAGCACCAGTAGTACAAGTAATGTATATGATGTACGGCCAACTATATATGTAATATACATGTTCCTATGTAGGACATATTATTATTATTATAACCGCGTCATACCATACGAGTGCGTTTCCGACAGAAATATATCGATGAATCTAGCGTTGATAGAGGCGAGCGAGACGATGCGATGACGATCGATGACGAAAACTCTAGCGGTTATTATTATATCGTGTCCTGCAACTGTGCGGCGTTGCACACGTAACCTTGGTGATCCGTTTATTTTATACTGTATATATAGGGTGAGATAGTAAGGTATTTACTAGCTGTTGAGGTGGGAATCCGAGCCGATATCGATTATTATCGGTAGGTACATTCCTGACGCTTTTTGAAACCATCATGATTGTAATTGTATTTCGGTATACCTAATGTTTGTATTTGTACGTGAACGTAACTACGAGGTATAACCGGTTAAATCGATAGTAAGTATAATAGTACGTAAAGAGTCTGCGGGTGGGACACGCGCTCGGCAACGTTTTGTCGTCCGAAAGTCATCTAGGTACATCGCGGCATATACATTAAATTACATACATTTTTGCATCGTCGTATAAATTTTTTTCCGGGAAAAGTTGTTTTCACAGGAACATGATTTTCTTATACGTCAGTTTTTCGAATCACGGTGTAACATTTGTTCAAGTGTGTATTGAAAACACTGGCTATGTAGCGCGTGCGCAAGAATTAAGTCGATATATAATATTATTGACGTCTTTGCAATAGTGTAAGTAAAATAAATATAGTGTAAAGCGCATCATAAGCTCATCAAATAGAGTAGAAAAAATTTAATTAAACAAAGGTACAACTAGACTCAAAATGTTGAAGAGGCGAGAATTTCGTCCTTGCAGAGCCGCAGATGCACTATTTTAAACGAATAGACAAATATCACAATAAATTACCAATGTGACTACAATATAGATATGACTTAAACTAAAATATTTAAGTATAAACATTTAGCAACTAATTATTTCGTATTTATACCCATAATATCACTAAATATTAATCGCTCCTGGTACCTCAGTGGTTCGTTGATTCAGCCAGGACTTTATCTAGACACTTGATTGTAAGTGTGTTTAGTTATATAAAACTGGATTTTCACTACATCTTACGTAGAATTGAATACATTTAATAACATGTATATAGGTAACGTGTTATCAACATTTTTTACTAACATACGGAACACGGCAAGCCACGGTGTATTGGAAACCTAAGACTTAAGCTTATAAGATAAAAATCTATGTACAAGTTAGGTATTGTATGTTGTTACCACCGATTATATGGTGTAGAAATGAGGTGATTTTTTTTTTTTTAATGTAGAAAAGTTGAAAGTTGAAAGTAAATTTATTATAAACGCATGAACACGCGCAGCCACATTTTTTTTTATAAAAATAACAAGTATTAATAATAGGTATTGCATTTTAAGTACTACATATTAAAACAATAAGCATTTATTATTGATCTGAGAAAATACCTAAGCATAAATATAATAAGTATATTGATCTTCGTTAATTCGTGTATGAGTAACGAGATGAGTTATGAGTGTCTACGATTCAAGTCTTAAAACCAATATTGTAACGTATTGAATATTTATTAGTATTATTATATACTAAAAGCAAATTGTTTAATCATTTTGGATTTTGGGCGAAAAACTAATTTTTTTTTTTTGTACAGTCGTATTTTACACTAGCTTTGCAATCTTGTGGTTCATCTGCTTTCTAATCTTTAATGGACTTGATAGCGCCATTCCAGTAGTTCGAATATTATACATTAATATATTATTAGTTTTAATGAAAACACTGAAAACAGTATTTCCTACACCTATCGCTCAACGTACTGGCCACAACCGAGATATGGAAAATGAGAAAATTTGTCACTTGGGGGAGGGGGGAGGGTCCTCATCGAGCGATATCCAAACATGGTAGGATACTATCAAAATATATACAAATGTATCGATGTATGAGTAACCTACGACGTTTTTCTCGGATGGTGCGTGGGACCGCGATTTCGGGAAGAAGTCTCGTCCAACGAGTCCCGGCGAGCGCTTACGTCCGAAAGTTAACCGCACGTGGCGCGTCGCGTTTGCAGCAGCATCGGAGAAAGTTAAACGCGAGCGCATAAACGAAAACAAAAATCGCCGTCGCGGTCCCGTTGCGCTGCACATACAATTGTTACAATATAATATGTGAGTTATTAGTCGTCATCTGCTGCAGCTCATCTACGTAGATGCCTACAGACTGCGCTCGTGTGATGATTATATAAATTACGGTCGGACACCGTTCGCAAGACTGACGGGACGGCGAAGGTTTCTGCGTTAATATAATTATACGAGACAATCGTGCGCGCAGCACGAAGAACGACGACGGACGTCGTCGCATACGGTAGTTTCGACGTGGAAAAAAAGAGAAAAGCGATATGCGTCGGCGTTAAAACAACCGATGACCGTTTAGAAAAACGTAAACGTCCGAATTTGTCGTGTGGTAACAACACAACGGTGACAACATATAATGCGTATGATATTATACTAAACCGACGGCATGAATATCCTTATAATACTGCTGCAGCAGCTGTTTCGCAATACTATACAATAGCTTTAAAGAGTACGTGAATATTACATGTGTGTGTGTGTGTGTGTGGACGACCAGTGCCGGCGGCTAAGGTATTTTTTTAAGCGTACCTATATGTGCTTTTCGAAACGAGCAATTCTGCGGCGAGCACGTCGTACACGCGAGACTGGACGACGTCGACTTTCTCTCGCCGAAAAAAAAAACAATGTGCGCGTGTAAAAAAAGCGGCGGTCGAGGATGGTCAGATGATGACGGATGATCATCGACACTCGGTGACGAAACAACGCGCATCGTTTGCGCCGGCGATATCGATCCACATTGCGTATCGTCGGTACATAAAATAATTATTAACAATATTACAATTATATATTATATTTTACAGAGTATATCACGTGCACTTAAAATAACCAGTAGTCGTAGTGGTCGCGGAGGCGGCGGTAATGGTAAAGCAGTGGTATTCGGCACATACTCTTGTAAATAAAAACAGACGACACATACACTGCGGCTATTATTGGTTGCATTTAAATATACATAAAATAACAAGTCAAGGTCCGAGTACAACGCATTATTATATTTTATTAAACGAGCCGAAAATACTTTTAATTCAATAAAATCAAGTAGGTACGCACCGTATAATAATATTTATAGAGCTAAGCCCCCAACCGCCCCGGTATAACTGCAGCATAGTACATTATTATTATTATACATATACGACATACGTATACAAGTACGCCTTCATATTATTACTATTATTATTATTATTATTATATACAACAACAGTATATTTTATGAAATCAACCATGAGCCTCTTTCCCCTTTTCCTTTTCCTCTCCCGCGCACAACCCGTTCGCC
Source organism: Aphis gossypii (assembly GCF_020184175.1). NCBI lineage: Eukaryota > Metazoa > Arthropoda > Insecta > Hemiptera > Aphididae > Aphis > Aphis gossypii. The sequence goes on from NC_065533.1 coordinate 39,894,843, forward strand.
GAGTCCAATTTATTTCGTTACGATCGTCGGAGGAACCCCTCGCTATTTTAAACATCATACAGTCGCGTCCTCATAAGATTAATAAAAAAAAGAGCAGAGCTGCGCACGGTCCGTTTTATGTAACGTCGGGGACGACGAACGTATATTATACACATTCGATGATAACGATATTAGATAGTCAAACACTGTTAACACACACACACACACACACGTCGACGTGCGGAGACATAATAATAATGTAATATAATATACGATTATTAAACAGAAAAATATATGTCGAGCGGCGTGCACAGAGATAGTGCGTAGTAATAAGTAGTAGCTAGAGACGTGTATTGTGTATAGTATAATGTATACACATACACAAACTATCGTTGTAAAATAAAATTACCGCCAACGTTCGTACTGCACACACGTGTGAGCTAATAAAACGATGTCGTTATGTCGTTTTATTTACACACACACACACACACATAATATATTATATACTCATACCCACCGTATACGTCAAATAAATAATAATAATATAATAATTATACGGTACGTAAACGTTACCAGCTCCGCCACATCATCTCTACACACGCGCGGGCGTAGGTATTACGCGTAATTGATTTAGACGGTGGTATCGCCGCACGAGTGTTGTAACCGTATACGCGGTTACGGTTTACGATATTTTCGAGTTATACTCAATATATGGTTTTATAATGATATCGAATAGGGTTTTAAAGTGCGACGTAATAACGTCAATATAATATACGTCGAGAGATTTAACGTCGCAACGATATATTAAGTACACGCGTGGTACGATCGCACGACGAGTCACGATCGGACGTCGTCGACGGTCCAGCGGCGTTGGCGCGAAAAAAGAGGACCGTGATGCGCGAGAAGTAATTAACCGTAATAACATATACGCATCGTCGTAAGTACTGGTCCGTGCAAGGAGAACCGGAAGAAGAACGCGCCGCGGCGGTGTCGTGATGAACGACGACGCACGTGGTATGCGAGAGAGGAAGGGGCGAGCGAACGGGTTTTCTGGACCGGGCGGAAACGGTCATCGGCGGCGGCGGCGGCGGCCACTAAACATATAGGTCTTTGACCTTGCCGACGACCACGACTGTGGTATACGCGGCTCAGGCCACAGCCGAAGACGCGGCCGACCGACGGACGGGACCGCGGCGATCGCGTAAAATCGGCCGACGACGAGGCTTTTCGCGCTATCGACGTCGCGACACGACGTGTCGAGTCGACGTGCCGGCCGGCGCTGTCCTCGTTCCACTTCGCGGAGCGCGCGAGCGAGAGCGACCGACGACGCGAGCGCGGCGCCGCCGCCACTTTCCGCCGGCCGACGCGCGCGAAATCTCGGCGGCGCGCGCGAACGTTTCGGTCTTTTCTCTCGGACAATATACGTCGTCGTCGTCGTTGGCCGTCATCGGTTTTCACGTGGGCAGTGCGGCGCAATCGTCCGACGGAGCAAATCGGACACGACGACGTGAGCGGACGGGGAAAAAAAAAAAAACCGGAGCGTCCGTGCGTACACGCGAGCCGCGGTCGCGCAGCGGTTTAGCGCGCTCGACCCTGAACGCGGCCGCGGCGCGCCGGGAATTATGGGCCGAGCGCGCCTTTTGTCTTGTCGTCGTCGTCCGGCGGGCGCGGTACCCCGCCACGTGTCACCGACGGCGGCGTCGCGAGTACGACGACGACGACGATAATATTATATTATATTATTATTTAGGTCACACGCGCGCACGCCGTAGTCGTCGTCGTTACGGGTTTGCAAACGCGTATTATGTACACGTCGTCGTTAAATATTTATGGGCAGCGGTGGCAGAGGTCTCGCGCGCGTTGTCGATCGTCGTCATGTGTACAGTCATCGTTCGGTCGTTTCAGTCTTCTTCGTCATCGCCATAATCGTCGTCGTCGTTATCGGCGGCGAGTCGACCTTGCAGCGCCAAGTCGCACAGCTGTCAAAAAAAGCTCAAACTATAGTGACGACGATGACGATGATGTCAGAGCTTTTTACTACCGCGATAAATCATCGTCGTCTTGTCCGGAGATGAGATTCTCCGGTGCACGAGACCCGGAGGAGTTCGACCGCCGCTGGTCATCGTGAGCGTATATTATATAGATAGTAAGTTTGGCAGAAGAAACGGTCGCCGAAGAAATTCTATTTATTATTATTATCATTACTGTTGTTACGAGGGAGGGGACTCGTCGAGATGAAATTCTTCTGTGAGGCCACCGAGTTTTATATTTTTCACGACGACGTTCACGCGGTTTACGCGACGATATTATAGGTAGAAGAAACGTGATATATGACATAAAACCGCAACGATCGATACTGCTTTATTAATATACGAGCGAAGCATACTTTGTTCGTATATATATTATACAGTCGACCATCGGTAACTCGAACTTTGATACTTCGAAATAAATCGTCATCCCGAGTGTAAAAAAAAATCTCACCATTACACTTAATTGGTTTTGATATCTCGAAATTGCAGTTAATATAACTTGAATGTTGTTTTTCCCCTTGAACTTCGTATTACACGAGCGCCTAGTAACGTCGGCTGTGTCGAAATATTATACTCGTATAACTATATAGTTTAACTTGCTCGCGATCGCGAAATACACGTTGAATCGTTGAAAGTTGTGGGCATAACGCGTTCAGAAATCAAACAGATGCAGAGAATATCTATAAACCACGTGCAGCACTGTAACATTAATATATTCGACGCGGCGACCCGGAGGGCATACGAGTGACACAGTATTGAAACAAATAAGCGAGACTACATTATTTCCTTCTGAAAATGAGCTAAGTGGTTTTTTCGAAGAAAATAAAATAAAAATAGAAAGGTACTTTCCATTTTCTTCACATTTTTTTTCGTACTAAAATCTACTTACTATTGAATAGTCATGTAAAATAAAATGATGATGGAACACATTAAACAAAAGTTATGTCATAGTCAGACTTTATATTACACTATGTATTAATTTTATAATGTATACATTTAATTATTTAGTTTGTATCATTATAATTTAAAAAATAACAGTGATTTATTTATTTGAAATTATTATAAAAAAAATTATATTTCAATAAATATTTTTATCGGTGATTTTTAATAATTGTTTCATAGAAATATTATGGAATAATATTCTTGGCCAGAATATGAAAACGATAGGTTGCTGTTCAAATCGATGAGAAAGTGGATGTTATTTTGATAGTGGATATTATGCGGATACGGGCATACGGTGCCCATCTCATTTTTGGAAGAAAATAGCTACGGTCGAAATCCTGCGACGGCGCGTTTTAGGTGTCGTTCCCCTCCCTGTCCCACACACCGCAGAACGCTCGGAAATAGACCGTCGTCTACCTGGCGATGGATATAACGGCGACGAGAGCGGCTCCGCACCACAGTTCTTGCCAAACGGCGGGGGCACATTTGGCCGCGGTTCTCGCAGAGAGCGTTTCGCGACGGCAAAGATAAATATTTCGAGCTCGTCGTGTCCGCGGTTAAACCACGCTATATAAGAATCTACCGGAGAGGAGAGTGGCGGTCGTACCTATATATCACATAATATAATGACAATACGTAATAACATAATATTAAATATATATATAATACGGCGATGCGACGACGACGACGACCTTGGCAAACAATTTTCGTAACGTTTCCTACCGAACATAATATATACTCGAAGCCTGTCGTTGCAGCCGTTTATCACGTGCAATAATAGTAATATCATATCGACATTAAAACATTATACATAAGTATATATATATATATTATATGCATCGCAGCGAACGGGAAAATAAAAGCCAACACGAAACACAATAACTGCCGCACGAGTAAGACCTTACCTCTTCCTCTTCTTCTTCGCGCAACAACACACGACTGCTACCTATATTTAATCACAATATTATGTGTACACAGCTAGTTGCCGTGTTTATATACTATATTTACAAAATAGTTTATGTTCAAAAATGTATTTGCGTTGTAGTACTTGTGGATAAGCACGAAAAAAAAGCGTAATAATATTTAATTATTGTTTTATTTATACGAACGCGATCGTTTAAAAATGCGACCATTTTAAATCCGTGGTTGGAATTATATACTTTCGAAAAAAACTTTTTTTCCGGCGAACTGCAAAAAAATCATAAAAGCAGCAGTATTATGTATGGATTTTTGGGGCATGAACACGTTTTCTCAAGAGAGGATGCTATTGATGAGATTGTATCGATAATCAAAGCTTTGCTCTTCACACATATCTAATATAAATATATTTAAATTTATTCTCATCATACTAGTATACATAATATACATTTCAAGTTTCAATATAATTTCCATATAGTTAATAAAATACATGTACATAATTCAACTGCATATTTTTATGGTTACTATTTTATTTACGTGTCCTTAAGAATGCAGGTTGAAATAGAAAACAATGATGAAATAGTTTGTAATTATTGACACTTTAATCATTTACTCTATTATTTTAGAACTTAAGATTTTAAGACCAAACATTAGCTATAGAAAACAAGAGTAAAATTTAAACATAAGAAATAAACTAATGAAAATAACAAGTTCTTTATGACCCTGGTTACTGATTGCAGATATTGTAGACGTATATCCGTAGTATTACTTCAGGTCTGTGATTTAAAACAACGCGTCATAGACATTTTTCGAAAACAATAATAATGCCTACCTATGTACAATAGAAGAAAATTAAACTTAAACATTTATAATCAATGATTATATTATTATACCTTAGTACTTGGTACCTAAATCCCTTCTCCCTCGACAGAACGCTATTACAGAAGTACGCATCGCGTGCGTTTACGGTTATACCCACATCAACAATGCATATAATATCATTATGTATTAATGTATTATACTCGAACTACGTACTAAACAACATCACATAATATGCTCTGTGCATCCATATCGAAGATGTATAATATTGTATATATAATTATTACGTGTATGATGATACGATTCTTACGGATACAAAGTCACGGCGATACGACGATTATTGCCGGCCGACCGAACCTTGCAGGCGAACGCGATCTTTTATAATCGCTACAACCGCTGTAGCACTGTATCTCGTGTCGGTGGTTAAAGAGGGAGGTTAATGTCGTCGGTGTGTGGGATAGGAGGAAGATAGACGGATATGTGCACTGCTACATTTTCAAGACACGACGGAAAAGGAGCGGCAGTGGCGGCGAATGGTCTTCTCGTCATCGTCGTTCGTGCGCGCCTAACTTACTGTATGTACACATTACACATAATATAATATACTAAGACGACGGTGTAATGTATATTATTGTTGTTGTATATTATTACCCTGTCCACGAGGACGATCGCTACCGCAAACGCTGCATTTTATCTAAATACAAGATATGTCGTCTCTATATACTTATCCAAAAAACGCGGCGTACAAGAGGTGCAGCTCAAGTCTGGAAAACAGTCTGAATATTTTTAACGATAAAGTGTATATATTATATATATATATTAAGTCATATATTTGATCATAATCAAGTCTATAGGTTTTGATATGGAAATACTGCAGTTTGGGGCGAGATCGAGCTAAAATGACACGCGCTTAAAAATGTTACTTTTGGTAGAGAATTCGTCAACGTTCCGCGGTGTACCTATATAGGTACCTATATAATAAATAGTAATAATATGTTATATTGAAACATAAAATCATCGTACTGACTGGAGTGTTTTGCGCAATATCATTATATAACGTTACAGCACTTGCATAATCTGTACTTATATGACGGCATGTTGGTTTTCGGCGTTTTCGCGTTCGAAGATAAAAGTATATATTATCATTATAATATGTGCAGGCGGACGAGTGGAGGGGGTTCAAGAACCATACTAATTTCGTACGAAAGTCGATATAGGCGTTAGCTCGGTAAACGGTATACATCGTTGCTGATGTTCGCGGTGTACGCCGCCAAACAAACACACACACACATACACTACGCACGCGTGTTTAATTGTCGTCGTCGTGTCACGCTTCATTAGCTTTATTATTAGCGTTGCTTCGTGTACATATTATTATTATAATGAATTGAGAAGGAAGACGATACAAACTACTCTGTGCCAAGGACACAGCCGCCAAAACGTATCTCGTCGGCATAGTATAACAACAATCCGATCATAGTACGTTACATTGTATCGCACCAAGTGGACGGGGGCAACGAGAAAGAAAAACCCATCCGCGCCATCGATTTGCTGAAAATATTAAATTTTTTGTTTCGTTGCGACGGCTGTAACGTTGACGTCCGATGACTACGTAAAAGGCAGGTGATGCGCAGCACGATCGGTCAGCGAAGTCGATTTGGAAAATAACGCCAGGTGATATGACAGACGACGCCCAAACGGGATCTATTTCACTTTTCACAATTTTTCGGTTTTATTTAATAACACGTAGATCGTAGCCCGCGAAATTAGACAAAATCGTAGTATAAGAATAAGCTTAGGTTTTGAATTTAATACGTACGTTATAAACTTATAACGATAACGAGCTATGCGAGAAATTTTAGCAATGTTAAACTACCAACTACTATTCTATTAGGTATATTATTTTGTACGTCGCGTTTCGTCATCAGACTTGAGCACGCACTTGTACTCTTACTACTAAGTAGCATCGTAGTTGATTATTACAAATCACCTACGCAAATATCACTCTAGTTCGGTCGATGGTATATTAGGTAATGAAATAATAGGTACACGCCTAATGGCTAATGTCTAGTCTATGCTACAGTTAGAAAAGGCGAAAAATACTGTTAAATAAACGTCGTGAAAACAACACACGAGATTTTCTACGGACAAATTGCGTATAGCGTCAATGGGCTGTTGTATATCGCATTACCGACGACCCTCCTCGTCGTTGGCTTTCGATCCACGGACAAACTATCTATATACGTATGCATGCGTCACTCGGATATCTTTTTGGCCGAGACCCCTCCGTATCCGTTCTCGTAGAAGATATCATTTATATATACGTATATACGAAGATCCTGTCGGGCTTGACCCTTCAATGCTATTTATTATGTGACAGAAGTTTTGCTTTGGGGAAAATGGGGAGAATTGTTTACGTCGGGTTTTCAACCGTACACGCAGGGGTAAGACGATATAGGAGCATAAACGAGCGAGCTGCCTGGACGGCTTGGTCGAATTCGCCAACATCACTCGTGCCACGACGAGCACTTGGCCAGCAGTCGGGAGGTTATTATTACACAGACGTATTTTACAAACGTGCGCGGCCGTCGTACACATAGCCTCAAGAGGGTGTCGCGCGGAGGGGGTTTAAAAATAACCAGTGGGCCGCCGCCGCCGCCGAAACGTCGAGCGCGCGAAACGCAATAATATAATACGCACATGACTGCAGGCGGATGAACGCGAGCGCAATACACACGCGCTCGCGAACGACGTTTCCGGTGTAGTGCAGTTCGCGACCGTCGCAGTAGGTTGTTTAATATACTATTATAATAGGTAGTACGATTACGATTACACGGAGTGCAACAAGATCATTGCGAATATAATTATATGACCGCCAAATGACGTCTGATTGCGACCAAACATCAACATTGTGCGTGGTCGTCGATTATTCTACGACGTGAACGCTTGGCGACCGACAGGAATTTCTTGGGAAAAAAACTTGACCCGAAACATCAATTCGCCCCGTTAACGTCGTATAGTATTCGTTATAGTGAGCTTATAGTACTCAACATTGACGTCCCCGCGCGCTTTAATGCCCGCCAAGACCGGATGTCCGGTCGTCACGAGCGATTTATATATACGAGAGTGGTTTCTGCTACTCTCAACCCTGCTGTCACCGCCCCGCAAAATCGGACGAGACACGAGAGATTACGAATTACGACAACGACGACGGCAAAATATCGCCGGAGAAGAAGACACATGTCGACCTTATTGTTATTTCTGGACGGGCCGATTTTATACGAAGGGTGGAGGAAGTCATCGTAATGCCGTAAAGACGGGATGAGTTGTATTTTATTATATGCTGATGTAGAAAAGGCTAAAACTGGTCGAGAGGGTTCTGAAGTGCAGGGATTGTCCTATAGAGTTCTGTCGATGTGTGGACGCTGCCCAGCAGATCGTTACACACGTCCTCACGCACGAGTGTTCGAATTAAGTGGCGCGCTGCGACGATGCAGACGTCGGTGATAATGTCGGCGGCGGTTAGAGCAATAGTGGCGACGGCGGCGTGTATAGTGCCGTTGCTGCTGGCACGTCGTAGTGTATTATTATATGGTGGAGGGCTTGTCGTCGTCGGGTTTATCGATTCCCAGCTCTGGCGCTCGCGATGGTTACACAACGGGCGGCCGCGGCGGCGGGCGGGAGAGCCGAGGGGTTTCCCACCGTCGCTCGCATTCAGTTACGGCAGGCGGTGTATATCATGGCGCGCGCGCCGAGGTGGCCACCGATCGTTATATACCGTCGCCCTCGGAGCGCGACGTGAACAAGAGGCTTGCCATCAAAAACAAATCCGGCGAGGAGTATATACGACAGGGAAACTATCACGTGCAGCACGTCTGCACCGAAGAAAGAACGAGCTGCAGCAGCAGCAGTAGTAGCAGCGGTGCCGGTGACAGGTGGTGTCGGCGGCTACCTGATCAGATCACCGGCCTTTGATATACGTCTTCGCGATCGTTATTTTATTACAATCTATCGTTTTACCAAATAATAATATCGTGTCTTTTACGAGGTATACGCGGCGTTTATCGTAAATTTACTGTATACGAACACGAACGCGACGGTAGCGTAAAATAGGCAAGCGATGTGGGAAGTTCTATTCCAGACACGGGCTGAGCGCGGACTTACTAAATTTTTATTTTTATAAATATTATTTAAATTAATAAAGGCGAGTCATACTCAAATTCGTATACTTTAATCTAATAATTCGATTTTGAGCGCTATAGAGCGGACGCGTTCCAACGAGGAGAAATAATAGTACTTATCATTATTATAATAACAACAATATACTATAATACTATAATATAGACATTTTATACTATAATATATTGTCCAATTTAACATAATATTATATTATCATCTCGTTTCGGGTACGGTATGAGACGTACAGCGGCGGACGATGAGCAAAAGGATACTTACGGGAATTATGATAAAGGTTCGTTACACGTCCACGGCTTAAGCGAAAAACACGCCGGTGTGCAGTGCCGTCGTCGTATCATTAATATTATTATTATTAATCGTGAGCGCGCGCGCGCACACACACCGACAATACACGCGGTCGCGGCAGCAGCTGGCGTGCCGGTGGGCTGCTGCTCTGGCTGTCGAGTCTCGTTCTGTTCCGTCGGCCGGCGCACTACAGACTAACCGACTGCACGAGGCAGGCAGGCAGGCGGCGCGGCGGCGGCGGCGGCGGCAGCCGTTACGAAGGTTGCACGACTACCACCACCACCACCACCACTACCGCCACACCGGCCGCCGCTTCCGACGTCGACGACGGTACCGCCGCCGCCGCCGCCACACCGCCAACAGCGACACTGCTGCCGCCGCCGCCGCCGCCGCTCTTTTGGTATGACACAGCGTACCATCGTCGTCGACCAGACACGGGCGAACGACACACGCGTGCAAGCCATCGACACTCCGGCGAGTTCGGTCCCACTCGAACGCGCCCGCACGCACAACCGTCGGGCGGCACCCGCACGCACACGCGCCGGGTGGACCGTAGTCCCTACTTTTTGCGTCTGCCGCCGGGCTCGTCGCGACCACTCGGGGGAAAAGAACATCACACAAGAGTTCACGGAACTCGTGGCGGGCGGCGGCGGCGGGCGGGGACGGACAGACTAAATACGACGGATATCGTGTGTTGTCGTAAAAAGACGCTGCTAGCCGGAAGCGGCGACGGGGCCCGTTTCGTTCCGAACACGTGGGAACGCCGGGAAATTCTCGAACGGCCAAAGACGACGAGCGGTATCGGAGGAGATAACGAAACCGACCACCTGTTATTACCGTGTCACGGCGGCGCGAGCAAACGGCGTTATTATGATGTCGTTTTGTGCCGCGATTCCTCCGCCTTCGTTACGCCGCCGTCCAAGAATCGAGAGATATTTGCATATCGTCGACCGCGCGCGCCATATGTGTCAAGGTGACCGCCGCCGCCGCCGTTTTGAGAACGACGCAATACCCGGCCGCGGCGTAATACTGACCGCCACGTAAAACGGTACCCGCATAATAATAATAACAGGCGCACGTTTTTAAACGCGTACGGCGGCGGCACTGCCACGTGCGACCGCGTCGAGTTTTTCCTCTTTTTTCCGTTCACCGGTTCGGCAGCAGCGCATAAACCGGACGGCGAAGGGTGTGCGACAACGGCGGGAACCGGTTCGGCGAGCGATTGCGAAACGCCGAACGAGGGCCGCGCGCGTCCTATCGTCGTGTCCCGAGGCGGATTTCGCAGCGGCGGCCAGCTGCGCGGCGCCCGGCAAAGGGTCGTGCGCGCAGACGAGACGGAGTGACGAGTACCGTTCAGCAGCAGCCCAATGGCCGTTACAGACAAAAGCGTCGTCGACGGTTACGCGGCATGTGCGGCGCGCGCGTTACGGAGTGAAGTTTTACGGAGTTCCTCCCACCGGTTCCTCCGCCGCGCGTAAGGTTTTTGTTCCGTCTGCCGTGCGCGCGGTCGCCACATGGCCCTCCGAATTAACGGACGTCGAATTCCTGAGCGTCTGGTCATCGTCGCCGCTCACTGTCGGGCGCAGTCGGTGGGTACGGATGCGGGTGGGTGGGTGTCCGTCAAGTCGCCGAAAGACTCGTTGTCCGACGGCGGCGCGCGTGATTGTTATTAAAACGAAAATGGACGTAAACTATGATAATATTATTATTATTATTACATATTATCGTAATCAACGTTTGCGCGTATGACACGGATTCGAACGACATTGACCGACGACGAATGTTGTTGCGGCGATTGAGTAACTACGCGACCACGACGACGTCGCGAACGTACCTCCGCGAGGTGGTAATAATATTATAATATTGTGGTGCGCGAACGACGTATCGTCGTGTGAAATCGAAACACGGAGGAAACTGGTTACGAGAGTCAGGACTAAATGATATATTTTATAAATAGCTGGCACACTGTTCGTTTGTTTCAAAAGAAAACAATACCTAATATTAGGTGTACATTATCGACATATTTTAACGATCACTACGTGCACACGTAATCGGGTGATGAGGTAGACTCATCTCCAGACATAATAATTATATAATATGTAATATTATTAGGAAGTCATTAATGATGTTATTATTAGTTGGGCGCAAATCGTATTTATTTATTTTTCAATAATCAGACAAACCATATTTTCCAAGTACCTACGTTTTTTTTTTTTCATTTTAATTATTACGTCAACAATTAGAGTGCCACATAAAGATTTCAACTCTATATAAATACTCGATCAAAACGATCATTTTAAAATGTTCAGAAATTATTAGAACTATAAATTCAAGTGTTCAACTATAGTATTACACAATGTGATAAACATATTATAACTAAACGACCCAGGATTGTATTTAGATATGATCATAATATTATACTATAGTGTCTAGAATTAGAAATTACAAATCTATTAGCTATAAAAGTTCCAAGTCAACAATTTTTCAAAGTATTTGAAAATCGCCAAATAATTTGTATATAAGAATTTGTTTTGTTTATAAGATTTGTTGTTAGATAAGAAAACGTTCTGTATAAACGCTAATAATTATTACCGTGATCCTTGAGTAGATCGTACTAATGTAGATATGAAAATATGAAATATAATAATTGCGAATGGAGTTATCTCCTTTTTTAAGGGTACCAATCTAATTTTATTATGAAATATGAGAGTAAAAATTTCAGTTACTAAACTTATTTCAATGAAAATGAGCGTATTTTATCATTATCTCCACGTGTTGAAATTTTTAAATCCGTTCCTATAATATATATCCATAATATATTATATATACCAACGACTTGGCAGTTATAATATGGTATATTATATAGATATTGCAAGCGCCCATGTTCAATGATGGTTATAACACGACGTTTAGACGTCGAACATTACTTTATCGAGGAAATAAAAACGTGGACGAGCGCACTGCAATTATTATTATATAGTTGTAGACATACATAAGTCGTAAAGAGTATGATATGACAATGATAATTATTTATGACAATATAATATGTGTACACGAACATAATAACGGACGAAACGATTGGATTGCGGCGAGAGCATATGGAATCGGAATGTAATGACGTATATAAAATGTAATAAGAATAAGCACTCTGAAAAGCCATCGATCCGAATGTATATCGGTCAATGTTTGATTAGAGCGTACAAAGGTCACGTGTAATATAGCATACAATATATCAACAGCGAGCGTACATATGCCGAGTGTTATAGGTTTAACGACGTCCGCCACATGCCGACAAAACTAAATCGAAGCGACGTTTTATTATTGCTCCCGAAAATATAGTATATCGCCCATCAGTCTTTCGAGTGTTTATACGCAGTTTTGTGTTTTAGGCGATTGGCTTTGTCGACACCTAATCCAATTAATTTTACGCGGCGACGTGACGTCCACACGAGGTGGCTATACGTTACGACACGCCATCCGTAAGACAGTCGAAAACGAACGAGATGAAAGAAAATTTTATTGTTGGAAAGAATCGAACGTTTGAGAGCGTTATTAGAAAAAAATCATACGTGACTACGTGAACGCGATTTCATTGACAATAATATAAGCGTGCTATGTGTCAGGTAGTTAATTAATTCGGGTACCTATATATAGTAATTCCACATTCCAAATTAGCGCGATTATAAACTGTACTAGCAACTAACTTATATTTATATCATAATATCAAGTTCCTAAGTTGTACATCATATATTATTTATATTATACAATAATAGGTACAAGCAGAATATAATTCGTTGTTATACGTTTAGATTAAATAATAGATGAAATGTGTAAGCCCCAATTGCGTTCGATATACATTTGTAATATACTCGATTAAGTTTGGAACTTAAGTGTAGATAATGTTATGAAAAATGAGACAACTAATGATATTATATTTGTTTTTAGTTAAAACAAGAAAATCAGTCAACGATTGTGAAAAATTAAAATATGTAAGGACGGAAATTTACAATTACCCCTCTGGGTTAAGGAATTATACGTTACCACTATTATGTCGACTAGTATATATATATATATACAGGGCCGTATTACCGCTTAAGCTGTTTAGGCTAAAGCCTAGGGCGGAAAATTTTAACGATCGAAACGAAATAGCAAATTTTACCTATGTAAATTAGGTAGTAAATTTATTTTAGCCCATGGGGGCAAAAACCTTAATCCCTGTATATATATATATATATATATATTATATATCAAATACGAAAAACGGTGGTCAAAAGCTTGCTGTGCTAATCAATATTTTAAAATGTAATAATCAAAATTACTTTAAAAAATAAATAGATTTATAAATGACAAACGTTTGTTTATCGCGGTTGTGATCGGAACGATTCACTTATATATTAACAGAATCAAGTGTTCTGACGGATAAATCCTAAGTTTTAATCAATAATTGTTATAAAAATGTTGAAGAAAAAATAGGTAGTGTATAAAATATGAGATTTCGATAGTGACTTGTTAATATGAACATATATAGTGCTATTATAGAAACAACTTCTTAAGTTATGATTTTAACGAACAATACGAGTAAAGGAAGTTAAGTTGAAAATATTTACAAAAAATAATCCCGGTTATAAACGAGCTTATAAATAACAAACAACTACTTTCAAGTCGTTGAGACGTTCAAGTGCGGAGGTTTTCGAAAACTTTATCGCATTGACTCAGTTACGTTACCTAATGCTAAAAACTAAACTAATCCAAAATCAGCAACAGCGTGCAGCAATGGTCTCAAGTCTGTGCAACGAAAATACGAATAAATAATTCGTTATTTACCAACATGTTAATAATGTGTGAAGGTGCTCCAAAATCTTTGGTCAAAAGAAAATTAAATAATTTTTTATTCATGGACTGTATGATAAGTCTATTATTGTGTTTTATAACTGTATACATCGCCGTCATCATTATTTTTCTAAAATCCGCATAAACTTTTGACACAACAACTTGTAAGTACTTTAAGTATGACAATCGTTACAACTAATACAATTTATTTTAATACTAGTTACAGTAACTATAGAAGTGACTACTATCTATTTTTCATTTATATCTGATTTTATCCAGCAGTGAACATCTTGCAAACATTAAATAGATATAATACAGCTATATTGTAACACAATTAATATTTTATTTATCAATGATTATGGATATATTAATTTATTAATATTTTATTTAATATCCTTTAATATATTCAATTATTTTGTCAATAATAATGCAAATATAACTAAAATTAATTTTAACTAGGGTAGTTATTTATATCTATTACTTAGGAAATATAGTTTATAACTATTATTAATGATAATTGATTTAAGTTTGTAAAATTAATCTCTTCAACGATAAGCTTGGCATTTAAATATAACAACCAACGGAAGGTCTACTACACTAACAGAATTTAGGTTGGAGTCACACTTTCGGAATATCCGCAGCGGAATTTTCGGAATATCGAAATTCATAAACATATTTAAATACTACTGGACACATTACAGCGGAATTACCGCAAGGAAAAATTAAAATCGCTTCATCTTTGTTTTTATATACTCATAAGTCATAATATATATTTTCTTTTGTCGAAAATATGTGTAAAAACCAATTTATACACTATAATAAAACGTTTTCACAGGTAATGTAATATGTTTGTTAATATGTATTGGTGTATTATACATATTATATAGCCATATAAGCATTCCTATTTATAACTAATAAGTTATATTTGTTTTTAAATTGTGTGTAGTTTTTTCTTTTTAGCCCAGACACTTCTATAATTATTCATGTACGTACCTATACCTAATATTATTATGTTTTTAAATTTTCTGTCATAATATTGAATATAAAAATGTATAGTAAATATAATTGAGGTTACAGTATATAATATTTTACTATCGCAGTGTGTGTGTATTCGTCATTTTAACTTATTAAAAAGAGCACAGAGTAGAACAGAAATAATTAAGACATTCGTCAATGTTATTGTAGTCAATGCATTAAAAGTATAGAAGAAGTGAGAGTTGGTACTAATAGATTTATTTTAATTTTTTAGCATTCAAATTTCATTATCAGAAATAACTGTAATCCGGTGGATTGATTAGATGTAATTCATCATTGACATTTAATTACCCATTAAGCAGTTTTACTGTACTGTTATACATTATTATATATTTTGCATTATCGCATATTTTTTTCTCATACCTACAATAAGTTTTATTTATTTCAATGCTAACTCTCTGGTAATATGTTGGTATTCTAAACGAAAAAATCGAATAACGTTGAAATAATATTAAAATCTAAGCAACAGCTTTAGAAGTGAATACTGACGCTCTTAAAACTCATAGGTATATGTCAATTTTGTGTAGTATTGATATTCCACAAATACTTCCTCTAACATTTTTTAGTTATAAGAGAAATATAATTATATAATAATATAAAAAACATATTATTACTATGTAGTCTAAGATTTAAATGTTCAAAAAATAAAAACAAATAACGTTTAACAGGCGTCTGTGCAGATAACAATTCTCTATTAACTTCTAATCATACAGATAAATGTATAATATTTAATGTTCAAATGTATATAGGTTACAGTAGCATCTTACGTGGGTTCTCACATGACAAATTGACAACCAAAGGTCAAGAAATATAATGACACTGCAGTTTACCTGATAAATTTGTATACGCAATTATTTCGTATTATAGCAATAAAATACCAGTTATACACAATACACATATCTAAATATTAACTCTTACACATCCATTGATA
This sequence comes from Aphis gossypii, assembly GCF_020184175.1. Classification (NCBI taxonomy): domain Eukaryota; kingdom Metazoa; phylum Arthropoda; class Insecta; order Hemiptera; family Aphididae; genus Aphis; species Aphis gossypii. The sequence goes on from NC_065533.1 coordinate 39,910,809, forward strand.
TTAGTGATAAAAGCAAGGTTATTACAGGTAATTCTTTTAGGATTTTAGGATTAATTTTTAGTTTTTACTGATGCATATTATTTAAAATAATTTTACAATAAAATTAGTACATACACCGGTGCAAAGGAGGAGAGGGCACATAATCCTAACATATTGAAAAAAATTTAAATTCCGTACAAAATATTAATTTTTATATAACTTAACATACTAAGACGAAAATCGGGGATCAGCAAAAAATAAAGCGATTGGCGAATAATGTCTATATACATCTCCGATTATACGCGACCTACTATACAATAATATTATGATGGTCTTCTTACGAATGCAGTGATTCATACGAAATGGGAACATTATTAAATTAAATATTAAAAATTGTTATCATAACTTTTTAAAATAGTATAGTTATAAAAACTTTTATTTTATCATTGACATTGTTAAAGTGTATAATATATTAGAACTTTGACATTATTTTATATCGGTTTTGGCTATATGTGATGTTGTCTTTTAAGTTATCGTAAACTAAAAACTTTCCAACAATTAATTAGCCTACATGTAAATGCCTTAAAGTGACCATTTGTCACTTTGGAGCCTGTACGTAAATAAATAATAAATATTATAATTCCCCTGATGTAGTAGGTACAACTATTTAGATTTAATGTCTTTGGTATCTCATCCGATATCTACATTACTTTTATAGCATAATTTTACTATACAGTTAAATTTTGATATAATAATAGTTAGTCATTGGTAGTACTATAGGGTAACGTAGTTATTACAGCACGTATGTATAGGGAAATCGCGTTTTTTCATGTTCAGAAAGATGTGCAAAATTGTACAAAATAAAAAACATACTACTGATTAGTTTTGAAATTTCAAACATGACAATGCTGGGGTAACGAACCTTATAATACCTATTGATTTACGAAAATATAAATTCATAAAAATATACTAGTTTTAAAATACATGGTCAACTATCATTAATATATTTACTACGCTTAAGACGCAATAACATAAAACTGTACAATTCCATCAATCATTGTATCCGCATTAGGACATCGAACACAACTGACTTTAAAGTAACACTCAAAAAGTTATACCTTTAGTTGAGTGGCCGTGTATGGTAAGTATATGTTTGTTTCTATATAAATGAGAAAAAAGGCGGCTACGCCTACGCACGCCATAATATTATATATTAACGCTTTGCTATGAGCCCCAGCGTTTATTCTCGGCGTGCGCACTTATAATCATGAAAAAAAAAATAATGAACTCGATATATTTATTACTGGAAAAAATTAAACAAATTTCATTGATACAAGATTACAAAATATATATTTGATGAAGTAACAAGCAATAAAGAGGAATTTAAGTCTAGTTTTACTTGTTCATATTGGTATATGAGCAAGTAATACTCGAATAATTTAATCAATATTATGATTATCTGTAAAAACGCACTAGTTAAATTTTTGTGTTTTATTTACTTCTACGTCAGATTAAATTAAAAATGTATGTGCACGGCGTGTACAGGAGATGGGCAACAGGTTTTTAAAATTTATACCATTCTAACACTTTTGGAAAAAACATTTATCTACCGACTAAGATATTTTTCATTTTATCGACTAGACTACAAAAACCCATATCCTTATAATCTACCTATATAAATACTTGTTAAAACAGAAACGTCAATTTAGTGTACTCATACAATGAAGCGGTACCGATTAAAATTAGGCAAACCTCTCGTAGTATTTGAAGTTTAAATTAAATGATCAATACACAATTACGTAGTTATTGCCTATACGGTGCGTAGCGTCAGGCAATAAAACGTAACTACACTACTTACAGTACAAGTATTAAAATATAAATAAAATACGATGAAAATCCGTGAATAGAAAGAGAGATGTATATAGTTAATTGAAAAAGATAAATAATTTTTTACTAAAACAAAAGTTTACATAATCATAATTTAAAAAGTAAATAACTAAAAATATATGTTAAAAAAAATACAGTAGGAGTGGTACTTTCCGCCCTCAGCTAAACCACAGCTTGCCCACGAGAATACGTTATCGACATAGTAGTTATCTTCATTATAAAATATTTTATTATATTAATAAATTAATAAATCGGTACCTCGCGTATTGCGGAAAAATGTCAGCGTCGAGAAAATGTAAATGATTTATTTATTCAGGCACACTTTTTGCAATTACACGATACGAATAATCATTTTTTTTTGTACATCATTTAAAATCTTAAACGTAGTGCACTCGTATTTATAATTTTATACTCGCTACATTGTATGTCAACTTAAAAGCAATATAGAAAATCTGAATATGCATAAATTTGTCTATGGAAATATTATACATACACCACCACATAAGACTTGATGTCTATTACTATCGTTAATGATAAATAATGAATAGGTAAATTAAAAAAATCTAAAATATACATATTTTTTTTAGTCATGAAGCATATACTCGTTAGAATCTATTAAAGTTATAGACACAGTTACTGTGTTTACAACATAAAAAATAATTCAATTTATATACATTTTTTATATAATGATTATTAATTTATTAATTTATTGTTAACCAAAGATTATCATTGAAATTGTATTATGCAAGAAGTATCATTATGATTAAATTTAAGATACCAAATACCACATAACAGTAACTATATAGTACACTCACCCCATTACTGCCATTGTTTATTAACTGATTTAGTCTAATAATCGTATTTATATTATAATAATTTAATAGTTGAAGGATAAAAATATTTGAAAAACTGTATCCGCCATGAAAATCTATTAATATATTATTTTAAAATTCTATACAAAATTGAGGAGGATTGATTTAAATTAAAAAAAGAAAACCATGTAAACATTTCTTGAGATCAATTTATGCAATTGTAATCTGAAAATAGTTCCGACGCTTACACATTTTATAGACATCGCGTCACCGCCAATAAGTATATACATAATATTTTATGGCGGTCTCACAATTTCGAAAGACGTCTGTTAAATATTATATATTTTTATACGCACCATGGCAGAAATATATGGTATTCTACTACAGGTACAACGTCTACAAAATCCAACGGATCAAAGTCGAAAGATAAAACACCAGTATGGGTACTCTGGCCTCTGACACCGCTACGTAATAGCGTATAGCTGTTCCTGGCTATTTTATAAACACACAGTATAAAAACTTCGGTCGTATTTCAAGATTACTAAACCAAATTAATATAAACTATAATATTATGTACCTATTACTCAGTCAGTATACGTCGTATATAGAATAACAACCATGTGATATACGTATATTATATAAGTACTATATTTCATCAACTACTGCAGGAAAATATAATAATTCTGTAATGTATAGCATTATACGATTACGGTCTTCATACGAGACCCAAAGGCCAATGTGATTACAAACAACTGTTATTATCATCAACTTCAAATAACAGGATGAATTCTACAGACAGCGAGCTCAATTTCTGGATGTAACCGCACGTATACTGAGTGTGTGAGTAACTACCTTAAATATTTTATATTTTTTGTGTATAAAGCATATTAAACGCATCAATAGGTACAAATCTAAAACCAGATTTCAACTAATGATGATTTGTTATACAATCTACCATATAGTTTATAAGCGACAACGATGGTTTCAAAAATCGACTTAATCAATATTACCAGCTAGGTATTAAACGAAAAATATGTTAATTGTTAATTATTATAACAATAAAATAAGTAAGTGATCAACGATCATGAACATAATTCAACACCATTTTAACGAGCTCTTTGAAAATATCATCATCATAAATTGTACGATGGTTTACATCGACAACGATAAGGATACGACAGTGAATCAATTAAGCACGTCAACTTTATTAAAAATAGCAAGTTATCAAGTTTATAAGTAATCGAAAAAGTTTCTACAAAAACGCGATTTCGGCCGTTATGAATTCACGATAATATTTATTTTGTTTATTATATATGTATTAAATGATTGGTGAATTGTCAAAGACATTACCTAATACTAAGTGTAATAATATGACAGTGATGAGGTAATTTGACGGCGGACGATATCATAATATTGTCACGACGCGTTTTATCGGTGAATGACACACTTGCAGACTATCTGCTATCATCAAAATGACAAAATACGTTGTTTTAAATAAATCCACGCGTCATAGGTACTAAAATGGAAATGCGGCATGGGCAAAACAATATTATTCCGCAGAATATCTAGTTTTGTCTGCAATTTGGTGACGAATTTTTAAAAATTAGTCTCAACATGATATTATAGATTGTTAATGATATAATACATAATTTTATTTTACTCAGCGAAAATATGTTAATTATCATTCGATTAATTACTTTCCACTCGTATTGATTTTTCTACATTTTTATAAAATTTATCAAATATACACGTAATGTTACGTGCCAAATGATCGTTGAGCATTAACGTGAAAATAAACACTTGACGTTTCTCAGTAATAATATGTATTTATTAAAATTAATATTCTTGAACAAAATAATAATTATATTTTGTAAATCATTATTTTAAGACGATTATTAAAGGAGTGGTGTTACGACCAAACTGAAGTGAGTTGCCTCTATTTTACCTAAGCGTCTAGTGTTTAACTATTTACCACTGCAAACCTCGAATTTCTATTGGCGGGCTGTCTAATATATTAATATCTCATCAAAAAAGTGGGTACTACCTATGTATATGATTATGTTATAGGGGAATCACGAATTTATATTCAAGTGGCCAGACTTTTGGTGGTCCCAAAATTCATTTTTCCTTGTAGTACCATGAGGCTTACAATCTAAATGGCCATATTAAAACATTTAACAATGAGTTATAACTTCCTGTTTCTATATATTGTGTTCGATTTTCAAATGACCTATTTTTATTATTGTTATTGGGTGTTATTATGCTTCCTTTCAATATTAATTGTTATTTTGTATACAGAGTATGTAACAGTAATGTAAGTACTTAAACAATAATAAGCGATTGGATTTGCTAAATTCAATCAAATTTCGTAAGAAACATTAGATCTCCGGTTCTTTTTTGTACAACATTTGATTTTTATAATAGATACCTACACTAATATAATTTGCAAGGATTTTGTGTAGTCAGATCAAAAAATATAAAACCACTCGACCAAAAACCACGGTTACTAAAAACGAATAAATGGTGATGCACAAAACGACGACACGCGACGTATATATTACATACTCTTACATGCGAAAAAAGAACTTATTCAGGTAATGCAATATTACCTATGCAGAAACGTTTGAAACGATTTAGTCGATACTCGGCGACAACGACGGCGGCGTACACAATGCACGACGAACAGAGTTCACAACGGGGTCGGGGAAAAATATGTAAATATTTAATAACGACGACGACGACGTGTAAACGGCGTACAACCGAAACAATTTTTACATCTTGTCATCGACGTGCGTTTTTCGATTTATTTTTCTACTAAATATTAAATGATAAAAATAATCCACCCGAGTGCTGATGCAAAGAAGACAAGAAACGTCGGTGCCACAACGGCGAATGATTTTCAATCTTTTGGAGGAATTTTTTTTTAATTTTTAATTTTATTTTCATGTCGTGGCCTGCAGTACTATCCTACAACTAGCAAACTCGTTCAATAAAGTTATTTCCTAACATTTTTTAAATACAATTTTACGGATATTTTTGTCAACATATCTTCATATACTTTTTAAAAGAAAAATATTCAACTTTTCAAAAGTTTGTACTTTGGTTTTTAAGAGACCACTCCAATATGATGAGCAACGCGTCACTATATAACGCACCAACTACTATATAGTATAGACCGTTGTAGACACTTAATAGTGAATTGTTTGCAAGCCTTTGTAGACCCGTCAACGGGGCTTTATCGCACAACGGGCGTTGATTCACGTACATGCAAAGTAGTAAATATTATAGATAAAAAAAAACATGCGGCACTTATTACAGTATATTATTGAATGCATATGAATTGCGTGGAATGGAAACGACCGTTGAAAAGCTAAAAGCCTCTGCAAAGCAACGCCATTTTATTCATTTTAATATACTTATCATACAACACTGACCTTTCAGTAGTTAATTATATGTGCATAACTTTTTCATATTTATTCATAATATATGTATATAGGTACCTATATAAATTTTAAAAGTGACTTCCTATATCAATATAATAAAACACAAATTAATATTTTTGGTATACTTGTAATGAAAATAAAAATATATTATACTATTTAATACATATTACTTATAAATTAGATTATATGCATTATGTAAACATTTTTCAGGCGACGGAATTTTTCTATTAAAACTAAAAAACAGGCTAGTATAGAATTTACTTTACTAATATAAAATGGGTTGACGGAACAAATTGGATCGCTCAAGACTATAGTAATACGATATAATAATATATACGATGAGTATAATATTAGCCATAACGTGTACATAAAATATATTAATATAACGTAGTAATCATTTTCCGGACTTAAAAGTTATAGTTTCACATGCACAAGCATTAGGTAATTGTGGAAAAATGTGTTGAATAAAAACTCCTTAAATAATATATTTTATTGTATGGTTAGTCCCACCCAGATGAGGACTATTATCACCGGAAGTTGACGGAAACCATTGTCGGACGCAAACAGTTGGACAATGCATTATAATGCTATCGGCGCAGATAATAAAGTGACACGCACAACCAGACATTGTACTGCTGCGCTAATATTATAATAAAACAACGTCATATAGATCCGTTCTCCGTTCGTTTTCAGACAAAAGCACGAAGACTAACGCAAAACACGGAATGGAAAAGCGCGATGGCGTTGGTTGGTGAATGAACGAAAACCTCCTTTATCGAGCTATATGCCGCCGGGAGAAGAAAAAAACCTTATAATCCGGACAAATGATGTGCGACGTAACTTCCATTAAATTCCCAGATCGGACGGGCTTTTCGCGAATAAGCGCAGTACGGGCCAAATCGCTCGCGGTTCCAAGTACCTTATATTTTACGGAATGCAACACGATTTATCATCGATATACAAATACACGATGGGTATTTTTAAATTTTGTATAATATAAAAAGGCACGAGATAACAATATTTGTAAATGTTCAGTAAGTTTGTTGAGTTTGTTCGTTTACGCTTTCGGACAACAATAGTGATGTACACCAAATTGTTCATTTTTTAAAAAAGTATAATTTTGGTGTACGAACTTTCTACAGTATTGAAAGTGTCAAATCGGATTTTCTGTGAAGACCAGTTGTTATCGGTAAACAGTAAAATATCAATGGAATACATGTCAGAAAAATTATGAAAATATATATGTATATATATTATCATAGGTATTCGATCAATTGTTTTTTTCACACAAATAAACGTTTGTTTTAAAATAACACATATTTCTTCTACTATGCACTACACTATTAACGTGTAGGTAGGTACACCATTTTTTTGAAACGAACAAACCTATAATAAATTATTACCTATTATTACGAAAACAAGTATGTTTTCGTCATCGTAGAGCACGAACCGATTGCGATGACGACCACTAGACCTCCGCGCGATGAAATAAGTACCATTATGTTAATCTATCGTTTTTTCTATATCGATTTGAAATTTACTCAATCCTTGTGGTCAATGTTTCCGCGAACTAAGCGCTGACGCCTGACGGTTAAATGTCGAGAAAAAAGTCGATAACAGCCGTCATCCGAATAAAAACTCCGCTCAGTATAATAATATTTATGTATAATATAATATTGTAATATTTTTTTATATCGCGTGGATGGGTGCGTGCTTGTAGTGTGCGTCAACTATATGAAGTATAATATTATAGCGTTTACGTTTTGTACGTGTTAGCCACCTGTTGGTAGTTGACCTATAGATAGTAGTGTTGACGACACGCACAAATGCATAATAATAATAATAATATGATAGTATTATTATTATTATTATTATTGCCGGTAAATATATGAGACGATAATATTATAATGATACGTAATTATTCATTATTTATTTGCACTTATTTTTATTATAATGTCATCATACTATTATGTATTGCGACTCACTCAAACTCAATGTTATCCGGCACGATTCTCTGGTGCCGCCGCATTACGATCGCGGCAGTAGTGGTGGTGGCGGGGAGAGAAGCGACGACTTTGACGGGAACCAGAGCTGGCAACCCTGCAGGTCTCCTCGGCGGCGCGTAAACGCCTGGCGCCGCCAACGCCATGCCGTCGTCTCGGAACGAGCCAAAAATATTATGTATATAATATTATAATAAATGGTACACCAAAAACACGAAAAATTTGTCGGGCTTTCGGGCCCATTAAAATTCGAAAAACGACAATACCGCTTGACAACGTTTCGCAGGCCGTTTATTACGTGTGTGAATATGACCGACGAGTGGAGGGGGAGGGTCGAAAATGTCTTGTATGACGATATACAAAGACGTCGGTGGAAGTGGGCTGTTCGTCCGATACGATTATTACTAAACACCACGACAGACGCACGGCCGGATGACACACGTCGCACACCGTTACCGAGAGTGAACTGATCGGATGCAATAATCTAAAAAGCGAACACTACGTGTCCTCGTGTCTATTGGTCGGCGGTGAAGAAATGACAAGAAGGAGTAGAGGCAAGGCAGCACACCATTTATATACGACTGAAAATAAAAACCAAACACAGGACGACCTTGACCAAAATTGCGGCGGAGGCTTCACGAAACACCAGAAATCGAATAGACCTAATACGTCGTCGACAATTACCTATACGTTTATAATGATGAAAATAATGTGGATACCTACACAATGGGTATTTGTCGACCGTTAAACTCATATAGGATATCATATCCGGAGAGGGCTCATCTGCGAGGCAGCAAAAGGTCAGTTTATAGACAGATGACATTTTTTCAATACAATTTGACCGATTGTAGCTACACCAATTACCGGTCATATAGGTACCTAACAATATTATGATCTCCGCAGAAAACCAGTATTTGAATTAAATAAAATGCATTATAATAGACTATTTCCTACGGTTCATATACAATTCCGGGTTCTTACATTCTTATTGTAGATTTTATACCACCTCATGTTGTGATTTTCGAAAGTACTCTATTATCAATGTGAAATATCGTATTTTATTTCGAAAAAGAATGCCAATAAAACAAGAAACATGGGTTCGTGGAAAAACTTTAAAAAAAAAGTATAAAATACAAGACCAAACATCGTTCATATGTCTCTATGTCTACGCTGATGTACTGGTAGGTAACTTATTTAGACTTAAGGGAAATAATGAAGAGATTTTATATCAAATAACGCATACAACAGTGACCAGCAGAAAAATAGCCTTAATCCTACGGTTGCCCTACACCATGATCCGCTGTCATACGTCATTTCCGTTGTAGTTGAAAATTAACTGAACTGTGTGTCATCGACATCAGTGGCGGCCGATTTATTATATAAAAGGGTTCCCTCCCCGCGGCCTTTCTATGTATGCATCACGTATATTATTATTAAAAGACCAATGTGACAGCGCGGTCAATTTAATTGGGATGAGAATACTATACAGCAAGGGTTTTAACGCACGCATTAAATACAAAATCAGGAATGGCCAATTCAAAACTGCTTATAATACAAAACGATTTTACAAAACGAAATGCAGATAATCTGGTAAATTATAACAATAACTTATTAAATTTAAAAACTTATAAAAACAATAACTATTTATAAATAATTAAATTAAACGACTTTTTTGAAAGACGAGTATTTGGAATTGACATAATCTTGCAGCAAGGTTAATTTTAACCGAATCTCAAAAATCTTGAATATCGAGAATAGTAAGTTATGTTATAAGTTACAATAACTATATTTGAATATAGGTTCAGATATTAAAAAATGTTATTTTTATTCTAATTTTTATTATATAAAATATATTAAGATAGTTGATAAGTTTCTATATATTTCTTTATTCTTTTATAATATAATAATTATTTAAGTAGGTACTTTTACACACACATACTTATTTTATTTATCATTTTAATGAAGTGTGTAGTTATGAATGTTATGATTTATACAAAGATTTAATTTTGGTACAAAATTAAAACTAAAGTAACTTTTAATCAAAAAAAAAAAAAAAAATCTAGAAGTACAATTTGTATATTAATCATAAGTACTTATAATTTTTATAATTATCATAATAAACCAATCCTACCTAAAACTTGTTTTTTAAATGAAACATGGTCATCTTTATCATTACTTTAAAGTTTAAAGTGATCAATATTAATAAACTACTCTTATCTTTCACTAATATCTCTTGCTTTAACTAAAACAAACAAAGCAATAATGAGAATGGCCAATACTTAGTATACCTGTATTTCATCTGTCTTTTTGTTAATGTAAAAATACATTGAACAAATTGAGCAAACTTAGACAAAAATACATGGTGAACCGGAAAGGGTTCGTCAATTAGTCATCTCTGAAAGTTGTAAATACAATTACAGTGTACGTATTAGGTTAATTCACGACTCAAGTATTGAAGTCCTCGACAATTAATTATTGTTAGTATAGTTAGTAGGCACAAAGGAGGTGATTTGAATTTCAAAACTTGTAGACTATATTATTTTTTCAACTATCTAGTGGTTATTGCATAAGTTAGGTCTTATGAACTACATTGCACTAGCTAAATAGTATTATACTTTGACTCTATAATATAGTATGTACTGTACACTAGTAAATACTATTTAGTATATATTACATTGTTAAAAAGACAATATTATTGTACTTGATTTACTACATTTATTCTCAACCTACTTAAGACCTGAGGCCAGATAGTTAACACGTACGACGTCGGATACACACATTATTTACATATACTACATTTACATAATATGCGGATACGACAGTCGTAAGCAGCGCTGAATAAAAAAAAGTTTAATTTGGTATTTTGCGCCATGAGTTTAAATTAATAAAGAAAGCGAAAGACAACAACGATAACACACAACACCGCCAAATAAAACTAACTATATGTATCATTTAAGACTAAGGTTTTCAATTACTATAATAAAATTCATTTAACTAAAATCAAAAATTCATTTTATAGACAAAAGGTATAGTCAGCGAGTCAGTCCCAATTTCCTATCTGATTTTATGTCGTATACGGTATACAATAAAAACTGAACAATATGTAATGTACAAATACGAATACAACAAAGCTGTTGGTTTGAAAATTTAACTAGATTTGGTTAAGTGATAACTAGGTTTTTAAGATTTAGTTGATACCTATCTACTACCTATCACTTAATTATACAACCACCGTCGACACGTTATTAATAATAGTTAGGTATTAGTTACTATTATGGTATTATAATGGGTGTATTGATAAAAAATATTAAAATACATACAAATATAAAACTGTTTAGTAGATACCTACTAACTAGTTTACTACTTATTAAAATGTGTAAATGTGTAATTAATAATTATACTTCATTCATATATATCGTATACCGTTTTTGCATTATGCAAAAACGTAATACATTTTTTAAGATTTTCCAGTACGAGTTGGAAATTTGAAATTTCAACATGAAAAATGTATAAACTTGATTTTTCTAGGGCCTTGTCGAGAGATGCTGCATTGCATCGTTGGCACATTTTATGGCACTGTGAGCAAGATATCTTGTCGCCAATGCGGCGACAATAACCTACTGAAACGCGATGTACTCGAGAGGGGAATTATCGCTGTCGGCAAGAACATCAAAAGGCCAGTAGGTTAGAAGGGATTCTAGAATATTTATAATTTGTCCGTTATAATAACATTACCATGTTATAGAGTATAGATCCTTCTTTTTTTGATTAAAACACTTAAAAACGATTTGTTGTCAGTCATCGATATCAAACTACTCTCTTCCACTATTGATAATGTAAATTATTATTTAATTTAAAGTTTAAATCAAATCAACAAAGATCCAACGAGTGGTTTACAAATCATTTATATTAATATAAATGAATAAATTATAGTTTTATAATCATTGTCATTACAGTAGAAAAACACGGTTTAAAATCGATAACATTTCTGGAAATTGATTTATATTTGCACCTATAATATACCAACGTATAGCAGAATCTCTAAATCAGATCAACACCAAGTTAATGAAATTCATAATATAAAAAATAATTTTTTAGTTTTTAATAGTTAGTAGATTAGATTAGTATATAGAATTAGAAGATAAGTATATAAATTTGAATATAAATCCAAATATATATAGTATTTTTTGAGACTTTAATCCCTAAAACGTATCTTAATCTGCGTTTTTATGGAATCAATTTTAACGTGTATCGTTAATATAATCGTTATAATTTGCACCACTGTGTATGACATATGTTATGGCGTTACGCTAAGTCATTTTATTTCTGTGTACTTCTAATTTTATATAAAAAATTAATAATTATTTACTTTTAGCGAAACGATTTATGTACAATGTATATATATTATATACACAAAAATACGATGTACCAACCCATCGACAATATTAAGTCAAATATTTAATTATCGATAAACGAATACATTATTTAATTATTAGTTATTACTGTAGAGTGTAGATGTTTTTGAAGTTAAAAATTAGTTGATTAGTGAGAATTGAAAGTTTATATGGCACACTGTCATTGTTTCTGATTTAATTTTGTGTATTGTTTTATGGATTATTCTGCAATAATGCAACGTCATGACAGTCAAAATATTATTAGATGCAGATATTTGAGTGTAGAAATCGTGGTGATAGATTTCTACATCTGTTGTAATAATAATAATTAATAGAATTCGTAAAATCGTATGTCAAGTTAATTTCGCTAATGTGCTCTTTGAAGTTGAGCCAAAAACCGTCACTGTATTATATAGTCTTATCTTTTCGTAGACATTCGCAATGTCTTTAGAATTACATGGTGTTTTGGTTTAATATAGTTGTACAATGAACTAATAAAGAATATAAAAGAAAATTCCGAATCCTGACGCACATGAACACGTGTAACTAATGACACTATACTTGTATATATTATGATTTATGATATATTTGTATTTTGTTGTTTTATAATATTATTATCATTGGATACACATTATGGACTAGTAATACCAATTACTAATTATTAAATAGTAATTATGTTATAATATTAAATAATTAATAAAATATACTACATAAGTTATAGCTATGATTCAAAATAAATATACTTATTGTTCTAATCGTCGTTATCCAATATAGGGGTTTAAATATCATATTATCAATACACCACAGGTTAATTTTAATTTAATGACATGATTTTAAATGTTTGTTGTTTATATAATTATATACTTGTAAGTTAGAAGTTAGAAGTTATAATCTATATAGATAAAATATATTAGTATACATTAAATGCGTAATACGTAACAACAAAATAATGGAAATAACAAAATTCAAACTAATAATACGCCTTATTTCAGTTATAAATTTATAATAATAATAAACTGTTTAATTAGGTATATCGATTATAGTTTATGACACGAAAATTATAAATTATTTAATTATAAAATTAAATAAGAAAAAGTGATATATTTACTAATAAGTAATAACATAGTAAGATAATATGTCGAAAAAATAGAACCTAAAATACCAATAAACCCATAAAAATAAAATCCATCATTAAAGGTTCAAATCATACTCACAAACTAGCTCGCGATATACTAGTTTGTCAATAATTGACATCAGTCACAATATCGATTGTCAAACAGTCGGTAAATATCAAAAGAAAGTAGATTGGTATTTTTTGATCGACCGATGACGAACAAGTATTCAGATCTTAACCGACCTAAATTTTAAAATGTCAAAAAAGGCAAGACAAATGTTAATTTCTTAGTATTTGAATGTAAAGAAACTGAATATTTTTGAAATAATAAATTTAAAAAAAAAAATTTAACTCACTACATTCTAACCCTCTTTATGAAGATATTGCTACAGCAAGTTAACGATATCATTCCATGTGATGAATTAGTTTCATCCACACTTCACATTAAACATAACATACATAAATAATGATAATATATACATGTGTTTGAAAGGAAGTACGATTAGGTAATATATTAATTGGTCTAAAATAATTCAACTTTAGTTACCCATTTATTGTACTTAACGCTGTAAGAATTTAGATTTGTGCGAGTTTGTTTTTTAAAATTGTCAACTACCTACGGGATATTAAATGCTGCCATATTATGTACTATGAAATCTCACTATATTACTAAAATACTAAATAAAATTTGTTATTTATAATCTTTTATAATTTTACAATTTTATTCTAATTTTAAGTTATTTCTAATTTTTTTCTTTTAAAAAGTAATTGTTTACACGGTCGATGGTGATTTAGTATTATAAGTAGGAATGTAGTAAAACTTTTAGCTGACTGGTTTATTATGTTTACTTAATCGATAACCTAATTATAAGTCATAATTCCACTCCATTAATAATATAATAATATAAATTGATAATATTATGATAAATAAATCGTATGAAAAATTTTTAAATCTATTTATTTATAACAATATAGATAGCAATAATCTTAAAACATGTAATTCTGTATTAATAGCACTTTAAATTGCTGTAAAGTCTATAATTACTAATTATACGATTTGATTTAAATATTATGATTTTTTTTTTACAAAACACAGAGAATAAACTTCCAAATTGAAACATTGATTTGGTTAGACCTAAACAATATTTTGTGAAAACTGTACTCCATATAGAATAAGAGTTGCTTCTGTTTTAAATTGAAATATTAAATACATGAATATCTAAGTCCTGAATTATTTAAATGATACTAATTATTTATTTTATCTACCTTTTGAAAAATATTGAAGTTGTGTGAACAAAAAAAATAATTTAATTTAGATAAATCACGAAGTTTAAGAAATACATTTTTTTTCCTAATAACTCATTATTTTTAACGAGCTTTAAAGACATAAAAATAGATACAAGTAAATAAAACACTATTTTATTTTACTAGTTTGTTTGAGTAACAAACTAACAAAATGTTTTTGTCTTAAAGGGAAGGATATCAATATTTATTTTGTTGTATCTATCTTACAATAATGCGGCGTAACATGGCAAATACCTACTCTATACGTTTAGCAGTTCACGTTAAGTTCTGCTGCTAGTATATAGTTGAATGAATTTAGGGACCTATCAGCTTAATAAGAGTATAAGACGTTATATAATTTTAAAATTTAAATTTTATAACAATATAAATGAGAATAAATTATTAAATAGATATACCTAAACAATAATATAATTTACAATAGAGTAAAAGGAATTCTTCTAAACATTAAATTTTTCAAATTGTGAGTCAGTAGGAGGAGCTAATAAATGCTGAAAGGTATAACGTCCTCTTAAATGTAACTTTTTCTGTGTTTTTGTCGGGTTTTTACCTTGGTTTTTATATTTCAATTTTTAAGTGAGTTATGACATCATGATAATATAAAATATTACAATTCAAAAATGATCATAGCTCACTTAATAATTTAAATATCTTGAAAAAACTGACGTACAAACACAGAAAATGTTTTTACCTTTAAGTTTAGAAGAAAATGAATTCAATTCACGCTTACATTAAAATTAACGAAGCTAACCGTGAATATTGCTGAATATAAATTGGTGTCACGCACTTATAAGACGGATACCACAATTGTGAGTACTCGTCCACAAAATATTATAAACGTATAGTATAGTATTATGTTTAGATTGACCTTTGTCGTGGGAATATATCCGATACCGTGGCGATAGTGTTCATAAATCATAATATTATATCGCGGTTAATATCGTAGTACGGCGATAAACGTCGAATGCTGGTGGAAGCACTTGGATTAGACCTTTAAAAAGCGCTCAGCAGTTTATTACAACTATAAGCCCACAACTTAAAATACATATTATATTCATTGGCATTTCTATTTTCACAAACATATCCATAATATTAACACTACTAAAATAATATTTATTGCTAGGTTAATAGTACACAAAATTAAATTATATAGGTACTTAAATAAATGTCAAAAAAAAGTTTTATCGAGTTTCTTCGATGGCCAAAAGTCGATTATGTCGATTATCAACGAAAAAACTGAATATCATCGCGATGGTTACAACGACTTATTGTAATTATTACTTAGTACTACAACGATCATTATTATTATTTAGCGTGCTCCTTCTCCTCCCCGGGTATAATAATATGAACGTTGATGCGTTAAAGCTATAATTTTGCCCGATTCGGAAAGCTCTTATTCGGTAATGAAAACTTAAAAGTACCTACCTACAATAGGTGTAAACGAATTTTTAGGTGCAAATCGCAGGAAAGCGAAACGAGTGCGCGCACTGCAAAACATACCCGACGCAAAAACGGCCGTAGCGGTCGGCGTATTCGTATCACAATAAATTATAAAAAAAAAATAGTACAAACTACGGCGACGGCGGCAATGAGCGTACGATATTCACTCACATTATTGTCACATTGTGAAACACGTGACTAGCGCACGGCGACGGCGGCGTTTCCGATTCGACGGTTCGCAGAAAAACGCAACACAGCAACGTTGTACACTTGCACATAAAATATTATACTCAATGACATATACACGTCGTCCGTATGATATATATATATTTGAAAAAAAATTTAGTACAGATGCGCCTACACACGCATTAGCGCAAACTTAACAGATATTGCGGTTTTCGCGTTCATCATGCGTGCCGATCACAGACGCGACGACGGTCTGAATAAAAATATCCAGCTGTGCAAGATGAAAATAATTGAATTACTCGTCGTCATTTGAGTTTATCTCTATAATATTATGTACATGGATGATATCGCCCACCAAATAAATTATATAATAGCATAATATAATATCGAAAAATGAATCGTACCATTAAAATCAAATAAATCGGTAGAATAAATAGTATATAGGAAGCCCGCACGCCCGGTTGATGATGGTCACATTAACAACAACAACAACAACAATAATAATCGAAGAACAATAATATAGGCCTTATCCCCTCTTCGTAAACACCACATGTTATAAAACATTATCTCAACTTACTCGTCGTAGGTAAATATCAAAAGACGGGTATAGATACTTAAATAATTGTATCGAATAAAACAAAAAAATTAAAATAAAATAAAATACGTTTTAAGCGCACAGCGTTTTTCTTACCTTCGGTCGACTTTCAGTGGCGGCTTCCTTCCAGCACCGCATCCATTCAAACACACACTAACAGCTATGGAACGCAGCAGGACTCTAGTGTCGTACCGTTGAGCGAGGCAAGGGTGGCGACGACTGAACGCGAACGGTCGTCGTGGCGGAATGAGCCGCCAGTCCGTACCGGTGCCTGACGACGCCTGTGCCGCCGCTGCTCCTGCTGTTGGTGATGTCGCCGGTTGGCTATTGCCGCGATGCTGCTGCCCTGCTGGTACTACGACGCACTGCTGATGCGGTGGCGACCGGCGAACACGTGTTGATCTCCGCCCGCCGACTCGTCGTCGTGTTGGGAAATAATGCGGCGTTCCGCTTCTCGCGCTGCGCCACTGATTCTGACATGATGTAATATCACGACATTACGAATATTAACAATTCACAGCGCGCATTTCGTATCGATATATGATAACCAGTACGTTATTATTATTGTTATTATCGTTATTAGGTACCTATCGGTTGTTACTCGACAAAACGCGTATTATCGCAACGTATAATAATTACAGAAATATTTACACACGGACACCGTGCGGTGGTGCCCCGAAGACAGATAGTACTCCGTAAGAAGAAAAACGGTAACGACCGCGATAACAACACTCCCCGACGACACTATTATATCATAACAATATAATATTATAAATTATTATTACCCTCGAGCCGAACCGCGGTCGTCGTCGTTTAAAGCGTACGGTAAAACATCAAAAAAAAAATAAAAATAAATAAATAAAGTACGGTACACGAGAACGTGGTCGTCGTCGGCGCGTATTGTAATAATATAATATTATATAGACGTATTGTTATTATTAATTTACTGTTGTTGGTCATAGGCTGTGTTACACCGTCGGCGAGCGGACGGTAACGCTACTGCTGGCGGCGGATGCGGATGGCCCTCGGCGCGCACAGAAAAAAAAACACCAACGATAAGCTACACACACACACACACGCGCTGGCGGCGGCGCGGCGCAATGTTGCCAACGTGTGCAAAAGTTCAGTCGGCCGTGTTCATGCCCACACGTCGTCGTGTAAACCGTACGGCCGAGCAGCACAGAGAGTCACGGTCGTACATAGTCGGTGCGCGCGCGAGGAACAAACAATATTATCATCGGCGATGGCCAATGTCGCGTCCGCTTCTGGGGGCCCCTATGCGTCTGCCCCACCGCCGCCGCCGCCGCCGCCGTCGATGACGTTGACGCATCGTGTACACGGTCGCGGCGTCCGCGTCCCTTCCGATGACACACCCGTCGCCGGATGAACAGCAGCACGCGCGCGAAGGGCACGAAACGTCCATCCGCGGGGACCCTGCAGCCGTGGCCGTGACGTGTGCGCGTGTCGGTCGTACGGATTCGTCACCGCCGCCACGACGGTCGTCCGCATACGGGTCTCCCCCGATTCGTGTGGCTGTACGCACTTAACGCACTGCGACGTGCACATACCCACCACCCCACACCCACGAGACCCGTTCCGATGCGGGAACGCGCACACGTCACAATCCTCGTCGTGAGGGTTTTACAACACGACGTGGCTACGTACGTGTGTGTATAGCGTGGTACACTGCTGCAGAGCAAGGCGGTTTTGCGCGAAAACTGCAATGTCGTTTTTCCCGTCGAGTAAAAGAAAAACGTCGCCGGTGGTTACACCACACACACACACACCACCGGAAACGCGCCTTTCCTGTATAATATAGTTAAACGAAGACGAGCTACGACCGCGACCGCCTTGTTTACGAATTCCTTTGAGTCGCTACTCTGTCTTCTTATCCCCCTCCCGCCAACTAACACGTGATACAGACGTCAGACGCACATCCGCCACTCGCCGGGCGGAGGCGGCGGCGGTCTCGTCGTCCCGTGTTCTTGACGTTTACCCCGACCACAACGAGAATGTGGTATTTATCATATTATTATACGAATTCGGATGGCCAAAAACAGTCCGAGATGTTCTCGGTTGGTGATTTTTTTTTTCTGACTATCGTCTTTTGATGTTAACGATGTTTGTATTTTTGTGTTTAACACGCCTTTCACTTGATTGACAGCTGCTGCTGTCGCAAAACACGCGATATATAACCAAGCACCAGCTGTTGACTCCCGATGACGCGTCTCCGTATGCATTATTAAATTGTATATAGGGTTGATCAGTGGTATAATACTAAAATTTACCACCCTCCCATATAAAAATAAAAACTGATCACTCAAATCGTCGTATAGTGCTGTAGAAAATTGTTTATCAATTATGCAACCGTGAAAGATTAAACACGTTATACATAGGAGCCAGGAGGTATATACTATAAACCCTTAATTGGACTTGGAAAAAGTGCCATACTTTTAATTGGTAGGTATCCAATAAATAAATATAATTATTAGTTTAAAAAAAAAGTGTTATTTAAACACGATACTATAGACCTCTATTATACGTTAAGTTAAACGTTATATATATAAGTCAACCTTTCAATATTTTTATTTTCTTAGGGCTCTATTTAATTTAAGGGTATTTCAAAATGATCTTAAATGTACATGTTTTCTCAATAACGAGAAGCCGCAGATTCTAAGTTACGCCAGTTGAGCACCATGCCAATAGATACCAGCGAGTGATAATTTTTTTTAGCTTATTTTACACTCTGAGATAGGTAAACGAACGTGTAACATGACGATTGCCAAGTGCCAAAAACCACGTATGTGCAGATGTCGAATGTCGACACGCCTACGCATTATGGTTGTACACATACAATATCGCGCGATCTATGTACACACATAGTTATATAATTCTAATAAATATTATATTATCTTTAGTAGGTTCGTCGAAGAACGTTACTGCAATGTGAAAGCTCATTGGATCTTTTTTTAACATCATAAACATAATATTATTATTTTTGCCGTTTATTTTTTTTTTTTACAATTCAGTTAGCAACATCCACCATTGACTATTAAAACCGGAACGACAAGGTGAATAAGTGTGGTATAAACCCGAGGCTGCTATATTATGCATTCTCCAACTATTATTTTATTTCAAAACAGTCATTTGACAGCGTACTTATGTAAATAAAATAATAATTTTTAAGAAATATTTACGACTAATAATTGTTTTATTTTTAAAAAAAACACTTAATCATTAAAGTCTAAAATATATCTCGTGTAATCTATATAACTAATAATGAACTTTGTACAGTTTATACGAATACCAGCTATATATTAGTTATAGTCAAATTATGAAATTATTCATGACACAAAAAAAATATTTTACAAATTACATATTGTTTTAAATTTAACTAAATTTTCACCAAATGTTTATGTTAGTGCTATCTATATACAGTTAAATTTTCAAAATATTTTAAATTTTTAACTTTTTTTTTGTTATTTATAGACAACTGAAATTTTTGATTTTTTAGTGTCGATACAAAATTTTTGGAAAAAACTTGAAAATTTAATACAAGCTTTCTATTTTTTTTAATAAGTTGTTCTTATTGTAGCAAAAAAAAAAAATCAAAAATCTTTAATCACAATTTTTTTTTTAAACGTTTAAATTTTAAACTAATAAAGATTTTCTAAATAATTATAGTTCTACAATTAAAAATATTTTATTAGGTACCTGTTTCTTAATTCTTATATCAATTTTAAAAATATTAGCTTTTACAATAATTATTTATTAACACTAAAAAAATGTTGATTTCTAATGCATTCAAATTCTATCTTTATTTATAATATTTATAATTATGAAATAAATTCACTTGAGTTGCTATACGTCTTCTTATATATATATATATATATATTTTAACAATTTAAGAATTATTATTCAAATAAATAATTTGTAAAAATCATACGATTTTAATTAGGTCAGGTTAAATTACGTATAACAATTATAAATTTTCGATTTCCCTGCATTTTACCCTACGCTGCATTCTGTAGTTTGCAGGTCTTAAATGCATTTTTATTTTTATTATGTATATTAAATTATCTTTATGCTATGATAACCATTTTTGCAATTATGTTTGAGTAAACGAAACAGGTATCTTAACGAGTGTATAGTAACCTTGTCAGTTGAAGTATGACAAGTAGTTGCTCACTCTTCTCCTACCAGCTCCGGTTGGCAGTCACAAAACTCGAGGTCCTAGGGATCTCTAGTAATATTGTTAATTAAACTGTTAAAGTAACACGAATAGTCGTTCCCTACGCCTACTGGTTCTGGTCGCACCTGTGAATCTAGACTAGCGGCCAAGTTATAAATTATCTGCACCGAATAGCCGTAATTACCATGATAAATGATAAATACTTAGAACGGTTTCGAAACGATGTCCGAGAAAAAATTTCTGATTACACTATCGTTTTTAAAAACTCATTAAATTAAGTAATTTCAAAATAAAAAGAATTTCAAGAACGTGGTATGCGTGAAGAATGGAAAATCGCGAACTTAGGATGGTTTTTAACTTAAAAACTTATGATTTTAGCAGATATTTTTTCCATCACCGTTCTAAAGTCTTAAGTCATTGAAATACATAGGTTTCAAAAAAAAAAAAAAAAATGTTAAAAATGAGTGACAACACAACTCAAGTGAACGTGTTCCGTAATAATAAACAAGAAAAATATAGGTACTTACTCACCAATAATTTCAGATAAAATCGATTTTTTTTTTTTAATAATGATTTCATGCGTTATATGAGTATATCATGTTTTAATATTCGTTAAAGAATTATTGTTTTAAAAATGAACATTTTACTTACAGATGAATAACAATTCGAACAATTTTTAACAGTATCATTATGTTTTAACTTTACAATTTTATAATGTTTACACAAAATGAGTTCGCCAACAAGTTTGATGTATATTCACACAAAAACAGTAATAAAATACGTTTGCGCACATCTCACTGAATAAAAAAAAAAAAAAAAAAAAAAAAAGAAAAAAGAAAAAAATACTCAAAAGAAAACTCTAATACGAGTAATTCGTGAGCTTTTAGAGACGTCGGAAATCAACCAGTCACGGCGAAAAGAAAAAAAGCAATTGAGATAAAATGGAGTTTTTTCATTGTTCAATATGTTTTTATTTTCTAACCGATCTAATATACCTATGTATATATACAATTATATAAAGTCCTACAGACCATGGTACAAGGAGCTTACCTACTCGTCAATAACCATTAACCGCAGTACCGCGGCGAGCGACAATCCGCAGTTATATTGCGTAGTTTCGCGCCAAAATAATTCCTATGTCTTATCAGTTATCAAACGAGCAATATCGGTCATTGACTCTTAGAGTTGTATTTACTGTAATATACATTCTACAGACTACAATTATTATTTACTTACGTTATGTTTATCTTGAAATGTATGTGTATCTTTCATTTATGAGTGGTTATAAATTAAGATATACTTTACAGTGTACAGCGTATAGAAGTAAAATTGGAAAGAAACTACGAACTTTGTTGCCACTTGTTGTTAATGATACTTTGGCACCAAGTAAGGGCTAAATTTATTATTAATACAATAAATTTAACGCTGAGAAACATTAGAAAATATACCTACATATATAGGGTGGTCGGTATATACATATTTTCTTACAATATCCTAACTCCTAATTATTTGTAAAGTACTAAATACTAATCAATATTCTTATTTCTTACAATATTCTGACATAAATGCCAACTACTCGTAAAATTTGAAATTAACCTAATGAGTTATGAATGATACGGGTGCGCCCGAATATATCTCTTGTGGTCTTTAGTTTTGTATAACTTGAATTTTAGATTCTGAACAGAGTGATGAATGTATTGATTTTATAATGATGTGTTTTTTTTTTTTTTTTGTCTGTCGACAACATTTGGAGCAGTAAAAATGCTTCGATTTTTGACTTCAGCCCCTCTTTGAAAAGGAAATTGAATCTAGTTGGTACTTTGGAGGATCAAAAGTTAACATTTTTCAATATTTTTTAAATGAATCGGGAAAACCCTAAAAAAATTAGGGAAAACGGGATTTTTTACGCAAAACCAGTTTTCGTCAAAATCGAATTTTTTATTTTGCTATAACTCAAAAACTAATTGATGTAAATACTTGAAATTTTCACTAAATATTTATATTAGTGTTTTCCATACACCGTTTAATTTTCAAAGCATTTTGACTTTTTTTGAACTATTTATAAACAATTGAAATTTTCAATTTTTCTAAGTATTTTTTTTTTAAATAACGATAAAAATTTTTTGGCTGACCAGAAAACCTTGAAAATTTAATACAAGGTTTCTTATAAGTTGTTCTTAAAGTGATAAAAAAAAATCCGAAATCGTTAGTCACAATTTTTTTTTATAAGTGCTTAAAGTTCGAATGTATACGGAATATGTCAAAATTGCGAAAATTTGCAAGTAATTTTGTGGTTGGAAAATCGTAAAAATTTTTTCTTTTATAACTAAGTTTTAAAAATTTGGTACAAAGTTCTCCATAAATTTTTCTTCAAATATCTGTAAAAAAAACTCTACCGGATTCTGACAAAAAATTTTTATGAGTGTTTGAAATTTAAATTTTTACAAAGCCGCGTTAAATAACGGTTTAGCCTCAAACGATTTTTGATATTTGTTGTTATTCAAATAGTACAAGTCGTAAATACTTAAACATTTTATCAGTTATTTAGATTGTCATTTTCTTTACGTGATTTTATTTTCAAAATATTTTGACTTTTTTTGAGCTATTTATAGACAAATGACATTTTCAATTTTCCTAAGAATTTTTTTTTGAAGTGTCGATAAAATTTTTTTTGGAGGAGTCAAAATATTTGAAAAATTAATACAAAGTTCCTCATAAGTTATTCTTATAGCGATAAAAAAATTATTTTTTTACAATTTTTTTTATTAGCATTTGAAGTTCAAATTTTGACAAAAACTCGTCAAAATCATGAATATTTGCAAATTATTTTGTAGTTCAATATTCATAAAATTGTTTATATTTATATCTAACGTTAAATATTCTAGACTGACAAATCATCTCCGTTCAGAATCGTTTTTCGTATACAATGATACCTATCATTGCATTCAAATTTAACCTACCCTAGTCCGAGGTCCACCCCACCCCCTAATGTACAGCAGAGCGGTACCCACTTGCCGACTTTTTTAGTTTTATATTTTAAATCATACGTGTGTGAGATTACAGAATAAGATATCAATCTTTAAAATAAATTCTCATACTTAATAAAATATGAATACTAACCTAATGTACAAGTAATAAACGTAATACCTATAGTTCCTTATATAATAATAAATTAATACTACAATTTATATGAAACGCTTAAAAAGTGATAAAACAATAGTATAAGGATTCATAGACAAAACATAGAAAATTAAAAGTGTTAAGTATACTTAAAAATTATTTATTTATTTTAATATAAGTTTTAATTTTTTTTTTTTAAATAATAAAGGTGATAATTATTAAAAAATATCGATAACACAAAATAATATTAAACTACTATTAAATTGTCTTATACTAATAATAAACTATAACCTATTTTGTTATAATACTCGTATATATAATATATCAGGTACGTATGAAGGGGGGATTTAAGGTTCACCCCCCTGTAATAATTTCTTTAAAAATTGAGTCAAATTATACATCTATTATTATAAAATATATTTTTAATTTATATTGCTATGTTTTGTAATCTCCCCTCCCCTCAAAATTTTGTTTTGTGTACGTGCTCATAATATATTATATATATCCATATACCTACGTATACCTATATACCTATAGGTTATAACTCATAACCCATAATGCAAGTATATAATTAAAAGGTACCTAGAGCATTTTGTTTTGTATATTTGTTTGTTGCATGTTTGAATGTTTATTTTATTTTTTGTCACTTTGCATGTCATAATAACAAAACATGGAAATTGATAATCTCTGCATTTATTCTTTTCTAAATTAAAAGAAGAAAAAATCGATTTTTATTAAAAACAGGTGTTGAGTGATATAAAATAATCCCATTTTGTTAGTTTTTTCCAATTATTAAGAAAGGTATCTTTAACTATCTAAAGTACTGACAAGATTAAATTTATTACTATCGACTACTAAGTGTTCATTGATTTTAGATTTGAGAATATATATTACTCAAAATGTGGATAGACACACAAAAACGTTGTTTTTTTTTTTTATAAAAAAGATCATTTTTTAAGACCAATATATTCTTCACATTCTGAAACTTGAAATTTACAAAATGATTTTAAATAATTGTGAATGGACAATTTTACCATTCCCATTTATAAATAATTCAATACTAAAAATAATTAATGTAATTAAACGTTCTTAGATTCTCTTTAATCCTTAACCTTTTAGACTTGTTAAAAATATTCTACACAGAGTTTGTAACATTTTTTTTTTTTTTAATTGGGTTCAAGCTTGAATCTTGAAGTCTCTATTTGGTAGCATCTATAGTCTATGGTCTCTATAAAAATTAAAAAGTCGGTTTCGATAACATTATTCAATATGCACACAGTATACTACAATAGGTTCAACAAGTAACAACATATATTTGCATATTAGTAAATTACTTACCTATACCCATATAATATATAGCTCCCTATACATATATTATGTAGAACTGTCAGATTTTTGTTTTGTCAGAACTAACCATTGGTGTGTCATTGTAAAAAATCTGTATGTTAACAAAACTGATACCATTGTTAACTACAACCTCGTCATTATTATTTAAACGTTAGTTTCTATTTATTGCTCAGTAGCTTCCGTGCAAGTGAGAACCATCGTTTCGTTCTCTGTGCTATATTGGTTTAAAAGTAAAGTAAAGGTAGGAATGTCGTATTCATATACGCTTAATATAAATGGGAAACATTCAAATTACGTGTACATAATAGCTATAAGTCAACAAATATAGACAAGACTTAATCTCGACTACATTCTATGTATGCCTTTTTAGTACTTACATGTATGTTTTGTTCAAAGTGTATGTTTAGACATTAGACATAATATAATTTCGTTTTTAAATGTCCATGAAAAATAAAATGATATTACCCAACTTTACTAAATAACCTGAACATAAAAATTAAACTATATTAAACTATACTATACATAAAATCAGAGGTATTCGTTTAGGACATATTGGAATACCTATATATGTAAATTAAAACAAACCTTACAAACCTAAATTATTCGTAGTGAGTTTAAATTTTAATGGACTGTATTGAAGGTTGTTGCTAGTTTTAAAAGTTATTGGTTTTTGTATGTGATATATATTATTATGTGTAGCCGTGTAGATATACCCAAACACAATTTAGAATTTATGTATTATATATTAACACAGAACTATACAAGATATGTAGATATAGATGATGGTCAGGCGTGGATACCAGGATATTGAATAGTTGTTTTGTTTTTCAATAAAGTATAAAAGTATATAAGTTGCATCAGGTGATTTCTTTTAAAATATGCAATTTGTTTGCCAAGCTAATAAGTTAGTATTTAATAAATGTAAGATCTTGGTATCCTCTATTTCTATACTACGTTTTTCTTTATAATGATTTTTTCATCATGATCCAATCACCAGCTAAACATCTTATATATTTACCTAATAGCTTTGTTTATGTACCTACTACCTACCTATCTTATTATTACTCACTGAACATTTTATAGAATAAAATCTGGAAAAAAATCAATTCATTTTATTTTATAAAATGTATAAATGCGTAAATGGCTAGATTTCATAGTGTTTGATTTGAATAAAAATCTAATATATTTTATACAATATCATATCTGTTGAAAATAGCTTATACATATTACTTTGGATTTACCTATTTTATATTTCCACAAATTCATATTTTAGTAGGTATGTTAAATGGTAAGAACTATATTGTTTCTGGAATTAATAGTATTCAGAAAAATATTTATGCTAGTATCTAATGTGTATTATTTTCCAATAAATATATTTTAAAAGTAGTTTGAACATGGACATATTAAAATTAGTTTTATTTCATTTTAAGTTAAAAATCAGTCTTTAATAATTTAAAATTATAGGTATAGATTAGTATGATACACTGTGGTATTACACAGCTCAAAAAATCATTCATCAAAAATGATTTTGTCAACATTCCGGGATATTCATGCTGATGGCAAAGAAACATATTATAATATATACTAAGAATTCCAAAATTTGTTAAATGGTCAAATATAAGAGATTATAGAAGGATGAAAAAGATCGGAAATACATGATGGAAAAAGTAATGATTATAAGAGTAATAAGTGTAAATTTATACAGTTTAAAATAATCTATGAGAAAAACTATACATAGGTACCTAAAATAGGAAGACTGAGTAATAAGAGATTTTGAAACCTTGAACCTAGAATGCAAATGCAAATATCAATAAAACACTAAAAGTGGTAAAAAAAAATATATTTCAAGACAGCTGGTCTTAAAGGCTGTTACTCTACCCCCCCCCCTACAAAAAAATCAATCTAAATAATAAAATATAGTACTTTAATCGTTATGTTCAATATTTAAATAATTAAATAATTTCTTATATAATGACTACTATTTACAACATACTACTAATACATTCATCGTTTCCAACAACACTACCATGACACTACATTATGTTGTTTGTTTAAAGAAATAATGCGAGGAAAGATTTTTTAAAGACTCATAAAGTCCAAAAGGCATAAAACATAACTGATAACGCTCTAAGAGAATCGTGACTTCGAGCACATGCAGTACCTATACTTATTTTTTAATCAATAAACTTAAGAAAAAATGCATCGATTTTATTATTATTTTAATCTTTAATATTGGTACTTGCATATAAAAAAAAATCATTATTTATTCTTGGACTTTAATAATAAATAAAAATTACTACAATTAATAATCTTGTTTGCAATTATATTAATTTATTATTTTTTTTGTGGGGGGGGGGGGGGTAATTTATCTATAAAATCATTTTTTTTTACTCACAAAAACCTTTTAAAATTTAATGTGTCTATTTAGAACTCTTAATAGCTTATCGTTTTTTTTTTTTTTTTAATAAACCATCATTATTAATAAATATTTTTCTGTTATATTTTACATTAATAATTGATTATTAATAATTAAATTATAATATTTATGGTTTATTTGAAGGTATATGTTGTGAAACATTTTGTGTTCTTAAATAATTCATTAATGTTTATTGAATTTAAATATTTTGTGTAGATTCAATTTAGGTGAGCACTAAGCAGACCACTTACCTATAATTGTTTAGTATATGATCATACTCATTAGTCATTAATTTATCGTTATCTACAATTTGTTTATTAATGTATATATATAATTTATAGTTCGAATTTTACAAAAAAAAACACTGCTATCGTCCTATATAGCTATACAATGTTATGTATCCATTGTAATCGATAAACACTGACACAACGTTTTGCGGAAATGTATACATATCAACTATTCGCATCAGCGGGTACTTGGAGCGAATTGTATATAATGGTACTTGACTCGCAATAAAAAGATTGAGAACAGAACTACGCCGCAATGGTATATCACGCGGAACCAATTCCGGATTAAGTCACTTTTTTTCTCGCAAAAATCGTGTTTTTACCATTATATCTAAAATAAAGGCGATATTAATTAATTTTCTCTTCACCTGTAGGTTTATAAATTGTTTGAAGGTCAGAAATCTTTAGTCATTTAATAAATTATGTACATATAAATTTCTCGGATTAACGGTAACCGATAAGTAATTATGTATTTAGTATTAGTAAATAGATATACACTGTAAACCCTTGAAAAAGAACGGACATCGCCCATTTGCGCCAAACAAAAATTAATTCGTTTGGGTACAGTCTATTTTCAACAAAATAAAAAGGTATGTTTTTCCGAAAGCCTATTTGCGTAAAATTTACCTGTGTAAACACTAAACATTTTACATTAATGACTTGGTTTGATTTGTATATTTTAAAGACACGCATTTCACATCATATTAACAATCAATTTTTATTTTTTATTTTAACATTACAATATAGTTATAACTTATAAGTTATAGTACACATTTCTTAAGATGATGTCAGCACAATATTTGTTTTCTCTCTCAGATCCCACGACCCACACACAACATTGATAAAATTTTTTTACCTAAAATCGTTTTTTTATGATTTTTGAGTAATCTTAGAGTAAAATCGCCTATTACAAAAACTATAGAAAATACAATTTTTGTGAGTATAGTATAAAGGTTTTATATTTTATTATTATTTGATTTTGTATTTGACTTTCAAAAAAAAAAAAAAAAAATAATTTAAATGATATTTAAATTGTTTTGGGGCAATACTAAGACAAATCGATATGTCATACCTTCAAAAATATTATTCTGTATTGTTTTTTTAATGGGTGATTTTACTCTAAGATGATTTAAAATCATAAAAAAAAAAATGATTCTACGTAAATGCGTTTTGTTTGTGTTGAGCATGGATCAGAGGGAGAAACAAACAATGCACTGATATCCTCTTAAAAATCATAGTCAATATTACGAATTTTTATAAATAATATCAATAATACACATTTCATATAGGTAGACAATATTAATTTTAATTTTAATTATATTTATAATTTTAAAAAATTCTAATCTTTATTATAACTAAATACAATTTACTGTTTGTACATATTATTCATAAGCGTTAATTTTTCATTTTTATAATTATTAATAGATTTTTAAGTTCTTTTTAAGTCTATAGACTAATAAAAAAAAACTTTATTATGAGTTACATATTAAAAGTGTTATAACATAATAAGTCGTGTCTTTAAAATATACGAATTAAACCAATTTGTTAATGTAAAATCACTAAAATGTTTACATAAGTAAATTTGGAGCAAAAGGTAATTCTCAAACGCGAACAACTTCGAAGTAACGTTTACGTAATATAGAAGGTACTCCAACTAATACTAAATTATGTCATACAATTATGTTTTTATTAACTGAATTACTTATATTTCAATAATAAACACAGTATGGTATTAACAGTATATGTATAATAATAAAAAATATATTAAAGATAACATTATAATATCATTAGTTAAGTAAACATGTGCAACAACTGCAGTTAGAAAACGTACCTAAGATTATACTCAACACATATAAGTTAATTATATAATTTCTTAAAGGTTTAAGTACTATGTGGGATAAGTGCAATTTATATTTTATGTTTTTATTAGTTAAAAAAAATGTACATAATATGCTTCTAGAATTAATTGAACTACTTTTAAATGTATTTTTTCTAAATTTTGGGAAAATCAATCAAATTATAAAGTTATTTAAATAAAAATGTCGAATTCAGTAGGTATTTAATATCTTTTATTCAATTAAACTACTTTAAAAACTCACATATTAATGTATCGTGAATGAGGAATTACCTTGATATCACATTTATAGGATAAATATTAAAAACAAATTATTATGAATGGTAGTTAAGTTCTGATTTTTACAAATACTATGAAACACAAGACAATAATAAGTAATAACAGATATATTTAATAAACTAATGAATAATATAAATAAAATGATCATCAGTATCTTAAGACATATAAGTTTTAATAATCATAAATTCCTAAATGGTTTATTTCAAATGAATCATTATGATTGTTAAAAAATATTTCTGTATTAAATATAACACATTAGATCCTTATCAATATATTTCGAGTTAATATTGTTTTATTAAAAGTATAATTAAAATATAATACAATATTTTTTTTTTTAAGAAAAAAACATTGAAACATTACTATAAGGGCATTTCGTTTTTGTTGCACCATTCGTATAAGTTGTATATACAAATTAAAACATAGAGCTTTAAAATGTACAAGTTTACTTAAATACCTTTGTACATAATTAGAATTATGTATGTAGGTATCTACTATTATCCGTGATGTATTAGTTATTTAGTATTCTATATAACTAGAATGATACAAAATGCACCATTCGTTTTCATGTTTTGCTATACTACGTTTGTTAGAGACTTCATTTTTTAAAAAAGGTTTACATCTTGGACATTTTTAGCAATCGACCCTTTAGCATACAACATGTATACTGTATAGTGTATACTTTTATGGATACACGATTTTCATATTAAGGATTTCGACCCGAACACGGTTTCGCGTGTTTGTCATACAATCGTTAGAGTGTAATTACATTATATCATATATGATACATATTATATATTGATTACGACGGTAAATCGATGTTTCCTATAATATATTAATATGTACTACAAGTCTACAACGGTACCAAACATTAAAGTTACGCGTCTTGTGTAGATAATATTACGATATATCGATACTCGTAACGCAATGGCACGTCCTGCAGGAAAACCGCCAGACGTCAAACGATAAATAAATAATAACGCCACATAATATTATACAATATTACATACTTACGAACGTAATTGTGTACGTATATTATATACAAATATATATACTATATAGTATTTACGGTTTATCGGAGTGTTCATAATATTATAAAATATATTATAGCGATTAAACCCCGCTGTTGTTGATTTATTTGGTTATTGAAATCGCTTTGAACGTTTTAACATTAAGCGCTGCGACGTTTACGCTTGTAATGCGCAGATTCCTGACACTATATACATAATGGAAATTCGCCTTCCTTTTCGAACGGAACTTCCACGTTTTAATTTCTATGTTGCTTTGTATTTCGCTTATTACATTTTAAGATATTTTTTGAGAAAATCACGTAGACGATACATTTGGCTAGAATTTAAACAAAGGTCTCAGTCTACCTTCAGCACTCCTGTTATATACCACCCTTACCGACGATTGACGAGACACCAGTACACAATGCAAAGTATTTCCAAAGTGTTTGTTGTTGTCGTTTCACTTTAAAAATGTGCAAAATACAATCAGTCACTACGGTAAAGAAAAAAGCCACTCAAATTATATAATATACAATAAAACGTATCATTTTAAATTTTTACTCATGAACGACGACGACGATAATTTTTAGAAAAAAACTTCACGTAAAATATCTAAACAAATTTTATTTTTTAACTGCGATAACGACCACTACTGCATTCTTTTATATAGCAATTAATAATAATTAATAGCAATCGCGAATTAATAAGACTTCTATAAATAAATAATTCTATAATATGTTAATATGTTACAACAGATTTATCAGTGGCGTTCTAACTTAAATTCGCTAGACGCCATCGATCAGCAAATGCATAGTATAAATTACAAATCACCATGGACTATTAATACTTAATGATGATCACAGGTCTAATCAAGGTTAGTGTATAAAAATGTATAATATATAAGTGATTCAAAATTTGTGTTATAGTCATTTTATCGTCGTATAAATATTCAAAATAGAGAAAAATGTATAATAGTACTGAAGTGTTTTTATTTAGAAACATTTAAAACGATTTGTAATTGTTATATTGTTATTACATTTTAAGGCAAGAAGGAGGGGTTAACTTTACAAATTCAAATTTATGAATAAGAAGAACTTTTAAGTACAGTTTAGTGATCGAACAACATTAATTAATGGAAAACTCTTTAATTGAGAGCAATTTAGTTCTTAAAAATAGCTTTTTTACCATACACCATTAGATAGCTAATAGTGATCTCACTCGTCATACGTGTGAGAAAAATATTATTTCTAAAAACTATAAATCGCTTTCCATAATAGACTTTTTTATTAGTTAATGTTGTTCAATTACTAAAATTTATTAAAAACATTCTTCATATTATGTTTGCCAAAACAATATAGATTCCTATTTTAATTTCAATAGTTGACCACCAAAACGCTTCCTAGAACATAAAATATAAAAAATATAAAAGTTACACAACAGAGATTTTAGATGTACTCGTATAACTTATACATACCTATTATAATTTTTCTCTATTTTGAATATTTATATAAGCATATAACAAAATAACTATTACATAAATTTTGATGTATCTGCTTGTGTATACTGTATAATACCTACGTATGTGTTTAATGTATTTTATATTTATAACACAATCTGTGTAGAATTTAATTCATCTTTGTAGTGATAACCAATTACATAACATATTATATACAATTTACCTATATATTATAGCCATGTATCATAAAACGTCTCGAATAATACGAGTTCGTATAATGATATTGTTGTGAGTAGATTTGTATTTTGTAATGTGTACCAATAATCTATATTAGTAATTTATATTATAGGGTGCCTAAATTAAATTAATTACTATAAACTTAGTAATTTTAAGTACGAGTATGAGTAAATACCTGCGTATAAAATCTCAGATATGTATATCTAAAAAAACGTGTAAAACACAATTTTTAAGAAAAAAACGTTACACTTAACATTATAATTTTTAAATTTATTTAATTTTATCATTGTACTTTTATTATATTTTGATTTTAACCTCTACTCAACTAATTTAAACTTTGAATTATTAATAATTTTTATTTGATAAATTTAACAATCTGTGCATTATTAAAATAAGCCGAAAATATATCTATATTTGAATCGATAGGCATGTAATTTGAGTGAAGAGACCATCCCGCAATGGAACTTCGGTATTAAATTTGTATATAAATATATAATTAATAATTAAATATAAAGAATAGGGTTGTGTAATTAATTAATGTACCTACATCGCAAGATTTTTTCGAGAAAATTATTACTGAAAATTTTAAATGTACATTTTATGAACAAACATTATAACCAATAACAATTAAAACCAACATTTTACTTATAATACTTCAAACAAAAATATTTATAGCATTAAAAAGTAAAGATTTTTCTTCATATTATATAGTACATGTATATCACTCAATACTTAAATTGTTTTCACCAATCTACTTGCATTAAAATACTTGAGCTCTTAAAAACAATTTCTGTGTGAACTAGCTTATTTAAGTCTTATTAAAAAAAATACATCCAAATTATAAATATTAGTACAATATTAATTACTATGATATTATTTAAAACAAAAATCAATATTAACTTTAATAGATTACGACGACATTATAATCTTTGTTTAAGATTCATATAATAGAAAATTTTCGATTTGAATAATGTGAAAATAATTTTTTTAAATATTTATATTATTCAATTAATTTATTAAAAATATATAAATTGTACCGATTTATCGAAAAGTAAGTTGTTCATACCTTACTTAATCTTCTTTAATTGTATAACAAAGGATAAATTATCATTAGACCAAAATATTATATAATAATGTCCATTAATGTCGATTTTTTTTCTGAATTTTCACTTTATTTGTTTAAACTTCTGTAATCTTATTTTTATATTATACAGTTAACTTCATCATCATCAAAATAATGATAAATTATTGTATTCGTATCTAAGATACTATGTTTTACATAATTTAAAAGGGTACGAAATATCAACACTAGCTTATTTCACTGAATAAAGTAATAATTTAAATAGGTGTACAAGAGTACAGGACAATAGGTGATGAACATAAAAATATATAATATACATTCATAAAACTTACAAATAAATGATGAAAACTTTTCAATTGTGAAGTTAAAATAAATAATCCTATATATACATATATATAAATTATTTGTTATATTGAAAAAAATATATATACTTTGTATTATGATGTAAGTAGCACAATATGTTGTTCAAATAAAAATTGAAATATTTTATTGTTAGTATAAACGCGTAGAATAATATAATTAAAAATAACGATACAAGGTAATTAACAACTTTACTATTTATTGATAGATTCTTAGAATTTTTAGTATTAGGTATCATAGGGTATTTTATAATTATTATACTAACTTAGAAACAATAATACTAGTCTCATTATTATTTTAAAGTTTTAATTTTTCTCGTGTATTGATATATTTATACATATTTTAAATATATTATAATAATTATAATAGAACGTAATTTATGTTTCTCAGGATGAAGAATAAATAAATAAAATGTTCAAAGTATAACTCTTTGCCTTATATAACTATTCAATAAATCGAATATTCATTACATTTTCGATCACAAGAGTGCTAGTTTATTTAAATTATTTCAAATTAAATGTCTATGATTGAGGTTATTTATTTTAATTTTACTATAGAATAGTTAACGCTTAACTTGGTCGCATATTGGTACGCTACAAAAAACCATAACCAGTTACCAACTGTTACCTAATATTAAGTATAGTACATAATAATATAAGAAAATCTGCAATTAATCATAAAAAATTGATTATTTTTCAATCATCAGATAAAATACAATATTATAATTATTCGTCTGTACTTTTTTTTTTTTTTTTGTAAATTTTAAAATATAATCGGTATACATTTTTTTTAACTTCTGTATCTCCCGAATACGTCATATTAGTTAAAAAAAATGTATGTACAATATGTATTGTATATTATATTATATACAACTAAGTAATACATTACTATAGTTACACATTAATTTATATCTATACTGTGATTTGTGAGTACGCCCATCAAAACGACGTTTTGATTACAATATTATAGTGTATGCAAATGTAATGCATTTCCTAACCTAAACTAACCTTGGCTTTTTATCAATAAAACTGTACAAAATAAAATATCAAGAATTTGATTTTAAAATTATTTTCTATGAACTTTTAAACATCACCTTGATTAATCATTGTATGAATAAATTAAAAATATACGGAAATTATTGTTCTCTGGAAGAATATTAAATTATTTTACTTGTAAGATATTTCATATTAATATAGATGTAGAAACAAAATCTCATCACTTAATTATATTTTTGCTGACGATATCAAAGATTTATGAAAGAGTATACCACTATAAATGCCAACGTTTCAAAGAACATTTTACAAACAACTTTTTTTAAATGTTACAATAAAGTATAATAAAAAAAGTTAGGTACGTGACTACGTGAGTACTATTTTGCTGTACATTAGATGTCACGTGGATCACTATAATAGGTCTCTTAAATTTGAATTCAATGATAAATCATTGTACACAATATACATATAACAATTCTGAGCAGAATCATTCATCTTATATCAAAAAGTGATAATGTTTTTTTATAAAATTATTTATTTATTTATTTATTTATTTATTTATAGCTTTTAGTACAAACTATGCAAGCTCGATGATTATTATATAAAATATAAAAGATATTATGACAATTCGTAAATTGATATAGGTAATTATTAAAGTTAATAAAATAATTAACGTCATTATTAATTATTGTTTAAGTAAGTAATTTCGTTCAAATTTGAACTTGCATTGTTTTTAAACAAAAATTGTCTGTATACATTTTTATCATATAATAAAAATGATAATATTATTAACAATTTGGTATAAATTTAAAATATCTAATGTTATTATTTTTTTTTCTTATAGGTACAATAAAATATCAAAAATTATTAGAGGATAATTATTTTACGGAAAAATATCGAATGTCGTAAATATTAAAAAAATGTTTCAAATGCTCATAAAAATTTAATTTTCCGGTAGAATTTTTTTTTCATAGGATTCTAATGAATTTTGTTAAATTTGAATTCAATAATAACCAAATGTATATGATGAAAAACGATTCTGTGCAGTCTTTCTAAATTTTAATAACTGTGTTAGTGTGTTTACAAAACAAATTATTCTAATAATAACAAATATTGCGAAAGAAAATAATATCCTAAGCTTATTTATGCTTTTTTATGTATTTATTTTTCTTTAGAAGTTAAATTTATTTTAATACTATTAAAGTATAAATATTTATTTCAAGTTTAAACTTTTAACTGTTTGGACGGGACACTAAAAGTTAAATATAAAATAGGATTTTTCAAAAGCATATTCCCTGAAATATATTTGTATCATACTTATCTATAGAATATAATATTATAAATGCTATTTTATTTCTATAATTGTTTTAAAACTAATTCTAAATTTCTAATTAGTTCTGTCTTTTAAAGGTACCAACTTTATAATTTTTAATACAAATAAATAAATACTTTTTAACTCTTTGATCATTTGTTAAAAAAGTTTCTCAAAAACATCATATAAAAAATAGGTATATTTAATATTAAACGGTGTTATCAAAATAACAGGAATATGATTAAGTTTTTAAAATATAAATTAAACATTATAATACCTAGACAGATTATTGTGATTTTAAACAGTCTATTATACATTTTACAAAATAATATATATTTATTAATAATGTCTAACAATGGTGCACATTCATACAGTTATTTATATGTATAATCTTAAAATTACTTAAAATTATTTGTGTTTTAGATTCTAAGCAGACTGATGGAAAACACTTTATTTAATATAAAATAATAAACATGACAACAAAACAACTGTTGCATAGTTGTTACATACCTATGATCATAAAAGCATAAAGTAGATTTCCTCACTCGATCTTTACAAATAATATACAACGAGGAAAGCAGAAAATAAAGTATGAAATGACTAATTAGACAGAAAAAAATATATATTACCTTAGTGATAAAAGTTAATTTTTCTATCAGTAATTATTTATATTGATAGTCGAAATTGTATCAAATAAAAATCGGAGTAATCCTAATAATCCTTATTACATCTGTCTTTATCATTTATTTAGTGTTCTAAATATTATAATTATGTGTTTGTAGTTTTAGGAACATTTTTTGTCTCACCAATTATTAAGTTCACGTGCAGCCACAAATGTTTAGTTAATACTTAATTAGCACATTTGCATTCATTTTTAAAAGGTGTAGCTGCAGCAAGCACATATATGTGTGCGTTTAGTACTCTAATAGTTACAGTGATATATTAGAGAATATTTACTTATTTTTGGTATACATGTATATAATATTATAATTATTAATTATGTTCAAGATCAATAAAACGTTTAATTATCACATTGGTAGTACCTACATAAGTTGTTTATTAAACTTTGTTTTTTAGCATTTGAAAAAAAAATACTTGAGTTTTTAATTTTTTTAATTTCGAAATACTGTAAGCAACAGCTATATTAATGATTGTTTAATCTTCATAAGATGATTTATTTTAATGTTAAAACAAACATAAATATAATTAATTTTTATCTTATGTGTTAAATTAATACCATAGCTTAAAAAAATAAATTAAAATAATAATAATAATTAAGTGATTAAATAAAATCATTAATTTAAAAATAGAGTTATCAGTCTTTTATAAAAATAGGCAAATAATAACTTAACTATATACAGGTCTAGAATATATATTGTAATCTGGAAAACTAAATCATAAAAAACACATAACTAGCATGTTTATTTGATTTAATATTTTAATCACAGCTTAAAAAAATAATTTGAAAAAATATATTTATTTTTTATTAGTTGATATTTCAAATATCTTATGATTGACAAGATTGTAGGTACGCGTGCGTTAATGGCGTGCAGAGGAACAGCGATGAAGAAAGTACGTTTGGGAAAATGAATTATGTGCATATTATATAAACTCCTATACGTATACTGAATATATAGATAATAATATTCACAAACACATAACGATCAGTAACTAAATTTCCAGTAATGATATGTCAATACATCCTGCATAACTATATTATTATGACGGTGATCGAAGAAAAGTGGCATACCGAAAAATAAAATACCCAACACATGACTAAAAAAAGAAAAGACGTGAAGTAAAAAAAAGATTATATTAGCATAAGTTTCTCCAAGGTCGATGTATTCTTGTTTCAGTGTCGCCGTTCTCTGACAAAACTACTTCTCTGAAACCTACAAAGTGAAGATCATAATAATATTTGTTTCATCGGTGCGTTCATAATACAATTATTATAACGTAATAATATTCACAGTTACTACATAGCAATATAATTTAGTATATACTCTAATATATAGCAGTGTGAAATTTGAATTATATTATATAGGTACAAGCGTTCGATCATATTATAAAAGCGGTGCACCGACCGAACACGAAATTGTTGAGCTTTCTTCGTGTCGTCTATAACATGTATAAATATATTTGTTTTTGAGAAATCTCTATGTAAGTATATTGTACACAGGATTGTGTCCCCCCTTCCTATAAACCTAACAGGGGAAAATGAGAAACCACACGTGGTGGCCTATCCTGTATAGAAAGTTGCTAACGATTTACTACACATATATATATTTTATATACCAATAATAGACTTATGTGCCTTTCCAAGGGTCTCATTATTACATCTCTAACGCGTTGTACTTGTATTGATTCACAAAACGCGTTGTGCCTGTTGGGATTGATGATTTTTTTTTCCATAACATTTCGTTTTTCAAAGACTTGCCGGCTAAAATATAATATATTTACGCCAAGAAGCAAAATTTTTATTATTTTTATTCTACTAGTCATGTATTAAAAAAAAAAAAAAAATTCATCGCATTTATAATAAATTTAGAAATGTGTGTAAAACGAAGAGAAATACTACCTATATATTTTACACATAATAGTTACCGCGGTTACTGTGACTGCAGAACCTCCTCCCACGGTGACATGTGACACTAGCCAAGCATTGCTGATATTGGTTAAATTACATTAATTTTCGTCCTTATAATTAATTAAATGCGGCAGGTATTATAATTCAGTGTTTCAGTTGTATTCAAGTATCGAATTTTACCAGCAAAACTAATATTTTAAAACGTTACGAAATACATACTGTAAATACACCGCTGCAAATCTATATGTCTAACAAAAAAAAAAAACAAATTCGTCAGATTTAAACAATTTTTATCGTGCACAATTTATAGACACCAGTATACCTATACTTACAAGTTACAACTGCATTGACTGAGATCTTATTATTACAATCACTTGTTTTATCAATCGGAACCTAAAACGTTTAATTTTATGTCATATTTATTTTAAAATATATATATAATATACATTAGGTACATGCTTAAATTTTTTGCTCATATTTTATCTAATTGCCTAGTGCACACCTATATATACCTACACATAACCCGACGTAATTATCTGTACCTTCAATTAAACAAACGCTTTGCTTGCGTATAAATTAAACGCTGTTGAAATTTTTCACATGAATCATCTATAATTCTGCTGATTCAACGAAAGTTTTCTTCTACATACATAGGTATGTATGTATTTTGCTGACCAATTGTATTTAGGAAGATACTGCTCCGCCCCAGAGCAATGTGAAATTTCACGACGTTTCCAAATGTCGTCATTGACGTTTTCTCAAAGCAGGAAAAAATTAATCATTATGTTATCTGTACTTCGTCGGCATATGATATTAAATATACGATTATATAATACAATACCAGTCCTTACATATGTACCGTTCAAATAATTATGTTATCAACAAACATTGAAATAAATCACTGGTGATGTTATTTAATAACAATTAAAATCGTATCTCTTTCTGTCGTGTAAAAAATATTTTTATCTATTATTGTGGCTTATACGTACATCATTGTAAATGAGCTGTAAAATTAATATTTGTTAAATGTTAAATGTTAAATATTTGTTATTCGTATTATCTTAACCGGCCGTTTCAGCATAGTTTATAATAATATCATAATACGTGCCTAGAAAATGAGTTAGTGATTCATTATTCCAACGCCTAATTATGTTAGTTCGCTGTACATGAAATAACATTATGATGAAATGTCTATGTTTAAGACAAACAGACATCAATAAGACTTATTATCAAAGCTATTTAATACCAGCTAGTATACTAAATCTAGAGTGTGTGCTGTATAGCGACTGTATATGATTATAGGCGTTTATGTAACGAAATAGTGTTTATACAGTACACAGTATCTGTCTACCTACCTACTATATTATTGTGTCGGCGATAGAGGTTGATATAAATATTAATTATTAGGCACAAAGGTGCAAATAACAGGCAGCTATAGTGGATATATTTATTGTACATTTTAACGGGAAAACAATTTTTTTATGATTTTATCTCAGTTGATTTATTAAAGAATTAACTTAACAATAGAAAAAAATTAGCTAAATAACAAATAAATATATGATCATTGAAAAAATTATACATTATTAGTGAATCATATTTTTTAATCATTAGGTATATAAAGTAATTAATGGTTTTCAATGAAAATGTTTTAATTACCTAATACATGGTT
This sequence comes from Aphis gossypii, assembly GCF_020184175.1. Lineage (NCBI taxonomy): Eukaryota > Metazoa > Arthropoda > Insecta > Hemiptera > Aphididae > Aphis > Aphis gossypii. Next base: position 39,952,161 of record NC_065533.1, read on the forward strand.
TTTGTAATAAAATATTTTACATACCTATTTCAAGATTTTTTTATTTAACCCAAATGTATAACACTCTAAAATGTTGATAGGTAGCTGAAAATTGTACGTTTAAAAAACAAATTACTCGTGAGTATGTAGGTATACTGTACATCCAAATCTATATGATTATTGATTTATTTAAAGTTGCTATCATATATTATTACAATGTTACCTAAACGGCTGTATCATTTTTCTATCAAATTTCTGCGATGAGTGGAATGAAAATTGGTTTATATTTGTTATATATACAAAATAGTTTAACAGTTAAAAATTTACAAACAGCTAAAAGTAAAATAGGTAGTATCTTTATAATATTTTGTTTATTATCGAATTCGTACAATATCATCTTGAGATAAAATAAATATTAGTTTATAGTTTATACCTATAGTAGATATCATAGTAAAAATTTATAATAATTAAAATACATTGAACATTTAAGTTTATGTAACATATATTATGTATAATGTATAGAGGAATTTTAGCACCGTACACAATATAGGTAATAAAGATAAATAATAATTCGCATTTATAAATTATAATTAATTCTTTCTTTTTATAACGACAAAAACTGCAGTTTCCGTTTCAGGTTTAGTTTTTACGAGTTATTAAAAATATACAATTGTTGCAAGTTGCAACAGCAGTAAGTGTATATTAACTTAAATCTTAATAAATAAATAAATTTCCACCAATCTCATTAATATTTTTTCAAAGCACGTTACGTTTGGACTCTCAATAAAGGTCAATATATTTAAGTTTATTCTACTGTGGTCCATTATATGGTTCATCCGTCTTAAATCTGCATTTGCATATTTTTCTTAAATGATGAACAGTCAACAGATCATTTAAGGTGACTCAGCACAAGGTCAACAGCTCACTACGTTATACTGTTACACACTTATACTGTTTATTTACTGGCTTCATATTTCAATTTGCAATCAATTCCTTCGTATTATACCATCTTCTATACATTTATATCTATTAGGTGTCATTTACGATTTACTGAAAATTCCGCAGAATGTACAGACATATAAAATAGATACTTAATAGGTATATTGAGTTAAACTTCTAAATCATAAAAATTATATAAATATTTAAAATACTATCATATATTATTATAGTTTTTTAATAAAATAGTACGTTACTGCATAAACAATAAATAATAAATCGTTATATTCTTCAATTTTATGAAGTGGACGGTGTTTATATTATTTAATTAAACTATTTATTTAGGCATTGCCGCATTGGTCATCATTATATTTAAAAATACAGAAACATTTAGCAATACGTATCCTATAGGTATAAGTACCTATAAAACAATTATATTATAGTCGATTATTTGGGCTCTTAAAGTTTTTATTTATTGATCGATTTAAAAACCATAAGAACTAATATATATATATATATATATAGAATATATAGATATAAAACATATTAACACGTTTTTATTGCCAATTATCATATTGGTTGTTATAACATAATATAATATGAGATATTAAAGTTATAACTTATATCTATACATTGCATTGATAGTGACCACTGATGTTATATTACGGTATATAATAAATAATAATATATATATAATTATTCGTATTTGTTTCGTTAAATTATATTTATAAGTAATTTTGATACCTGTCAAAATCGTTTAATTACCTATGAAATTAGTTAAACTACAATTTCATATATGACAGGAAACGATCTGGTTAAAATACATATAAACAAACTTCATATTCGAACTATTATAAACACATATGTATCTGACAAGTACCTAAATACAATTTATTTGGTGAAATATATTAACTTGATTCAAAGAGGATTCAATATGTTCTTTTTTGTTTGACCTTACCTTCAGGATCGATAAAAAATAAATTAATATTAAACATTAAATGTGGTTTAAAAAATACAAATGGGATCTAACTGCTACTTATTATATATCGAGGAGAGAAGAACTCAAATACAAAAATTACCTATACTTTTCAAAATTATAAGATATAAAACAAAACCTCGGTGAAGAAAATTAGTTTTTAATTAGTTTTTTTACGATTAAAAAATTAGTTGCTATAGAGACTTGAGTTTTATACAAGCATTAATTTCATTCCAATTTATGTATGAAAAAAAATGTTTTTTGAGTAAAAGTGCTTAAGTAGTTGGAAAATAGATACAGTCGTAATTTATTTTTATGATAAGACGTGTTCATCTTCATAGAGTTTAAATTATTACGACATTTATTAAAATCGCGAACATTTGATTTATAGTAATGATTTTTTATTTCTCCAAAATATTTTTTCTGAGAATTAAACAAAAATTCAATACTTCTCAAAATTGTTTAATTTATTTTGTTCTAATTCAAAAAATATTTATCGTAATACTTATATTATCATTTTCTATACAAAATGACATTTTTAAAATATGTAGATAAATTTTAAATCATTTTATAGTTAGTTAGTTTATACTACGAATAGATTTACATAGTTTTACGATACAATGGTATTGACATGTTGTGAATGGTAATATTATAATGATAATAATTACTGTATATTACCTTTAAATAATTTGATTTGGGCAAAAATCAGTTTAACCTACAGTATTATTTAAAGTAATAACAATATATAATACAATATTTTAAGAACTATAGGCTGACAAACCGTCTCCGCTCAGAATCGTTTATTGTTTTCAATAATGTATAATGATTATACGAATATTTAATTCAAATGTAATCTACTCGTTACAATAAACCTACTCAATCCCGATGTACCTACACTTGAAAACTATTACACAGTAGAATAAATTATCCGATTTTCTTTTTCTGTATTTATATATTTATAAATATGAATGGTATTTTTTACAGCCATCGATGTCAGTAGAAGTCTGTGAAATGTATACCAGAGCAATTAAAATTAGTATGCGATATAATATTTGAAATATTTTAAAAATTATATAGACGAATAATTATGACAATTACGTCATTAATGATGAAATGTTCATTGTAAATAATAGTATCGTTGCTATTATATTTTATTACACCAATAACTAATAATACTAATAATAATGATATTTGAAAATTATCTTCGTAGTTGCACTCGTAAATCTAAATCGTTCAACAAGACTTAAGAGAAATACTTGAAAAGTTATTTTCTACAAGAATAATAATTTGATTTATATTTATAAAAAAGCGGTTTAATCCAGCGTTATATGTTATGTGTCCATGTACAACTACACAGGGAAAATTTCATTTCCTTATTCAAAAATCATCCCGTACAATGTATAAACTCAAGTGGATTTGTTAAATTTTACTTCAAGGCCAACAGTTGTGTTCTTTATAAACTAGGGGAGGGGACCTGAAGAGGATATTGGACCCCAAGGAAAGGAATAAACCATTTGAAGTTCAATTTTATTAGTATAAATTTGGTTATATTCGTTTGAGGATTTAACACGAGGCGAACTCGTAGCATAGGAAAAAAAAGAAACAATTTAAAGTATACCAATGTGGTAGAATATGGCGTCTTTCTTAAAGGTAGGTACTAAATAAAATTATCACAGAGTACAATAGTACAATTGTAGTACCTACAATAACCACCTAAAAACATTACATTTAAGAGTAAATAGAAATATTCGATTAGTTCCGTTTTACCTACGTGTCTCTTTTATTTGTGCAGTATTGTCCAACAATGTCTCGTGGTGTTTTATGTTATTTTCGTTCCCATCCATTTGCATATCGTCGTTATTCTTTATAGTAAGTTGTATTATGTGATATTATAATAAATGTAAATATCGAAGATTGTATCATGATGTGTACTCGTATTTAAAATATCGAGTCAAAGGATAAATAGCGCCATATTGTGAACAAAAGTTTTTCACCGTCGTATAATAATATTATCTGAACTTGAAACGACACAAATCAACTACTGAGCTACTAGGATTAACATTTCTTGAGAGGACTACACAATACAAAAAAAAAAAACGTTTATATATATTTATTTTAAATAGATAGATACGTTCAATTCTTAGATAATTGATAAAAGTGACATGGTTTCGTTTTCATTATTCAAAGACAGACAATATTGAATATAACCATATGACGTAATTATAGACATTATATTTACTATGTATATTACATATAGCTGTAAAATGTAAGTTTTTTTTTATCTTATCTGGGTGTAAGTATTAAAGACTTTAATGCAACTTTAATATAAATGCATTAATAATTTTATTTATGTAATATATAGAAAAAAAGGTATCTTAATGTTTTCTTTAAAAATTATGTCTTTTTCGATATTATTAAATCATCAATTATTGAAATACCTACCAAATTTCATTAAATTTATAATTTTTTTTTTATCAATAATTTTTTTTATGTTACATACCCTCTATCAGTATATAATATATATAACTAAAAGTTAAAATATTTATAAATTTTAAATAATTAAACGATTCCAAAACCGTTTGAGAGTTTATTATACATCTAGGAATCTATAGAGACTAGAATATTAGTATTTGATTATAATTTCTTTCTGAATTATAATAAAAGCACAATATCAATTCGTTTATTAAAAACTAATATAATTTCGCATCTTACCATCGTCATCGTAAATTTTTGTCGATTACCTATTATGATAATATAAGTACAGCAGATTTTTGATTTTTTACTAATTTGTGTAAAAACAATATTAAAATATATTGTCAAAAACAATTCTAAATATATTCAATTTTATCAAATCATCTAGTCCAAAACACGACTGATGACACGTGAAAAATAAAAATTAATTAGGTATAAGACTATTTTACTTTTTATCTTGTAATTTTAAATACATTCCTATGTGAAAATGTAAAATTAATAAAATATTATATCTGTATATTATTTATTAAGTATTCAAATATTTAAATAAGTTCTTTTATTTAATTTACTCTGAAAATTTATAATGTCATAACACATAATTTATTTTTATTTTTTTTTAACTTCATATACAAGTTACTTTACGTTATATTAAATTAACGAAGTTGTTAGGTATAATGATTTCTATTCGTCTAGTAGCCATCAAATTTGTGAATATCATATGCATATATTTATATAAAAATCCTAAAAACTAAAATTAACATATACCTAAATTAGATTTATAACAGGTAATAGGTATCTATCAGTAAAATAGTATCTTATGAATTTTAAATTTTACCTAATATCTCTTACTTTTTGTGGATATATAAAAATATAATAATTATAAAAAAATTTAAATAATATTATGAATTAATTGATAAGTTATCTTCTAAATATTATATAAGAACTTCGTAATTTCTAGTGTATAACTATTTGAACGATGTTTTAAGTTTAAAAAATTGTATTAATTATTAATTTTTTTTTTTTTAAATATATACTATATACTTATACACAAAGTAATAAACATAAATATTTACTTTATTTGCTGCACAAAATTTTTTTCGACTAAATAGCTTTATAAAAATTGATTAATATTTAATAACTTAGAAAAAAAGTATGGATAACTGAATATTATATAGTAATTTTTTTTATCTTGAATACTTTATATGCAGTAAAACCTCCTTATAATGGATCTCCTTTAAGACAGAAATCTTCGAGCAATGAAAAATAACAATAGTCTTGTAAAACCTGTAACTTGTATATTATTTTAGTCACTGTATAACGGAAATTCCTTCATAATAGAAAAATCAGTTGGTCCCGAGCGAATCTGTCATTAGAAGGTCTTCTATAAAATTATACAAAAATAACAACAGATGTAAAATTTAATGTTCTCTGACATTATTTTTTAACTTATATTTCAGCATTTTTCAATAAATTCAATTATCTAACAAGAATAAATTAAATTGTAATTAAAAATAAAATCAATAATATGTAAATTACTAGTGATTACTAATCTATGGTATTACGTTGATTACTATTATAATAATTAATTATTGTAATTTGTAATATGACAGAATTGTACTTCCGATTTTTTTTTAGATTGGTCAATAAGAGGGTCTATTATTGTAAAAAATCATTTTACAATAGACTATAAAATTTAAAAAATAAAATAATGATAAATACTAATACAAACGTATAACTATTATCAGTTATACAATTCCCTGATAAACTCACCAACTTGTGCTAAAAAAAATTGAAAATACTGTTAAAAATAACCATAGACGCAACTTGACCTCTAAAACAGGGGGTGCTAAATATGTGAATGCACCACAGAGATATAGTGCTTTTTGATGCGACCTATTAGCTAATAATAGCTCATAAGCAATATATTTCTCCGTAAGGTATACCTTATCGTCCTTATAGTTAATCGTCTAACATAATATTATGGGAATATGCGTGTATGGAATGAATTATAATGAATTATATTATATGACTTAAGACTAAATAATTAAATATTTTTCATGAAATTTTCCATAATTTAAAAACATAACATTCATGGTATTTCAATAAAATAACAAAAGTTAGGTATAAAAAAAGGGGGTGCTAAAAACCTTTTTGCACCCCCCTAGTTGCGCCACTGAAAATAACAGATTTTTAAATAATTTAATTATATCATTAATTTATTAATGTTAGTATTAATGCGTTTCAAAATTATTAATCTTTATAATAATTAATAACATACCTTATCATAATTTTAAGTACTTATTCTTCTTCTTCTTGAAAAAAAATGCATAGGTTACTGCTATGCTATACAGTAAAAACTAAGAATCGAGTGTATTGATATTGAGTTACTCATTGCAATGTATGTATTAAATTAAAATTCAACGATAAATATAAACTTAAACATAACAGAGACAATGACAGTCTAACGTCTATATCTATATTTAATACCAAGATAGACATTTTTTGTAATGTGTATTTTATATTGCAATTAAAATAATTTATTTTACAGTTACTAATACGAGTAATACGGTAAGTACTTAAATAACTTTTTGGTGAAAACATTGCATTTAAAAATATCATTGTCTATACAAAATATAATAATATATACTTACGTAAACGTTTCAAGTCTTCGTTTCCTATGAATAATGTTTTTGAATTACAACATTCTTCGTTTAAATAATTAACTTCGTCAACATTTTAACTTAAAATGCATTTAAAAAAAGAATCATAATACCAATGTATTTTCAATATTTTTAAATAGTTAGATTTAATACTTAAGAATCACAAATCTTATTGCATTACATTTTCATTATTACCGAGTGAAAAACTAAAAAAAAAAAGTTAAATGATTATTTTAAATAGTTCATAAAGAATTAAAGAAAGGAATATTTATAAAAATCATACCATACGTGGAAAATTATGATATTAAACTTTGATGACATTTTCAAGCATCTATGGCTATTTGTTTTTGAATTACAAATCGATCTTAAATTATTATTTTACACGTGAATATAGATTTTCGTCAAAATTTAAACTCAGAAGTTCATATAAAATATTCGTGGGATTTACGCTCAATTTTTTTCCTAAGTATCAGTAATTTAACTTATGTGAAACTTTAAATTAAATTTTTAAATCTTAAGTAAAAATATAAAAAATTTTATAAATTTTTAACTACAAAATTATTTAATAATTTTGGCAAATTTTGTCAAATATTTAACTTTAAAAGCCTATAAACAAATATTGTCGGTATGTATTTTCGATAATCGAATATAGATCAAATATATAGGTACATATCAATTAATGATTATTAACGAAAATATTAATAATTTTAAACATAGGTAATAACTTACATGAGTAGTGTAATATATTTTACTTATGAATCCATAACATAGAAATGTTTTCTAGTGTCTTTATTTTATTTGAGAAATAAGTAGTTGAGTAACTTGTAACGTTAATTGTAACTAAATTATACTTAAACTGTAACTTATAATCGGTTTCAAACTTTCATAGTATCTTATAGTCGGTAACTTATAACTAGTTGCAACAAATAAAAAACTTGCTAATCCTGATTCCTGGCTATATTATAATGAGTGGGGCCAGTGGGGGTGACCGACTTATATTATTACATCGTTTTTATGATTTTAAAATCATTCACAATATTTCTTTATCTTAAATTCATAGACCATAAAATAAAAATAATAAAAATGAAAATGAAAATGCCTTTAAAATTTAAATATATTATATAATAGTTATTTGATTATCGGTAATTGGAAGTCATTCAATTCCTTGAAAATATGTATTGCTGTTTCGGAACTTGAAAAAAATTAGCGAGATGCGATGCATTATATTTTTGAAATCAGATTTGGTAAGTATCGGGATGTTTTTGAAATTAAAGCATTAATTTAAAAAAAACTTAAATTGGTGAGAAATCGAGTCATTTATTTATAATACATAAATTATTTAGATATCAAGAAAAATATCATACAATATACTATACTTATTACACTACTATACTTATACAGCTATACATGATTTTATTAATTATCATTTATCAGTTTATCACTAAAATACTTTAGAAAACCCTAAAAGTAAGTTATTTTATCCTTCTTTCCACCTTTCGTTAATTATATTTAACTGTTACAGTCTTAATTATTTACAAACGTCTTTTATTTTTAATTGGCTTGTGAAGTTGTGAAAATAACATTTATAATTTACGAAATTCATCTATTGCTATCATATACTTAATAAATAATAAGAAATAACACACCAAGTGCATTATAGGTATATTACATAACTTATTTTTTATTATCATAAATTATAATGTTGTATATACCTGCAATTTATATCATATCATACGACGCTTTCCGTTAGATTTGTTTTTTTTTTATAATCACCTGTAAAAATATATAATCAGCTGTAATTTTTCCTAAAAATATCCACAACATATTTTTAATTTATTTAATATATTATGAATACATATTACATGGTTTACGAGTAGCATTTTCAAATTTTTGTATAAATCAACGTACCTACAGTTTATAGAAACATATTTTGTAATTTCTTATTTTTTTTTTATTTATATGCAGTATAAGTACACTAGTGCAGTTTTATATACATATAAAAAAAATGTATACATGAGTAATTATATTTTACATATTTATTGATTAAATTAAGAACTTAGTTTCGAAATTTTCGAAATTCTATATACCTACCTATTTAAAACATTATTTACAAATATTTAAGTATACCTACATAATTAGGTACATATTTTACACTAGTTTAACATAGGTTTTACTTAGCTTATCCAGTTATTCTGTACAGCTTTAAGTATAGGTACATTAAACTCTAATAATAATTATTATCAGTATTTAATAAATAATTTCTGGAAAAAACACTCGTTGAAGTCTATTCGTAATCATAATCATAATTTTGAAAAAATACAAATATATTTTAGTTGGTGTAAATATTGTAATTTGCATTTTATAAATTTAAAATATTGAATTAAAAATAATATTTACACATATTAAGGTGATTGGCTGGGAAAACATATTCTATTCTTACTTAATTCTAAAACGACGTTTGTGAGTAGGTATATATACTTTATATATTATTTAATGTATACATAAACATTTTGTACTCTAATTTTTAGACTTTAGTCATTTTTTACATTTTTTTGTTTAGGTATTTAATATTCATCTGTAGTTATTTCTGTTTTTTAAATATTCTTTAAAATAAACGGTCGAAAGAATGTAACGCCGCATACGCGTACAGTCTTAATAAATACTACGATAATATTATATTATCCGTGATTCTCCTGACCGTTAAACGAGTTCACTTCGGCCTCACCGTTTCAGTCATAATATAATACGTCTATTAAAAGTGTTCCAGGTATAGTATTTACAAAATATTGCGATTTCCTACAAAAGCGTATCATTTCCTGGTAGGTATATGACGGTTTTAAGCAGTTGCTTTTTACGCTATACATCGTCGCTTTCCAACGTAACGTTGGATTATACAGATAAAACCGAAACGACAAATACGAGCGTTTTGTATAAGGCAAATGATATTATATCACATAATATATTGAATATTGATGTATATTCGATCTGGTCTCGTGCGATGTCGAAACAGCTGTCTGATTCGCTGCACCCATATATTTTTGTTACATCATACTAAAGCGTACTGTCGAGTTATAAAATAATATCTTAAAACGTTGTTATTTCGTCGTGTCAAACCCTATTCAGCGAGTGCGAGTGATATCGCAATGGACACAACCGCCACGGCTCTACTGCAGCAGTTATGCACAGACGCACAGTCGCACCACAAAGAAAAGTCCCGTGCGTTTTCCCGGGAACCGTTTTTCCGACAGTATAATATATATATATACGCGTTTGTGTGTGTGTTTGTTATATACGCGTAATGCGTGCGGACGAGGGTTCTCGGGGGCTGAGTCCTGCACCGCCGCCGAGTGCGTGTTGTCCGAGAGAACCAATCGAGTTTTCCCCGGAGATCCCTTAATCCAGCTGGCTGCAGCTCGAGTCGTCAGTTTATATACGCACAGTTTTCGCGCGTCCCCTCACGAGGCTCTTTCTATATACGGTGTGCACAATAATATAAAAAATCGCATGTGAGCGGATAGGTTGTTACTTTATCTGTTTCTCTGTCTCTGTCTCTCTCTCACACACACACACGCCATTTATATATAATACATATATATATTATATATATATATATATATTTATATTATATGCGCGTATAGAAAGGGTCCTGAAAGAGTACGACTACATAGTCCTCGTCATCCCTTTTTCCTCCGCGCTTACTATACCCGCCGCCGTCGCCGTTTCTTGCCCTCCGGTCACCGCGCTGCGTCCATCCCGAGAGAGGTCCGTCCGACCGACTAACGTCGCGCGAACATCGCACGCCGGCAAACGCCGCGTACCCCGTCCTGCCGGCTCGGCCACGACCTCGGCGCCGCCGCCGACTTACGGGACCGCGTATTGATTTTCCGCCGGCTCTGTGACGCCACGGTCGTCGTTTCAGCCTCTCGTCGCGGACCCTCCTGATGGATTGTGCGCGCGCGCGCGCGCGGGAGTGTGCCCTGGCTGTATACACAATACAATAGTCGCATGTACGTATTCTGCACTCGGGTCGGTGAAGCACGAGGATAAGGTCTAAGCCCACTCGTGACGAGATCACGTCACCACCTCTATTTTCCCTCGATGTATCAGCTATACGTGTACGTATTGTGCAGTATAGACGCGAACTGGGAGGGTAAAACGTTTTTCCCGCGATATAAACGCGGGCGTAGCACCTGCTGCAAGAGAGATGATACGCCGACGTTACTAACAATATAATATATTACATCGATACGATTGTTTCGGAATATACACGACGAAGGAGGAGCGACTTTTCCGCCCACGCGGACAAGAAGCAAATAAACACGAACATAATATCACATTATACGTATATATACTCTTACGGCATTTTCATGAAAGTCATCGTATTGTATATATATATAATTATATTAGTCGCACTCTGATCGTTCTTGCATGACGCGTATATGTATAATAGAATACATCTGCCGCCCGTCCCGTTCCATATGCGGCGAATAATAACGAATGACAAAATAGTGTGCACATTTATACGAATAAAACGATGTCGTGTCGCTGTATATATTGATAACGATTATTGATAACCCACAGCAACAGTGCGGTTCTTCTTGCGGCACTTATTGCTTAAGTCTCATCTCATTACACGCGCTCAACGTAACACCACAGCGCAACCCTTTACCAGATAATGGATATCTATAAGATCCGATGTACCTATACCGCTGAGACGTCGGCATTTCCATATAGACGAGGTGGACGCTTTTTTCCATCGATTTTTGTTTTTATTTTACATGTAACTATATACATATATTATATGCACACACATACGATATGTGAATTTATGGATCATGCTCGGTTTCCGAGACTGCGCGAGGGGAGGAAATAAAAACGAAACTGGTACATATATATTCACGCCACATGTTTCTATCTCAAAAATAATATTATTATATCATTTCAAAACTTTTATATACGCGTGTTATGGTCCCACGGGGTAATACTATGTCTTCGTCATACGCCAAAACAAGAAAGGCCAAGCCAGTATTAACCGGTAACTCGTGGAATACTTATTATTTTTTTCATACGTCGTATACATGATTGTTTACTCAAAATCCACGTGTTCTGATTGTAACTATATGTATTGCGGTGTGTTTAAAAGCGTCGCACAAGAATTTATTTTCGAATTTGATAAACATAGTATAATAATACGATTGTCTTATTTCATGATAAAGAATATTTTACGCCAATTTTAATGATTAATAAAGTCGTATATCTATAGATACGTAATTACATACTTACATAATCATTATTCCAAAAAAAAAATTTGCCTAAAAAAACCAATGATTCGTTCTACAATATACAAAAAATAAACGGTGTAAGTAGGTATATAATATACTAAATATTGAAAATTTAAATGATGAAAGTCGTTATATGATCTGACTAAGAATAACAGAAGAATAACAGCAGCAGAAAAGGGCATGCTATATTTAGTATACTTTCATTAAGGTACTGTTGTAATTGAAAACAAATCTCGTTTCTCTCATTCTTGGCAAAAAGGAAAAAAATTATGTTAATCCACAAGCGCAAATATTAAAAGCTTGCATCGCTGAAATGCATTGTATTGAATGTTACATTTAATAGTCTAACGAAAGTTGCGTAAGTTGTGTACAACGTGCACATAAATAAAATATACATATATATATTATACTTGTACATACTTTTCTTTCGAATAAAAACCAAAAATAAGAATTTATTCATTCATATTATTATTATTCTTGTTAAGTATACACGCTCGTTGTGTAGTTTATTCAAACATCTCAAACACAATATTGGTACAGCAACAAGTTCATTCAGTTGAAATATATTTTAGTGTATACAAGCTTTTGTATTGAATTATTGTAAAATTTAAAAGGATTACATTTACCACATTCATCGTAAACAAAAAGCATTTATAAACAAGTAAACTTATTTATTGTTGAAGTGTAATATTGACAATAATTTATTACATACATATATATATTTATATATATATTAATATAATATAGTATGTATCATATAATGAATTTAAATAGCGTAAAAATAAAGATATAATTAAATTTTAAATTAACATTATAACACCAGAAAAATATATCTGAAATTCTGAATAATCTAATATGATAGTAATTAGTAAATATTGTGAATGTATACTAGACGTTTTATACTTTTTAAAATAACTATTTAATAGATATATTAGTTTATATTACAGATTATTGAATTACTTTTTGAAAACTCAAAACCTGTTCTGTTAAATTTGTATTAGTGCATAATATTATTAGATTTTAATGATATTTAGCATTAAGTATTAATTAGTCAAAATGTTAGTTTTTTTAATTTTTTTATAAGTATTTTAAACAGAAGTTAATAAATAAATATTTTTGACATAATAATTTAGTAGATTCAAACATATAATTTGCCTAAACTATTAAACTATTTCTACTGCTAGTGTGGAATAAGGAGGAATAGTAGGATGACTTTTTAAAAAAAATCGTTATTAATATAAAAAGTATACGTTAAGTTCCAGAAGCACTATTGTATAATCTAGATGATATTAAAAAAAATGAATTATTTTTTTTTAACCGAGTTAACGTAATATTTTTTCCGTGTTTTAACATTTTTAGATTTGATAACTAATTGGATTATATCGAATTAATACGTAGAATCGCAATAGAAGAAAAAAATTAACTAAGTAACTTGCAAGATGATTTGCATTTTTCTTGAATAGAAGTATGAACTGATGACAGTGTAAAATAAGAAAACACTAAAACTAATACATACTATATTATACTTTAACAATTTTCAATTCCAAAAAACATCATTTATGTATAAATAAAACTATTATAACAATGTAAATAATATTTGTATACACTAAAATAAATTTCACCATATTATTACGCGAGATACATCCTTTCGCTTTTGTTTAATTTATTGTATTTTAAAGACTTATATTTATATAATACATTTTCATTTACTAAAAACTAGAATTTTTCCCAAAACGAATATCATTTTTCCATCTTACAAACGTATAAGGTATAACATAGAAAATTTGAGTTCAGAATAACCAACTTTATGCTGTTAACCATAATAATTAATATAAGAATGACTAGACCTTTAAACTAAAAAGAAAGAACATTATTTTGGGCATTTTGTAATTTTTTAGATTCTGAACGGAGTGAAGAATGTATTGATTTTACAATGATGTATGTTTTTTTTTTTTTTTTTTTTTTTTTTTTTTTTTTGTTTTTTTTTTTTTTTTGTGTCTGTGTACAGCATAACTAGTCGAAATAATGCTCCAATTTCAAACAATGGGGGTGGTTTCCGATGTAAAAGTGAATATCCTTGGTGCATTATAGAGGTAAAAAGTTAACATTTTCCAACAGTTTTCAAAAAAATCGAGAAAAACAAAAAAAAAATGACGGAAAAACGGCAATTTTTACGCAAAACCAGTTTTCGACCAAATCGATTTTTTTTTATGGTTGTAATTCAAAAACTAATCACTGAAAATACTTGAAATTTTCACCAAATGTTAATGTCAGTGGTATCTGTATATAGTTAAATTTTCAAAAAATTTTGACTTTTTTTGAGTTATTTATAGACCACTGAAATTTTCGATTTTTTTGAGAAATTTTTTTTAAAGTGTCGATAAAAAATTTTTGGATGACCAAAAAGTTTTGAAAATTTAATACAAGGTTCCTTATGAGTTGTTTTTATTGTAGCTAAAAAAAATTAAAAATCGTTAGTCACAATTTTTTTTTATAAGAGTTTATAGTTCAAATTTTTACGAAATCTGTCGAAAACGCGAAAATTTGCAAGTAATTTTGAAGTTGAAAAATCATAAAATTTTTTTCTTTTATAACTAAGTTTTGAAAATTGGTACAAGGTTCTCCATACATTTTTCTTCAAATATCTGTAAAAAAAACTCTACCGGATTCAGACAAAAAATTTTTATGAGTGTTTGAAATTTAAATTTTTACAAAACCGCGTTAAATAACGGTTTAGCCTCAAACGATTTTTGATATTTGTTATAATTCAAAAAGTATAAGTCGTAGATACTTGAAAATTTTACCAGTTATTTAGATTGGCATTTTATTTACTTGATTTAATTTTCAAAATATTTTGAGTTTTTTTGAGCTATTTATAGACAACTGAAATTTTCAATTTTTCTGAAAAATTTTTTTTGAAGGGTCGATAAAATTTTTTTGGCCCTATCAAAATACTTGAAAATTTTATACAAAGTTCCTCATATATTATTCTTATAGTGATTAAAAAATTATAAGAATACATAGGCACAATTTTTTTTTATTAGCATTTGAAGTTCAAATTTTGACGAAAATTCGTCAAAATTATGAATATTTGCAAATTATTTGAAGTTGAAAAATCATAAAATTTTTTGTGTTTATAACTAAGGATTAAAAATACAACACTAAGTTTTCCATAAGTTTACCTTCAAGTATCTATAGAGAAAACTCGAAGCATCATTATAGGAAAAATTTTAAGTGCGTTTGAATTTTAAATTTTAACGAAATAGCGTAACGATAACGATTTATCCTCAAACGATTTTAAATATTTGTTATTATTCAAAAAGTATAAGTCGTAGATACTTGAAAATTTTACCAGTTATTAAGATTCGCGTTTTCTTTACGTGATTTAATTTTCAAAATATTTTGACTTTTTTTGAGCTACTTATAGACAACTGAAATTTTCAATTTTTCTGAAAATTGTTTTTTTATGTGTCGATAAAATCTTTTTGGCCCTATCAAAATACTTGAAAATTTAATACAAAAATCCTCATAAGTTATTATTATAGTGATTAAAAAATTATAAGAATACATAGGCACAATTTTTTTTTATTAGCATTTGAAGTTCAAATTTTGACGAAAATTCGTCAAAATCATGAATATTTGCAAATTATTTTGTAGTTCAAAATTCATAAAATTGTTTGTATAGGTAGCTAAGAGTAGAAAATTTAATACAAGATTTTCCATAAGTTTTGCTTCAAAAAGCTATAGAGAAAATTTTAAGAGTCATTATAGGAAAAATGTTTTGAGCGTTTGAGTTTTAAATTTTTATGAAATCGGAATATTTGTTTCAAAATAGAATATATGACATATTTAATTATAATATATTATAGACTGACAAATCATCTCCGTTCAGAATCGTTTTTCGTATACAATGATACTTATCATTGCATTCAAATTTAATCTACCCTAGTCCGAGGTCTACCCCACCCCCTAATGTACAGCAGAGCGGTACCCACTTGCCGACTTTTTTATTTTAAAGCGAGTTATAACTTATGACTATGAAAAATATTCTAATTTTAAAATGTTGATAATTTGCTTAAAACTGTAATTGTTAGTAAAAACTTTTAATATGATATAGATATACGTATATTATGATAAGTTAAGGTCATGTTTTTAACTTATATTTGATATTTGGTCAATTCACTTTAATTTTAAAGATAATACACAAAATTGGTTTTACTGGATAAAAATTTACCATGTTGTACGTTTAAATAAAAAATGTAGTTGCTGATGTTGCGTCCTCTTTATTTAAAATCTAATAATTTTTTAACTTGAGTATATTATATTTATATTAATTAGTGTAGGCGTGAACATTTTTCATTCATGAGATAAAAACAATCTTAGGAACTACCCACCCGCAAATTTTTTGGATAAAATGCTTAAGTATTAAACATTTTCGAAATAATTTTACATATTGTGTACCAATT
Source organism: Aphis gossypii (assembly GCF_020184175.1). Classification (NCBI taxonomy): domain Eukaryota; kingdom Metazoa; phylum Arthropoda; class Insecta; order Hemiptera; family Aphididae; genus Aphis; species Aphis gossypii. The sequence goes on from NC_065533.1 coordinate 39,968,932, forward strand.
TAGAATCGACATCCCTCCCACACAAAAACAGCCATGAGACCCGGGTCTCATAAAACCCTTGTCACTCTATACTGTATAGTGTATATTAGTATAGATCAATACTCAATGTATTTAATATTTAATGTGTACAAGTTATTCTTTCTATATTATACATATTTAGATAAATAATTTTTTAATTGAGTCAACACTTACCAGTTTTATAACATTTTGATAAAATATTGTTTTCTATAGTTGAAAACTTAACATATAAGCCACTAAATTCTTAATTTTTCTCATTTTATGTAAATACTTCCGTTCTTATTTAAAAATTATAGGCTTTTATTAAAACATAATTTATATAAATAATTGTCTTTGTTGTTTCTTAAAAATACAAAGTCAATCTGTTACAATGCGCATACTATAATATAGATATAAATAAGGCACAATATTTTAAATACCTAATTAACAAAATATACCTAAGGTTTATTATAGATGTAAAAACTTTTAAGATTTTAAAAAACAATTCATCGAAATCATAAAGTACCTAATACCTATACTGCAGCTATACTATAATATAGTTGGTTACTAGTTATAAATGTTATAATACTCGATTGTCACACTGTCACGTACTCACGTTTTATATTGTTTTGTAGATTTGTATATTATGTTGATATAGATAGATGGTGATGGCTCAACTGAAATTCATGTATGTTTTATTATAAAAACTATAGTTAACACTAGTGGCTAAAAATGAAGCTATAATACATAATATAGATTAATATTATTTTTTTATTTTTTATACATACAGTATTACGTATAATATAAAGATATAATATTTTTTTTTAATATTTACGTCTGTACATGGTACGTGTGGTTCATTTCTATTTAGTATTCACTCGAACAAACATGTTGATAATAATAATAAAAACATAAGATACTAAGTTTGTTTATTTTCCGATTGGCACAGAAAATATGTGTCCCTTTATCGAAACGAACGAATACATAGGATTAAATTGCCATATAAGATATTACATTATAAACGCACTTTGATTATACATATACCTTTATACTATACCAGTATTTTGCAACCAGTGTGTCGCCGAATAAGTCTGAATATATCACGAAGTACGTATGTATAAAATGTCACAAAATATTCAATTATTATTTAATATGATTTATAAAAACTAATAGATATTCGATATAATTTCTATGATGATTAAAAATAAGTTATCTGTTATTGTCATTATTTTACATATTATTTTATATTATTACCAATTACAATTAAATACTACTCATTATTCTTGTTTGTTTTTTATATGTCGTTAAGTATGAAATATTTTAATAATGCGTCGTCGTAACACAAATGTTGAGAAACGCTGTACTATACTAATATTACATAAAATATATCTATAGCAGGTATTCAATAACAAGAACCTTATTAGTTATAGTATATAATATACGATATACTTACATTTAAGTAAAAGTTTGACCAAGTAGAAAATGTATATCTCTGGCTATTTTCGATGTAAAATAATGTGATATAATAATAACCACACACAGCAATCACTTGAAATATGTACAAGATATTTGTACGAAAAACACATTTTTTCCAAATTGTACTAGTTTTATGGCCATTATTATTCCCTAAGGTACATAATAATATGTAATATGTACACTTTAAAATGTATGTACATAATATTATTTTGAATTTTTTTACTATTGAGTTAATATAAACAATAATATTGTAGTGAGTAATGTGGTATACACACACATATACGCTTGACACATACATATAAAATATCTACATTCCCGATCGGTAATGGTTAATGATACATGTGAATATATATTATATTATTATAGTGTATATCACATTTCTTTTAACGAAAGGTCAGGTTTATTTACTTATATGTTTAACATATATTTTCAATCTCTGAATCTTACCTTTTATAAATTTCAATAATATATCTGGAACCTACATCTATGCACATACATAATGCTTTCACTAATCTAGTGGCAAAACTAATATACGAATATAGGCAATAAGAATATATTGAAAGATAAAAATAACCTCATCTAGATAAGCAAGTTTGATATTTTTAAATAATGTATAATGTATTATATGCTACTTATATGCAACTAGAATAATCGTGGAGAAGAGGTCATGGCTTAAAGTTTATATTCAATTAATCAAGGATAAAAATAAAATAGATTGATGATCGGGTTACATTTAAGTAAATAAATTTCCAGTTGGTTAATTTATTGAATATAATTATTTATGTATTTTTTTTAAGTCTATTATTGCATTCATTAAATAAAAATACAACGACAGTAATAGATTAAAAATTATGCCTGTAGGTATATTATATTATATTAAGATACGAGTTAGGAACAAATAATAATATATATTAAAGTTGGTTATGACTGTAAAACACTTAATAATAATACCTATAGTATATTCATCATAATATCCCAATATGATTCAGTAAACGAGCCAATTAAAAATAAATAAAGAAAACATTTGCAACTAATTATAAACAAATATTAAATTCTGTCTTCGACTTGTTCAAATTTACTTCTCCACTATTTATTTTCTTCATTAATTATAGGTACGTGAATTTGCCAGTTAACTTTTTTATCAAGTTTATTATGAAACTTTAACTAGGTATATGAAATTTTAACTAGGTATGTATACAGCTTTGTTTGTGCATTTGACTATTATTATTAATTCAATTTATTGTTATTTTTACAGATATTATATTTATACAATACCTACATACATTACACGTTATTTTTTAGGCATTGAACAACAGGAGCAGCAGATTATGTGTATATTACATACTATTCTGCACCAAGTTTACTAGAACCGATTAGGAACAGAAAACGATACCAGCCGACAGAATTTAATTCAATTTTTAATCTTTTTTTTTATCTGAAGACTACATTTGTATGTGCTTAGATTATATTATAAATATTACGGTGCACATTATACTGCAACTATAAACGTTTGGCCATGCTCAAAATCCCAAAGGTCAGTAGTATTATAGATACTGAATTAATCACTAGCCAAGCTAATCAACCAGTACCTAGTACTGTAACTCAATGTATTGTATAAGCTGTCTGATAGTTATGTGGTCAAAGGTCACCAGGATTCCATAACTAAAAACAATATTTATTACTAAAAAAAAATAAATTTTAGTATGAACTTATTATTACTCTCATAAAAAATATTATAATTATTTTAACAAATATTTAAGATTTTAAGACAAATAACTAATGATACAACAAAATTGTACGATTTTAAGTTGTAGGTAAGCACTTAGTTAGGTTCAAGATATTAGATGAAGCCCATTTATTATTATTTATTAAAGTATCTAAAATAGTATTACGTGTTGTGAGATAAAACAGATTAATTATATGAAATAAATATTAAGCTAGCTGATCCCGTGCACTTCGTTGCCTGTTAAAAATTCCAAACTTAGGCTCTCTTATGATTATGCGAGCAGTATATTATCAGGTAGACAATCTACTTGTGGTGGATTGTGGATCCCTCGAGATGTGTACGTAAGTTTGCAATTTTTAACCCTTAAGTTTCAAAGTTATATCAAATTTTTTTCTACGATGGATAAGATACATTTATGTACCATCTCGTGGTCTTTAAATAGTTGATATAACAACCTGACTTATGAGTTTACACATTCATCAATCTATTATTACAACTAATTTTTATTAAAAACTAATGGCAACAATTTATAAATAATTTATTTATAAATTAACAATAAAAAAAAATTATATATATATAAAGGAAAGCATACTTTAATAATAATCAACGCAGACCGAATCTATTTGAGATATCGAATTTGAATTTTGAGGATAAATTAAAATTATAATTTCACCGAGCACTAAGAAAAGATTTTTCAAAATTTTTATTTTAAAGGGTACAAATCGATAACAATAAGTATTATTTTATTTAAAAATAAATTATTTATAAATTGTTGCTATTAGTTTTTAATAAAAATAAAAAAAAACTATTTTTACGGCAAACTTTATACTTCTTATAACTATTTAAATAATTAACTTTTTGTAAATTTCTCTTTTAATGGCTCATCTGTACACCGAGTACTTGCGTTAAAAAAGAAGTCATGAAAATAGGTACAGTAGAACTTCAGATATACCTAATTGTCATAAGAAATCGCCTCACGTTTTTATAATATATAAAGACAAAGATATTTACACGTTTTCTTATGTAAATAATAATAATATTACATTTTTTTTTTCTGTTTGGAACCGACGACCGGGAGGGGACTGATTTCGCATTACTTCCTCCCAATAATATTACATTTAAAGATACGCTTACCAACTTCTTGAGTCTTCTTTTTTATTATAATATGTTAACGTACACAGAACTAATGTGAAAATGTACAATTAATATACAATAGTATAATAAAAGTAGAATAATAGGTAAAAGTGACTAATTAAAAACATTCAATTTCCAAAATTTAAGTTTGAGATTACTATTGTCAAAATATAAGTCCGTAATTTTATAAGATAAAGGATAAATAACAAACAATTTCAATGACTTAAGTGAAGTAGAAAATTTAAATTCCATACATATTGCAGTACTTCTAACAAAGAGTAGAGTAACAATTTAAAGACTTTAAAAGCAGCTAGCACTCTCAATATCACTCTGGAAACTCAGCCTCTGATCAAAAGTGATACAGATGTCCTCAACTAGTCAATTGCACTATACCGTGTTACTGTTATAAGACGTTTACTTCGTTAATGCAAGTAAAGACGAGTGAATTATTGACCCTCTAAAGTGTCATTGTACATTTAGAAATATTAAACGTTAAACTCAATGCATTAACCCACATGGTCATATCAATCAGATCTTCTTGCAAGTAATGACAGTCCTAAATAGAACTCGTTTAGAGAAATGGTTAGACGCCGCAGTCAGTGAAAATTAGAAAACAGCAGTGCAGTACTGTGAAGTCATAATTTATTATATTATTAGATCACCCAGAGGGCAAAAGCCAAAGACAGCGTTAGTTAAAAGATTGACATTTAACTTTATAATTAATAAACCATAATAATAATACAAATTATAAAGCTCTAAGTGCCTACCTTTTTATAGTATAATATAAAAGTTCTTTGCACAACAGTTAACTAAAATCAAGATGATTATCAGTTTATAGGTAAAGAAAGTCAGGAAAGAACCGTACTATTGATATCTAAGTAGTAAGTACTAATAACTAGGTACTAAAAATCAATTTAATTATATAATTAAATTTTAAAATATTATTAGCTAAATTCTTATATTATATGCATAACATAAAAAATGAAATGATCATTAACATGATAAAATATCAGATGAATGGGTATATTGTTATTAATATAAAGTACAGGCACCACGCATAACGATTGAAACGAGTGCGATTATATTATTACAACCTACTCCACACTATTATACTCAAATAACCATGATCGGTGCAAGATTAGTGTACGAATATACGATAGGTGTAGAAACTATAACATAATATTATGCAACTTTTTACTGTAAGGAATTCACACATCTTATTATTAGGTTATTATTAACGTATTCAAATTTTTACTTGCTACTCTCGTATAGAAACTTCTAATTCCCCTCTGTTGTACATTAGAATTAGAATTAATCAAATAAATAAATATTAATTTAATTATCATAATTGCACGAGAAAAACGATTCTGAGGAAAGACCATCTATCAGTCTATATTCTATAGGTACTCTATAATCTATCTATTACTATATCACGAAGTATATTTTATGATGTTTTTTTACACAGCTATTATTCATTTATTTTACTTTAGTATTATGATGGGTCGTTAATATTATTATTATTGTAATAATATGTATTTATTCCATATTGCAGTATCAACTTATATGGCTCAAAATTGAATAACATATATCTGTGAATAGGTAGGTACCGTAAAACAGTAAAAATAGATTCATAAAATATCATAATATACGTCAAATTTTCACTTATAATACTTTTTAAATATAACAATAAATAATTTCGTCTTATTTTGAATTTAAAATGTCTAAAAAGCAATTTTCTTTTATACTTATTAGCAGGCACGTACACAAGGGGGGGTTCTAGGGGTTCAACCCCCCCCCCCCCCCGAAATTTATAAATAGTACTATAATTGAAATTGTGTAAACTTCATGTTAGGCTATACGTTAGGTTACGTTAGGTTAGATTATAAAAGAATAAAAATTTAAAACCACCCATATTTTTTTGTGTACGCGCCTGCTTATTAGATTTCATGATTTAAATAACGATACTATAATAATGATATAATATATAATAATAATGATAATAATAATGATTTAATAAATAAATAAATAAATACGAACTACTTATAAGAAATTTTTTCGCAATTTTTACGAAGTTCGTCAAGTAGAAACTTCAAATACGTATAAAAAAAATATTGTGACTATGTATTTTTATATTTTTATACACCTCTAAATAGCTCAGAAAGAGTTAAAATATTTTGGAAATTTAAAGGACACCACACCCGCATGTGTTTTATTTATCTTATACACGTGTAACATAGTTAAAAACTGTTTTGCGCGGAATGACTTGACTTTCTCGATAGTCAAATCAGAATTATTTCCAAAATTATAAATCGCATTAAGAAGAATTTTATATGTGTCGTAAAGTTTTAATTTGTAATAATTAAATGAAAAAATCCGTAGGTTCTCAAACTGCAGATAACTTCAATAGTTTTCATGTTATTAAGAAATTTAATGACACAGACCACAGATAAAGTTCTTCAAAATGCAATTTAAAATTTTGGTAATTTTGATATAAATATTGAAAGAGTTAAGTCATTTCAGAACAGTTTATGTTAAGCGTGTATAAGACAAACAATGCATGCGGATTTGGCGTCTTCATAATTTTACAATAAAAATGATAATATAAACAAGTATCTACTATTTAGTATTTACAATTATTTGTTTTTGAATTACTATAATATAAAAAAAACCGTTCAGAAAAATATAATATTATTATTATTATTTTATAATATTATGCATAAATATTTAATATCGTAAGAATTAGAAATTCAAATGTACATAAAAAATTAATTTGGCTTTCCCACAAAATGTTTTCGTTTTTATATAAGTTAATAAACTTATAAAGAACATTATATTTAATTTTCAAATCTTAGTTATAAACAAAACATTTTTTATATGTTTCTAATTACAAAATAACTTTTATCGATAACTTATCGATATGTACTTACACAAGAAAAAACGTTGTCATTATTGTAAACAATAGGTACATCCGTTCAGAATAAAAAATATTAAAAAAATAGAAATTTTTACGCAAAACAAATACCCGCCATTTTCCATAATCAAAATTCCTAAATGGTATTTTTCTCGAAAATCCAAAAACCTGAAGCATTTTTTTCTAAACGCTTTTTTCCAACGGTTATTGTTCCCGAAATAAAAAAATTAAAAGATTTTGTTATTACTAGGAGCTAATAATGTATTTTTTATACATGATGTTTTATATCTATAAGTAAAATACAGCTATTGCTATACATTCTAATTTATTAATAATCATTTATTCCCTACGATAAAGATAGTATTTACAAGAAAGTACGGGTATCTTTTCGTTATCGCACTTTACCATTGTTACAACGACATAATATTATGCCTTTTTAATATTTAATCAGTACACTACATAATTTATTATATTATTATTAATATTTAATTTTATTAATTAATTTTTATTGTTTATAGGTATTATTAATTTATTGACTTTAATTTTAATTCGGGTAAAAGGTGTTCGGGAAAAAAGGTTATAGGTTTACAGGGCCAATGGTATTATAATATTAAGGGACAATGTATGGGAGAGAACACATAAATATGACTCCCTTAATTCAATATAATATGTCAAAGTAATTATCCAAAAAAAATCGCTACACTCCAACAGCAATTTTACACAATATACATATGTTCACTTACACAATACCCATAATATGTTTATAATATCCATGAACTAGGTAAAATGTACACACATTTTTACAAACACTACATGTCTACATACCATTATTCATTTCATTTCCAACTCATATATCATAGTGGTGGATCCAAGGGGGTAGATAATAGGGCGAATACCCCCCTTGAGCTTTATTATATTCACATTTATTACATTGTGGCTTGTGAGAAATACTAGTTATATATTCAGCGTTAAGTATCGTATTACCCCCTCCCCCTTTGATAAATTTCTGGATCCGCCCCTGATATATCATATAGTATCTATAGCAGGGTTGGCCAAACGTTTTTTGGTCATGATCTACTAAAAATATACATCACCTTTGAGGATTGACTTCCATAAAATTTTTTTTTTTATGATGATAACTATAATATTATTAAGAAACATACAGGGCGCGTGGCCCTAAAAATAAATTCTAACATGATCGACTTTGAAATTGTCCGCGATCGACTGTTTGGCCGCCCCTGTTCTATAAATTATTATAATAAATAACGAACTACGATTAACGAATACAGAATAGATATAGGTACTATATAGTATATGTACATATTATATAATATATTATGCTCAGGGGCGTTCTCGTAGGGTATACTACATATAAGCCGTATACTCTCAAGACTTTTTTTCAATAATATATGGGTATACTGAGTATGCTCTTAAGTCTCAATCGATTTGCGATTTTAACTATCAAGATATTTTTACAAAATTTCAAAATTTTAAGTATACTGCATATCTCAAATTATATATACAAAGGAAAAAACAAAATTAATTTAATCAAGTAGTTTTACCATATTTACGTCAATTATTTATGACTGAAAGAGTCATACTCTTTACTTTTTAATATTTGTAAAGATTGACGAGGTTTAATATAAAGAGGATATGTAAAAATATCTGTTTAAAATGTTTACCATATTATTGACACACTCTTTACCGGCTTTACTCTTATATAACCCATAAGAAAAATATTTTTATTGTATTAAATGTTTATATTTTGGTATTTGAAACACCTCTGATTAGGTATGCTAAAAAATTACCTAGATCAAAACTTTTGTTATTTCTGGTATAAATAAATAGTATAGATAAAAATAGAAAAGATATTAAAACACACAAATAAATATAATATCATGTTTTTAAATTAGCTTTATTTAAAGTCTATCTTGAGTATTTTTATTGATAAAAATGTATGAATTGTATCCCACTAGTCCATATTTATAATGCATAATAGCGCCAAGGAAGTTTTGTATTGTCAAAGTGCTGATCTTTGAAATGTTTTTTTTGTATAATTGGACTTTCGGGTAAAATGTTATTCGGAAAAAAGTTCATTCAGGAATTTTGATTTGGGAAAAATATTGGGCGGTGATAAACTCTCCCAAATTTTAAAAATAGTAAACTTTCCTATAGGTCAATATTATGTTTACCTGAAGTAAATGTGTAAATTCTTCACGGTTAACATTGTTCAAAATTCAAAATTGTAATAAACTAAAAAATAAGTAAAAACAGTCATACAAATAATAAAGAAAAAACTATAACTTAAAAAATATTAGATTATAAAGACAAAAAAATAAATAGGTACCATAAGTTTTTTTAAATCTGTGTTCCTACTATAAAAAATTTTTATTTTATCATACGTATATTTTCTATAAAAATTAATAGATTTATTCTATGAATTTTTATTTTTTATTGTATTTTAACTATAATATTATAGCTCATAGTAGTTAAAAGCATTAATTTATATTATTATTATTATTATTATTATATGATTTATTATTTTTAAATGTATATTAAATTTATTTTGTGATTTTTATTAAATTAAATTAGCAATACTGAAGACCCGAGATAGTGTACATGTTTCCGTCAGGTAATACTGGAGTAGACCCCAGAGAATTTACTATCGGGAGAATTTACAATTGCCTAAAATACCGGTAGCCCGCAAAACTAATATTCGACAAAATTGATTTGTTTTTTGGTGTACCTCGCAAACAAATAGTTACACGATTCATCATAATTCTTTTATACGTAGTATAATTTTTATAAATATTTTATTTCCATTAAGCTATTTATATGGTTCACATTAGACCTTTCATATTTTCGAATTTTTCAGTAATACCCTTAATAACCCATAAGAAACAAAATAAATACCCGACACCCATATAATCAAGATGAGTTTTTTTCTTAGGCACGAATTAATCAAACCCCGCCAAATAAAACATTCTGGTACAGCCGAAACTCAAATAATTTTTTTTTATATCTGAATCTTCACATGATGTATAATTTTATTTATATATATTGTGAGATTAGTTCGATTACGTAATAAGTTATATAATAATACTTAATAGAAATAATTTACAATTAATTAATATTTCTTTTAAATATCTTGAAAATAAATTCCATGTATTTGATTCAGATAAAACGAATTGTCTAATATTATATTATTTCTTATAACTGGTGGTTATGATTTATTATTATTATTATTATATGATTTATTATTTTTAAATGTATATTAAATTTATTTTGTGATTTTTATTAAATTAAATTAGCAATACTGAAGACCCGAGATAGTGTACATGTTTCCGTCAGGTAATACTGGAGTAGACCCCAGAGAATTTACTATCGGGAGAATTTACAATTGCCTAAAATACCGGTAGCCCGCAAAACTAATATTCGACAAAATTGATTTGTTTTTTGGTGTACCTCGCAAACAAATAGTTACACGATTCATCATAATTCTTTTATACGTAGTATAATTTTTATAAATATTTTATTTCCATTAAGCTATTTATATGGTTCACATTAGACCTTTCATATTTTCGAATTTTTCAGTAATACCCTTAATAACCCATAAGAAACAAAATAAATACCCGACACCCATATAATCAAGATGAGTTTTTTTCTTAGACACGAATTAACCAAACCCCGCCAAATAAAACATTTTGGTACAGCCGAAACTCAAATAATTTTTTTTTATATCTGAATCTTCACATGATGTATAATTTTATTTATATATATTGTGAGATTAGTTCGATTACGTAATTAGTTATATAATAATACTTAATAGAAATAATTTACAATTAATTAATATTTCTTTTAAATATCTTGAAAATAAATTCCATGTATTTGATTCAGATAAAACGAATTGTCTAATATTATATTATTTCTTATAACTGGTGGTTATGATTTATTATTATTTTATTGGTACAAAATTAATTCAAATATAGCCGATAGCAATATAAAATATAGACGGGTCACGGATATGGTCTAATGTTTCTAATGGTTTTAATACTCTAATGTTAAGTGTTAACAACAAAGCAATGCGTTGACAGTGATAATGTAATACTTAAATACTATGAGCTACTAATTATAAAATAATTATATGAAACTTATAAAATGTATGTTAATAAAGTACATTGGTTTACATATGTGATATACTCCAATGTCTCCGGGTCTCCCTTAAAACAATAATACCTGTATCATTCCCAATCGCCTTATTTCTTGTAATTTCTTAAAAAATATAATTATTTAAAATAATTAGGTTTAAAAACTGTTGTGTGTTCGGGAGTTTGTAATTTGCACCAAAATGAGTATTTATTTGTTCGATTATCAATTATTTAATTTTGAAATATTCGATTATTCCTCGGTATTCTCGTTGATATCGAAACTGTCGAGACTAGATGGACTCGAATGACAATAATAATTTTTTGGGATTTTTTGCCTTTTCTAGTAATATTTTGACGTTTTACGTCAAATTATCGGTTGTAATTTTATTAATTTTTTAAATTGGCTAACTTTTTTAGATTCTGAACGAAGTGATGAATGTATTGATTTTACAGTGATGTGTGTTTTTTTGTGTGTGTACAACATAACTAGTCGAAATAATGCTTCAATTTCAAACTTTGGAGGTGGTGTCCGGTGGAAAAGTGAATATCCTAGGTCAAAAGTAAGAATTTTCCAACAGTTTTCAAAAAAATCGAAAAAACCAAAAAAAAAAAGTGACTGAAAAACGGGAATTTTTACGTAAAACCAGTTCTAAACCAGTTACTAAATCGATTTTTTTATATGGTTAGGTTTTACCTATAATATATTCCAATTATGAAAACTATTATTTATTCTATTATCTTACACAATAAATTTATATTATACTGAACCTTATTATAACGATGCAGGATAAAAAAAAATGTATTGTAATTTGTAAGACTATGATGAGTCATTTCTCCGTCCTTAATTATTGTACCTACTTAAAAAAAAAAACACTGCGATTATTACACTAATTATTATGTCTACTAGTTAAGTGTCTACAAATAACGATGTATGAAAACTACATAAAAAATATTAATCAAAAACATTTAAAAAAAAAGAAAGTATAGTATATATTCAATCTAAACTATTTGTCTGTGTGTATAATTTATAATATCTGCGCACGAATTATGCGAATGATATTTTGAGAATATACAAAACAAGAAACTTGCATTATCAAATTAATCTTGATTACTTTTTCTTATTAGGAAAATTTTCATGGAAATGTATATATAACCAGATACCTACTGTGTAGTATGTTCAGTATTTCAGTGTATTACCAAAATGTTTTTAAATTTTAATGTCTGTGACATTTTTCTAACCCAAAACACAGCGAACGATTAAATGTTAAATGGTTAATGGTTATAGTACCACGCGAAAAGTTCCTAAAATCCATCATCAGTTTGACTCTCTAGGACTCTACAAGTACAAACTATGGAAAATGTAATCTACCGTTTCACTAGAATCTCTCCTTTGTTATTTTCGTTTGTGAAATTGTGACATGGCGGCAGGTATCCATTATTGGCCATAAATATCGTATCTGTCTGAAAATTAATTTAAAAACTTATTATAAAGCCTGAAGTCGTAAAGAATATGTAATAACAATGATAATATAATTATGCTTAATTAATAATGTATATATTATAGAGAGACATCATACTTAAGCGATACCTACGTTATTAACAATTATTAACATTTAATAATATTATACATTAGGTATTATCATCGAGAGCATGAGATTCGCGTGAGAATGATGGCAAATATTTTAACTTTAAAATTTAAAAATAATAAATTATAGGTTGGTACTGCCCATAATGAAGGCGTGGCTATAGTGGCTCTCTTATTTAGTCCGTCCGATTTCCGTATGTGACAGTTGACAAGCTGAGCTAATAGCCGACTTTTATTGATTATCAAATTAATGTACATTTATTATAAGATAAAAAGAATTCATAGGTAAGTACCTCCGTGTTTGAGATAATTATTTAATGTTTAGACAAATAACAATCTTAAGCTTAAAATAAATAATGAAAGTAAGTTAAATTAGTAGGAAAGTATGTAGGTATTTAATATATAATATAATATAATATCCATTGAACCTATTTTTATTTTATAATTTTAAGATAGTAAATCATCGCCGTCCTATAAAGTAAACTGTTGGTAAATCTACTAAATTTTACGAATAAAATATGAGTATTGATAACTGTAAACATTTAAGTTGGGCGACCCCTGCTAAATTCAAACATTATTATCTAATACTGTGCAATAGTTTGCCACTGGGCACTGGCCATATTATATGATAATTATAATTTATATCTATGTTAATATGCTTAAGACCTGAATACCTGACCGTCCTTCCTTCATACACTATATGACTGATGATGGGGGAAACCCCTTATATACTATATAGTATGGATTTAAAATATTATATTTTTATAAACATTGGTTTCACTTTTCAGTGGTCATAAACACATAAACAATAGTCTAAAATATAATAATATGCTTGTATATTATTTAAAAAAATTAGTTTGATGTGTAGACAACACGGTCTACATTCAATTTTTCTATATAATAATACCTATGAGTAGCTCAAAAACAGTAAAAATTTAGAAAATGTTATTATATACTTATCATATAGGTATAACGAAAATGATAATATAAACATTTGGTGAAAATGTTATGCTACTGCCGTTATTTATTTTTAAATTACAACAAAATACAAAACCCCGTTAATATATCCATTATAAGAACTTCAATATCAAAATATTATGTTCATAAAAAATTAATATAGCTTTCAAGTAGAATAAAATTGTTTTGTTTTTATATTTATATAAGTATAATATACTTATAACCTATATATTATATAGGTTGATAAGCTTATTAGGAATAAGTTGAAAAGACCTTGTATTCAATTTTCAAATCTTAGGTAAAAAAACAAACAATTTTATGAATTTCTAACTACAAATAATTTGCTAATTTTCGTGATTTTTATGAATTTTGTCAAAATTCTAACTTTAAACATTTATAAAAAAATATTGTAATCTTTTCAATATTTTTGAATTAATAAATTAACAACTTATAAGGAGCTTGGTAGGTATTCATTTTTCAAGTATTTACAGTTTATACCCGGCAAATAATTTTAAATGAACATTTATAGGAAAACAATTTTAAATATGAAAATTTCTTATGTCTATAAATAGCTCAAAAATATTATCAAAATACTTTGAAAATTTTATCTTAAATAGAAAATGATAATATAAACTTTTGTAAAAATTTAAGTGTCGACCTATACAGTTATTCGATTTTTCGAATTTGTAATTAATTTTTTTATTATTATTATTATTTTTTTTGTTGTTGTTTCAGCTGTAAAAAAAGTACTTACAAGGAAATTTTTACTTGTGACCTTCAAAGTGTAAATTAAACTAAATTAAAATTGTTACCAGTCACCAGAAACTATTCACATTTCAAAATATTTTTACTGTTCCTAAAGATGATTAGTGATAACAGACAGAAAATACATACATGATACATCATTGTATAATTAATACATTCATCATTGATTTGCTCAGAATTTTAAAGAGGAGAAGTTGAGAACCACTCAACTGTTCATTAGATATCAATTGTACCACGTCATCGAGTAAGTCACTGTAACGTGTGTTTTAAATTTGATTTAAAATCATTGCATACAAAACGATTTTGAGCAAAGACAAGCATTTACCTATAAAGTATACCAAGTATATCAGTATATGCATGATATATTGATATTATTGCTTTTATGTAATTTATTTTATTTATTTTACTATTAGTATTACAGTAAAGTGATTTATTTTTATTTTTTTTACTATTATTAATACAAAACTTTTTTGAGACATGATAATCTAAAATATGTGTCATTACGTTTCAATTTGTTTGGCATTATATAAAAATAGATAAAAATCATATTCTATAGATTAATCTATGCTACAAATAATGATTTTCTTCATTTAAAATACAATACTCTATTCAAATAGGTAATTAAAAAAAAGAATATTATATAATATTTGTTATTATTTATGGATTAATATTTCATATTACATCTTTTTATTTTAAGAATCAAAAGTTGAAGTTTATTTAAAAAAATAATTTAATTTAGGTATATTTATTAATTAATTTACTCATTAAATATTTCGAAAATGTAAATTAGATAGATCATGGATGTGATAGTAAATTTATCTGATTTAAACCTATTTTATTTTATCCTCTAAAACAAAGAACATGAATTTGAAAACAATTACATTCAAATGTTTTACAATACTTACATACGTTTCTTGTTGTTCCCAAATAACTATAAAACTCGAGCGTATGACACCATTACCACAAAATAGTAACTAATATTCCTGATTGCAATCTTAAATAAAAGTTGACTACCTACATTAATGAATTCCATTCTCCTATACTCCTATGCTGGGGAAAAAAAGTTGATGTGTTGAACGTTAGTTGAATCATATAATATTATCTAATAAGTCGACAAAATAAAGACTTAATTTTTTGATCGATAAATAGACATAATTGTTAATTTGATTTTATTTTCTGGGTATTAGTAGCATCTTAATTAATATTCTTAATCAAAAAAAGATTTAATGTATTTTTATTTGGCTATTTTTTTAAATAAAAAAATGTTAGTTTTATGATTTAACCACGTAATTGTGTCGATAAGTATATTCATCTTTATTTATATAGTATAGGTATATACAGTGCCGTAAACACGGGGGGGGGGTTAGAGGGTTCAAACCCCTCTCATTCACATTGTATATTGTGGAAAATATAGGTACAAATGTCCGACTATTTTATAATGTTCAAATATTACTTCAATGTAATTATGAACCCTCTTCCATAAAAAAAATCCTGTCTACGGCACTGGGTATATATACCTATTGTACCTACATGGTACAATAATAGCATACTTGTTTACTATGTACGTTTAATTCGTAAGTATATTCAATATTAATTAATTTATTAATTATGATAAAACAGTAAAAGAAATGAGAGATTTAAAATACTTTTGTTCATTTGCCAACATTCAATTCATACAATCAAAGTATTTTCTATAAATTTGTATGGTTTCCGCGATAAATGTTGAATCATAAATCAACTTTGTATGATATCTGAAATTGTGTAACATCTGTGTGATGGTGTGAAATCCTACAGAATCTTTGTTAGCCTCCTCAGAAGTACATGCAATACGTAGGGGTATATGAAATAATGACATACATATATAGTAAAACATTTAATTAAATATTTATTTAATGTCTGCTGTAGTTAGGTACGCAACTTCCGTAATTCATGTGTTAACAAAAACATAGGCGTGCGTCTACATTTAATGTGACATGCTGTATGCTATAAAAACATCATGCTATATATGTATTAGATATATGAATGTATATATATTTTTTTAATGTCCAAAAACAGGGTTTCCTTTGACATTGAAAATTAAAACAGTGACGTACCTAGTTCAGTTTTAAATTTAATTTAATAACAACAATAGTAGTGTATATAGCTTAACAAGCTTAACCCGGCTGTACAGAGAAACCTTAATAGCGTAGTTTTAAGACACACCTGATCATATTTATTATTTAACCCATTAGTCGTATTTTAGAAGTCGTTCTTTTGTCTAGTGCAATTAATTTTTCAAGTATCAGTAATAATGGTGTTGAATTTTAACGTTTTCAAAAAATCTTCGCCTGATGGCAAAATAATCCTCTACTTGAGTAAACGTAACATTGTTGACCATATAACATTCATCGACCCCGTTGGTATGTATAAACGCGTTTCGAGAACACTGATCACAGAATATTTCATTTAGTAATTAATTTGTATTTTTTAAGTAATAAATAAATATCATATGATATTATTAAATATATAAGTAGTAGCTCGGATAATAGATGCTTCGATTCTTTTTACCATTTAAGAAGTATCTTGTAGTGATTATATAGATTTATTTTTGTTTAAACGAAAACCTCTCTCTTTTTTTACTAGAAAATTGAAAATTATTAAACAACTAAATTCAAATTCAAATGAGTACATAGATTAGGACATATTATACTTAAAAACCTACTAAAAATAATAGATATAAATAAAGTATAAGATCGATACTCCTTATTATATTAAAACATTTTCTATAAATCACTGCAGATTATAATATTAATTACAATAATTTTTAAATCATTTATGAACCGAATATCTTTTAAACCAAAAATCTTAAACTATCTATATCATAGTTATATTCAGTACTTAAAGTTGAATTACCTAAAAAGTCAGAAATCACTTGTTCGATTTCTATACATCAAGGTCTCAACATTTTCGAATAAATCATTTCCATAATATTTAATTTACAGTAAAAAAGATTGATTATCATTTGTAAGAAAAGAAAATGGTATACACGTAACACGTGTAACACTTTTTAGTTGGCTAAAAACCGAGAACTCTAAAACTTTAAACTCTAAAAATTAATATTTAAATGTATTCAATATTCAAGGGAAATTAAGGTGATTACGCTTAGTGAATTATTCTATATATTATATTAACGTATAAACCTATAAAACCTATAAAGTTATCAAAATATTAAACTTATTGATAGGCAGTAGCTAGTATTTGAACGGATTTGTAATTGAAAAAAAAAACAACAATTGTAATTAACCAAAAATAGTATTAAATAATTTAGTAAAGCATAATATGATTTGTAATGCTTCAATGCTTCAAATACATATAGTCACTCGATTTTATTCATTTTATACTTGCCAAGTGAACTAAAATATAAAAGCATTCAATTTTAGAAGACTGTATAATTGTTTATCTTATAAATTTAAAATTAATAGTATTATTGTTAAATCTAATAGTATGATATATTTTTAACTAGAACATTTATAAATTATAGAAAATTTAACTTTTAGATTTGAATGGAATAATAAAATAATAAGTTTTAAGAAAAAAATATATTATTTTGCACATTTGAACTTGTACAGGCTTTGTTTAAAAATAATATTGGTAGCTACTTTAAAAATAATACTTATTTATTTCTCAAATATTAATACATAATACACTTTTTAATTGTATGTAAATAATGTAGAATATTTTTTCCACAGTTATATTTTATGATAATCACTCAATAAAACCATACAATTAAGTTTTGAAAGTACAAAATGCAGATTACATCTAGATAAATGATGTTTTGATTTTAACATGTAATTTGCTCATTTTTATATGGTTAAAGTACGAGTAAAAAACGAAAAATTTGCACATTTTTATTTTAAAACCCCTAATATTACATTTTAGTCGAATTATTTGTTATTAGATTTTATTTATGGTATAGTATACTATATAGGTTAAAAACGTGGTTTAACTTAAGAATTTACTCAGGTATGTAGATAATTACTCTGATAAATTAGTAAATAATTAAAACAGTGAAATATTATAAGCATATTTACAAAAACTAGATTTTGTTCGATAATTTAAATTAATATTTTGTTTCTTTTAAATGAACACTAAATAGATTTTAATAATTATATCATAAATTAAATATTATTTTCAATATACATTTGTATAATGTATTTCCATACATTTTTTGATGGATTCATTGATATACATATATACACATTATATGAGGGAATAAAACTGCAAAAATGATTCAAAAATAAAAAAATCATTTCCCCTATTATAATACAACTATCAAGGTAAACCATAGAGAGTTCGAAGAATAAGTTTTTATAATTATTGATAATCTTATAGAGATTTCAATTTCCATTTATTATTTATGATTTAATATTTTAATAATAAACCTGATGTGTTATAATTATTTTCAACGAATGATGACCATTATCCATTTTTAAAATCTAAGTAGTAGGTAACTATTATTGTAAATGTTAACAATTTATTCATGTTATCCGTTATTGTTTTATGATATTTTTAATTTTCGTTTTTAACATCTCAATAAATTATCTTTATAAAATAAAAACACTGAATATAATATGTCTTATTACAAACATTAAAATTTTGGTAAACATTTGATTAATTCAAAATCAAGTATTTTATTTGATTTTTTCAAGTATAATCTTTAGATTTATACTTAGTGCTAATCATAGATAATTAAATAGTTATCTAAATAAGATATAAAAGATATTTTTTATTAAAATCATCTAAATAATATAGTTAGATAATTGATTAAAATTAATAATACATTTAAATAAACTTGAATGACTTATGCATTGATATTTTACTTTTTGTTACATTATTTATACTATATGATACGTATATAAGTATCTATAGTAAATAAATATATTAAAATTACATAGCTACACCGTGCATATTATAAAATACACACATATTTAATAAACAAAATAAAATATATTTAACATTAAATATATTTTTAATATTATAATGTGATTTACTTAATCCTTTTTAACTTGATCGATACTTGGTATAAAAACATTATAATTATGTTAACTTTATTCAAATTTTACTCTAAATAAAATATGCAAATACCAGTTTTTATTGGTAGTGATCAAAAAACACTCAACTGTTAACCCCACCGCGAGTTACTCCATAGTATCAAACAGAATATTATATGTATTATATTATTATATAATTTATATAATATAAAGTAATTATAGGATAAAAAAAAATTAAACAATTCAGTAAATAATAATATTATCTACATAACTTTAAAATATATAAGTACTGTTCTTATTATCTATAAACGAGATAAAAATTGAATCTTTTTAAAATTAACTAGATGAGATAAAATATAAGAAAAACATATTTAGATAATTCCTAACACTGTTAAATGTTTATATTATCTATCAATATTTGAAACTTGACTATAAAATAGTGATTCCAAGCATCCGTCTATATGAAAAAGTGCTATATACAACACTTATTATTTAAAATCTAATCCGATAAATTCTGTTAAATAACACTTAAAATGTAAATCTATCTTATGAACTATGAAATTACTACCGTCTACATCTATTTCTAGTATACCTAGTAACCAAGTACCACATCACAATGAATTATCTTTTTTTTTAAATGTCAAGTATGATAGTCGACCTTGTAGCTTCTGTATACTATCCATGGTTTGTTCTTTTATTTTGTATTTAATACCTATCTATATATCAGAGAGTAAATTATGATAAATGTCAATTATTTAATAATTCATAATAAATATTCATGTATAATAGTTCTTAATAGTTGTACATAATTTATTTATCAGTACTGCTGTGCTACAAATAAAATATATTAAATTTGTACGTATTTACAGCCAATTATATTATTTAAGTATGTTTATTACAAAAAAAGTGATGGATATATAAATTTAAAGAACACAATAAAAATGCATTCCTATCTTCACTCTGCAACAACAGAAATGTAGAATACCTGTAATTTAAATTTATACCTATTTTAGTTTATAGGTAATTGTAAGCAACTAAAAATATGGTACTTAATCAAACAAAGATATTTTTAAATTAAATAAATAATGCTACATTATTATAATATGGTAAAATATAAAGTATAATAACTTCAATGGTTTAAAGTTAATAGTCTAAGTTCAAAGTCAGTATATTACAAAAATTTAAAATTAAATATTTGTTTCTAGTCATAATTTGTATCTCTTTCAACCATAAGATTATTTTAATCATAATTATTTTGTTAAATATATAATATATTATATTTATAGATAGATATAGGTGGGTACACTAAAATAAAAACATTCATTTTTACACATAGTATTATATTTTTTAGAATTTACATGGAAAAGACATTTATTTTAATGGATGATAAAATACTTTTATAGAATTAAAAATTTCAAAATATTTTACTGCATAAACGTTGAATACTTGAATTTAAGTTCATTCGTTTTGTTTTTATTGACTAAATATTTTAATTTAATACCTAATACTATTTAAACGGGATTTATATTCAAATATTCAAATATAAATAAATATTCCTATATCAATATACAAACATGATATATTTTATATTATACATACTATATACAATAATATGCAATGTAATTTTTCTTAGATGGCGTTATCATGTTGGACAATTCTTATTTGAAAAGCGGAAAAATCTTTGGTCAAATAGTATGCAGCTTTCGGTACGGTCGCAAAGAGGACGAAGTGATGGGATTACGTTTTCAAAAAGACATGTATTTGGCATCGTCACAAATATATCCTCCTCTTGATACCGATAACCCCGTCAAGTTGACCAAAGTTCAGGTAAATATATCCCCATTTAAAAAAGTTGTTTTAATGATATAGAATATAATACTTCACTATTTATGTTGAAATAAAATGTATATATTTTCCTGTTTTCATAATATTTTATGTATATACCTATCTACCTATTTTGGTATTAATATAGACGTTTTTCATACTAGATTCGAATCGTATAATCAATGAATTTTAATAACTTTTAACAATATAACAAAATAATAGGAGATAATTAAAAGCAAAAGTTCTTATTTTTATTTACTATTCATAGTCATATAAATTAAATAATTCACTTAAATATATATATATTTTTTTTTTTGTTAATTTTAAATTTATTTATTTTCAGTATTAATATACGAAATTTTAGTTACATAAATGAAGGGCTTCAAATTAAAATAGCTAAATATAATTAAATTAAATGTTAACATGAACACCATATTATACCATATCATAATGTTTAGCATACAAAATCCGAAAATCGTATGCTTTAAATTTTAAACGCTTTTTATTCCTTTCCTAATTTTATGTTTTTAATATTATGAAAACAAATTTTGTTATATGTAATACCTATACCCTATACAGATATAAATTTAGTAAAATATAAACAATAGTATACGTAAATAATATTTAGGAATTACAAAAAATTGTAAAAATATAATTATTTATAGTTTATATTTTATATTATAATTTTAGTTTCTGAGTGAAGCGATGAATATATTGATTTTGTCATGTGTTTAAATGTTTTGTGTACGAGTAGGTACACAATCATTTTTCGCTAAATTGCTAAAGTCATTCGATTTTCAAAAACGGTGATGGTTTTGGATATAAAATTGCAACTAGTTTGTACATTGGAGGAATCAAACTTAAAAGTTAATTCTTTAGTTATTCTTATAGTTGGGAAAAACAAATAAAACATTAAAATGGGGATAATCAAATTTAATTTTCAACCAAATCGATTTTTTTTTTTTTTAATAATTCAAAAATAAATAATCGTAATTATTTAAAAATTTTACCAAATGTTTTTATTATTTTTATTTTTTATTCACGATAACATTTTCTAATTGTTTCAATTACTTTTTAGTTGTTTAAAGGTATAAGAAATTTATAATTATTATTTATAAATATCGGTTAAAAATTATTTACTGGGTAGAAATGCATGGAAGTGTAGATAATAAAAATCTCCTCATAAGTTGTTAATTTACTAATTTAAAAATATCGAAACCTATAGGTAGTCGTAGTATTTTTTTATAAGCGTTTAAAATTAGTATTTTGACAAAATTCATAAAAATCGACAAAATTAGTAATTTATTTTTTAATGAAAAATTCATAAAAATTTTTGTTTTTATACTAAGATTTAAAAATATAAGATAAACTGTAAAATTAAAGATACTTTATTAGTTGTTCAACCTATACGTGAAAAAAATTAGCAGGATGATTTTTTATATTTATTTAAATATTTACGATATCCAATATTCATTCGTAAAATAATTACTTCTTCTCAAATAATTTTTGATGTTTTATTGAATTAAAAAATAATAATAAACTAATAAAAATAGGTAATTGAAATTTTCTTTAAATGTTTGTATTATAAATTTTATTATAATATGATACAATTTTCAATTTTTTAAAAATCTTTTTCAGTTATTTATAAGGCATGAGAAATTTTCTGTTTAATTCTGAAATTTTTTATTATTATTTTTTTTATGAATGTCGATTAAAAATATGAAAATGATTGAAAATTAAAAATACATTGGCATACATATTTTATATTCATTTAAATTTTAAAGTAAGAATTTTAATAAAATAGCAAAAAATTACAAATTATTTTGTGTAGAATTCATAAAAACTTTTTCTTTTTGTATTTAAGTTTTGAAAATTTAGTAAGTATAAGATTCCTCATAAGTTGTTCATATTGAAACTACAAATTAAAAAAAAAAAATGCGAAGACAATTATTTTTAGACAAAATTTCTTATTTAAGCAATAAAATAAAACGATTTTAGATTTATATATTTTGTTTTAATTTAAAAAAAAATATTCTTAAAAACTGAAACGTTTATGTGTTTTATATTATAATTAATTTTGCTATAGGTAGGTAATAACATTTTTAATTTATTTATAGGTATTTATTTTTACTGTTCTATGATATTGTCAGAATGATGTTATTAAAGTTTGAGTTGCATAAGTTCATATAATAGAGTATGAATATACCTATGTCCTATATTAATTATTATTATGTAATAATTAAATACCAATAATAATATATTAAATGCAATTACATCAATAAACTGTAATACTAAAGGTGAAATAAATGACTTTAATAGCTATATCAAAACATTATCAATTGGTGATATAGGCTGATAGACCGTTCCCGATCAGAATTGTATAGAATATCATAGAATTCAAATTTAACAGAACTATAATAATGATCCATTTGACACCTAATTCTCTGTCAACTATATTTCTTTTTAGTTCCATAGAAAATTATCTTTCATCAATTGCTTCGTGAAAGGTATTCTATAGGCTTTCCTTTCTCAGGTTTGCTTCAATTGTTTCGTCTATTAGGTATTGTAGTAATACAAAGACTATATTAAATGTCCCATCTATGCTTTTCTCTTCAATTTCAATATATTTTATATTGATTTTTGAGTATTCATCTTCCAAAAACCTCAACATTTTTACCTGTTCAGTTAATGGTATTTTTAACGTTCTTAGTATTCACTACCTACCTTTTTATGATTATGAAAAAATATATGTAATAAATATCTTAACACAATATTAAATGAATAAATGTATTTATTTATTCAATAAATTGTATTAAGTATTAGATTGTATAAAATGTATATGACTGATTGTTATGGATTTTTCGTAGGATTGTTTAGTATCTAAATTAGGAAGTAACGCCACGCCGTTTCGTTTTAAAATTCCTGAGAATGCACCGGCGTCGGTAACTTTGCAAGACGGGACAACGAATTTAGCTGATGCATGTGGTGTCCAGTACTATGTGAAAATATTCGCTGGTGAATCTGAAACTGATCATAACCGTTCAAAGTAATCTACATTTTTTAGTTTAAATATTATAATTTTTTTTTCATATTTTTTACATGATAATATACAGTATATAGTATAATATAGTATATCGTTTTTTTTTATTATTATTAACGTATATGTACCCAATATAAAATACAAAAATACATTATAAATTAATAGTAAAAGAAGTACGTACCTCAAAAATAATTGTTTGTATTCGTTAAAATTTTAAAATTAAATTTTAACTGTCATTAAAAGCGTATAACTTAATGGTAATGCATTAAAATAGTATACACACCTCAACTTTTTAGTTATATGAGAACTATATGTGGTATCAAACTATTAAATAGTACGATTCGATGGAAATACAATTATATAGTAGCTGTACCTGTACGTACTGCAAGTTTATCAATAGAAAATTATTTTTTTTCTCTTAGTATTTCAAATTAATACTACATACAGTAAACAGTAAACCAATCGTTTTTAGTGTTTTATTTTGTTTAAAGAAAAATAAACACTAATATTAATTTTCTATATGTTAACATTTCTTTTAATTGAACTGTATTTACGTGAGCATGTAACAGGAAATGTATTTGCTATTACAGTCTACAGATAAACTTATTAAAGTAGAAAATTAAAAATTTTTTGACACAAGCTTATATTGTACGCTACTTAGATTGTGGAGATTATATGCATAATTTAAATAATAAAATAGATGAGTAGGGTACAAATAGAACGTAGAGATTTGGTACACAGTCGTAAATAATAATGATGATGAGTGTTAAATAATAATCGTCGACGGAAAACACGTCACTGTTAGATATATTTTGATACGCAACTGTTTATTTCGTTGATGACCTTCGCCGATTTAAATGAGGTCGAAACATGTTGGAGAAACAGAGAAACAGTTGTGATTTAATTTTTTTTTAATTTTTCACTGTATAGGAGTTTTGTGGCGATGCGTATCCGTAAAATCCAGTTTGCTCCGGTCATGCGTCCCTTAAGTAGACATCCTTGCACTATCGTTCGTAAAGACTTCATGTTCAGTCCCGGCCAACTGGAATTGGAAGCTGTACTCGACAAACAGGTATACGTGTGCATTCCGTTAGACTTACTATTACAATAATAACAATGCTTAATTTATTATATGTTGATAATAATAAAATCATTAAAATCACGTGCAAAAATCTAGGATAAAAATATAATGTCTATTTCATAATAAAGATAATATATTATTATAAATTAACTTGAAGAAATTTGAGGTGTAAACTGTAGAGTAGAGGACAAAATACTACAATAGTAGGTACAGATAAAACTAAATGCAAAATTCGAATTTCGAAACGCACAAGTACCTACGCTTTAAACTATACCAGAAATTTGTTACTCGTAATCGGTGACTTTTTCCCCTTAAAATTGGAATCGATGATAAAAAAAGAAATTCGTTATATCAAACCGATCACTTTGATACTAACTGGTCACACTTTTTTGTGATCACTGACCATTTCCAAAAGACGGTTACATTTTATAATCCTCTCCATAACTATTACTTCTCTTAATTATAATTTTGTTATAAGAGGGGGTTGGCTATTATTATCAAACGAATATCAACCATAACACCGGTTAAATTTTGTTTGTAACCGATCACTATTAATTTGTTACCGACCAAATCTAACGAATTTCCGGTATCCGGAAATAGCTTACAGTATACAGTCTACAGTTATATATTTATATTACCTATGGTTCGTCGTTCTGCAATTCGGTAATTCGGTTAGGTTAGGAAACGTGTTATCATAGACAAAATAGGCTATTATTTATGTACAATAAAAAACATGTTAGGTTATTGTCATGTTATTGTTTTATAAATTGTTTACTATAAAATACTTGTAGTTGTAATTTTCACGATTTTGAGAAATTTTGTAGAAATTTAAAGTTTAAATATTGTGACAATACATTTTAAATATTGTTTTATTGGAGAAAGAAACTTATTAGCAACTTTATTTTGATTGTTCAAGCATTGTTACCCGTTCATTACTGTTTTACAGTCATTTGTAAAAAAAACCCTATAAAAATTGAAAATGTCAACAGTACCTATATACTATAGGTAATTAGCATAAAAAGAGTAAAAATATTTTGAAAATTATATACAATACATTACATACATCGTAAGTTATTGTTTAAATACTTGGTGAAAATTCAAAGTTTCTATGGTTATTCGTTTCCAAATTTTAAAAAAATTAACAAATGAATCTGGTTAAAACATGGTTTAATGTAAAAATTTTCGTTTTTTTTCGATTTTTGTTAGACTTTCTTGATTATTTTTAAAAATACTGACATTTTAATTTTGATTCTTCAAAGTACTAACTAGATCTAATTCACTACCAAAAACCACTTCTTAAGTTAAAAACAAAAGCAGTTTTGTTAACCCAAAAGGTGATGATGCAGAAATAAAAAAAAATATTTATCATTAAGTATAAATACAATCATCGTTCCGTTCAAAATCTAAAAACTGTAGATTTCCTACATATATATTCCATATATTTTTAAATTGGTGTTATAAATAATTATGTGAAACTTTTTATTACATTTTTAAACTTTAAGTATAAAATTAAAGTTGCTTGCATTTTAAACTACAAAGTGTTCGTCTCTTTAAGAATTTTTTTTAACTTCAACTTCAGACACTTATAAAAAAAAATAACTATATTTTTGATGTTTTTTATTATTTTAAAACAATTTATCAGGAATTTTCATAAAATTTTTAAGCTTTTTGACCAAGAAACAAAAATTCTAACAACATACATTAAAATAAACTGAAAGAGTAGAAACTTTATATCAATGAAAAGCTTAAAAAACCAATATTTAAAAAAAATGTTTTGTGTCTATAAAATGCTAATATAAATAAAGTTTGTATATAGTTTGAGTGAATTTCATGTCTTTCGATTATTCGCTTTTGAATTCTACAACAAAAGGAACCCATTATCATTTTGTTTTTTTTTTTTTATGAAATCGTACAAAATGAAATAAAAATTATAGCGATTGGCATACCGTTACAGAATAAAATCGACTTATCACAGTTAGTAATGAACATAAAACGATAACTAAAATTGTTTATTTTAATATAATATTATTATACTGGGTTATTAATTTAATGGTAAATACTCTTTATACTTAAATATGTTAACGATTTTTAAAAGTATTTTTTTTACGTAGTAATTCATGAATAAAAGTTGATTTTACTTTTTATATTGTCTTCATTATTCAAGTTCGCTATTTTTTAATTACAACATAACATTTTATTTTCATACATCAAAACAGAATATGTGTTAGAAAATATTAATATATAATTTTGTCAATTTTGAATAAGTAAAAATTAGTTAAGTATCTAACTATCGATAAATTTAAAATAGAAAATGGGTTTTATTTTAATTACAATTTTTTATTAAATATTAATATTTAAACATTTGATATAAATTAATTTTATGAATAATTTTATTAATAAATACTTTTTTCATTTCACATATTTTTAATTATTTGTGTGAAAATATATTTTTTTTAATATTTTGTAATAATTTGGGAAATATTTGGGACATCTTGTATTTTTCCTAAAAATTTTAGAAATAAATTTTATTTTATTTGAAAACTGTGTTTAAACTATGTTATAAACACACGTTTCCTTCGTGTTAACTAAGTGATAACGACGGCCTTATCTAAATGTAATTTAATGATCATTTAACATCGTTGTCACACATTCCGCTTCAATTTACCGTCGTCAACTGATATACCGATCGAAATGATAATATTATTCACGTCATCGTTATTTTTGTTTTTTTTATTTGTCGAATTTGTATTTGTTTTATTTTTCCCAAATTTCCAAGATCATTTAATAACAACTCCGCGTAAGTTAAAACAATTTTAAGACGATCAAAAAGTTTGTAATTTCACATAATATGAAAAAATTTCACAATAATAAGTTGTTTACATTTTCTAATACAAAATTAAAAATTGCCCCTATGACGTTCATTGATATAGAATGTTCATTTAACCAATAAAAATATTCTACGGACCAAACCATCGTTATTTTAATTGTAAAATATTAGAGAATATTTATATCCATTGTTTTAATGTTGAATAATAGAGATAATACATATTTATTTACATATTTAGATTCTTAACGGAATAATGAATAAATTGATTTTACAATGATGATGGCTGATGTTTTGTGCGTGTATGTGTATATCTGTGTGACTGTGTCTATACATATTATAATAAGTAGTTAATAAAATGCTTCGATTTTTAACTTTGAATAGAAAATTGTATCTAGTTTGTATATAAAGAGGTCAAAATTAAAAAAATGTATAGTTGGGAAAATAAACAAAAATTAAGGAAAAATGGGAATTTTCACATTTAACCAATTTAACCAATTTTTGATTAAATATTTTTCTTTATTTTATTGTAATTCAAAAACAAATAACTCCAGAAAGTTGAAATTTTCACCTAATGTATATATTATCATGTTCTATACGTCATGGTATAATTTTCAGACTATTTTGACTTTTTTTTTTAGCTAAGCAACTGAAGTTGAAATTTTTACAAATTTTTTAAAACTACAAGTATTGTCTAGTAAACAATTTATAAAATCTTTAATTTGTACAATTTAAGTTTAAAAAATAATTTAATTAATATTTCTCATAATTATTTCATATTGGAACTAAATAAAATATTACTCAATTATCATTTAATAAGTTCAGATTTGAACAAAATCGGCTGCAAATCGACAAAATCATCTCATTTATAGTAAAAGAGGTTCTCGTAAAAAAAAAAAATTAAATTTATACCACCGAAGAATATAGGTACTTTTTAATCCTTTTTAATCGGTAATAAATAGTAAAATCAAAATATTTTAAAATATAGATTTTAAGTTTATTGTAAAGGATGTTAGGGGTGAATCAGTGGCGAATCACTGTATACATATTTTAATGACATGAATATCTAAATATTTTACATTAAGCACGTTATTGCCCTTCAATATACCCGTTCCGTTCTATAAAATAAGTATATAGCTCGATAGTCGTACAGATCGTGTATTGGTGCTGCAGTAGGTATAATATAATACCGGCCACCGGGAACGACGGCACAAACATAAGTAATAAAATGTGCCATAAGCGTACACAAAATAATACCTAACAATGATAATAATAATAATTAGCGTAATACGTGAGTATACATTATACTACCTCAAGTAGATACGTACCACGTTGCATACTTCATCAGTAAAATATTGCATTAGATGCTCGTCCGCACGGAAAACGTTTTAATATTATTATGTTATGAATTTATGATATTCGTGAGACGTTAGGTACCTCCATGGTATAAGAAAAAACTTGAACAAACAGCTATTAATGTTGGCTAATAATTGGTTCATTGTGCGAGTTCAGGTATTATAACTGTTCCGTTCATCAGCAGCTATATTATAATCATATGATATTATGATGATGACGATCAATAGGCACTGTATATTGTTACTCTCGTCGTCGTTGTTTTCTACGTTACTGTTGTTGCTGTAACAATATCATCGCTGTTGTATAAGTTACATATTTTAGTATCCGAGGTTTAAGATTTTCACATACCATTATACGCTGAGCATATAATATACAGTTTTATAAGAGTAGAAAATGTCGACAATTCATTCAACGCAGAGCTTATAGGAAAAAGTTTTTTTTTGTTTTAATATTTTAGAATATTATTTCAAGGATTAAGGAGTATTTTGTTTCTTAAAAATATCTTTTATCTTATATGTTAATGTATGTTACGAGAAAAATAAAATAATACAATTTTTATTATTATTGTAATAATTTTAATGTTGAAACTAGCAGGTATACTTTCCAGTATGCCCATACGATTATTATCAAGTATTATATTAATAAATAAAAATTATTTTATCTAAGGTAGAAAATATGACAATTTATACTAAAGTTTAAATTTTAAACGTATAAGTAATCAAGTACTAGCTCAGAAACACACCCATCCGGCATCCACGCACAATGCTAGATGATTTACTCAATATCAAATTATTAAGCCACTGACATTTTATTAGGTATATAAATATATTACACATTACAGCTGCAACCGTATGCGTTTTATACTTTTATGTATTAGAATACATTTTGTCGGTGTCAAATAACCGATCCTTGTATTAAAAAAATTCCATCTCTGCATGGTACGAGTACAATTCTATTGGTCATATACACCTAAAAGGCCAAGCATGGAGACTTTTAATTTCTTTTTTTTAACGATATGGGTACTTACTTATTTTTTATCATTTATTAGTATTTATCAATGTAAAATTATAATACAAAAATAATTAGGTCCTTTAAAATGGAAAATATATAAAGTATAACATAACAATTTATTATATTATATAAATAATATTGTATTATTCTAATTCAGGTTTACACGCATGGTGAAAACGTTCAAGTGACGATATGTATACGAAACAATAGCAACAAAATGGTGAAAAAAATCAAAGTGCTAATTCAACAGATCGTGGATATTGTCATTTTTCAAAATGGACAATGTAGAACTACAATAGCCTCAGTCGAAACTCAGTAAGTGAATTGATATTTATTAGTTTATAACTACTATACTATTGAATAATAATATAAGCACTTTAGACTATTGCTGAGTTGTATAAAAAGAATTTCTCAATTTAATGATTCACTAAAATTGAAAAGACTAGTCATGGGCCGCTAAGTTATGTTAAAGGGACTGTTATTGACTCGCTATTGATTCATTAAATATATGATTGCTTAAGCGTCACGACATAATGGTCAATGGTCATATTATTTTATTTTTAAATTTACTTTTGTGAAAAATGTTAAATGCATAATAAGTATATGATATATCTGCAATATCTGTATGTAGGTATATATAATAAAAACTATTATTCTTCTGTGTCTAAAAAAAAAAAGGATATGAATAAGAAAAATACCATTACTTTTATTTACAAAAATATGTAGATTAAAAGCAATTTATATAAAAATATACTATTATTATTAAATCATACATTAAATACTAATATCGTATGTATTTTATTTTAATGACACACTGCTTAAATAGAATTGACATTTTTTTCTGTCCACTGTTGTAGTATAAATCACGAAGAAGAACTACTGTCTTAAGTAAGACATTAATTATATTACACCTTACAAGTTACAAGTTATAATACTATATTAGGTATTTATAATTTTATAACTCTTTTGTTTCTTGCAATGTGGCATTGTGTGACGTTTGTCCACTGACCACAGAACATATAAATTCTTTTTATTTCCACACTGAGTCGTTTATATTTATGTTTCATAACACATAAATAAGCCGTATTTATTTTGTCGGGTTAAACATTGGAGATTTGGAGAGTAAAATTATTTTATTTTTTTATTATTAGCTAATAGCTATTTTATTTGATCTACAATAAAAAAAAAATATTATTTCCATTGCGTGTGTATACAATGCAATTAACGATGTTTATAATGACATATTGACATCCCTTATTAGTTCGATATTATTATAATAAAGACAACCGTAAAAAGTGGACTAAGATTTCATCTCAATGTAGGTAATATTAAAGATAGGTAATAGGTATACGTAATACGTAAATGCATAAAAATCACCGCATAATCAACATTTAAGTAATGACCTGCAGTTTATCACGAACCGAGTCATATTTTTTATTGTTTAGTTAATATTTTTAATAATACTTTTTATGTTGTATTAATTAGCATACTTTTTTCATACGTCCACTTTTTAAAGCGTTGTACAATAATCGTATAATACATTATAGGTTCATGATTCATAAAAATGTTAAACTCAATAATTAAAACTTATTAAGTATATGATTATTAATTATTATGTGGGTAAGTACTAAGTATAGGTAGGTATGTAATTATTAAGATATAATATTGCAAGGTATAGATAATTACGATCAATTTCGTGACAGAAGTAATATGACAATAATCTTTTATGGTATCTTGTTGATTTTCGTTGACATTTCTTAAATAATAAATAATTTTCAATGTGGATTCCAATTTTAAAACTTATCATACTTAGCAATAAGAATATTTTTCTACAAATTATACCTGATCGTTTTGTGTTGTACCCGTAGTATACTAGTTGAATCACAAAAAATTAACAATATAAATGATAAATATTAAATATGAGTAAAATTATTGCTGATAAACATATTGTATGAAAATGAAATCATTCATTTTAATTATCTTCAATTATGATTGATTGAATTCAACTATTACTTACACAATGAAAGTTTTTAAATAATTATTTTTAAAACATGTCGAGTAAAAAATAATGAATCATAACATCATATAATTATTCCATTATAAGATAATTAATACAATTTTATACTTGATAAACGTAATATTAAATATTCTAATAATATTATTTGGTACACAAAAGATTCTCGTAAATAAAATAAAAAAAAAAAAAAAAAGATAAAAATAATTTTCTTATTAATTTTTACAAAAAAAAAAAAAAAACACTATCATCAAACTATTTAAGCCAAAATTTGCAATAATTGTGTGTATTATAAATGCTTAAAATAAACTTTAAATATAGGTATAATATTATATTAGTGGTATAATACGATTTTATTTGATTTTAGATTCTGATCTGAGTGATGAATATATTGATTTTATCATGACGTATTTTTTTTTGTATGAGTACATGAAAAGTTGTCTATAAAATGTTTCGATATTTAAAAATAGGAGTGCTTTTAAATATAAAATAGGATTTAGTTTATACTTTAAAAAGATTAAACTTAAAAAGTGCAGTAATTATTTTTAATTATCAGGAAAACTAACAAAAAAATTAAGGAAAAGCTGAACATTATACGCTAATCCAATTTTTGTCAAAATATTCTTCTTTATTTTGTTGTGATTTAAAAACAAATAACTGCAAAAATTTGAAGTTTTTTTTTTATGTAACTAAAAAAAGTATAACCCTAGTTTGTTAGTTACTTGAAATTTTTACTAAATATTTATACAATTGTTTTTGTTCACAGTAAAATTTTCAAATTATTTAAAGGTGTGAGAAATTTTTTTATAAAAATCAATTAAAATTTTTTTCAAGATACTTGAAAGCTTGATACAAAGATGCTCATAAGCTTTTAATTTATCAATTTAGAAATATCAAAATATTCAAAATCTATACTCACAGTATTTTTTTATAAGAGTTAAAAGTAAGAATTTTGATAAAAATTTCGTTTTTATACCAAAGATTGAAAAATTTAATACAAGGTTCTTTATTAGTTGTTCAACTTAAAAGTAAAAAAAAATTCTATCAGAATGTTTTTTTATGAGTATTTCAAGTTCAAATGTTTACGACATTCGATATTCACCCGTGAAATAATTACTTCTTCTCGAACAATTTATGATGTTTTATTGTATTAAAAAAATAAATAAATAAATAACAATAGATAATTGAAATTTTCTCTAACTTTTTGTATTATCATTTTTTTTATATGATACAATTTTCAAAATGTTTAGTTTTTTATAATATATTTTGTGTCTAATTCATAAACATTATTTTTTTGTATCTAAGCTTTGAAAATTTAATACAAGATTTCTTATAAGTAGTTTATATTGAAATCATTAAATCTAAATAAAATATGAAGGTAATTATTTTTTCTATTCTACGGTATTAACAAATTGGTGTTATTAAATGTTGTGTTATAGTGATTGAAATATATTTATATGGTATAGATCAATATGTATTATTATTAAAATTAAATACTAATAAAATAATAAATGCTATATTTTCGGAAAAGATTATATCAATCTATTATTATACTGAAGGTAAAATAAATAAATTATATAACAATATCAAAAAAACATTATAAATTGGTGATTTAGTCTAATAGACCTAGATCAGAATCATTTCTCGCATACAGTGATATAATTGATATATCATTGAATTAAAATACAACAGATCTATATGATATAATAGTGACTTACTCGAGACCTAATGTACAGCACAAATTAACTTTTTAAACTCCTTTTGGGTTATGTAATATGGTCACATGGATAGTTAATAAAATATGATAATTGATAAGTAATGAATATATTTTTATATTATATAATGATATGTTATATTTTATATTGTAGGCTATAGCTATATAATATACATACACGTGAGTGTATTATATTATATTAAGCGTCAAGTTTATAAGTTCAACTTTTTTTTTTTATATATAGAACCATAATTGATCGATCTACGAATATTCATATATTGAAATTATAAAACCTTCTATATTTTGAATAGAACGAAATCGAATAACGAATTGTGTAGTCACGTCAGCTTTGAAACTAAACCCTTAACTCTAAACTCATAGGGCTTATAAATGCCGAAAAAGGATAGGCATA
This sequence comes from Aphis gossypii, assembly GCF_020184175.1. Lineage (NCBI taxonomy): Eukaryota > Metazoa > Arthropoda > Insecta > Hemiptera > Aphididae > Aphis > Aphis gossypii. Next base: position 40,003,937 of record NC_065533.1, read on the forward strand.
TGTTGGTAATCTGAGCACACTATAGGGAAGGTTATTTGAAAAATAATATACCGTCCGTTCAATAGTCTTTATTATATCCTCATTTGTCGAGTTGTAATAATTTAATAGATTTTTATTGACATTTTTGAAATACCTATAAACTCTTTTTTTACATACTTGCTTTTATTGTTTTTATTTGTCGACAAAGCATTTATTAAACATCGTTGGCTCTAGATGAAAGTGTATATATTTACTATAGGTAGGTATATATGCACCATGTGTAATATTATTTCGATACAATAATATACTTATAGGTTTGAAAAAAACAACTATTAGTATAACAATATACAATTAACAATCATAATGCACATGCATTCTATCAAAGATAAATATTAAAATACCTATTAGAAAACATAAGTACAAACGATTACGAGGGTAGATATATGAAATGAATCCTTCATTAGTGTCGTATACGCCGTGCCAGAGCCTGACGTATATTATAGGTATTTCGGCTTCTAATGTCTCTAATCGTCAAACAAGTAAATATAGATACCTCCAGTAAAAGCTTACGCAACCAATCTCTGGTGACCACGATAACGAGTACTGCACAAAGACTAGTTTTATAAGATTCCACAAGGGTTTATGTACTATTTCACTCTAAGGTTGCTTTACTCTCCATCAACTGACCACGATAACGAGTGCTGGATGTTTGAGAGTGGGTTCTCTTTGGCCTAGACAAAATAGTACTATTTTCCAGCTGACCACGATAACGAGTACTGGCAGAAAAATAGTATTATTATAGTGTCTTACTATTTTTTATAAGTGTTTTTATCGCCACAAAAACGCTTTAGTGTGTAGTTCGAGAATTAATCACTCTCAAGAAGTATAAGCCCTTTTACAAAAGTGAAAAAATTATTTATTAACTTCAAACAAAAATATTAAATAAAACAAGAAAAGAATATTCAAAATTGACTGGTCACTGAGTCGTAACTACATCTACTAACGTCGTAGCTACGACTGTCCGCTTGCTTCGCTCTCCACGTTGCCGTTGCCTCATTAATAATTATATTTTGTTGACTCGGAATTTCACGCCCCCCCTCCCCCCCCCCCGCTCGGTATGGGATATTTTTTGATGATATACTATAATACGATTATATATATACGAGTATACGTAGTATTATATGCCATCATATTTTAATTTTATTACAACAATTAGTTTAAAAATTAATTTCGGTGTAATAAACTTACAAATTTTATGATTTGACAATATTATTTGGAAAAGAATATTTACTTCGTGTAAATAATATTATAAATGTATAAATAAATTATTGATAAACTATATAATAATATAGTATTAAAATAAACCAATTTAAGTATAAATAATAAATATACATAAATATAATATTGTACGGTATGTGTACATTCCCCTTATATCCTCTGTATTTTGTTAAACAACGAAACAAATATTATGAAGAAGATAATTTAAATCTCTATTTAAAATATTGGTAAATAACTTTAAAGGTGATCAATAGAAATCAAAAACAAACTTAAAAAATTAAAATATTAAAATATCACAATCGCTGGCATACACACCTAAATCAACGCTTAATAAATAATATTATTAAATACTTAACCTAACCTAGTGCAATAACTATATTGTTATCCAATTTATCTGCCCTAATGAATTTTCGTACAATCCAGGGGCCAAATTTCTCGATAAATAGCACCAGTGAAGTGTCATTATAAAATACAATATATTGTATAACTATTCAGTGATTCAGTATTGTGTTATCAATAAATCATAATAACAAATGATAATTATCAGTTATACTTTAATGGCAATCAAAATCCGTCCTGTTTGCATAATATAGCCTAGTAATAATACTATGTGTGTGCGTGTGTGTGTGTGTGTGTGATCGTGGCAATCAGTACGCCTTAGAAAACGAATAATAAATAGCAATATACAGGGTGATTCTTCTTAAGACAAAACACATTTTATTAAAAAGTGTTTACAATTTTTGAAATACTTTTATTGTCTAATATTCCAATTCGTCACAAAAAATTATTGAAAAAAAGTTATATTCCCTAATGTTTTTGTTGTTATCATTTTTTTAATTTCGTATATTTTTGAATTAAAACGTATATTTTTATTTCATATTCTGGAATAATAATTTTTTTAAAAACTCAAATAACGTATAAAAAAAGAATTTTAAACGAGTAATAATTAATTAGTTATAACTTATAACTTATAAATAAGACTTGGACTTGTACACGATAAATATATAATGATAAATATGTAATATGTAATATATAATGATATATATAATGATAAATATACGATAGCAAAATATGCATTTCATTTTGTTAAAATATACAATGAAAATATTATAAGGTATACAATGAATTTACCAATAATTCACAAATTATCATTAAGTGAAATAAAAGTATATCTTAATTTAAAAATAGATAGATTAATAGATTAAGTCACTTTATAGTTTTTACATAAGCTAAATCGTTTTGTTAAGTTTTACATTTAAAATACCTTATAGTCTACATGCTTTATAGCATATTTTTTATGTTTTTCTCGTTAAAGACAAAATCACTGGTTTTATGAAATATAAATGAGGAACGTAATGTGATATAGTATAGGTATAATTTTTTCACTATCTTTGTTTAAATAAACCTAAGTACCATTAAACATATATTTTTGAAGTTTATTTTTAAAAGGAATATTATTATACTAAAAATATGTAAATAAAAAAAAATGATCATATTTTGTATTAATATGAGCCATTGGTAATATTTGGATATAATATATAACCTTATGCCATGTTTCTTGGTAAATTTTTAAATAATGATATTTATGGTTTCTTATCAATACAAATTATAGTTTTGTATCCTTTAAAATATATCGATATTTGTGAACGTTTTTTCATGCCTCATTGCTTTAAAAATTGATTTGCATATTCTCCCATTAATGTATTACAATCTGTCACGAGCTAGAGAATACCTTATCTAATGACAATTTTTTTTTTATTAATAACTTATTATGGTTATTATGAATTTAAAGTAAATGTTCTCAATATATTTGTTATCTACGCGTTATTAAATAAATAAATTAACAAAAAATCTTCTTTCTTTATTACTTTGTCGTCTATATCATTTTGGTATATTAAAAAACTTTTCCAGCGGGAAGTCAATTCGATCAAGTTCAACCCACTCCCCATCAATAGACAATATGTACTATTACATATTATATATGTATATTTATATACGCGTCTGATATTTGGATATGTAGGTGCAGAATTGGAGATTTAATAAGTATAGTAGGTAGTAGTTACCTCTCAATCATAATAAAAACACAATAGTGAAGAGGGTCATCGATACAGAATGTACGAAATATAAATATGTAAGAGCGATATTTGATATCCGAAAGCGAATATACCACGCGATTTGTACATCCGCTAACAGGACACATCTGTTGTCTAAAATAAATCCTACCTATCCTTGTATTTTATATATTAAACATTTCGTCGTCAATACATTGCCAATTGAAGCTACTGTCCGAAAAACATGTTATTATAATAATATTATATTATACATATATAGTGAATTTTATTTCTTAGGATATTATTTTATACATTTATATTTTAGATTCTGAACGGAGTGAAGAATGTATTGATTTTACAATGATGTATGTTTTTTTTTTTGTTTTTTTTTTTTTTTTTTTGTTTTTTTTTTTTTTTTTGTGTCTGTGTACAGCATAACTAGTCGAAATAATGCTCCATTTCAAACAATGGGGGTGGTTTCCGATGTAAAAGTGAATATCCTTGGTGCATTATAGAGGTAAAAAGTTAACATTTTCCAACAGTTTTCAAAAAAATCGAGAAAAACAAAAAAAAAATGACGGAAAAACGGCAATTTTTACGCAAAACCAGTTTTCGACCAAATCGATTTTTTTTTATGGTTGTAATTCAAAAACTAATCACTGAAAATACTTGAAATTTTCACCAAATGTTAATGTCAGTGGTATCTGTATATAGTTAAATTTTCAAAAAATTTGACTTTTTTTGAGTTATTTATAGACCACTGAAATTTTCGATTTTTTTGAGAAATTTGTTTTAAAGTGTCGATAAAAAATTTTTGGATGACCAAAAAGTTTTGAAAATTTAATACAAGGTTCCTTATGAGTTGTTTTTATTGTAGCTAAAAAAAATTAAAAATCGTTAGTCACAATTTTTTTTTATATAAGTTAAGTTCAAATTTTTACGAAATCTGTCGAAAACGCGAAAATTTGCAAGTATTTTGAAGTTGAAAAATCATAAAATTTTTTTCTTTTATAACTAAGTTTTGAAATTTGGTACAAGGTTCTCCATACATTTTTCTTCAAATATCTGTAAAAAAAACTCTACCGGATTCAGACAAAAAAATTTTATGAGTTTTGAAAATTTAAATTTTTACAAAACCGCGTTAAATAACGGTTTAGCCTCAAACGATTTTTGATATTTGTTATAATTCAAAAAGTATAAGTCGTAGATACTTGAAAATTTTACCAGTTATTTAGATTGGCATTTTATTTACTTGATTTAATTTTCAAAATATTTTGAGTTTTTTTGAGCTATTTATAGACAACTGAAATTTTCAATTTTTCTGAAAAATTTTTTTTGAAGGGTCGATAAAATTTTTTTGGCCCTATCAAAATACTTGAAAATTTTATACAAAGTTCCTCATATATTATTCTTATAGTGATTAAAAAATTATAAGAATACATAGGCACAATTTTTTTTTTAGCATTTGAAGTTCAAATTTTGACGAAAATTCGTCAAAATTATGAATATTTGCAAATTATTTGAAGTTGAAAAATCATAAAATTTTTTGTGTTTATAACTAAGGATTAAAAATACAACACTAAGTTTTCCATAAGTTTACCTTCAAGTATCTATAGAGAAAACTCGAAGCATCATTATAGGAAAAATTTTAAGTGCGTTTGAATTTTAAATTTTAACGAAATAGCGTAACGATAACGATTTATCCTCAAACGATTTTAAATATTTGTTATTATTCAAAAAGTATAAGTCGTAGATACTTGAAAATTTTACCAGTTATTAAGATTCGCGTTTTCTTTACGTGATTTAATTTTCAAAATATTTTGACTTTTTTTGAGCTACTTATAGACAACTGAAATTTTCAATTTTTCTGAAAATTGTTTTTTTATGTGTCGATAAAATCTTTTTGGCCCTATCAAAATACTTGAAAATTAATACAAAAATCCTCATAAGTTATTATTATAGTGATTAAAAAATTATAAGAATACATAGGCACAATTTTTTTTTATTAGCATTTGAAGTTCAAATTTTGACGAAAATTCGTCAAAATCATGAATATTTGCAAATTATTTTGTAGTTCAAAATTCATAAAATTGTTTGTATAGGTAGCTAAGAGTAGAAAATTTAATACAAGATTTTCCATAAGTTTTGCTTCAAAAAGCTATAGAGAAATTTTAAGAGTCATTATAGGAAAAATGTTTTGAGCGTTTGAGTTTTAAATTTTATGAAATCGGAATATTTGTTTCAAAATAGAATATATGACAATATTTAATTATAATATATTATAGACTGACAAATCATCTCCGTTCAGAATCGTTTTTCGTATACAATGATACTTATCATTGCATTCAAATTTAATCTACCCTAGTCCGAGGTCTACCCCACCCCCTAATGTACAGCAGAGCGGTACCCACTTGCCGACTTTTTTAAGTTATTTCTATTTTTATTGGTAAAACATAGGCTTCAAGTATTGAACTAATATTTTGTCAAAAACCAATCTTTTAAAGTATTATAGTAAATGGTGTTTAAATACTTTGGATAATATTAATTAAAATAGGTACCTATTTGGAAAATATTTTAAGTAGATTCTTGGATGTACGAATATTTAATAGAAAATCAAATACTTTTCAAAAATTAAAAGAATTGTTCATCTCACCTTTTATAGTTGACAATCAGTATAATCACATTATATTAATTAATTTATAATTAAAATCGAATGATTAAATATTTATTTATTTTATATTTTATTAACAACCGTTTATTGTTTAATAAATATTAAAGAAGGCATTTCAAGATTGAAGTATGAAAAATTTGTATTTATTTTCATTTTTCAGTAAAAATTAAGTATTACGTAGTATAAAATGTTCAAAAGATACTACTATGTGTGATTAAAATTTTAAATTCATGGTTGTTTATGTTTGTAATTAATTTTCTTATCTAAAGTAAAATTAAAAAAAATATTAAAAAAGTATTAGGATAGTATTTTAATATTTTCTAAATTGATTTAAAAGACTATTTTAAAAGACCGTCAAAGTGTTAACACAAAATCACATGATTTTATTACAATGATACATTATAATATTATCTATTTCATTTAATATTACTACCTACCTATAATTAACATAGAAGTCTACCACACATTAGTATAAATAGCTCAAAATAATATAAATATTTAGAAATTTTTATCACGTATAGTTAATAATAATACATGAAGTAATAAAATGCTTCAAGTCTGTACTAACAATACTTTTTTTTTAATTATAACAAAATTACTAAAATCGTTATTTTTCATTTACTTTTTTTCAAAATTGAACTTTAAATGTTCATAAAAAAATAACTAATCATTCACAATTTCTGAAATTGTTATGTTTTTTTTCTAATTGAGAACTTTGCGTTTATTATATTTTCATTATTTAGTTATTATAATTGAAAATTGTATATATTTTTAACTATAAAATAGATAATTTAATTACCGATGATAAGTATAACAGCAAAATTAACTTAAGAAAAATTTTGTATTAAATATAAAAGCTTTTTAACTGAGCATTTCTTATCAATGTTTAATTCTTAAAAAAAATTTAAATATTTTGAAAATGTTAATGTATAAAACGTATACAATATACATTGTATAATTAAAGTAAAAGTAGAATGTTTAAGTTTCTACAAATCATAATTAATGAATATTGAATAATAAAAGTCTTTGAGAGTATATTTTTATTATGTTATTTCGTTTAAATATCCAATGTTGTTATCATTTTAGTTTCGGCCATTCATTTAAATTAATTGAGGCTTTTTCCCATGGCTTCACTCAATATCTAAAATTTAATTTCGAATAATTACCTAGTTATTAGTATTTATTTAATGTTTAAAATTCGATGGGTAAAGTGGCAAATTAATGGAGTGACTTAGAGGCACTTCTTAATATGTTTATTTTCGACTCCTTCGAATATTAATTTATCTTTCAAAATCTGAATTTTATACATCAAAATTTAAAAAAATATTTTTTAAAAATATGTTATCGTTCAAAAAAGGTTTAAAGTTAAAAAATGAATGTTATATAAACATAGTGAAAAATATATTTTTAAAAATGTAATATTTTTGGAATAATGATAGAGATAATTGTTAAAAGAATCACGTTGTATAACTATTGAGTACTCATCTGGATCTAGTGTCTATTCATGTACATATTTTATTTGCTGATGGAAAAACGTTTTCGAATCCAAACCGTATTATTCTGACAATGCATGCGCGCATTGGAGCTTATAGGCGTGTGCTGCAAGTTGACATAGATGGTGATGATAGGCGGGTAGGGTGGACATTGGACGGCATAAACTCTTCCGGCGATAATATTGTATTGTGTTCACAGTAGCTATAGTAAATAAAAAAACACATATTTTCAGGCACACAAATATGCTGTGAAACATTATAAAAATAAAAATATGGTAGTAAATACCTAAGTATATAATACTTATTAGAAATGAAACTACTGTTGGTATTTATTTTATATTATATGAGTTATTATTGTTTTTAACTTTCGAACGTTTTTCAATGTTCAAATTTGTTTTTCTCTTTTGGCGAGTGTGTGACACTGTAAACAATAGCGTACAAATAATTATTTAAAAAAAATGATAGATGCGATAATAACATATATATATATATATATATATATATATATATATATACCTATCTACGTGACTACCATTAGGTACGTGAGTTAGTATTATTGTTATTAATTTATGGATAGTCTTAAAATGAATAATATATAACAATGACTATAGGATTGACTAGGCACTTAAATCTTAAGTACTTTTACTAACATTTTGTTTATATTATGGTATATTAAGTAAAATATATGAGTTTATACGAGTAAACTTCAGCTTCAATATTATAATTAACTTTGCAGAACACGACAGCTGATTAAACTTTAAAATTCATAAAATAGATTAATATTTCATATACTTGTGCTACAGTCGAGCTCTGCACGAATTATATGACGTAATGATCTTAAGAGTGATAAGAGAGTTTACGATGGTTTTTACGTAATTTTTTATAACATTACAATACACTAACGTGTGAGTATAATAAGGTACATAGGCAAAAAACCTTTAAAGCTATATATGAATCTACGAATATGATACAATTGACTTTTGAACTCTTGACATGTAATAAATAGATTTTTATTACATATACTGTCGAAATATTTAATAAAGAACTTATAAACATTGTACAGTACATTATATACAATCATAAATCCTCTGAACCAATTAATGAAACAATACAACGAGTAATCCTATAGTATAGTGTATATGAATTGTAAATGATTGTTGTTGATTTAATGACATATTAATTTACTCAAATATTATATCAAATGGTATAACAAAATCATTTGTGGTCATTATTTAAATTGCCGAAAAATTAAATGAATTTCATAAAATATATTACGTACAGTATTCGAGTATGTTGAGGATTTAAAACATTATTACCCACATATAATAATAATGTATTCATATTATAATAATTTATATTTATGATTATATATTTTTTTAACTTCTCGGCGTATTAATTAAATCGTATAATGTATTTAAGATTTCTTAATCAAAATGTCGTTATGTACATAACGTTTATAATATTATCTGTATAATATAATTAATATCTAATACATAAAATTATATAACTTAAGTAAGTTATATTATGAAATAAATAATTAAAACAATACTGTTGCATTTTCAATACAATATACAATAAATATAAATGAACACACAATAGTATGTCGGTATACTCATAAGTGACACTTAAAAAACACACTAAGGGATTGTAAAAATAAAATAGGTATTTTAAAAATAGTAATGTTAATTGAAATAACTGGCATCGATCGAAATATTATTGGATTATACATAGATACACATAGATAACCTATAAGTAGGGACACCCAAAAAAACTATTTCAGATTAAGCATCTCACTACCCCGAAAACTAAAGAACTTTTTAAACAACAATGAGAGATATGTAAAGGAACATTATAGGGAGAAAAGAGGAAATACATGATCAAAGTATCAAATACAGAAATATTAAATGATAAAGCGAAAACAGTAGGCCTAGTAGTAAATGTAGTAAATTAAGAAAACTCCAGAGTAATGGAGTTATTGGAAAATGACTTTGAAACACTTGAAGTGAAAAACTAGTAAGAGTTTGAAAAAGGAGACCATTTATTTTTAAGTACCTTATAGTAACTATAAAAGAAAATAATGACTGGAGCATCAAAATAATAAACCACATATTATAAGAACGGAAAAGGTTACTATATGCATTACCTACTGACATTTTATAAATACAAATTATTCTCAGTTAGAAAGAAGTTAAGTATATACAGCAGTAGTGAGACTATCGTTAAAGATAGGTATGAATGATAACAACACAAATAAAGAAAAGTTTACTTTATCTTTTACGGTAAGAATGAAAAAAAGTTGACATACAGTCTACAACGGCGAATTGGAGTACTGTCATAAAAGAACAAATGTAGAAATTTGAGAAATTATAAGCAGTTAGATAGGTATAGTAATCACATTAATCAGTATTAATGTATTATGTATTATATAAAGGCATAAAAATTACATTAACGGTTAAAATAGTTTTGACGACTCTTATTGAGCTACACGAAAATATGAAGCAACGGCTGTGAGGCAGCTGTAAAAATATAGAACATAAATCAATTGGAAAAATACTGAGAGGTAAACCATGAAAGTGCAGATAATTTGACGGTATACGTTATAACTTGAGCGCGCTGGGTGTAAAAATTGTAGGAAAAAATATTTAGAATAAGGAAAAATGTATGGAAAACTGTTACGATTGTAGCGAAGACTCTTGGAGAGTTAAGAATAAAAATAAAACGATTGTATTATATTTCTTATATTAACTGTATGCCATTTTCAGGGAAGGATGTCCTATATTACCGGGTTCGTCTATGCAAAAGACTATAGCTATGTTGCCAACCCTAGAAAACGTCAAGGGGAGGTACGGCGTTGCGCTGGAGGATCAGATCAACGAGAATCAAGAACATTCGTTGGCTTCGTCCGTCTTGTAAGTAAACATTATGATATTATACCTGTTAGCACACGCCATGTTCATCGAACATAATATTATTATGTATGTTTCATAATAGAGGTGATCTCAGTATAGGTATTGTCTACTATAGTATTATACTATAGTAAAGTTTGAAATGCGAAATCAGAACGATAGGTAAATGATGATGGCCATCGTGTCTATTGTATAATATTATATTATGACTATAAATTATTAATGTTTACTTTTTATATTATATACTCGTCATTTACTGCGTCCTACGTATAAACATTAATATGTTATAATTAATACGACTTACCTGCATATACTTATCGATGTTGACCGATGAACTGCCTTGTTATTTTACTGACACAATGCCGACAACGGTGTAAATTAATATTCATCCTTTAATTTCCCAAGACAAATAAAACCACACGGGAATAGGTAATTTGAATGGCTTCATATAATATGCGTATATTAACCGCTGCAGCTCACATCCAGACGATTCGGTTATAATTATACACAAACACGGAATAGGTATAATAATATATACGTACCGACGTCCGACACATTATTATTAGTATATACAGCTGGTACACTCGATCTATAAAACTACATTCGTTTTAGTTCTCAGACTCTCGGTATAAATACGAATTATATAAACATTCAAAAATCTGCGCTCGGCCTTTGTTGAAGCTTTGAGTAGTAGCGTTATTGAATAAACGTTTTATTTTTGTGGAAAAGAATAATTTATTTTTTTTAATTTTTGTATTTAAATTGATATCATTAAAAGCGCATTTAATCATCGTATATAGGTCCCGTTTAAAACACAATATGTTGCAATGTTACATCACGTTCAATTTATTTCTTAATAATATTATAACTTTTAAAAAAATGTATAAAAAACTCTCGAGAAGTTGGGATAAAATGATCCTGTTTCCTTCTTACATTATTATTTATTATTTAATAATTATCATAAATTTTAATATATTATGCTAAATGTTGTTATTATAACTTATGAGTGCAAATTTCACATTATAACGTAGAAACCTAGTGCATAGTACATTGCGAGACTTGTAAATATGTTTGAGATATTAATGACTTAAAATTAGTGAAAATATTTTGAACATTTTACTGTATATAAAGTAAAAGTAAAATCTCAAGTTTCGTCAATTTATAATTTTTCAATTATAATTTATAAAAAATAAAAATAAATGTTGAGGAGAAATAATTATTTTAGTTACTATATATGTTTGAGTATCAAATTTGAAACTTATTATATCAAGCTTAGAAAAATACAAGTTTTAACTATAATTCTGTAAAAATTCTTGATTTTGACAAATTTTTATCTTCAAACGCTAATAAAAATATTATGACATTATATTTTCGATATATGTTAAATTAATAACAACATACTATGAGAAACCTCGTATTTACATAATGTTCAAACTTTTCGACGTAAAAATGGATAAAAAAATATTTGTATAAATGTTTGGTAAACATGTCAATACTTATTCTTACAACTATTTCTTTAAAAAATAATGAATTATAACAAAAATCAAAACAAAATCAATAAATCAATTTGTGTAGATGTTGTTGCGAAAAAATTTCTGTTCTTCTCAAATTTTTTTTTAATATTTTAAAAATTAAGTAGGTACCTACTTGATATTATATACTTTAGTCATTCCCAAAGTTATAATATCTCATTTTCAACCAAAAATCATCACCAAAGTTTAAGACTAAATTACTTTTTTTCTATTTATAAGATTATAACCGACACATAAAATATTGAATTAAAAAAAAAAACTCATTACTGTGAAACCAATACATTCATTACTCCACTCGAAATCTAAAATGACAAAATTAATAGACGTGTTGTTTAAATTATGGTTACAGATAATCAAGTTAGGTACATAGCTAATTTTATGATTAATATTTATGTATTAATTATATTTATCAATATCCTAAATGTTTACTAATAAAGTTTCATATATTATCTACTGTTATTGTTATACAACTTAAATACGTCCCAATTTTCAAGGTTGAGATCTGCAGATTACTGTTCGAAGATATATTTAAAAGTTGTTTTTGATTTCAAGTGGAATGATAAATGTATTGGATTTACAACAATATGTAGTTTTCTTTTTTTTTATTTAAGTTGTATATGAGATGTGACCTGCACTTTTTTTAGTAAAGTTTTTCTAAAAGTTTTATCAAACTACTTTTTAAATTGAAACTGTCATCTATAGTACCTATAGTTACTTTAGAAAGGTCATTTTTTTTTAACTTTTACAACATTTTCTAAGTATTACAAGTCTACAAAAAACTACAGAAGAATTGCAACACAGAAAAAAACATTTATAACACACCTGTTAACATAATCAATTTTGTTTCTAAGAAAATTATAACCCCAAAAAGCTTGAAATATTCATTGGTTTTATGGTTGTAATTTGCATTATGTAGATATAAAATAATATTTAAATAAGTCTTATTATCATCTGGATTAAACACAATATTTTAAAGAAAAATAGTAAATTAAATTTTTACTCTGAATAACTAAAAATCTAGTACAGATACTCAATATATAGAATATTCTATTATTTTGTCCAAATTAAACATATTTACAAATTAATTGTTATATTAAATAAACAATAAATATTTCTAAAATAGGTATGTAAAATTGTTTTATTTAATTTTAAAACTTTAAATTAAATACTAGGTTTTATTTATTAAAAAACAACCGTTTTTTAAAAATATTAAATAAACATAGAAATCTCATGAAAATTGAGAACTATGTATAGAAATTAAAAAGCATATGAAAATTGAGAAATATGCAATTTTTTTCTAAAATTGACAAAATATGCAAAAAAAATTCATTTTTCTATTTTTTATTTAAACTCGTTATTGTATAGAACGGATTTCTAGCTTGATCTATTATAAATTAAGAGCATATAGAATATGCAAGTCCTACAACTGCTGAGACCTATTTATTATGAATAAAATTGAATATCTAAAATATCTCGAAAATCTACTGAATCTAGATAACTATGGTTTTTTTTTTTATAAATGCTTAAAACTTAAATTAGTGAATTACAATGATTTTTTTTAATTTTTAGACGATATTTGACTAATTACTTTTTATTACTTGCACTGACGTAAACGAAACAAATATTATCATATCGTTCATATCGTAGAGACGTAGACGTAAAATATATTATACAATATGGGTTTTATAAATACAATAGGTTAAGTACTAATATTATCTGGGTTATAGTATAACTATAATATAAAGAATAGGAAGTTGGTCCAAAATGTCAAACACAAATATAATTATTATCCTAATAATTTTTTAAAAAAGGGATACGTAAAGTAAACGATGCGAATTTAGTTTTTTTTCATTTATTAAATTCAAAATTAAAATTTGTCAACATATTACACGTTACAACAATTTGAATTTAGAGTAAAAAGTGAAGGACGTCTACAATTTTTATTAGCAGAAAATTATTTTCCAACCGTAAATATTTTAAGAAAAATAAAATGTTTATGGGTTTTAACTTTTTAAGAATCACTTGTAAATAAATAATTTGTTATTAGTCCCTACATTGGTTTGAGAAAATCGTATTACTCATTATTCATCAACATTCGATTTTCATTAAGAAATAATGACCTATATTCACATGATAGAATCAAATTATTCAATAGTCTCATTCGTCCTGAATGTTACAACCACACTACGCGGTATACCTGCTATGTCCTATTTATACCTTTAAAATAATAAAAAATTACAGTGAGTAGCATGAATTGTCTGAAATTTGAAGTAAACTTTTTAACATAGCAATAAATAAATTTAGATCGATAACAATAAGTATTATATTGAGTGCAAAAATTAACTATAGATAGATATAGATACTAAGGTACAGGTACAGCGCGGCGGTATCTATTATTTCTAAAAAGGAAAACAACATTTTAAAAAACAAAGAAAATCGTAGAAATTGCTTTACTATATATTAGATACGCTGAGTGTAACTAGTCATTGAAAAGATCACTATAATATAATATAATCGTTATATTTTAATGAATGTGCTAAATTTAAATTCATTATAATAAATCATTATGTGTAATGAAAAACTATTCTAAGCAGAGATGATCTATCGGTTTATATTTTTAAGGATATTTTATTACATTTTTATAACCTTTAAGTTATTTAATTCGTCGCTACGTTAGATTGAACTAATTTTTCCTAACAACATATTATATAAATTATTAAATAATATTTTTTTAAATTTTATTATTAATATGTAAATCAATATAGGCGTATCATAGGTGAGGTACTTAGGTGTAATTAGGTTTGTCATAGAAATAGGTTAAATCTAAATATTCTTAAATTATGTATAGTAATACTAATAATAATACTACTATACTTATATAATATAAAATAAAAATAATACTTTATTAAAATTAAATGGTAGAGAATAGCTTCTAGTTACTACTAAAAACATTTTTGGCTTAAATCACCATTTAATTTAATTGGCATTTGAACTTGAAATGTCTTGAAAAACAATAATTGTACGTTTGAATTTTTGAGATGTTTAGATTCTTTTAGAACAATTTATGAGAAACCTTGTATTAAATGTTCAATCCTTATAAATTGTTGGATTTAAAACAAAATCGATATTGTCAAAAATACTCCAATCAATAGAAATCCAATCAGACTTATTTGTCCTGCAACTACCACATCACGTCTGTATTTTGTATGCCAAGATAAACATACCCCACCCTTACTAAAATTATACTTATAATGCTATACGTCTATACATAACTACAAGCCATTATACCCAATAATTTTATTTATTTCAAAAGCAATTCTACTTCGTATATTTTTTTAATGACTTTGAAGTTTGAACCCTATAACAAGTTTAATAATTAATGATATTGGAAGTATGTATATTAAAAATTATATAACACAAAAATAAAACAATTAACATAGGGGCTTAAAATTGTGTGCAAAGTACCTACCTGAAATCCGTTTAATTCATTCATGTGCAGAATCATACACACAATAAATTATTCTTCGTATGTACGCATACCGACTAGCTATATTTATTGTGTCGTAATAGATTACTTGTGTGTTACTTACTATCTATAATTTCATCATTTAAGTAGGTACCTACCTAAACTAAATATGTATGTATAATATGTATGTAAATAAGAATGTACCACGTAATGTTATAATGATTGCAGAATATCGAGTTCTGACATCAAAGACGTGTTCGGTATTATCGTATCATATTCGGTCAAGGTCAAGCTGTACTTGGGCGCACTGGGCGGCGAGCTAACCGCCGAATTGCCGTTCCTCATCATGCACTCAAAAGTAAGTGGTTTTTTTTCAATAGTTTTTATTAGTCTATTATATATTACATTTCAACTTTTTTTTTTCTGTACTACGCACAATATCAATACCTACTACACCGACGTAATATATATGTATTACTGTAGTGTAACACGGAATTGATATTATTGTATTAGTCTCAAATTTTGGATACCAAATCACATCACTTATACCCAACGTATATTATAATATATTATATAGGTGATTAATGGTTAATAATTATAACTAAACTTTTTCGCGTATGTTCTTGAAAATTGAACAACTTGTGATTGTCAACTGGAAATCAATTTTTTATTCTCCAATAATAATTAATAGTATTTTAATTGCCTATTTATTATTGGCACAATGTCATGTTTCCGTAGGATTGTCTTATGTTTTAATCTTTAACGATAGAGTACGTTTAAGATTAAGTATGTGTATTTAATATTTATCGCATAAAACATATAATAGGTATATATAATATAATGGACCCGTTATGTAATCTATACAGACGTCGGTCACTACTCACTACATATACGTATATAAATGAAAATCGTAATACCATTCATAATTATATTATATGCATACTTACGTCTTATTTAATTATATTTTTTTATTACATAATGTTGAAAAGCTGTATCTAGGCGTATAGTTAAATGGTGTGGATACATATAGGTATTCCACACACTCGAGGTTATAACCATAAAACAACTGTAATAACATCAATAGTTGAGCGCACTAATAGGTAGATACAGATATCAACTTTTAAAATGCATATGTAAATACAATAATGGCTTTATTTATTCCTTGTGACATCATAATAATAATCATTGTTACCTAACTCAAATTTCAAATAAAAAATTGTGTGTTATTTTGTTTTATTATTATCATTGTTATTAATAATTTAAGCATATTGGCCTTTGAATAATAATCTAATAAACTCACAGGCAATTAGTCTTCTCGTAAGTTCTTATTTTTGCGCAGATCACTAGATTGTACATACTCCGTGTATATTCTGTGTATAGCAATAGACGCTCGAAGTTAACCAAAAGTTGTTTTGTATGTGTTAAGAAAGCGAATATTTACAATCAGTACACAATATAATTATACAATAATATACAATAATATATAGGGACAGCCGAGACAGGACAGCTTTAGTGAAGGGGAGAAAATGGTGCCACCATCCAATCAAATAAAAATCTTTTGAAATTTGTTCGTACCGATTATTTTATGCATCTTCGTTTGCCTATTAAAGTATTATGCTTGAGGGAGTGGAACATTGAAAATTATAGCGTAGATACTCGACTTGTGGGGGATACAAAAAGACTCGTCAAATTAATGTATTTCAATGAGAAGGGTGAGTTTAATACAACTTCTTACTAATTAAATAAATAAATACCTACCAATAACACCAAATGTAGTTTCCGTGTATGGTAGCTAATATTGTAATTTCTCAAGTCTCGGCGTTTTCCTAATTGCTATCATTAAAAAAATATATAAAAATAGTTTGGTTTAAATTTCAATTAATTGTTATGGAAGGGATAATAATGAGTATTATTGAGGTGTATAATTAGATGAAATACAATACAATTTTAAAATACGCCTTCGAAATTTCTGAATATTTCTTATGCGAGCAATGAACTAATTTTTATATTGCAATGTTACACACTCACACTTGTCACTTAATAGAAAAATATATTTCAAATAATATAACTTATAAATTATAACTGAAATCATATTTTTATTCAAGATATTCGTATATCATAATTTTATAAAAATTGTATATGCATATACAATATCGACATTTTAAAAATCAATTATACGTGAATTAATATTTTCCATATATTGTATAAAAAATAACCGATTTTTCAATAAATATAAAATATGATTGGTGTTATCGATAATGTTAGTATAATGTTGAATGTTGACATATAGCATTGTTTTAAGCTAATACTTTGTTTTTAATTAATATTTTTTGAAAATGAACACTTTAATCATCATGAGCTTATAATTTAATTTGACTATAAGTATTTTTTAGTTCACTATCAACAATATATAAAAAAAAAATCTAAAAATTTGTTATATCATCACTTAAACACCCGAGATAACATAGATAATAAAGGTATGGATAGGACATATCGGTCTTATCAGCGGTATTTAAGGGGTCCAGTTGAGACCAAACAAGTATAGGTAGGTACCTATATCGAGTATCGACTATCATTATAAAAACGCCTCAATTGCCTTCCCCTCCAGGCACGCGGCCTCAAATATATTTAACATAGGCGTGGCCTATCCATATCTTTATTATTTATGCGAGATAACCAATTTACCATAAAGCTCTTATTTATATAAATATTTGAAAGTAAAATTAGTAATTAATAATTTCCATTTGGTCTTAATGTTGGTATAGCCGTATATACATATGGACACAAGTATAAATGAATAACAAAAGTGCGTATACTATAGTATTAATATGGCAGTCGAGTACGTGATATTATAATACCTAAGTGATATCTATTGCCTTGTATTATACCATATTAGAATATCAGATGAGACTCGATTTAATTCATAACGAAATTAATAGTATGCATATTTTATGTATAATATGTGTATTTATTTATAAATCTGATAATCAAATAACAATAAATGCATGGCGAGTACCTACTTGATTTTTGGTCAAGTACTCAGCCAGATTTATTAGGTAGCTATGTCCTACGGCAACATCTTACATATTTACAAGTATAGACTTCAACAACATATCTTAGTATGTAACATAAACTACACTATATACATATACATAAACGTATTACGCAGTAATACGTCATTATTCCTACTCTACCGCTCATCGCGTGCTCATCCAAAAATCTTCAATTTTTATCATAAAGATTTCATTGGGTACAATATTTATATAGCCGGCTTTTATTAATTTTAGATAATAAAATGTCGTATTTTTACTTAATTTTGGTGTAAAACACACGTTTAAAATAGCAGTTTTCAGGGTATGCCCCAGAATTCCAAAGAAAAGCAAAAAATGACTTATGACATGAACATTATTAAAGTTACATGACATTTTCTTGTTTTTACATTAAAATTAAAATTAATAGATACATTTTAGATAGAAATACGTTCATTAGTAGTCTAGTACAAAATATAGTTTGTAATTTTTTAACGATAGGATTTCAATCAATGTCGGCTATATAATGTTTAAGAAATATAACATATATTATTCTGTAGGTAACTTTTCTCATATTAGTGTATGTGATTTAATTGTTTACCTCATTAATTTTATCATAGAATATTCTATGACAATACGATATTTTTTCTCTGATTTTAATATGAAATGTATTTATTACTTTTTCTTACCACCTTAAATTTAGTTCATGACAAAATCGTGAGTACTTTATTAATAAGATTTTAAGATCCAAATGATGTATGACATTATAGTATGGTTTTTTCAATATCGTGGTATTTTTACTTTGCAAAGTATTATTACTTTATGAGAATAGAAAACTTTTATGGTTTTAATATAGAGTGAATGCTCTAATAATGTACAAACTACAATGGATGAAACTTGTTTTGTTTTCTATAATTTTTATTATCATTACGAAGATTTCGAGTTTTTGAAATATTTGGTGATATTCAATGTATACAATTAATAATTAATTATAATTGGAATTACTTCATAATTTCAAACACATTTCTTGAGCGCAGTTTCTCATTGATATTATATAAATAGGTACGCTATAACAAAATAACAGTTTAAGTACTAATGTTCAGGCAGCGTTCCAACGTTAAAAAAAATACTACATTGTTGCTCGCCTGTTATTACGACACACATTTTGATGGAGTGCGTGCGTAGGTAGATAAATATTGTATATTATCATTATTATGATACGCTGTAAGCATTGGAAGGTAATAATTGCGACATCGCAAACTTTGAGTAATAAGAATAAGCATCTATTGACCTATCTATAATCTATAATACACTAGTTAAATACATAGGTACTCAAAATGCGACACCGAGTACCAACGCATAATAAGGTCAACACAGTTCAACATTTTTGTAGGGAACGGGTGGTATAACGCCAAAAAATTATAAACATTTAAAAAATTAATCATACTAAAATAAGGATATCTAATTAAATGCAATAAGGTGGTAAAAACAATATAACCTGACATTGCACAGATATACAGATGTACCAAACGTAGACAAATGCTTATATTTTTTTTTATAACACAAAATTATTATTGTTATGAAAATATTATTACTACAAAATATACCTTTAATTTTAATATCATCAAATCTTACTAACATTTATTAATATTTTGTACAAACATACTAAATTAGGGAGAGAAGAATAATTGAAAAACTAGGAGGCCTTAGTCGCATCTACCTTTTTGCCATATGGCGTCACCTATCCGGTACCGATTTGATCGGTCAGGCATGATTCCTATATGAAAACACAATTTGCTTTGCATCCTCGGCGTTAATTTTACGTTTAACGGTCGACTTGTTTGTGCGTACGTGACATTATTAAAAGGTATAATACACTATATGACTGCCTACAACCCTACATTTTCTTCGGATAATAGCGCAAACCATCATCAATAATAAATAATAATAATAATAATATAATGTTTAATAAAAAGATTGAAATCAATACTTTTTCTTCATCCAAAACAAATAAATTACTAAATTCTGGTTTTCACAACGCATGTGAAAATATTTTTTTATTTAAAATAATAAAAATTACCTTAAAATTTAATTGTTTATGTGAGAAGTACACAAACTTGTAGTATGATATTTTTTTTTGGTGTGAGGACTGAGTGGTCGGTCTTTAATAGTCAAGTATATTTTAGGACAAACAAAATGTTGAAATTTCCAACTTCAAGGAATAGTTCTGGTATAGTAAATTGGATCTAGCCAATCTAGGTGGCACTATTAAAAAATTTAAAAAAAAATTCTCTTTCCACTTTTTAGTAGTTATTTTTTTTAATTAGTTACAGTATAAACTAACAAATACACATCACCTGTTTTGAAAGTAAATATTTTGTTATAATCAAAAGAACATACAATTATCTATTGTTATAATCCAAAAACAAGTTAACAGTGAAAAATGCATAGAAAAAAGTCCAAGAGGGGAGGAACTCACCTACATGCATATAAACATTATAAACCTAAAACCATATATTATAAAATGCAAGACAAATAATCTGCTAACGAAAGCTAAAAAATTGCGAAACCGGTTTCTATCTGTTTTCTATCCTTAAACATATTTATATTATACAGGGTGATTCTTTTATCTAACAACGCTCATTATTTCAAAAGAGATTGACTTTTTACAAAATTTAAGATCCATACTGTTCTAGAGTTGTAGAACTCTTCCATATTTTTACCCTTATATTTATTAGGTAAACCAATATCAACTTTTGATTTTCAAACGACAACCTATATTTCAAATTGTATAAATTAATATGGCTATTTTTTTTTATGAATTATCACATTCAAATCTTTATTTTTTGTTAATCCGTTAGATATAGAGATATAGCTTCTCAAAGTTGGATAATTTTGGAAAGTGTTTATTGAGTGTAAATGTGTTTCAACTCGTCAGTAGATAATTAGTAATAACTAATAAGTAGTAATATTAGTCCAATTAGTTATAATTATACGACAAATTATAATATAAACTATATGGAAGGTAGTAACAGATACTAATATTATCAACACTTTCCGCTACATAGGTCGACGATATTGAATTCATTATTATTATAGCTACTGGATTTTACAAATGAAAATCCCAGATCTGACAGTGTTAATTAGTACTGATGTATAACACCTAAAAACCATCTAAAACCAACTAGCTTTGAGCAGCTATAACTCGCCGACGGATCAACGAAAATTAACAATTTTAACGTAAAAATTCATGAAAAAAATGGCTTTATTAATTTATGCAATTATTAATATAGGTTGCCATTTGAAAATCAAAAGTTGATAGTTTTTTTTACTAAATATAAGTGAAAAAAAAATGTTAATTTTATACAGTCGTAGAAAGATATGTACCAAGAAAATTTAAAAAAAAATCTATACTTTTTGAAATAATGAGTGTTGTTGGATAAAAGAATCACTCTGTATGTATATATAGGTAATACTAATATATTGGGGTGACCAACATGAACGTGTTGGTGAGCCGTATGAACAAATACAATTATTCCAAGAGCCAAAATGTGTATAAATACATTTAATAAATTTTAATAAACTCTTACCAAAAAATTAAAGTTTATAACAATAATAAGTAAATTTTGATTTTATAAAAAAAAACGCGAACCACATCTGACTCGTATGACGAGAGCCACATGCTACTCGCAAGTCACAATTTGGCTACTCCTGTAATATATACCTAGTACCTACCCATTATACAATATACATGCTTTATTATTTACTTATAAATCATACATAAATTAATTATTTATCAACAAATGTAAAATGATATGATGTTTCATAGATCATAGGTACCGTCACAGAAATATACATTATTATTATTATATTAATATTATTGTACTTATGCCATTGACTTATAAATTGTAATGTTATGATATGAACTTAATACCTATGTTTTATTTTAGTAAACTGTGAACACTTTGACGTAGTTGTATAATATTATAACGTGTTTATCATTGTCCATTTGTCTTATTCGCGTTCGACGTGTCATTACTTAACTCGCGTTACCGGGATATCTGCCAATATAATATTATACAGACCCGCAGGCTCAATCCGTCGTCCACACCGGCTTTTTTAACATCGCTTTCTGTTAGGTTTATTCCGTCGTTTTCTGTACTTACTCCCCTCTAAATACGTTTTATTCTCGGACGGATTTCCGAAAAGTGTCATTGTAAAATAAAAAAATGTCACGCAACTATACTGATAGACTTTATAATCCCGATTGCCATCAAAGTTTGTCTTGTGCCCTTGTCAAAATATTATATAACTATAATAATACGTATAATATTATACAAATTGTGTACTGAGTATATGAGTATATCGTTGTTGACTAAAAGCGTTAATCAATAATAATAATATCAGGCCAATTCTAATAATTTAAAAAAAATTATGTATACCTAATATTACCTATACTCTGTTTAATTAATTAATAATGACTAGTCAAATAAGTAATTACCCCAAGCTGCAAGTGTATACCATTGATTATGAATATTACCACATATTAATATTACATTGCTTATACGTTAATAATGAGTGACAATGTCGGATTTCCACTGTGTCCGTTTTACTTTTAAATTGTACCATTCATAATAAATAAATAATTATTAATGTTTTTCATTTCAATTTTAATTTTGTTTATTGTTTGTTTTTAGCCGGAAAAGAAAACATCAAATACATCGTCATGATTTAATTACAATTATGTTCACACATGATGATTATGCATAGCTGACTTATAGGTATTCTCGTAGTTGTTTGCATTTTAGGGGCGTCATTCACAGGGTGAGTCGAAGGCGTCACACATTTGAAAAAGTTCATCGTCTGACCTATCAACCCGTACCCAATACCTATGTCCTATACATAATACGCTGACATATTAAAACAATTAATATTGTATACAATGTTCATTAAAAAAAATGTGAAATTATTAAACATCATCTGCTATTGTCATATCTATTGTATTAGGTATTATATTGAACATACAAAATAATTTAAAAAAAATATATATATTTTATTTTTTTATCAAACACTAGAAAGTAGAAATAAATAAATGTTTCTATTGTTTACGAAGAAAAATAATAATATAATGGTTTTTCTATAGTCATCACTAGGGCTTGGATTTTGTAGGTAAATAAATCCTTAAAAAAGCATTTTGAGTAGTCAAAAAAAGCAAAAACAGCAGTTATTAAATTTAGTTTTAAAAATATAATTTCAATTATACATTGAATTATATATTAAAAAACGAATTTACGACCATTTATTTGGTCAAGTTATTTTTGCTAAAGCTCATCCTATCAGGTCCTAACATATTTTTATATATAGAAAATGACCTTTACACATCAACTGAAGTAATTGATGCATATTTCATAAAAACTAAATCATTTAAATCATACTGTTCTTATTGTAATTACAGTCATTTTGAAATAACTACAATTCCAACACAATAACGATAGATATTTATTACTGGTTTTATAATTTCAGGCAATAATAATATATAGTCAAAATAAATATAATTTATATATATATATATATATTATATGTTAAATTTTTACGAAAATCATGTAAAACATAAGAAAATAGGACCAAATGGAAAAAAATACAATAAAGTTAACTTAATTGAAATAAGTGCAATTCACAATATATTTATATAATAAAAGAATTATCTTTCTATCACACTCCCTTAAAAAGTAGCATTTGCTACATAATCCGAGCCCTAGACATCACTCACCATACTTTTACCAAATCGAAGATCAATTAGCAATTAATAAGCATGGCTAATGATTATATTATTATTAGAGAAAGAGATGTAATTTATATTTTTAAAAATGTCCCGATTAAATATGAAAATCGATCTATTTTAATTTTGGACCCTAACTGAAATGACGCCTTTTTTATAATATTCACTATTTATATAGATGATTATTCAATATTCATATACTGCTATGTTTTGTTATTATTACATATTTTATTCTTATATACACTTCAAATACTTTATTCATAATAATAAATAATATATTATCTTTATTGACCTAATAATATCGTCCTAATCTAATTTACATATATATGCTATCCATGCAAACATCTGATTATAAATCACATATAAAAATAGACATTTTCTAATACAATATAAGATATTAAAGTGTAGAAAACTCTTTTCTTTAATAACAAATTGACCAAGATATGATGACCGTAAAATATTAGTAATTGTATTACTCTTTAGTTTTATTTTTCGTACACAACTTAATTAAAATTCTACATATTTTTGCAATTATTAAATCCAATATTTAAGATATCAACGATTTATAAATATTATTCGTTAGATTAATCAAAACTAACATAGACATAATCTAGATTGCCTTTTGAAAATCGAAAGTCGATTCTGTTTTAAGAAATTGTGTGAACTATATTAATATAGTTATTTTATTTACATCAATATATGTAATGTGTATTACCATATTCATAATAAATAAATATTATTTATAACGTTGTGAAAAAATTTATTCGTGGTTTTTTTTGGAAAACTAATAAAAATGTTAATAAATCATTATAAATTATTCTTGACAGGCTATTTCCTGTCATAGTGTCATCAGCCTATTATTCAAATATTTTACGTATTGTAGTTTTCAAACCAACTAAAGTTAAGATTCTGAAAACAAACTAAGACATTTAGTTTAAAATAAAAATGCTTTGTGATGGAATATCAAAAAATTATCGATTGTGAAATGATGACGTAATTCTATTTAAACTAGAGATCAACTTTCTTCCAGAAATGTCAAGTGTAAGTATATAATAAGATAATGAGATATTACTTTGTATATCTACGCGTGAGTATGTGCCATGAAATTAATTTTTTGATGGTAATAGTCTAATGATTATATTTTAGTATACACCAAAATGGCAAAACGACACCATTTTCTATTTGTATTACTTTGCTTAAAGGTGTTAAGTCGATATTATTATCACGAGTATCAAGTATCAACCATATTATATTGACAACTAATTAATTATTATTACTTAGGATATATTTAGTGCTTAATATTAATACCTTGCTTAATAGATATTTATTTAATGATAAATAGTTAACAGTAGATAATTATTAATTTTACATTCATAATCAATACGAATAGTATATTTATCCTACTACCTATATATTATTATAATAGTCATCTATTTTTGTTAAACTCTATTAAACTGCACTAGTAATCTAGTTAAATATTATTATTTGGTTATATTATATTGATAAAATTAACATTAGTTATGAATACATAAAAAGAACCTTTTAAAGATATACTTTGTAATAATTATGGTTTTGATATTTTACATAGAATTGTGTTACTACATATGAGAAGATTGATTAATTTTTAAAGATTTAATGCCTATGCATATTTTATATACGTGTTATTAAATTGCAGTTCTATATCGAATCTAAAAATTATAAAATTTGATTGAAATATTAGCAATTGTTAATTTACTAGTCATTTATTTTACAAATGTTTTAAAAAAAACATATATAAGACTATATGAAATTATTATTAATTTATGCGTCTATAAATAGGTAAATAATAATTATTTATTTCATTATTTGTAAACTTATTGAATAAAAATTGATTTATTAAGTTATCATATTATATATTGATGTAAATATAGATAAATATTTACATCAATAAATGATAGGTAACAATTTTAATAAACATTCTGTTTTTCTTATTCTCCTATTGGTAAATGGTAATGTTTAAAATGTTGTACCTATATTATATTATGTATAAATACGATTTAATTTTTTAAGTAAGACATTATTCGTAGTTTAATCATTTAGTTCAAATTACTCCGTGTTAAATAACATTCCGTAAATTAAGATACATTATACAAGTGTATTATATATGACATATATGTTTATACATATATATTAAGTTATATTATAGCATTATATATAGGAGTCAGGTAGATCACTGCTGTGTTTTTAAGTTTGAAAACAATGATATTGCATTTCATCTGTTAGGGATCTAAACTTAGAGTTATGTAGTGTGTACTGTTACATTTTCATAAAAAAATAAAACAAATATTATGAATATTCTCCAAGGTATAATCTGTAGGATTGTTAAAAAAAAAAAAATAATAATAATTCGTAATTCGGTATAATATTATATATATTTGCGTATAAAATTTAGTTTCATTTTGCGAAATAATTTTATTTAAAATTATAATACCTATTTCACTCGATTAGATAAATAACAACAATTAGCGTGGATATATTATAACTACCTACCTAAACCATTATTCATCTTTTGTATAAATTCTATACAAAAAACTATTTTTACGATATTAAATAAATAATAACTATTATAAATTATACTAATAAAAAACATCTTAAAACCTTTTTATTATTTTGGTAAAATTTTAAAAACAAATAAAAGGCAATTAATGATTACATTTTAACGAATGAAATAGGTATGTATTTATAAAATTTCAAGTCTGCATTTAAAGTATAATTTTAGAATTATATAGTGAGAATTAAGTGTGTAGTCATTTTTGTAATTTAGTGTACAAACGTGATTTCTAATTGTACATTAATACAATCATTATTTATCATTATACCTATAGTGGATATAATTTATTTAAGTAAGTACATCTTTCGTCAAGTAATTATTTATTTTTATATTTGCAATCGAATGAATTAAACTGAGTACTTCACAGGGTATGTGCATAGGTATGCGTTTAACGTTAATTAACATAATACATAATTAAGTAAGTATATTGTACATTGTATATATTATTATAAATATAATTTTCTATCACCTGCCAATTAATAAATGGTTGTGTGGTACTTAATATACTTTTAGTGCATACGTTTTTTTACATTCTGCAATAATTCAAATATTCTTAAATCTTTGAATAAAATATTTAATATTTTATTAAATAGTACCATTCGACTATTACTACATATATGTACTACCTACATACTATATTTGACACTAATAAAACAGTATTATATTATATTGCTACTAATTTTATATTGATTTTTTCCTTAGTCAAGTCCGACAAAGGACGCAAAATAACTTAATCAAAAAGGTGGGTTTCAGGTTAAAAAAAACATTGAAAACCTTTTGAAGTCCCTTTTTGATATTAAATTGCAGCTTGTGGATTGTTGATTATGAAACTATACTTTGACTATTGTGTTTTATTAGGTAGCTCGTATAATATAAAATATGAATTACTATACTTATGAGTTGTTATAATCTACATATGATTTTCACGATTACAATGTAAGTATATAAGGCGTAGTTACCAGCTTTTATTTTTTTAGCGTTATAACTCGTGTATGTTTATAGTTTATAGTATGTGTATCTATTGTATAATATGTATACATGTAATACTGTATGTATGTGAATATGTCTAATTGATCAGTAAACTATCTTATTTATTTTTATTTTTATTTACCTAGATACAGACATTAATCACAAAGATAATTTTTCCTCATGAGCTGAAAGGTATAAATCATTGAAAATTATAATCGCATTTTGTACGAATTTAATTTAATGCAATAACATTTATTAAATTAGCGTTTATATACTACTTAGAGTTACTTAGCTATAACTCGATAATTAATTTATTATATCGAAGCATATATTATCACAGTATTTAATGCATACTCTAAACTATATTGACGATCTCGAGTACACTACGTCGTAGAACACTTACATAAAATGTATGCTCACTATTTTATTACCGAAATGACAAATTGTATTATCTTCGTGTGTCTAGTATATATTATATGTAACGAAGCCTTACTCGTAGCATTGAAGAAGTATCGTTCACAACACTTCAGCAGCTGTTAAATACACACACACACACACACACACACACACTATTGTGACCCTTCAGAAGACCTATCAAGTAAACCTACTCATCGATGAATGATGATAATACTGGAACCCAAGAAGAAGTAAAAAATACATATTTACCCATAAAAATATACCTATGGTCTCCCAAATAAAATTAGCATTTCGCACTCCGTATAAATAATAATTGACAGTTTTTGGTTATAACTAGACGATTTAACGGATTCATATTTATCATTTAAATGTGACAAGTTGATAAAAAAGTCTACTTGAAATTGATACTCACACATAATAGTATTTTAAGTGTTTTTAAATTTTTTAGTTGAATGTTACAAGTTTTAAACTTTTTCAATTAATTTTTTTTTGAATTCAGAGGAATAAAATCAAAAAAGTGGGAAAAATCAATCATAGATAGAAATTTAAAATCTATTTTTAAAATTACTTTTGCTCTTCTGCGTCTAAATAATATTGTACCTCTTGAAAGGAGTTTTTAAGATGTTATGTTTAATACGCATTTACAACAAACACTAATAATTTACTATTGTATATAATATACTGACCTATATATTTTTCACACATTTACAATAACACGCTGCGTATTAACCGAAATGCATTGGTAATGCGCCATCAAAATTACTGAAAATACACAGCGAATTACAAACTTCTACGTATTTCGTATAAACAACATTATAGCTAACTTACCTTAGTAAGTTTCTTATAATTCTTTAGAATAATAATTTAAGTAAAATATTAAGTTCTCATAATTTCAAATCTTAGCACTTAGAATAAATATAAACCCATGTGGTTAGAAAATCCTACCTCTAAAATTATATAATATATTGCATTATTTTATCAAATTTGAGACTACCGATACCAAATTCTATGGTGGTAGTAATTCTTACTTATCATAAAATAAAAGTAGGTATGAATAAAGCCTAGTATATATTGTCTTATTAGACTATCATTGCAAGTTCCAATAAACTGAATCTTAGAATAACAGGGTATCAGGTTATTAACTGTGAATACAGAGTCAGAGTGACGCATACGCAGAGTGATATAAATTAAATACCTATAACAAATATTAATGATACCATCGAATTAAAATTTAAGTTTATGTTAGATGCGATAACCAATGATATATTAAAGTCGCTTAAAAAATAAAGTCTAATAATAGAAAATCGTAATGTACCTATATTATTTACAACATTAAAATTTGCTTCAAATAAATCTAGAGGTAAGTAAATTTTGTATATGCTATATAAACATAATAATTAAATATCATAATATTATTTCGACCAGTTTTTATCTAAATAAAAACAATTGTTTTTTTACTAATAAGTATTTAAAAATTTTGATGGGAAATTATTATTTAAGTCACTCCGTCACGGTATGAGGGGCCACCTTTGGACAAATTACAACTAGTATAAATATTTATGTGATACAGAAAAATATTACAATTTTCAAAGCAAAGTTCTGAAGAATTTACATAAGTTAAGTGCCTATTGTTTCAGTGCGAAAACACCTAAAGATTACAATAGAATACATGCATTTAATTTGTTTCATTTTGATGTACTTCGAATTGTATTATATAATAGTATGTACTTATAAATATATAATTAATAGGTACGTTTTTTGAATTTCCAATAATTACAAATTATTAAGTTACATATTTAATTATAATATTATTTTCACGATTGTTTTGTCAAATTACTATGTTTTATCGCAATACTAATATTTGTTCGTGTTGTTTCACAGTACGGATCTGAAGAGAACTGTGACCAACTAATTAAATTGATTTTATGATTGGGTAAAATTTCAAGTACGTTTTTCGTACAAGCGAATTTTAATGGGCTAGCTCAAAAATAGAAGAGTTAACTATTATACGAAAACAATTTGTTTGGTACAATACTTAATTCCATCTGATGAAAAATTAATTTTAATCGGCTTACTTTTATAGAAAAGTTGATTGAATGAAATAATATTAGATATTGGTTCTAGACTGTCTTTTTGCAATTTCATTAATTAGATCAAAATGTTTTGTTTTAGAGATGGACTATTATAAATCGAGACTGTGCATAGCATAATATATAATATTGCCAAGTTTATATATATTAACCGCCCAGAGGGGGCATCAGAGAGAGCAATACCACGATGAACCTAACGACTCGGAAATTGACGATAAAGACATACAATATAATATAATAATATATCACATACATGTACATCAGTGCAGTACATCCGTCGCCGGATTAAAGTGGTTGGTCGGCGCGAGCGTGATCCTACATCGATTCAATTCCGGTCAAGCCATATAATAATGTTTTTAAGTCGTTGTTTTTCCGGAGAAGTTAACAATTCATCTATAATATAATATAATATAATATGAACATCACATGAACATATTAGTGGGAGCAGTAGGGATTATTTTTTAAGAATAAATTTATGAAATAAGCATACGCTCAAACTCGTTTATACATAATAATATAATATATATAGCTCATCGCACTATACTTACTGAAAAACAAGAGTGTCTATCGATACAAAATTCGAAAATCACATACCAAAAAAGTAAAAAGTACTTACCTCATCTTCAGCTCCATAATTTAATTAAATCGAATACAAAAAAAACCATTCGTATCGTCCAGAATATTATGGTTTAATACTGTAATTATTGTTCATTTTGTATTTACACAATATGCAATTTCTTATGCTATGTAGGAGTAAATATTTGACACTCCACTTGTGCATTTTCTACAGTATATTTATTATTTTTTAATATACTAATTTAGCTTATCTAAATGACAAACTGTATAAGATTTGGATATAGAATACTTGTGTTATGAACAAGATTTGGGACTTTAAATAAGTATCAACGTAGAATCATTCAATCAAGTGCTTAAAAATCATCTAAAATTTTCATTAAAAAATCTGATATCCTCACAAAATCCTCTTTTCTCTAATAAAAGAATTTAAACGTATAACTTTTTAAAACTGCGCACTAGCAAAAATTTATCTGTTCCCATTATAAATGTATAAACTAGATTAATACACAAGTACAAACGACACAACGAATAGCTCGACCAAGGTATTAACTAATCATACATACATCGTTTATTTGAAATCTTATAGTAACATGACATACATTTTCAAAGCATACTCATGACATTTTATGTCAAGTAAAATAAAAAAACAAATTCTTAAAGTTCCGAATCAAGCAGTTTATGTAAAATTTAATATTGTACAAAATCTTTTAAGTTTAAAATCAATTACTTTAATCAATTTTTACTCGTTTGATACTACACCTATTATGTTCTGGTGGTACCTACGATATTACTGTGTAAACATAATTTAATATACTGCGGTTATCTCAGCTCGCGGTGTTGTAGTACAATTACTGACGTGTTGATTGTTCTACCTATATATTGATCTGATACTATAAATGTAATTTAATTGTTCTATGTCAAAATATCTTAAGACCAAATTATATTATGTAAATAATTTCTATTTAACTAATATTATTATATTTCTTGTGTGGCTGATTATTTTAAAATTTTCCGAAAATAACATAGTAACGATTCAAAAATTCATATTACATAATATAGTAAATTAAATAAAGTAAAAACTTTACGGTACGTGTTACCGTGTTGGGTATGTTGTCAAAATAACAATTGATACGCTTCACTTTAAGTTAAGTGCGATACTGCGATTAGTGTCCATATTATCAAAACTTTTATAATACAACTTAAAGTTTTAAATTAATAGTCACGCGGAATATTTTGTCATGAAATATTTTTCTGGTAATACTTTGACATGTCACCATAATTAATAGCTACTTACTATCATAATAAATTAGTGGATGGGCTGACACGGTCAAAAGTTAAACTGACATAATATATTGTTGTTATTGAACTTCGTCTCATT
Source organism: Aphis gossypii (assembly GCF_020184175.1). NCBI lineage: Eukaryota > Metazoa > Arthropoda > Insecta > Hemiptera > Aphididae > Aphis > Aphis gossypii. Next base: position 40,036,141 of record NC_065533.1, read on the forward strand.
GTAAATTGGTTTAACGCCGCCCGGATCGTTCTATAGTTTTCTAAACGATTAAACGGACTCCGCGTTCCAACCCCAAGTCAAAAGTAAATAATACATATAATTTAAATTATATAAGGTCAGCTGAGTTTTTAATTTGTCGAAATAAATTATCCTCCAGCACTATCATACAAACAATATATTATACGTATATAATACCACATAAGAGATCCATAATACACATTTTAATTTGTTCCTAATCTTCAATTTCGTTTCATGTCATATAATTTCCCATGTTTCGTCGTTAAATTACTATTGTAAAGTATACTTTATGTATAAATGGCCTTGTACAAGGGGTCATTTTATACATATATATATATATATAAATAGCTGTATAGGTATACGTAAAGCTATCAAAAATGCTTGTCAGTAATCTCAGTAAGCATCTTTAATAGACAATATACGTACTATAACTTTAATCGTGTAAGTACCTAATAGTGAATTTAACGATTAATAATAGTGCAGTGATAGCAACTACTAACCACTACCACCTAACCATATCATGAATAATATACATATCTATGTGAATAACTCTATGACAATACTATATTACTATATAATACTTTAATATTAGCGGTACTATATCGACAAGCTATATACAACCATAATGGTGACATATGGTGTAGACTATGAATGATATATATTATATTATACAGGCTCTCTAGTGTAGACTGTAGACGAATGTATACTATGTGCACAAATACACCGATCAAGCGAACACGACTTTAGATAAACGTAAGTAAGACGTAAGCATAACTCACCAGTAATTTTAATTTTTAGAATAAGTCCTATAACTCGTATATTCGAATCTTAAATTATTTATAAGCAAACTAAAAACGGATTTTTTGTACACAAGCAATGGGTTAGGTTTTTTCCACGGTTCTGTAGATAAATGTGCTTATTGATTACAATAATTTTCGACAGTAAATATATATGAAATTAATAATTATAGATATAATACTATACTTAGTGCTGATGCTGTATCAGATTTAATCAAATTTTAACGTTTGACTAATAACTAAACCTACATACTTGAAAATTAGGCTTCAAAAAATCGCATACATTTCAAAAAAAAATACTATTTCTTTACGAAATACCTATCTATTATAATTATTTGTAATGAACATGATGCTATCCCGTGTTTTGGTAACAAACACTAGTATATTACAACAATGATCCAGCAGATTTATACCAACGCAATGCGTTGAAAAGCCGTGTAATAAATATGCCGAGAAAGAACGCAATCGACATATTTTTTGTCTAATTCGTCTTATACTCTCGATGTTAATATACTGATGTCCTACAGGATCAAATGTAGGTACTAAATATTTATCATCGTGGACCCAGTTTTTATTATTTTTTAATTAATATTTATAATGTTAATGTGCGTATGACTTATTTATATAGGTATAATATTTATGTTCCACTTGGCCCCAAAAATTGGAAATTAATAAAAATAATGAATGCTTTCAAAAATCAAACAGATATTTTAGAATTTAGTAGGTACTTAAGAAAAAGAGAGTATAGTGTATCAAGCATTAATATAATGTATAATTAATTACAGTTTTCTATAAGGGGAGGTACGTAGAATACAATTATAAACATAGCACATTACACACATTAAAAAATATACAAATAAAATATTAAAAATAATTCTATAAAAAGACTCAAGATATCACACAAAATATTTATACACAAATATGAATGTATTACTAGTAAAAACATTATTTACAAAAACTCCATGTACTTGATACAACTAAAAATAATAATCTTACATTTAAAACTAAACAGTAAAATAGTAAATACGGATGTAATACGGATAAATAGCTTATATCAAAGCACCCACCATGCATCACGTTAACATTTTTTAATATATCTATTTAATTTCATTGTAGTTTTATATAATATATATATATATGTAGCTGTATTCACGGTGTCTAGCTAAAATCTAAGTCATAGAGCAAATAGTAAGTATAAAAATATCTAAAATTAAAAACTATTTTAACTATATTTGAACCAAAAAACAGCTATATTTCTACCCATGCTTAGGATTGTATGAATAAAACAGCTATCTCAAGAATATGTAATTAAATTATCATATTGTGTATACCTATACGCAATACGCATATAACATATTTCAATGACTGTAACAATTAATATATTGCAGGTATTTATTTTTTATGATATATAGCTAGGTAATTATCATAAAATATGATGAGAGGGAAAAAATGAAAATTATTTTTTTACGTATCTTGAGGGTGAAAGGGGGCAAAGCACTCGTCGATCATTTTTTTTATATACGCATCCCTTCCCATATCCCGCGAAAAAGCCCACAGTTGCCCTTGCCAACTATATAGGTACCTATAATACCAGATGCGCATATATTAAAATCTATCTCGCACATAAAACGTGTGTAAAATATTATAATAAATACAATACACGAGCACTAAGAATAAACATATTTTATAAATCTATTTACGTATGTTATGATCTTCGTGGTAGGTACCTATTGCGGCGAGCCAACGAATATATATCTATAGAAAGTTTAGAGATCACTGCAACATTGCACGATATATGATGGTTACGCAACGATACAAAAGATAATTTTAAAATGAATAATATTATAGACATATGAACTGCAGTCTGTAATACACTGGCAATACGCACATAATATATACCTAATTTATTCTTAAGTGGCGACCGTTATCCGCTATCGGTTGTATATTGTTAGGCATATTAGCCGTGATCGCAACACGTCGTAAATACTGCGATTTACATAAATACAATATCGTAAGCTGTCGTGTCAACGTCTCTGGGTATATTCTCCTTATTCTCTGAAGAATATTCTATATTCAAACCGAATTTGCTCACGACGCTGCACAAGGACGTGTAGTTTATTTCGCTATATAGTACCTATAGCGTTCTTTTGCGGTCTTATATTAAAACTTAAAAATGCAATTTTAAAAATTACGACTCAACCCTCAGATAATATTGATGTAGGTTTTTTAATATTTTTAGCACCTATTATTAATTTACAGAAATCTAATAACATAATATTAAGTATACCTAAAATCTTATTATACTATATTATATAGATAGATCAGTGATTATTATCGAATCAACCTCTAAAAATATCCAAAATGCATGTTATATAATTTTCTGTAGGTCTCATCGGGTTAAAAAATCTCGGTTTCCCGTTTCCATGGAAAATAAAAAATGTATATTATCGACATAACGTACACCAATACGTGTATAATATAAATGAAGATATTATATTTCAGCGTAGGATACTAGTCCGTTAGTGTAAACATAAGTACCTACCCTGAATGCATCAATAATAATATTAATATACTTAATTGCGGGATACCTACCTATAAATTATAATATATAATTATTTTATGCTACAATCAATGTAGTAATTAAATCCGACGCAGCTTACAAAATCAATCCAGACAAGGTCTAAAGTCAAACGCATAGTCCGTATAATATTGCAGTACTTGTCTTATATCTATTAGTTTGTTACTGTCCGTGTAATATTTTCATTTGTGTTTTTCCCGTAATGGGCTGAATTAATATAATTAATAAAAAATATTAATATAGACATTTTATACTGACAACTGCTAGCGGAAATTTATAAAATAATTTTAATGATGTTATTGTACCTTGTATTAGATTTTTAAGTCGTGTACAACTTTAAATTGAAAATCGAATCGAAAATACACAAATAAAGTAACAAAATAAATTTGAAAATTATTATTAGTTATTACTTATTAGATGAGTATGTTGTATGTACAATATATTCTAAATCGGTAAATATAGGTAAAAGTTTATAAGTAGTTTATCTTTCCTTTCAATAGAATTAATCACATTCCTTCTAAGTAAATTATTGAAGGAGCTGTAACTATAGGTTAGGTTAGTATACCCCTGAACCGTGATATGCTTAATATGTTTTATCAAGATAAAGATGCATCATAAGCACGATTTATCTTAAATCGATATATATGATATATGATTTATGTGAACATTTTAAATATACGTAAAGTAATCAATTGTGTGTGTATAATTTTGTCAATTAATTTTGAATAACCCCCCCCCCCACCCTTAGAAATTTCAAGCTACGCACTTGTATCCAAGCAACACTCGGTCTGGACTTGTTCGGACTATCGAAACTCTACTATATAGGTAATGTATATTATATAAGTTTAGCGAAAAGGAAAGTCTAACCTTTTCTAGTTTTGTTGGAAACAATACATGTCTTTAACAATTGTCACAAATTGTATTGTCTCAAAACTGTGTTAATGACATGCGCAATAGGTCAGATGTTTTATTTTTATTTTTATGAACTGTCTACAACACCTAAGACCATTGGACATAAAATCGATTTTCAATTAAAATTAGATTAAATGAATAATAACATTTCAATAAATATTATATTATATCATAAAGTATATTAACATGCAAGACAAGTGATATGCAACATAGACAGTGCAGATACCAGATACTAAGCAACTAATCTAAAATACTACAGATATTTCATTTAATTAATTAAAAAGAAATCACAAAAACAATAAAAGGCTTAGAAAATGATCCTAAATGAGATGGAATTACAGTAAAAGTGCTCAAATTAAATATATTATATACATTTATCGATTAAACCGTTTATAATAATTTAGCAATCACAACTTCTACTATAACAGAAAGCTTTAAAATTTCAATAATAAGACTAATACATAAAATAGATGACAAATAAAACATTATTGTCCAACTTTACAAACATCAAATAAATACAGCTAAGATAAAACTATTAAAAGTGAGGCTAGTCAATTACCTTGAGTATTAGGAATTGAAAGCACTGACTGAGTATATATTTAATTATAATACTCTTTACATGTAGAGGAACATAATATGAAACAATGATTGGCTAAAATCTAAAAAATAAAAATAAAATCATAGTAAAAAATGACTCGAGGTACGAGTACGACAAATATCTAACATCAAAATACCGCACAAAAAAATACAATCTACTTACTTATAATTCGATCCAAAAATGTACAGTACATTACCATAAAAAATAAACATAGTACCTAATCCTTACAACATTTTTAAAAAAAAATTACACTTAAGCTACTCAAGCAAAAAAATATAGATATTATAAGTGTATTATAATTTGTAACAAATATATCGGACCATATAAAACCATTCCATTATTTATATTATAACTTTCTAGTAGTTTTCTATCGTATTCGTATAATTTAACTGCGTGGTGGTATGATATAAATTATGTAATATTAGACTATAATGTATAAATTTAATTTAATCGAATACAACACTATTTTATGACTTGATATATATTGTTTAATTTTTAAGTTTAGTTCTTGATATGAATAGTTTGAGGATGTAGCTGCTTTTAGTTTCGAGCTTAGTCGTTTATTAGATCTTTTGAAAGATGATTAGCAATATTCAGTACACCTCATATCTTCTTTTCACACGTTCTGCATTTTGGTACAGATATTTAATCAATACAGTTGATTGTCTTTTTCGTTCTTGACACTTATTGCGACTTCCGCGTACCACATATTATTATTATTACATCGCTCGTTCTCATTTTATTCTATAAATTCTATTATCTACTTTAAATTATGATTTCATTTGATTCGGTTAATGCCATTTGCCGACAAAGACCATTTCAACCAACATTATTTTAAATAAACTATATCTCACTTCCAGTGGCGTTTTTCATTTATTATATTATTTACCTAATAATTAATAATATTATATCGTGTACTTCAGTGGCGTAAATTGGCCTTAATTTTTGGCAGTGCAAAGAAATATTTTTATTTTTAACCCACCGACACTGACTTTGTTTGAAAATCCACACCTAATCCACATTGTTTTAATTTTTTGTTTTATGTTAAATTAATAAATAAGTATTGGATTATTTAAGTAGTATAAACTTTATCATTATATAACATTATATATACATAAAAAACACATACACAAATAATTTTTTTTTATTTTTAATCGAGTCGACGTCCTCTTTTAAAACATATTACTTCGAATTCATCAATTACTAATAGATAATTTATATTATCGCTGTAAAAATGTTTACCAAATTGTTTCGTTGAAATAGGATTTAAGATTTTAAGATATAGATACAAAACGACGTACCTGAAAGAAAATTAAATTTTACACATACTTGTAATTTGTAAAAGAAATGTATATTTTTAAAAATAGAAACTATAGGTAACTAATTTCTATGATCTTCTGGTGGTGCAATGATATAAACTTGCCCTACCAGATTTCAAATTTGGTGGTATTCAATTGCTACATTTGGACCGCCCGATTTACACCACTGGTGTACGATATGTTTTTTTTTCGAAGACTGGTCCTAGTATTAAAAATAATACGAATAAAATTTAAACAACGTTATCGTTAATAACGTTCTCTTCGGAAGACAATATTATTATCGTACCTAGAACGCTATTTAAGCTATTAAAGTGCGTACAACATTGAATACGTTGACACTTTATACAATAAGGTAATAATAATTATCTTCACTGAGTATATATTATTAGTGTATTATTGACTATTGTGCATAATATTTAATATGTAACCATGTGCGATGTGCCTATATAGGTACGTAATATAATTAACTCTGTGAAAGCTTTGGCCACTTGTGCAATTACTCACACCTTTTCTTTATTAGTATAAAACAATTAAGTCGCGGTTATGATACAGGCAACTGATATCTGATTATAATGCACCTTTACACGATAAAAATAAAATAAAAAACTTTACCTTGACAATAAAATGATTGTTCGGTACACCAGCACGCGAGAATAAGCGTCAACGATTCCGAATTTAATACATGTACCTACCTATCTACTGGCTACTACTAACCTATAATTTTAAACATTCTCAGAATACCTATGGTAAGTTTTTGTTGAATCGTTAAAACCTAAATTATTGATTTAGTAATAATTATAAATTATATTATAATATGTTAATAAAATAATGTAAAAAATTATTATTTTATCATTTTTTTTTTTTTTTTTGGTAAAATACCTACATAGAATAGACACTAGAGATATTTCTGGGGCAATTGAAAGTTTTTACCGTCGTCCACTTCTGTGACGCCAAGGACATATTATAATAATACATTTTTCCGATATCCTCTATATAATATGTCGATATTGTGCAACGTATTATAATTTACCCAAAGTGATTTTAAATTCTGAATGGAATGATGAATGTATTGATTTTACAATGACATTTTTTATACACATAATAAGTACTAAATAGTTGAAAAAAATTATTCAATCTTCGATTTTGAAGGTATGGTAGCTGCAGATAAGTAGTAAATTTCATCTAGTTTAAACTTTAGAGAGGTTAAAATTTAAATTCCAATATTTAATATTTTTAATAATCGAGAAAAATAAAGAAAAAATTAAGGGAAACGGAAATTTTTAAGCAAACCCGATTTTTGATTAAATCAATTGTTATACCGACATCAGAAAACATAATATCATGAAAAGTATAGTTATAAATTATAAAGATTTAAGATACTAACTTGGTCAGTATTCGCTTTCAAACATCAGAAAAAGAATTACACACATAATATTATACGAACATTTTTCGAATTCTCAACTGCAAGCAATAATGGTAAATGTTAAACTGGTAAATTTATTATCTCTCATAAACATAAAATATCAATATTAGCGCATAAACTTTATTTTAAAAAAATAATTTTTTTTTATGCATTTCAATTATAAAATTATGATCATGTATAGGTAATTTACAATGAGTATAACTCTGTAATTATTCGTCAGTCTGTTTTCCTTAATAATTATCATACTATTAAGTATTAGTATTACGATTATTTTTGCGGCGTTGCAGATATGTAACTAAATGTACACTACTATCAAGCAACTAGATAGGTTTCTAAAATGTTGCTTGCTATAAAACTAATGAAACTGGGCGCCATGTATCAACAGAACAATGTTTACTCATAAAGTGTAGTGATGATACATTTTAATATTTTATACATTAAAAAATTATTAGGTTTGCATAAACTAATTTAATAACTTGTTGAAAACATAAATACATATTAAAATATTTAACCTTTAAAATATTATAACCTGCAATATTTATTTAATAAGATACATAAAATCTTGGCTTAGATACAGACATACATTTAATATTTTATGCACAGTCAAGTTCAGGATCAATTAGTTACTGAAATACTATATAGAATATAGATACTACAATTCAGTAATATAGGTAACTGTGTACAACTGTTATGAACTATGAGTTTTAGTTTTATTTTTATTTTTATTATTATTTTTGAAGTTAACTTAGAAAAACTTTGGTATAGATTTGTTAAATCTTTAATATATATATTATTGTATAATAGGTAGGAACCAGTAAAATTTAAAAAAATTAAATGTATCAACCACTATTTAAGCAATTTGTAAATAGCACTTTTATGCTCAGCAATCGAGTTTAGCTTCATTGCCTTAAAAATTTAAAGTTTATCACTAATTCATATTTTTTTTTACAGAGATTATGTTCTTATAAAAAATAATTAAAAAAATTATACAATTATATCATAAATACAACAATATAATTGTCCATGATTCTTACTATTAAATTTAATAACAGGTTAGGTTAGGTTTTTAACTTAACAAAGCTAAACATAAACTGCTGGAAGTAAATTTGCATTATTATGCACCTATAGTAAGACAAAGACAAGAAATTCAAGTTTAACATCCTTATTATATAAAAAATTGCTAAAGCTTTGTATAGTGACAACTAAAGAATAATTCCACAAAATTTAACTCCTAGTACGGTTACAAACTGAAACAATATGCTACTATAAAATCTGTTTAAGTTGAGCCATGATTCAGCAAAAAATATTTAGGTTATTTGGATCAGCCAAATAAAAAGCAGAATAAAATCTGTGTGGTCAAATCAAAGCTATTATTCTTCCACTAAAATCAGCTTTTTATGATAAGTTGTTATTAAATAATACTAAATTAAAATTAAAATGCTGTGAAAGTATGTCACTTTTACAATGCCTACTAATAATTAATTTTTTTACATAAAGGAAAGTGAAAAACATAATTGTTATAAAGCACGTATTTTACAATTTATCTTCCTTTCCAACTACCATAATTATAATAAAAGCTATATTAAATAAAAAAGAATGATAATATTTTTGAACTGCCTATTAAAATAAATACAAGACTACTATTAAATATGAAGACCTGTAATATATAGTTTGACAGAAAAGTAAATGCAAGTCTCATTTATACACTCGAATATGACATTTTACTTTTATTTACATATTGTGAGAAAAAAATTATACAAATTACGTGTAAAATAAAATAAGAAAAAAAATTTATATTATACACTTCAAAACATCTTTTTGAAAATCAATAAAAACATACAAAATTCTAAATCTAGTCAAATTCAGATTATCATTTTACAACATATTTTAAAAATATTCGATAACCACAAAATTTGTATCGATGCTTCAAGATGCCTAACCATAATACACATATTATTTTATTATTATATTATAGGAATAACTAGACCATAACATACATGATCTGAATAGTTGACACATCTGATTAAATAAAAAAAGAACAAAAACAAAAACAAAAAAAAAAAATTAAATTAAATTAAATATATAATAATTAAATAGTAAGTTTGCTGTTAATTTGATTAAAAATAATGATAGAAAAACTACATACAATGTAATGAATTTCACTAAACACAATTAAGCTGCCTACGAGTCATGAAAAAAAGAGAAAACAAAAATGTCAACACCCTTTCAAGAGAGCATTGTTTTACATAACTATAGATTCATATATTATTAATAAACTTATTAAAGATGATAGTTATTTTTATATTTGGTGTAGCAGATTAATAAACAAATTCATCAAGTCTGAATGTTCATATACATATTTTATACATATAAACGAGATCTGAATAAAAGCACTATTCTGTTTACAAAATTATTATATAACAGTGATGTACATTAAATAGGCGTTTTTTCAAACATTAATTGTTTGTAACCATATATTATACATTATTAATACACAGTTATGACTAGTAGTGATAGTTTTTATAAGGTACTTAGAAATATTGGATAATAGTAGGGTGTTATTATATTAAACTTACTTTAATAGTAAAAAAAAAAACAAAAAAAAAATTATACAAATATAAAAAATGATGATCTAAATTTCTTTGTTTAATTATTTGATTTTTTTCTTTACTTTCATAAGAAACTTATTCATCAATATTTAGAGGATAAATTTCTTAATGTTTTAACTACTGTATGATAATGATAATTATTATTATTAATTACACTATTTACATTTACACAATGACAATACATACCGTATAATATTATTAAAACTATTATAATTTTATATAAAAGTCGAAATACAAAATAGCAATACAAATCATTATCACATTTTCACAGCAGATTATGAATAGAACAAGAGCAAGTCATATCACTATTTTATTTAGCACTGAAGTGATTGGTTATGGAACGACACCAATTATGAATAAATAATAATTATTTTATAACAAAATAAAGGGAGATAGGTATTAGAAATAAAGTTCATGTTACCAAAAAAAAACAAAAGTTCAAGAAAAAATGAAAAAGATAACAGATTTATAAAATAATTTGGAAAAACTTATTAAATGACTAGTCTATTGAATGGTTCTAATAATTGTTATTCAACACATTTAGAACATCTTGATTCCTTATCATAATTATTTAACTTATGGAGAGTTCACTTCTATGTAATATCATAAAATTATAACTTTTCTTGATATTCACACCAATTTATTTTACGGTTTTCATTGTTCTAAAAATATAAAAAATACATGTATTAATTAATGAACAAACAATATAATTTAAACAATGATTTTGAAATATATATGGCACAAAATAATGAACAAATTAACAAAATAAATAAAGATACAATAGTTGAGTATAGTTAGTGAAAAATGTTTAGACTGCAATTTAAAATTGTATTTAATTCAAAAAAATGTTTTAATTTAAAGCTCTTGAATATTTATAATTTAATTATTATTTATGTAATTATTTATAATATTAAATAATAATCAATGAAATATACTAATATCAGTATTATTTGATATAAATCCATGAGATTTGTTAAAAATATTGTTTTTTATAGGTTATTAATTTTATATTGGAGTGTTAAGTATTAAGTATCATTAAAACATGATTCACCATATCAACTTATTAACCACCATTTTAAATTAATATGATTTGTATAAACCCTAGGTGACAGGTTAATATTCAAATATATTTTAATGAATCATTGAAAATTAGTGTACTATAAGTAAATATAAATTCAATCACAAATAACAAAGTGTTATTTTTAGATTTATATTACTCAATTAATTGGTATTTACTAATGGTACTTATAGAGCAAGTTTAAACTACATTATAACTATGTCAGTTAATGCAAGAATAAAAGTATTATTAAACACATGTATTGGTATACATATTATAATAAATGTATGCACAAAAAAAATAGTTAACAATTTAATATTACCAGTATTGTTAAAAAAATACACATACAATCATTATAGTTTACCACAATTGTTAATAATAAGAATGAATGATTTAAATTAATACAATAAAATAATTTTTTTTTAATAATAATAAATTATATAATATTATAGATTGTGCACCATTAATAATTATCCTAACATAGTAATTATTGTTGTTGTATGGTAACAATTACGTTACCATAGGAACAATACTTACCAATGTTTAAATCATTAAGGATTTGCTCGAGGCAACGCTCTGACCAAAAACAATTTTTCTCCTTGCTTATTAGTATATATCGGAGCTCTTTGATAGTGATCTACAAGTTGATCAAGTGTATGAAATTTGCGTTGACCAATACAATATAATGCTCCTTCAACATGGACTCGGAAATGTTTATTACGTCCTGGTGCTTTTAAAGACACTGAATAATCTCCTACCTGTATATAAATAACAATGATGTAAATAAACTTTTATTTAAGGTATTTAGGTATTTAATATAAATTGTAAATATACATTAGTCTCGCTGTCTCTAACTAAGAAATCGCCATCTTGTCCATTGTTATTCAATACAGTATCACATTGAGCACGAGTAATTGTTCCATAGTACCATGGTTTTCCAACCAAATGTGGTTTATCAATAACTTGTACACTACTAGCTGCTTGAATTAGTGGTTGTGCTAAGTATTCACTGAGTTCCTTTAAATTTATATATTTACATGATAAAATATATTATAAAATTTATGACAAGATATTTTAATGTATAAAACATTGGAAAACAATTTACCTGCAAATAATTCTTTGGTACTAAGCCAATTTGACCTTGTCCATTTCTAGCTCTATACCATTCTGGATCAGCAGCAGGTCTTTCCAAAATTTCTAGGCGATCACCTTTTTCAAAACTCAGTTCCTGATCAGATGTACCTGTGAATGGATATAAGGCAACAACAATGTCCAACACGTTCTCAGCCATTGCATATGTGTGGAGGCCCATGTCATCTCCATTATTGTCATCTTCTTGAGTGGTATAATTACTAGGAAACCAACCTGCCATACAACCACTTTGACCTCTCCACCAACTGTAAGCAAGTTTCACATTTTAACTATATGTATTTCATTATAAATAAATCTAGTCATCAATAATGGTATAAAAGCTTTACCCATCATTGCTCTTTTCAAGAATTAATATTCTTGTTCCTTTGATTAAAGATAATTCATCAGGTTGTTGAGCTTGGTAGTTGTACTTTACTAGAGCTGTACCTATTGCCTCAGATGGATCAGCTGGTAAACGTCTGGCCATTGAAGGAGATTCACTCACAGTACGACCATTGCCATGACTACTGCATGGTAATGTCTTGCTACCAGTACTTGAGTTACCTGCACCTTTTTTCACTTTTTTCTTTATACTATAATATAAATTACAAAACCAAATTAATCAAAATAATTTTTATTTAGGTAGTTGTTCACTAAAATGTTAAGTAAATATTTTTTAACCTATCAAAGAGAGAAGGTTTTTCTTTCTTCACATAGTTGCTTGGCACATAACCTGAGAATCCACGAGCATTTTGAACTCTCCACCAATGTTTTGAATCATCCAATAATAAATAGCGATCATTTTTTCGTAAATCTAATTCTTGGGCACTTTGTGCAACATAGTCGTATTTAGCCACAACATAACAATTTTCTTCATTGTTGGATTTAGGATTTACTAAAAAACAAAGTATTTATTAAAAAAAAGCAAACAAAAAATACAAGCCAAAAAAGTGAACAATTTTACCTGGTCTCATGGCTGACATGTGATGATGATGAGGTGTGTGTGGAGGGGGTCGTATGTTATTTCCTAATGACTTGCCTTGCCAAGTAGCTGATTCCCGATCGGCAGCTAACAATCTAGCTTCCAACATAACTGTATGGACTTATTATAACTGTAGTAATACTTAAATTGTCCAAGAAAATTTAAATGCATTGAAATTGACAAATCATATTCTGAAAAAATAAAAAAATTATTAGTAATTACTCTTAATTCAAATTAACATAATAATGCAATATATTATACATTTTATTTATTTATATTATCAAAACATTTATTAAAATTAATTATTATTTTAAATAAAATACTAACAACTTTCTAAGAAAAATAAGCTTATAATAAATTATAAAATTTTATTAGTTATTACTTTATTAGTTTCATTACTATAAAATTAAGACATTTATATTATCATTATCTAATGTTTATTATTTACTTTATGTTTTTCATTTGGTCCCTCTTGTGATTTTATTTTATTTTTCAACCATACACCATCAATTTTATTTTTTGTTTAACTTATTTGTAATATACTAATATATGTAATACACTAAGAAAAAAACATTAAGTTTTAAAATTATATTAAGCAGTCTAAAACTATTATATTATACACATTACATAATTTCAAAAACATTATTTTAATAGAAATTTAAGTATTCAACTAGTCTTATACACTTAAGGGGCCCAGATTACTAATAATATGGAGTTTTAGGATGATCTAGAACACTAGATACTGTTTTTACTTAGTATTCGCGCAGTTTGATGTGGTCAATTGTATACTTTATGAATTGTTAATCAGCACTTGTCCTTCCAGGAAACAGAGTTAGACACTTCATTTTCCAGTACATTGTTAATTTCAATTGTATATTTTAATATTTTTTTTCCTTAAAGGAAAATTTAGTTGCCCTACTTCTTTTATTTGTAGACCTAATGACGAATAAAATATAATTTTGGAATGAAGCTATGACAGTTTAGTATTTATAATAACAATCTAAAAAGATTTTTCAGTGACAACACTGTCATTATCACTGATGAGACATTTCAACTAATTACTATGAAGCAGAACTCTTCAACTTGTTCAGCAATGCACAGATACTAAATAATAAAATTATGGGAATCAATGTTGCTCACCTATCGATAGATAATATAAACTTAAAATACAACTAATTTTATACACTATAAGTCTATAAACATAATAAACAACTATTATAATATAACGAAAATGAGAATGATGAGTATTAGTAAACAGAAAGTTAATACAATTATAAAATTATGTAATGCTAGTACTGATATATATATTAATGATAAATATTTAATTCCAGGTAACCAACACAAATTTTAAATGACAAAATAATTCCAGAACACCTTACACATGTCTGTACACCCTATATACACTTGAATAATACTTATGATTTACATAATAGTTAAAATACAATTAAAATATTTCTTATCATTTGAAATTATTTAAGTGTAACATCTAAACACCCACATAACGAGTAAAAATAATACAAAATAATATTAAATGCAGTGTAATCAAGCGTGAGATTATATTTAGTAATACTGTTTTAATAACCAATAATTTTACATTGTTTGGAGATAAACATTGAATTAATTACTTGCAGCAAAAAATAAAAATATATTTTTAAGTATATGCAAGAAGCATACCATTATGCAAATGACTCAAAACTGGATTTCAAAATGTTATTCATTAAGAGGACATCGCACCCGCACGAGTTGTCTCCATATTACAGCTATTTTAAATATTTAATATTTTGAATTTTCCTACTCATAATTCACTTAAAAATTAAAATATTGTAAAAACCAACGAAAGAACACAGATAATGTTCTTACCTAAGAGTTTGATAATAAATCAATTCACTCTAATATCAAAACTAAAAGTAGACTATTGAAACTGGTGAATGAAAATTTACTGTTGTATGTGTGTAAGACTGAGTCAACACATGCAGGTGCGATGTCCTCTTAATATAATTATAATTTCAAAGTTACATAAAAAAATTAAATAATTAAATTATGCATTTTTAAAACCATCAAGAATTGCAAATTTTAGTTTAACCTCACAGCCTACACAGCATATTTTATATTCATTGAACAAGTCTCAATGCAAAATGTATTATAAGTAGTAAAAGCATTATTTAGATTACTATGGAATACTACACTTAAGACTTAACATACTATACTTAAAGAGTATTCTAGATAATTAAATTCCTAATTTGACAGTTTTGTTGATAAACATAATAAACTTCAAATGTGATTTGTCTGGTATCTATTAAGTGGACAAATCTAATTCAATCAGTCATGGACAATAAATGAAGCATTCAATATTAATTACAATAAATAACATAATAAGATTAGGTTAAGTTTTTAATAAATTAAGAATTTATAAACATGACTTCAACATTTAAGTACTAGGAATTTTGAAAACTACAAAATAATATAACATCAACTTTAATTGAATTACCTATGTTTATGACTGATGAGTGATGACTATCAACCACACAAATATTATTTTTATTTAGCTTATAATAAATTTACTTTTATTACTTAAATATAAATGAATAGATAAAAATCTAAAAATATATTTAAAATTATATAGAAATCTAGGAATACAATTGGTAAGTATATATTTTAAGAATTAATTTATAAAAAAACATGTCCCGAATAATTAAAGTATTCTATTATCTACTACTAATAACTTCCTACATGATAAAAATTCAAATTTATAACTTACTCAGACCATAACATACCAATTAATATTATTTTTTAAAAAAAAAAAGTACTACATATTAAATGTAATGAATTAACATGTATCAAAAACAAATATTAATTATACCAAACAGTCAACTAAATTTAAGTACCTATTTATTTTAATAAATTATTAAAAAAATATCTTGATATTATGTTATTTATGTCTAAAACTTAAATTAATTAGGTTTTTAATATTAATCAACCCATGTTGTAAGAAAGAAATATTTATCTATAAGTACTTAATTTAGATGACGTATAGGTTTGTGTTTTTCTATTTATGAAAATTAAGGGAGTGTTTATTATAACTTATCATCTAAACTAATTTTTTTTTTTTGTTAATAATAGTCATTGTCTATATTTAAAATGTAAATTAATTTAAATAAAACTTTTAATAGTTAGTTTATATGTAATTGGTTATTTATTAAATTAACAATTAATAAGTCTATGTAGAAAAGATAAAATAAATTATATTATTAAATATTATAACCCAGTTAATTACTCAACAAAAACATGCTTAAAACAATAAAATAAGTACCTATGTATGATTAAATATTATTTCATTTTGTACCAACACTACATTTACATAATTTCATTATACTAAGAATTATAGACATAATTTAATCTTTAACTATATTTAACAAAAATAGAAATAATAAACAATGATAAATGATATGAATAAACATATTAAGACCTATACACAAATAACATAGGTGAAAGATAAATATATTAATTTCTCTGATGTATTAGATTTATAAAATATTATTTACTATTTTGTAGTAATGCGAGTTGTAAATTTAATAAAACAATTGTATACAGAAAATTCTATTAAATGTACTAAAAATCAGGTAACCACTTAAATTTTGTATTTTTATCAATATAATATTAAGATTAAAATAAATATAGAGATTTCTATGAGACGATTATGACTAATAAGTGATTAAAGATTATTATTTTAGTTTAATTAAATGGTAACAAAGACATCAAAGTCTATCGTTTAAATTTATACATTTTTACTTTCTTTATAATAATATTGGAACAATAACTATTTCAAGATTGAAGTACCATAAACTATAAAACAGTATTTCATAGAAATTTATCATTTTTACTGGTAAAATTATCAGGTAAATTACCAAAAAATTGTATTAAGTAAAATGTACATTATTTAATGTACCTTCCCTATTTCATTCAAATATTGTAATTGGTCACATCATGTATTCACTATCTACCTTTAATGTAAACAGTTGTTTATAATTATCTCAAGTAGTTTCAACTTCTATTTATATATTATCTAAATGATAGTTTGAAATAAAATTATAAAAATAAATGTTAAATTTTGGATTAATAACAACAACCCATTGAGATCAAGTCATTATCCATAATTTGACTGTTTGTGTTATCTTTAAATCCAATTATTTATTGATTTATTTATATTAGTCATGTAAAAATTAATTTCGACTACGATATTATAAGGTCAAAACACTGGGTATGAAAATGTTATATACAATTTACTTAACGTATAGGTGACGGATTGAAAGAGTGGCTCATAGACCAATCGTTTCAGAGCACGTTCATTGACCATATTTTGAGAGACGGACAGAAACAGAAGTCAATAACACGGAATATCCTGATACATAGGTACGTCTGAACAACTCATACTATAGACCGCTCAGTTTATATTTTATGAAGATCAGACAGTAGGAATTGATACCAAAAGCGCGATCGGATACAAACCGTTTGCTATCTAAAACTATCGCGTAGGAATAGTGAATAATGTGTTTTACAATCCAAAATATTTCTGTAAGTCGCCGTAGAACAGCAGTGAGGTGTAGTACCTCGCCTACCTCACTGCTACCACAACGATATAAATCGTATGGAAACCTATCTGTTGATATTCAAAAAAAGGTCGCCCCTGTGCTTCCCACCAACTTCCGCGACGATCGTGTGACTTGTGGTCCATAAGGTACACACTCACACGTCAGGCACACCGTCTCAGACGACGAGTCGCCGGCAACCACCCTCGCCGCGGGTGGGTGGTGGGTCGGGTGACGACTACTGCTGGACAAAGCCGAACGTTTTGCGTGACTCACCTTTGTGTTTGGAGCAGACGACGAGGTGGCGGCGGTGGCGTCGTTTGCTGGACGGCTTACCGCCGTGACGGAGTCTTGTCGACGACCGAAAGCAGCAGACTGGACAGCGAGGAGAACAGCCTGTCGCGATTCTCTAATCTGATCGTCGTCGTCGGCGTCGGCGGCGGCGGTGGCGGATGTCGTGTGCGTTAGGCGGTGGCGTCGTCGAGTGTGGTCTCGGCCGTCTTCCGTACTTCGCGTCGCGAGTCGTCGTCGTCGTCGTCGTCGTCGACGGGCGAGCAATCACACACACACACACACAAACACCGTCGCGGTGAAATGATATTGCCGTGTGTGTGTGCGTGCGTATTATCGGCAGCGACGACCAAAACACGCCCAGCCGAGTCCCGCCGTACTGCCGCTCGCGACTCTGTCGGCCAACGATCGAGTCGATAGTGTTGTGACGTGTGCGCGCGCGTGCGTGCGGACGCCGCGAGACTGTGCGTGCGAGAGCGCGCGCGGCGGTCCCGGGAGGCGAGTGACGGACGGCCCGCGCGCGCGATGCCAAAACTTTACCACGGTACCGATCCGTGCGTAGAGCGTCCGAGTTTTTTCGTGGTCGTCACCGTGTTTATTCGGTTAGGTAGCTGCTGGTATAGGTACTTCTTCGGCGGCGCGTACGGTCCGTGGCCCCGCGGCCAAGACGTGCGCCGTGATCGACGCGCTCTGGTGTCGCCGTTCGGCGAAAAACGTCGTGTTCGCTACGCGGCAACGCGACGGTGCGGTGTTTCGACGTTTTTTATTTCATTTCTCGTTTTGTTATTGTTATTGTTATTGTTATTCGGTTCCTTGTTATTATTTCTTCGTCACCGTGTTTTGTGTTGTAGGTACACAATAATATTATTATCAAATCGTATTCAACAGCAATAACACCAGAGCCTGCAACACTATATCACTGCCGGTGGCATTGAGGAGTTCTTTTAAGAGAGATCGCGCGGACTCGAGTCCAAGAATGTGCGTGATGAAAAAAATGTATAACAATTTTCCTTTTTTTTTTGTTTTGCCTCGAGTTTAAAAAAGTGTACAGCGAACCATTGACTGTACGACGTCGGTACTTCTACAATACCTACCCGAGTGGGTACTCGACGATTACAACTGCTACAGCTGCTGTTTGTTCGTCGTACTCGTTATAATTAACACGTTTTGCAGGTTCTGGAAACGAAATATTAATTTTTTACGAAAAAAATATCAAATGTTGCACCGGTCACCGCATTCTATGATCGATATCACAACAATATTATATTATACCTTATTACCGATGTTTTATGTAATAAACTCTGGTACTCTACGGTCGTCGTGTATTCACGTATAAATGTATAATATTATAAGCCGTATACTCGTATGCGATTGTAAGAACTCGTATACCTAACCGAGTTAACCGAAATTTTTTTTTGGATATGAAAGTTCTCTCACATAATACGCCGGCTCAAAAAACTAGGCATATTATTTTATTAAATCAACTGATTTACGACAGTATTTTTCAGCAAATAATATTATTATTGTATTTTATTTAATTACTTCTAAATATTACAGACAACAATAATTAAAATATAGGTAGTGTTTTCTAATTACTATTGATAAGGGAAGTCGTATACATCGTACAAGGTCCTTTTCACACACACACGGTTCCCGTGTACACGGATGTAGAAGTTTCTCACATACACGGCTTTCTTACGGTTTCCGCACGACATAGTCGTGGTACTTATGCCCGTTGTCAGTTTTGTTTTTGCTGTCGACGTCTATTCGTTGTAGTTATAAACACTTGTGGTAATGGATATAAAATATAGCCATACATAAGTGAACCGTCAAAAAACCGTGTGTGTGTGTGTGTGTGTGTGAAAAGGGCCTAATGGTACTAGGTTCTTATCTTTTCATAGAACAAAAACTTTTCCACGCACGCTTGCGATTTTGCAAGTGTAAAATTCAAGGAGAAAATTTACAATTTCACTAAAAACTTCTATACGTATCGTAATATGGATAGTGCTTGTCCAGGTTTAACACAAAATAGTAAATACACACTCATTATGAACTATAACATAATATCTCTAAAATTTTTTATGTAAGTGTGTTCACGTTTAATGGCTATCGCGTGTGTGAAAAGCCGAAGACTTGTTGAACATAATCGTTCTACCATAAATGCCTACGCTAAAAAATCTACAATCATGTTTTTAAATATTATCCTATTGTCAATTATATGTAGGTGGGACATTATGGGTGAAACAATGATAATCAAAATATAGTCTTATTGTAACTTGTAAGACCGGAAGTTTAATCATGTTGACAGTTAATATTATACAGACGTCACACGATATTTTATACCATGTGTCTACGCTGTCTATGCGTAGGATTCATCGTATGCCATGCATGTAGATCTATAGTCTATAGATACTATTTACTACTATTGGTCATCGAATAGAATTCTATAATCTATGCAAATGCTTCTACAAAGTGTCCAAATACCAAATATAGATAAAATACATTTTAATTATTATAGGTACCTATTAATTATTATTATACTCATCAGTTAATAATAGTTGTGGCGTATTTACTGTGGAGAGGGGAGATAAGGGAGATTTATATCCCCCTTGACTGCCCTTTTTTTTGTTTTATATTTATTTTTTTCTATTTATCACTTTATCAGTAGGTAATAAATTGCCGAGACGTTTTCATTGACAATTTTAATCATATCTCCCTCCTCGAAGAAATCCTAAATACACCACTGGTAAATAGAAATTACTAATTAGTATTATACTATTTACTAAATTAGCTTATTACTATTTACTGTATTATATTATACTATACAGTTACAGTGCCTTCCCTGTGGGGGGCCAACTTCACGGACGTCAATTTCTAACCACCGACGCTAAGATCGACGTGTCGGGTGTCTTTTAAAACCCCTCATTGTGAGCAATGGGTAACAAATAGCAATAATTAACTTACTTATACAGCTGCAGACCTGCCGCAGTCAACCGTCAACATCCGGTACAACATATACAACAAACCTGCAATGACGTGCGTACATCAGCTTATCACAATATTATATTAAGATTAGGTATGTATATGTTATTATACGCTATAGCGGTACCACCTGGCATCTATATTATTATTTATGTTTATAGAATATAATGTATAAATATATTATACAATAAACTAAATCGTTATATTACACAATATAATATATGGCAATGGCATTTATATAGCAGTTTTAGTGCCGAATCAAACTGTACGTTTTGACGGTCGCCTAAAATATAAATTATGTGTTGTTGACGTTGTTGTGTATACTCGACACTCGTATTGATTACATTTCACGATCGTATTGTCGATGTCGAATAATAGGTAGTATAAAATACGCTATAATAATAAAGTCACTTGACCGTAAAGGTACACCGCCAGTTATGAAGGACCTCATGAAGTCGTAAATGCGAAGTATTTATAAGAGGACGTCATCGCCACACCCACGAGTATTTTATTATATATATACGACATACGTATACCTACTTGTCTCCGTTTTACAAAATATATACAACAGAACTAATTTTGTATTGTCGGCTTATTAATATTAGAGTAAATGTACCATTGTCAGACTCAAAGTTAAAATTTATAGGGTTTCTTTTATATTTTATATTTTAATTTTAGAACGAGTTGTAACAATGTGTAAAACACTACTCCAAAAATAAAACATTAACAAAATAAATCTACGAATTGCTTAAGATAATAATTTCCATTCCCAATGTGCAAAACCATATGTCGTAATTCGAAATACTTTGAACTTAACACGACAATGCGTAAAATCGTAGTGTAGTATATTGTACGCTTTTTCGAACTTTCGAAGTATCAGAAACGTATCGTTGATCAGTCTTCGTTGATTTTACTAATACAATCTGCTTAACGAGTAATTTAATACGGATTATGCGGTTACTGGCAAGTAAAGTCATAATGATACGTTTATATAACTTGTAATTTATTATACAATCAGACACCCGTGGCTGTATAAAATAGTAAACAAATGCTGTTTGAACTACAGAAAAGGCATTGTTGTCAATCTAGATAGTACACTTACTCGTTGAAGTTTATATAATTTATCAAAAGCAAATTGCGCGTGAATAATGAGGTACATGGTACATAAATCTAATCTAAGGTTATGGATTATGGTCAGACTTAATTACATGTAAAATATCTGATTTTGAACGAAAACAATAATAACTTGTAAATTACAATGTACTTAATTGTTATTTGTATTTTGTTGTTATTAGAATACGTCCTAATATGACTAATACAAATTTGGTCAATGTCGAATGAAATCAAAATATTTTGTTTTTTCGGCTGAATCCATTGATGACCGTTCGGGTATGAATTTTTTTTTTAATCGATAAGATAAAAATACATTTAAGTTTTCTACAACTGCATAACTTATGTTACAAAATATAATTAGAATTTTTTTATGTAGTTCTTCTTGTATGTTGTTTTATGTCCTTAAAGATATTTGTTCATTTTGACCAATTATGTGGAATATATAGACCGCGTTCTGTAGTTCTGTTTCTATTTTATTGAATGTAAGTATATTATTATTATTATTTCCGTATTTTTTACCATAGACAAACCTAGACATTTTGTGTAAAAATATTTTTAAATTTCCCCTTCGTCAAATAAATATTAGCTATTCATATTTTTTAATGTTATAGGAGATATTGCCTATATATTTACACAATATTAATACTCTGGGCTTTGTTTTTTGTATTATTATTGAATATGCTTAGATATTAATACATTATTTTTGTAGTTATTTTATTGCTACAATATATTATTCAAGCTTTACATTAAATTCCAAGAAAATATACCGATAATTAATAAATTAGCCACGGCCCGTTTCTGGTGCGTGGATACCGTGTCACCGCAACAAAAATACGGTCTGTAGATATCGGCCACCGCCGCTCTCCTTATAAGTGTTATTATTAGGTATTTCTATAAATATGCGTCTATTCGACGAAAAAATATTGCACAAATCCCTGTACAATCGAACACGGTATGTTTAAATATAAGAATTTTACCGTGTCCTATGTGAATCCGGCGAGTGTGGCGAAAAACAAAACAGCTATTGTATTTCACCGCATCGGAATGCGGCGGAACAGCATGGTCAAAACTCAGAATACTACAATAATTCGCGTGCACGATATACTCGCCGAATTCACAGAGGACACGCGAAATTGTAGATCTATAATTATTATAGAGAAATAAATTAAACAGAAATAAAAATACCTAAAAATAATTTTGATTTTTAATTTTAATAAGATATTTTAAAAACTTATTCTTTTTGATATTTCTTATAATTTGTAAATAAAATACATTAAGTGGAAAAAGCTAAAACTTACTATCATTATTGTAAAGAGTGATACAAATATATACGTATTTATCGTCCTAAGTTTTTTGAAAATAACAACTAAAACGGTATTTTATTATATATATATATATTTTAATTACAATTGTCAATTTTTAATATAATAATTATTATGTACCCAGTGTGTATCATTTTCGAGGCCGATAACCTGTAGCCTGTAGGCAATAGGTCAGGCTAAGGCCTGACTCGTAGTTTCATCTATGGTTTTCACTATTATATTAATTTTTAACAATGCAGGACGCCAGGACTATACACATACAGTATTAAAATAATAAACATGTTGGTTCAATAAAAGAAAGAATTATAACCGAAAAATAAATCAGATTTCTATTACACGAGGAAAATAATACGTTTAAATATTATATTATATTATATTCGTATAAAATAATATGTAGATATTTTGTAGGTAGGTATGTTTATAAATTTGTAGAAATATTATTTATTTCACTCTCGATCCAATTTGGAACGTGTGCGTGCGTTACGAATAATAAATTATGAACTATCCGTGTTCGCATCGTTTTTGATTGAAACATTCAGTATATAGGTACCAGTATTATAGACAATAATAAGATGATTACTGACAGCCACAGTAGTTGCAGTACGCATACTCGCCTTAAATCTCGGTAGTTTTTCTCCTTCGATATCCAATTTAAACAACTACATGCTATACAATAATATTATAATAATATAAAACAAATATGTAATGGTGTATAACATGTTCAATGGAATACAAAATCAATATCCAATTTTAAATGTATATGTATAATGTATATATATAGACATTTATTATAATGAATAATGCGCATATGATTACTACGATGACTGTATGTACCTTCTTACTGCTCAGTGACCAGCGTATATTATAGGTGGTATACCTAATACACAACTACACGAGTATAAAGTAGCTATGCGTTTCGTGTTTTATAAGAAAAGAATAGATTGATTTATTTACGCTTTCTATTTTATTGTTAGGCTCAATATGTTTGGTTTGTATTCAGGTGTAACTGCTCCCGCAGGTAGGTAAACGTGCATGGCAGCTGATAACGACACTACACTTCGTGACTTCACGTTTGTTAGAAATTTCAACACCACCCGAAATTTTCGATAATTATATTAAATAGGCCTTCACGCGAGACGCAGTGCTCCATCTGGACATGTTATGTTTTATTGTATCTACATTCTACACATACGATTTAAAAACTGTAACTTTGTGACCACCATCGTTTATAGTGACGAAAAACAATTAAGTAAATAATAGGATTTTATTGAAATTATTGTATTAATGATATCAATTTATAGATGACAGAAAACAAATCATCGAGTGCAATCAACAATCAATTAGCAGCAGCAATGAAGTCTCTAACAACGAAATACTGTTGAGTCTTTAGAGTACTAATTTTATATACATTCCAATAATTTTCTAGTTAAAATGTTATGAATCCAATTTGCGTAGAAACAAATAAAAAAAAATGTATTTTAATTAAATAAATAAATACAATATCTGTATAAGATATAAAATACCTCAAAAACATTTACTTTAAATTGTAGATATTTTAGATTCTGAGTTGAGTGATGTATGTATTGATTTTACAATCAATCACGTGTTTTTTTGTCATATACACACGAATACACGATAAATAATCGAAAAATGCTTCGATTGTCAACTATACATGGAAATGATTTCGAACAGAGAATTGGGTATTGTTTGTATAATAATTGTACTTACAGAGGTCAAAATTAAAAATTCTCAGTATTTATACTGAATCCAATAATGCTACAGTTATAAGTAATTCATCGAATTTGGATCGTAATAACAAGACTTAATAAATTATCAAAATGTCATTTATTTTTTAATAAATACTTAGATACTGTGTACAGTTTGTAGTAATATGATAGTAGGTACTTCAGTACTTGGTAGGATTGTAGTTATAGTGTACCCATACAAATTAACGTTGAAAATGTATAGGTAATAATCTGATATCTAAAACTAATAAGGATATTGTAGATATTTACTGTTTTTTTTTCATTTTTAAATTCTTTAATTTTTTTAGTTTTTAATAATTAAGACACAAAAAAGTTATTTCTATACCTAATGTAAGACTAATTAATTACACCATATTAGATCTACATCGACAGGTGCCTGAACATTCTATATCCAATCTATCCAATATTTTCATACATCATTATTTTGTGTATCTTGTATAATATAGTACATTGTAGACTAAAGTATACTGCGTACAGTGTATACTACTAAAAGTACTAAATACTTTTAAGTTAAAACATAAATATATGAAGTAAAATATAATAATATTATACATAGACACCGTAATACCGTATTAACTACTTTAGCAAAATGTATATATCTATGAAACAACGTTAAAAAAATACGACTACGCGAGTGAGGTTTGACGTAAAAACACAAAAGGTTTCATCGATGTATTGATGTATGCGCCGAATGAAACATTATAGGATATT
Organism: Aphis gossypii; assembly: GCF_020184175.1. Taxonomy (NCBI): domain Eukaryota; kingdom Metazoa; phylum Arthropoda; class Insecta; order Hemiptera; family Aphididae; genus Aphis; species Aphis gossypii. The sequence goes on from NC_065533.1 coordinate 40,062,336, forward strand.
ATGTTTATAAATATAAGCATAACACCTAATAATATATACGGAGAATTGAACAGTAATAATTGTAATAAGTATTCATATTAATAACGAAGAAATTATTCGGTTAGGAAAACATATGAATTATAAACGCGTACGTATTTGTCACATATATTATAAACTTTCGTCCGTTTATAATATTTTTGTCTCAAGAAAACGTTTTGGAGTCATAATAGTTTTAAAATTTTAATTAAAATTTTTTTGTGTTTATGTAATTATGTTCGTTAATTTTGCTTGGTCTCAATTACTACAAGTCAGTATTTATAATAATACAATATCATTACATGTCTTACACATAACATGGAATGTATGAATGTGCAATAAATAATAATTAATAAATAGGTTAATGTTTAGTCACGCTGTGATTCCTTACCAAGTTTTATTTTCAATTCAAGTTGTTTGACGTTTTTTATTATATAGACTAGGAAAAAAGGTGGCCTTTATAATACGTATACAATATAGTATATACATACATAATGAGTATATACAAGTACAACTATTGAAGTACATAATATGTGCCAGATAGATAGATAGAAAATATAAGTTAACCTTTAATTAATTTTTTTGTTTGTCTTCAATGTATCGTAATAAATAACAGATTACATTATATTTATATCTATCTACAATTTATTATGATTTAACATTTTAACCTATTTGTAGTTCTATGTATACCTACACCGGTTACACTTTAGTCACTTTATGCAAGTCATACATCTATTTAATTAGATGATTTTTTTTGATTTTTTGGATTATTAATTTTGATAGACTAGAGTACAGAGAACATTTATGACGTTTTTTTGATTTAGCCTCCAAATCTAGAGCGGGGAAAAATATTATTAACTATAGCAAAAATGTTACTTTTCATTAGCTCATAATATGTAACAATACATAGTCGTATTTAGTTAAGGTGTGCACCAGACACCAGTGAACATTCTTAATCATTATATTTATTTTTAAACAATAATATTAACTGTGTCAATACTCAACAATAACTATGTAAATTCTGTCGTACAGGTTAGATAAATATATACAAATCGATTATAAATTGTTGTATTGTTTCACCTTCGCGGGAATAAATATATGTAATAGTATTACATTATATGGTACGTATTGTAGTTTTTAAGTGACAATTAAAATCTCGTGTCCTATTAATTCATTAATATATACGATACACCTAGGTGGCTAGGTATAATTAAACCTTGTACATTTATCTACTAAACATAGGTAATTTAGTAATTAGGTGTGTAATGTGTATACATTACGATTTACGATGTATAATTACCCAAAACTTGTACCAATACTACCATGTAACACATGGGTCAAATTCGTAAAATTAATAATTTAAAAACAATTTTTTCCGTTCTATACTATAGATAATAATTTTGATTTTCAAATAATAATACAATATACGGTATACTTGGATATTTTCTCCAGTTTTTAATGTTTAACAAATTATTTTTTATTTGTAGTTTAAATATATACGCACCATTAAAATATATACCTACATTATATTTCGGTGAGGTATATAAAAAATGGTCTTCTGAAGTTAATACCATGTATTAAAACCTATAATATTTCAATAATGACATGATATTAATTTAGTTTAATGACATTGCGTGTATAAATTATTATTTTAATCGTGCAATACGTTGTAGGTGTATGATTAATGCGATAAATTATAATCATTAATCGTCACGTCTATGGATGTGACCGAGACACCGAGTGTGAACTCCCACTTTTGCACATTGGGAAATATCTTATTATTAGTTTTTACTTTGGAAAAGGTTTGTGCGTAATGTTACATGTCGTTTGGGCGTCATAGTCTCATAGACAATAATAGGATTCGTGGTTGGAAGCCAACATATTTACATAATTTTTATAGTTACATATTGACTACTGGCTACAGCTTGTAAGTACCTGTGTATTTGAGTAAAACTACAGTTGTTATAATTATAATCTTAATCTAGTTAACCTATATTGTGAATACAATTTTTAATTTGATTTTAACTAAAGTTCGCGAAAAAATAACCAATGGTGTGTAGAAGAAAAAAATAAAACTAAATACCATATTAATATAATAATATACAATAATTTATAATCACTCAAAATATACTTTGCTGAATGAAAAATAATTTCAAAACAAACTGTAATGTATGATAATTGCAATATAATACACTAATAAAATATATATTAGAAATATGCATAAATAATAAATATACTATTAGTAAGAAATAGTACTACGTAAATATTAAATAATATTATGACATTATGTATGTATTTAAAAAAAGTTAATATTACCGCGCATAAATTGTAATGTACCTATGTACTACCTACCTATCATATTTTTAGATAAAATGAAAACGTTTTATTGCTTACAAAATTTAATAAAATCATTATTTTTCTATTTAAAAAAAAAAAATAACTATAAACATTTAACTAAATAAAAGTAAAAAAAAAAACTTACTTGTTCAGCCAGCTTGATATTAATATTATATTACATTAATTGGACTATAAATGGAGTTGAAAACCTATAAATGACTGTACAATGTACACGTATAACGTATAATATGTGTAACATTTGTATGTATTTTACGCATATAAATATATACATATAGGTTTATCGTATATGTAATAATTATCGGCGTTCTTGTATGAATTACACCGTATATCAATACGTATTGACCGTGGACTTTTATTTGTTCTATTATATATACCTATATATATATTTTAAGTAGTTACACCACCTCTGAAAGTATATATAGGCAGCTGATTTAGATATAGATTATAATATATATAGTTCTATATAGAAGCCAGTAAACCTTACAGACCACAAAAGCACATAAATACAAATTGTTGAATTGTACTTATTATAGGATATACCTAGATACACGTGGTAAATATATTAATATTTTAAAAAATTAACACTATATAGCGCGTGTGCCCGTGCCCTATCATATAGTATTCTGTACGTTTATATACATTATGTATGTATATTATGCACATTATAGATATATTATATACAATGGCAATACATAAATTGTCGAATTTGTTACTTATAGTACAACACTATACCTACTCTAAAGTTTACACAGTACAGTATAATAAATATACATTACACCTATGTATAGAAAAGATTTAGAAAATAGATCTCACCATAACTTGTTTTACCGGGTCCGCACGATGATGATAGTAAAACGTGATAGTTGCAATGGTCGTAACAACTATTATGATGATAGTTTATTACATGTATAAGTATATTAGTATAAAAGTATAACTATAAAGAGACTGTCACCGTACAATACCTACCTAATGATATTTGTTGTCGCCTGTCACATAAATACATAATGTATTGATATCATGCACAACGCACTATAGACTATATAGTCTATAATAATGCACTATCAAACGTGTATTCATATATTATGATACCTTTATAGACGATAGTGAATTTGGATGATTTGAATTGTTGAGTAACACTTAAATTATTTGTTGATAGACTATTTATGTATTGTTAGTATATTCATTATTGTTATTATTATTATTTTTTTTTAAGAAAAAACAAGGATGCAGCTCTAGCAGGTGCTCTAAAACAATGCTTTTAAAAAACATAATTGATCGCTTCGTATAATCGTATAACAAATACTTTAAAAGAAAAACTTTTTACCATTTTTTTTTTTTTTTTGTTTAATTTAACCATTTTTAGAGAATTTATACATTTCTTGAGATTTTAATACAAAATTAGATAGTTAAAAATATTATATTAAGAAATTTGGTTATAGATTTGATGGAATGCTCAAACATTGACTACGCAGGTATGTATAGTTTAACATTATTTTAGATTTATATTTTTGTATGATTAAAGAATAAAAAGTATAGATGTTGTTCATAACCAACAAAAACCATTGATAGGTATTAGTGACTCAGCATTTCAGTAATTTCCTACTTTCTCGTCACATTTCTTTGATCATGGAATTATTTAACTTCCTTAAATATTAAAATATATATTTAATTGTTTTTTATATAAGAATAAAAAAGGTTATTCTTTAATAATATTTTTGCAGTCATAATGTATTTTTTTTGCCGGGGTAGAGGGAATTTCATTATGAACAACGCATTTAAATTTAGGGCCTCATAAATTGCTTAAAAAGGCTTATTTATTGTACATGTATATCTATGTTAAATAATGGTTTTTCTATTGATCTTTAAGTTAGGTAATCAGCATACTATACCAAAATCGTAGAGAAAATCCGACTAAATGCGCTGAATCTGCGATTATATTTATTAACTACTATATGTACCATCATGTTTAAGTGTTTAACATTTTGAAAATTTATTGACGTTCAGTGGGAAATCAAACGCTATAATATTATGTTTTATGCGTCAATAGTAATGCGATGCCATTAACTTTCATTTCGCCGAATTTGTACCCTACATAATTTTACCATAGTTATAGTGTGATGCTGTTAAACATCTAATATTTTTACTTGACTATTTAGGATTGGGGCCTAGAATGAAAGAAACAAATTAATATCATTTAAAAAAAAAGACTATTAAAAGTTTTTACTTATCCACTCCTTCTAATCTCTATGAAAAACAGACTAAACTTTGATATTTTTATTTTTAAAAATGGTACAATTTAAATTAAAGTAGGTATTGTTAATTTATTAATTACTTTTAGGTATTATTATATTATAGTTATTTATTTATTTAAAAGCTAATGTTTATGTATAAAATTATCTAAAACAGAGAATAACAATAAACATAAATCTTATAAAATATTTTCATTTTTATCAAAGTATATACTATTTACTTTTACTAAATCCTATATTACGGAATATATAATTTATATAATATACATCATACTATGTTCAAACCGTTAAGGAAATTAATAAAATTGATACATTTTTAAGACTTCAAGAGTAAAAGTAAAACGTATTAAAGTTTCCTTGAAATGGCGTATCTTCCTAAATTATATTTTATTTATTATTGCTATAATAAGCAAAACAAAAAAATTGTACTGTTTATTTGCTGTTTCTCTTTAATAAGTGTATAATTATTTATTTTTTTATGGAAAATTATAATTAATATAGCATAATATTTCGGTAGTTTTTAGCTGATAAATTTCTAATATACCTAATTATAATTCTATACTTGTACTCCGCTGTGACGCAGTATTTAGTGGGTAATTAGGTATCTGTGTAAATACAGTAACAATGAATACTACGTTATATAATATATATTTTTTTGTTTTTATATTTTTTATATTTTTTATTATTTTTAAAGAAAAAAGTTTTTTCTATAAAATTCAAAAATATAATTTACACATCGATATCCTGTTTACATGCTAAGAAATTATAAACATGTATCGTATTATTATGTATGAATACAATTTTGGCGTGAAACGACTTTCGTATCTAGATGCTCATTTAACATAATATTTAGAATTCGTTAACAGCACGTAGTATAGGTAATACTACTATTATACTGTATAAATAATGCTCAGTGCATTCCCAACCAAAAGTTAAAACTAGTTTGTAAATTCACCTGTCTCCACCATCATCACGCGGTATCAATTCCTCGGATGCATATTTTATATTTACTTAATTAGGAGCATAAATAATCAGCATGATTGCGTCAGTGTTACACGAAAATAATATAATATGAACGATAAAAAATAAATTATAACGCATATACCTAAGGTTAAAATAGTTTTGTGACGATACGGTATGATTCATCAATGGTAATATGGTGATTGTACGATAAGAATATACGATTTTACATTATAATATTATTATATATTTAAACGGATTTTATAGCACTATGGAAAAAAAACTCCAGTATAAAATTAATCAATATAATATAAACAATTTATATCTATTACTCAATTATAATAAATTGTTATTATTATAATTATTGATTATCCTTTCAATTTTCAACATTTAAGTGACTATGCGACTATACGAGCCCTAAGTTAGGTTATTACCTATTTTTTAGTGTAATTTACTCCGACTATGAGTTATGAATTATTTTATTTTTATAACCACTTTCTGAACGATCAGAAAAAATAATATTATATTATTAATATATATTTATATTATATATTGATCAACAAAGAATATACATATCGTTGTACGACTTTATTCTATAACGTATCAAAAATAATTTTTATAATTTAAATATAATATATATAACTGTATATCTACTAATGAATAATGATCGTAGGTATATAATACCAATAATAATAATAATATATATATATACAATATAATAATTGAAATCCCAACAAGGTTTACTTTATACGTAATATGTATATTTATTTTAAAAACAAACAAATAAATGTACACATATATTACTAATGAAAATTTCAATAGGTACATGAAATATTATATGAGGCAAATATCACTATCCACTGATTACTGATTAGTAGAATTCGGAATTATATACATTAAAAAGGTGATAAATATAATGCAAATATGTAAAGAAAATGGGTCAAATATATTTATGCACAAATAATTGTTAAATAATATGCTTCAACATGTATCATAAATTTACACTATAAGAAAAATATATAAGTTTTTGTATTAGTCATGTTTTTATTTAGACAAAATAAATTACTAAATGTTGAACTTTTCAATATCAAAAAATGTTAGCTAACAAAATACTTCAATATGAAACATGAAAGGAATCATTAGTTTGGTTTTTGGGAAAAAAATTTAAATACATTAAATAAATCAAAAAAACAACAGAATAATGAATAATTAAAACAATTCCAACAAAAATACAAGATAATGAAATAACAGTTCAAATATGCTATGTACTAGGTAGGTAACGAAGAGAACAAATTTCTAATTTTTATACAACTTTGAGAAAATAATTTTTAGTAATTTCGCTTATATCAAATAAGTTAATCAATTTTTTCGAATCAATTATTTACAATATAACACATTTTAGTGAGAGGTAATAATTACAAATTTCAATTTCTAAAATAAAGAGGTGAAATGATTTGATTAATATTACTAAAATTGTACAAAATATACACATTTTATGCAACAATATGACAAAATATGCTTTAATTCTCTAAATATGCAATTATAAGCAAAATCCGATTTGGTCTATGGACTATTGAGTCAGTTCGATTTGAAATGCAGACATGATTAATCCTCAATATAGTGCATAAATTCAGTATATAAATTTGCAAATGCATATACTTCCGATCTCTACTGGCTTAGTGTTATCCATTTAATATTTGCAGACAAAATCTTTTAATTTAATAGGTATATGTATAATAGCATGTGCAACTGTTCTTAAAAATATAAGTTTTTATATGGTTAAATATTAAATCAAACTTAGCCGTATTTTAAGTTATATAAAATGAAATCACTTAAAAAAATATTTATAACAAATTCTTTATTTATCATTTTTTGATAATAAACCCCCCCCCATTTGTAATTTCTAGATCCACGCCTGTACTCCCACATTAAATTTAATTTTCATGAAAATTTTTAACACATATTTTCTTCACTAAATTTTAATTTATCACCGTAAAGACTTTTTTTAAATATATACATATGTATTTATGAATTTTTTAGCTTTAGATATTTTTAGTTACACTCTGTGTTTATTTAAAATAAATACGTACAAAACGATAAATTTGTCTTCACATAACGCGCTATAGGCAAAATATACGTAATGGCTATGCGTTACGTACGTAACATTTTAATATATTTATTTGACAAGTCATTATACATTTGTAAGATTTGATGTTCAGAGTTTTATCATTAATTATTTTATCCTTTTAAAATTTTCCAAGCTTGGCTTGTTAATATAATTCAATATTTACTGCGAAATTGATTGATTATTATTTTTTAGACACCATAAATTATAATTATTTCAATGAAATTTGGAAACTTAAGATTTTTAAAATGTAGATAGTGACATCAGACATGTGTTATCACTTGTATATTTTTCATATTTTTATCTCATTATCTGTATTAAAAGTGTGTTGAAATAAGTATTTAAAACATACTTAGAAATAACACTGTAATAAAATGATCTGATGATAAAAATTTAATGTAATAAATAACTACCTTCGCACCAAAGTTGTACTAGACATACGTATTTAATATAAAAATTCTTCAGCAAAGAATGTCAGCTCTCTCAAATTTATTTTAAAATTTTTAATAATGAAAGTAATTTAACTTTTTGTTTTGACATTGCTTACTAATTATTAAATGTCTAACATTTTTAAATAATATTACTAATCAAAATATTCTCCCTATCATTTTTTTTAACATATTATACACAGTAGTAGCATTGATTAAAATAAACTAATATAAAATATATAGAATATTTAAACGATGGTAGTAGCGCATTTGCGTATAATACGTATTAATCGTATTATATAGTATATGGTCAAATGTTGAAACTAATAATAATATTGAATTATTATTTATATATTATTATAAATTATATATAGGTACTATGTAGGTATTACATTATACACATACATACTCGTACATCTAAACGGTATTAATTACTAGAATAAAATAATTTTCTTGGTAATTTAATGATTGTTTTTAAAAATATTTTTTTGATAATCATCACCGGTTATCTACTATAAGTATCTTCTGTGAATTAGAAATTGGAAAATGTTATATAGTATATTTTGGTTATATCATTGTTCAAATTCTAGTAACTACACTGGGCCATACAAGTACACAACCGAGTACGGTTCTAGCCTTCTAAGTTCTAAGTAAGTCATTTCGGTGAAAAACAATTTGGCGAATCAATAAAAAAAAAAATCATTAATTTTTGTACAAATATCTTTAAACTTTACACTATATATCACATGAGAAATTACATTTTATCTAGAAATTAATTCATGGCGCATTCACAATTTTACTATAACATATTAATATTGATAACTCAGTAATATGATCGTCGTAGGAGGTTAACAATGGTTTTTAGAATGGTTTTTAGTGTTTTTACTATTTTGGTAAATCGTTTATAAGCTTATTCATTCATCCATATCGCACAGTCATTGACTCGTTATACATAATATAAAACATAATATCTATTCGAATTATTTGAAAATATTAAACAGATAAATAATATATAAGACAAGTAATAAGCATATTAATATACTAAAATAGAAAGAATTTGACCAAAGCTAAAATAATTAGTCAACAAAAATCAAAGGTATGTTGAAATCATATTAGAACCACAGTAATGAATGGCATATTCTAAACAATACCTTTGATTTTTAAACAATTATATACAGCTATAAATATACATGCAAAAATGTAAAACCATTCAAATGTTTTGTGCGTGTTTAATATTTATTTTGATGCTAGAAATTACTGAGAAAGCATACCATTATACCAATTAATTATTTATAAATAGGTAATAATTTTTTTTTTACTTGTTAGCCACTGAAATTGGGAATATTACATGATTTAATATAATTTAATAATTAGGGCTGTAAATTTAATGTTCCATTTATACTTTATACTCTATAGTATCAACTATACGTTTTAAATCCTAAAAACGAAATTTAAAGAAAGTGTTATACCCAAGTAATAAGTTATTCTAACTATTAAAAAATAATAGTTTTTTGTTAGGTAGTACTCGTATTTAAAAATCAAATTCCAACAAACTTTGTTGTTCAGACAATTTTATAGACACAATAAAACTAAGTATTATTTTGATTAATTATTCATTATTATTATTCTAAATGTTTGATTTTTTTTTTTTTTTATCGATTCGTGTTTGATTTAATTTTTTATTCCGGATTCATTAAATTATTGAAAATTAATCATATAGTATTTTTATGGTTTTAATGTAATTATCCCTGCAGTGTCGTTTACCCGTGTATTAAAGTAAATGTACTATTTAGCAAGTAAAAAAACATTATAGAGAAGCAAAAATATACTCGTCGTATTATATCCTCCGCGGTCATCCACAATAAACCACTAACACCATAATATTAGCTTACAGCTATAAGGTGTTTATTTATTTTTTTCAAAATAATATGTCAAGTCTACTTTTGTGTATTTGAGTTTGTCAAAAGTAAAAACGAACCATTACGGATTTATCGTAGCACACATTACATATTGGTATCAAGCGATACCTACATAATATTTAACACGCACGCGTGAACGATTTTTTTCGTCGTTATAACCGTAATTTATTGTATAAATATGCAAACGATATCATTGTACGTAAAGTGTGTGCATTTATAAATCATCGCATAAAACGCAGTCGAGTTCATGACCCTGTATACATAAATTCTACACATCGCGATGACCACCAGAAAAGCAGTAAAACTACGTAAGACGTATGTTAACACAGTTTTACTTTGAAAAACTGCGAGTGGGATCTTACGTGATCTCCTTTAATTATTTCATATTTGCTTAACATGAAACTTTGATGGCTCTCATTATTGGGTACCTACGCATATGTGTACATAATACGCAAATACTATATAAATAATGTACAAAATAGCAATATTATATCCCATATAGGTATATATAGTATGTTTACATATCTATATTTACAGTCTTGTAACTTGTTGTAGACTAGATAAATAATCTATACTCATTTCATCCACTATCGTACCCAATGACTTAATGACTTAGTGAAAGTTTTAATTAAAAATAAACATAATATATTATATTTAGTGAATAAAATAATAGTATAATATAGATTATAGGTCATAGGTTTTTCTAGATGTATTTGGCGAGAAATTGAGACTAGGTACTATTGTGACCAATACCGTTGACCGTTTTCAGTAATTTGCATGGCATCAGTACAATTATGATTAGGTAAACTTTTTCCATTAAGTGAAGTTATAACGGTTTATGTATTGCTAAATTAAAAAATATATGTATATAGATAGCATTGAGTAAAATTGAGCTTTTTCTTTAAACTTAACTTTTTAGATATTGTTTATTCTGCTCAATTTTTTAAAGCATAATAAGTTGGTTCTGAGTTTATAGTTGGATAATATTGAACTTTAACGAAACAAAGAAAAAACTTATTCGATGTAACGTAATATCCTATATTTACTCATAATGAATATTAATTATTATTTATCTAAGTACAAATATTTATATCCACAACATATTATAATGTTTTTGAGTCAAATTACAGTAATTCCACTCTCACAGTCACATGATAATAATATGTACATGAGTACATATTATATTCCTTAAGAGTGCGTACAGCAACATGTTTTTTTATATTATATTACTTAGAAAATGTAATACTATGATAAGAAATGTATTTTATATTATTGTGTTAATGTGTCTAATACTTTATACTCTTTATAGTATTCATATATTTATGATAATAATTTACGTTATATTATAACATAACATATTATTATACCTATGTATGTCTAATGTCTATATTTAAGTTCTTATTGGATTTTTGACCGTGTTCGATTATTATGATTTAAAAATAATATATTATTATTATTATAAATAAAGACTTCGATATCTATAGGGCTATTAACCTACATTCAATATTATTATTTATGTTTTTTTTTTTGTACTTATTTATAAATAGATAACTGATTATTTTTACATTTGTGAGTAAATTACCTACAAGTAACTATTGAAAATACGTCCTTCGCTGTTATTTTATCTGTTGGTACATATTTCAAATATAGGACCAACGACGAAATAATTTAATAAGCGATCCTGGGCTATCCCATTCCTGGGTACCCTAATTTTGCAAAAACATGTTTATACATATTTGTTGAAATCTTGAGGAGGCCCTTTTTTGAGGGACTCTGTGCTATAACGCCTATAACTTTCTAAGCCTCCCTCCCTCAATCCGGCTTTGTATATAGGACGTTTTGTTGTCTCAGACTCTCAGACTACTTACACTCTTACTCTGCAAACGAACAATATAGCAAATTTGTGCTCAACAGCTTCAATGTTTTTAATAATATTATAATTTCCTTTTACATTAAGATTCTAATGTTGTGTTTCTAATAGTTTGACACTAAAGACAATTAGGCGAATCTGCTTTATTATTAAAGATTACTACATACAATTGGAATTGTTAAACACAAATTTTCAAATAGAATAGAATATGAAGTATTGAATACATTAGAAGGCGTATACTACAGAATTATAAATTACAATTCGCAAATGGTTATATTATTATTATTGTTATATACTTACATTTACTTATACCTACATATTGTACAAGGTTTAGACAGCGGTCGAATTAAGTTGACGCCCTACAGTAATTCAGTACCTACCTATTTGGTAAAGGCGACACTCACGACTTAACAATATAATATTATATACTATATTATCTTCACCATATTTATAATATAAAGTATTAATATACTATAGTCCAGTGGTCTCAATCTCAAATTACCAATGGGCCATATATATTTACGTCAAAGGTTAGCGGGCAAAACACTTTTTTTACTCATTTGTATTAAAATAAACAAAATAAAAATCAAAATTTTTGAAGAAATAAATATTCATTGCGGGTCACATTGAAAGGGCTCGCGGGCCAGATGTAGCCTGCGGGCCGCGTGTTTGAGACCACTGTATAGTATTGTCGATGTCGAACACGGACGCCGGTCGATATTGCAATATAATTAAGTTTCTGTATTAATTAATAACTCGATTGGTGTAGGTACATCATAATAATTTGGAGTAGGTACTTATCACATCGCGGCGCAGTTTCGTGTCATGAAAACGTATATTTTATGTATGTATTAATATTAATATTATATTTAATAGTAGTATAATATATAGGTACCAACCATGAAACGTCAAAACACCTCTCTCCGAGATTCGACAAGCCACGACGATATTACGTATACCGTAAATACATACTAGTGTGTATACGTTTCTAGACGATGACTATACACGAGTCACAAAGCATATCATACTGAATCATAGTATCATACTTTAGTCATATACAATATGCATACCTATCGATTATAATGTATAACCATGCAGGAAACTGGTAATCAAAAAAAAAGCAGCTCGTATACAATATCCTCATCTTCATATTATGGAATATCACAATAATATATGTATTTACATTACCTATATATGCAATAGGTTAGTATATTATTAACAATAATGTATATTATAGGGCTAGGGACTTCATGCCCTCAAAAACCTTAAAATATGCATGCATTTCTGCCCTAAAGAATCAATAAATATGCTATTAAAATGTGCATTAAAAAAAAATCATAGGTATTTGTAATAAATAATAATCAATTAAATAAAAAAATTAAATTACATAGTAATACTATTTTTAGATATTATGATGATCTGAGATAATTATTTTCTTTTTTTTCAGATTTGTTTTCATCTTATATTGAGTTTTCGTCTGAAACAAAAAATTTAAAATATTTTAAAAACAAATTAAATTGAATACATTTTTCCTATTTTTAACATAACACCAACTGTTAACTTTTACTATTCACGGCTCACGGGACCGTCTCGCCTCTAATCTCTATCTCAACTGGCCATAGTCTATAAAATGTTATTTTGATATCATTAGATATACATATAGTATGATATAATAATTTATCACATACTATATGTAATACATATTATGTATCTACTGTACTCATTTCAAATAAAATATTATAATATATATTCATTGCTTAATAAATCCTTTTTGTAGGTAGGTACCGTATAGGTGGTGATATTAAATGAATAATAATTATCATATAGCTAACCTAACTTTTTTAAAATTTTCTAACTAGTTATTTAATTATCAAATTTCAGTAGTAAATAACATAATTAGTTAAATAATCCATTGTAACGACTTAGCTTTTTCAAGTTAACTTGAAGAAAAACAATCATGTGTATCTATATTATTTATAACTGCAGCGGTTCAAACTACGTAATTAATTGTCTTGTTGAGTTACTCTGTATCTAAAATATGTTTTAAAAATTAAAATAAAGAAACAAATGATAATTTGGTAAACATAAAAGTATAATATTGCCTAAGCCAATGGTTTCAGCAATTGACCGATGACAAAAAATGTATATTAAAGAAAATAAGTAAAATATTTTTGGTGATCTATTTACTTACTTATTGCCTATTGACGAATTTTGTCTACATTCTTACTTCAAACGCTCACAAATAATTATTGTAGATTTACATTAGGTTTTTTTTAAATTACAGTTTACATGACATATAAAAAACATTCTGTAACATTTTTAAGCTTTTTGATAAGAGTGAAAAATATTTCATCGTTATTTACAGGAAAACGACTAAAATAAATCTAAAAATATTTATAATTAGCTTAAAAAGAGTCAAAATAATCCAATCCGTGTATTACGTTGTATTTTACTTTTAACCTCCCAAAGTATAAATTAAGTCCAATTTCCTACTAGAAAGTTCCCAGGAAGCTGATGATTGAAACGTTGTTTCTACAAGATAAAGTGTCTTCGTGCACAGGTAAAACAGAAATAAATAATACATCATTGTAATATCAGTACATTTTTTTCTCCGTTTGGAATTTAAAAATAACTTTTGAAAATAATTAGATAGATATGATTATTATTTTTAAGCACCTATACAATATAAATATTTATGTCTTATATATACTTGTATACCTATATCTTTACGTTATATTAGTATATTGCTTACAATATTATAATAATGTGTACGGTTTCTGACTACAGTAGTTAAATTCTGTTAGCTGACAGCCCTAACTCCTATATTTGGAAAAGTGGGAAGGGAAATTTTACAATTTAAAATCAGGCATGTAATTCAGTTGCACACTTGCATCCAATAAAAAACTCTCACGAAATTCGAATGCAGCGAATAATCAATTTAGTGACGTAAATTCGGACGCTATAGTAATAGTCACTTGTCAATCTGCAAATGACGAACAGGATTAAACAATGTACAGTAAGTTATGGACATACCCGTCATACCCGTATAATGTTTAAACGACTAGGAAGTAACTATGGTAAGTATTTTCAATTTTTTTCATACCTACCGAGTTTCTAATTCATGCGTATGAATACGAACGTTCATTACACCTAAATTATACGATTTCTTAGTGTGAAACAAAGTATTAACACACCAATGAGGGGCGACGTTCGAGATATGCCCGAGAGCTCGACTGGTATAATATTAATGTACGGTTGAAAATTCTATTTTTGGCGGACGCGCTGCCCGCTTATTATGCGGACAGGATGGAATAAATATTCCCGTGATATAATTACGGCAATGCATAACTCCGCGATGACAGCTCAGCACCGTCGACAGATATACGTATAATAATGCGATCGTATGCGACACGGGCAATGGGCGTATTCTCGAACATGATTTTTGGATTATATCGAGAGGATGTTATGGAAACTTCAAACGAGAAAAGACCAAAAAAAAAAAACAGAATAAACAATCTCCATTTTCTACACTCGCAGCTGCATTAAAATTTTGTTTCTAATCCTGTGTCAAATCTCCTCGCGCGACTGCATCATATAACTTAATAAAAACGTATATCATGTTCTTATCCAGTTATCAAAAACAGATGTACATATCATATTTTATTCACCCGTAAAATATTCTTCGATGTCGTGTATTATATAATGTATTATGAATTCTATAGGTATATGGGTACGAAAGCGACACGAATTATGTCGACTACGAGCAAAAATTTCATTTATTTCGTGGTTCACTAAAATTTAATGGACTAACCGACATCCACGAGCCACTAAATCTGAGTAAATCGTGTTTAAACGATTTAGCTCATTATTGATTCATTACAGGTTTATACTCGTAGTAATAAATTGGTCATGCAACCAGGAAAATTTAGAAGATAAAATAATAATTTTTATAATACTTGTTAACTTACAGCTAACTGAGCTAACGAAATGTACTATAGTCTTTATTACTAGTACGAGCGAGTACTATTACCGTTCCATGTCTACACTTATTATTTATTAACAATAATTTATACATAGTGCTAATACATAATACATTAATCAACTATAAAATATTAAATAACTATTGAAATAAATAAAACAAAACTGGAGAAGTAAATGTTCTATCGACTACAATATTATAGCTACGATTATAATACGATATTATATATATTTTGAAAATTGCATTGTGTATAGTAGAAAATGATGATTTAATGTAGAGTGTAGTACTCGAATTTTAAGGGGTTTAATGTAGGCAAATTAAATTACACTTGTGAAAACTGACATTCAAAACTGACTGTTTTTAAGGAGTTCAGACATTTTCTAAATGTGTGCTACAAATCACGTAAGTATTGCGTTACTACGTCTATCGGTATAAATGTATGATTGACGAGAGATCGTTAAATTGTTATTGATTGTTTAAAATCCACTATAATATAATTTAAACGTATATTTTAATGCTAATTCAAAATAATCTCAAGTTGTTTCATGACCGTATACCATTGTTGGTTGATCAATTATAAGAATACAATATAGTTTTGTAAAATGAAAGACCACAACTAAAGATCAAGATTAATAAATTACATAGATTATTTATTATTATTATTGATAATGCATCAGCTATTAAAGTTATATTACTTTAAAAAAATATATACAGAATTAAAATAAAATTATTCTGTTACACAATTGAATAAACTATGAAAATGATTAACTCTTAAATTAATATTTAAAAAATAATATCACATTATGTCAAATACTCAATATATGTGTGCTGTGTGGTATTTATACTTATATATGGGCGTAATTTGAAAATTTTTTATGCAGGTCAAACTTTATTTTGTATAGGTATACTTGTTTTTTATTTAGATAGGTATAATATTAATACCTGTGCTAAATGTTAGTAATATATCAATTACTCATAATTGAGTAATTGAACTGAGTGACTTAAAAAAAAAAAAAAAATAGTTATTAGTTTATTTTAATTAAAGTTGTCTGAGTTATTAAAATGTATAATATTATATTACTATAACTCCTATCCGAATTATATAGCCCTTAAAAATGTTTCTACTCGAGAATATAAAATTGATGTAATTTATTTTAACTAGTTATAATAGGTACTCAGATAATTTTTATAAATTATAAAATGTTAATCGATTAATATTAATTAGATACTTAGTATTTTAGTACCTACCATGATGTTTAAATCCTTATAGTAGCTCTTAAATAATATTCTAAACCTATTATCTTTAGCAGGTTTATAAAGCTAAATTACTTGTTTAAATATTTTATATCAAATTTAGATATAGGTAACAGCATTGATTAAATATACAATATTTAGTGTATTTAATCAATGGTAATAATTATTAATATCAACAATTTCCAAAACAGTCATCTGTTTAACAATTTACAGAAAAAAATTGGTATTTTTTAAAATTTATTAATAAAAATGACTACAATTATAAAATTCGTTATCGATAATAATTTTCTAATTGATAAAAATTATCATTATGACATGGTGTTGGTAAACCAACTCTATTTTTTTCCTTATGCGTTTTACATTATTTCATATAATAATTATGTTAAGTATGTTGTCAAATAATAATCAGTTTTGCATATATTTTTGGCTTTCTTTAGGTTTGATAATGTACTATATTATAATAATTTAGTAAATAAGTTTAACTGACCATTATCTGTAATGCATGATTTTGAACATATTACGTATTTATGTGGTTTGTATATTTCAAATCATAAATACATGACAATAATAAGGGATTACTAAAGTCTAAAATCTGAAATTTGTAGCGGTGGAAAACAGAAACCTATATTATTATTATACTGATGAACAGAAAGGTCGGCTTTGGCGAAAAACGATGAAGTAAACGTTAATTACAATATCATCCTGTGTAATGTTATAATCTAAATTAAAATGTGAATATATAATGACGAGTTTTTCTACTTTTGCATTCACATTTTTATAGTACCTAAGTCAATTCTATTTAATATTGCCATATACGCATGGTTCTATAACAAACAGTAATTTAAAATTTTGGCAATAGGTACATTCTGACAAGGGAGCCCTTTTTCGAGAAACCTGCACGTTTTTGATTAGATATGAATTATTTGTACCCAACTACAATATGATATTGACAAACATAACGTATACCTATAAAAACAACGAATGGACCACTGAAACACTATGTACGTCGATGTCGGTATGTTGCTACTCCTATGCTTATATGATACACGTTAACCACATATTATTTAATATTGTATTATACATTATTGGCATGTGTAATTTTTTATACAAATATATTAGGTATATCTCATATTTTATATGTACAAATATTAATTTATTATTATAGTCTTACAGCTATGAAAATAGATACAACAATACAAATATTAGGTGCCGTATGGATCACTATTATATATTATTATAGAAGTGTTAAATTTGAATCCAATGATAGGTATCATTGTATATTTGTATACGAAAAACGATTCTTAACGGATATGATTTGTCAGTCTAAATAAGGATTTACATGCACTGTATTAAATAGCACAATAATCCACATAATATGCAGTAAAATTCGCAAAATTATGTAATAAATTTGCAAAAAGTAAAATTTTAAAGTAAGTAAAAAAAAAAAAAAATTTACACATTAAATTATTATTTAATATTTAAATAGGTAATAATGTACTTATTTATTAAATATAAAAATGACACCCAATAATAATAACTCGACTTATCAATAACATCGATATACTTATTATTATAAGTTTATAATATTATATATTAGAATACCTACTTGCTAATGAGCATAATATGAATCAGTCAGTCGCGAAATGGTGTACGTTGTGGAAACATTCTCGATACGTTTTACAAACGTTTTGAGTACGCGTTTAAACCGTTTAAGACGCGAAGGATTGAAACATAATACGTAATAGGAACATATGCGGTGATGGTAATATTTTAGTAATGACTACGAGAGACTGCACTACCGCCAAGTGCCAACAACGTCAAAACAGAATAGGGCACAAGCGATCCTGGTAAGTAGGTCTCAAATTCCAGAGGTTTCATGTATTTTCGTTAGGCTTTTACAGATATATACGTGATATCGGACCGTTCATATCATGCGTTTTATCGGTAACTAAATAAAAACGTTCGTATTCGGTGTGAAGAGATTAAAAAACGCGCGAATCATTTTTGATTTAAAAAATATATTTTACAAAATATATACTACTCTTTATTGATTTTGAAGAATCTATATAATAGATGAAGTTTATAATTTGTAAAATATGTACATGAATAATATTTTGAATGAAATAAGAACCACTTACCAGCAGGTCACACCAATTGGTTTCACGAACGACACTAATTAAACAGGTTCATAATATTGTTCTAAGTACTTCAAATTATTATTACGTATATCAATAACATCATATTTCAAATGCCTATAAATAGCATTAAAGTAAGTGAAATATTTTTAAAATTAAATCATGTAAAGAAAATGCCAATTTAAATAATTGGTAAAATTTTCAAGTATCTACGACTTATACTTTTTGAATAATAACAGTTATTTAAAATCGTTTGAGGAGAAATCGTTGTCGTTACGCTATTTCGCAAAAATTTAAAATTAAAACGCACTTAAAATTTTTCCTATAATGATGCTTCGAGTTTCTCTATAGCTATTTGAAAGAAAACTTATTGAAAACTTACTATTAAATTTTTTAACCTTAGATAAAAACACAAAAAATTTTATGATTTTTCAACTATAAAATTACTTGCAAATGTTCACGATTTTGACATATTTCGTAAAAATTTGAACTATAAATGCTTATAAAAAAAAAATTGTGACTAACGATTTTTGGTTTTTTTTTTTAACTTCAATAAAAACAACTCATAAGGAACCTTATATTAAATTTTCAAGTTTTTTTGGACATCCAATTTTTTTTTATCGACACTTCAAAAAAAATTTCTTAGAAAAATCTAAAATTTCAATTATCTATAAATAGCTAAAAAAAAAGTCAAAATATTTTGAAAATTTAGCCATGTATTAATAATTTCAAGTATTTACAGTGATTAGTTTTTGAGTTACAACTCAAAAATCAATAATTTTAATACGGGTTAGGAAGGATTTGTATGCAATAAAAATATTGTAAAATAAACAAAAAAAAAAATACGTTTTCATTTTTAAAAGATACACACAAAAATAAAGCTACAATAAAAATTATTTATTTATTGAAATACATCAGTGATTAACTGATTGTCTTAATATAATACGTATATAATTGAGATTAAAAATTATTTATTTATTTTTCGCATGCGTTAACTATTATTTTAGTAATACAATTTCAAATTCACATTCAGTAGTAAAAATATGTTATAGTTACGATCACATGTTTTTTTAAATTTTCGAATACAGGTATATAATATAATCGACAAACGCGCATAGTAAATTATACTATAGGATTGTATTTATAAAAATAAAATTTATGTTTGACCAAAAAACTAACTAAATTTTATACTTTTATCGGTTTAGTTATTATCAGCTTAAATATGATCATACTAAATATGCAAAAATATGCATTAAGCTCAAAATATGCAAAATAAAAATAGTACCGTTTTCATCATAATAATATAAATCGCGGACATAACTCACTAAAACTTCATTTGAACGTAGCAAAAAAAAACATGCTGTATTTGCATATAATGTAAATGACAATATAAATCCTAACCTAGCTTATGATATTACGTACATTCAACTATAGAAACTTTGTACACACTATCACGCCACCTATTTAATTGAATAATTACAGATTTAGAATTTTATAAAATTTAATTTGGATTTAAGATACTGCTATCCGTCAATATGTGTACTTCAGTCTGTATATATTTAGAAAGAGACTATTTTATGTTTTAAGATTCACAGGACAAACGCTCAATTAGAGCACCGAATCTATATACACCATAATATACTGTTCACACTCAAATTCTTAATTCACCATTGTCGCCGGTAACTTACTCAACATTGTACGTACTATAACGATATCACTTAACTGTTCATAAGTTATCCATTCGTACATGTATCTTGCTACACTTGTATATTAATTGTAAACTATGTACAATATATTATTTATATAATCAATATAGGATTCTGAATTTAAATGTATCAGTTTAGATGTTTAAAAATATAAGATTTCACTTTTCATGAAATTATGAAAAAAGAATGAAGTATATTTTTTTATAAATAATTTCCTAGTATAGATGCTTAGTGATTAATTAATTATTACACACAGATAAACGGACAAGTTGGTAGGTACCAACTCTAAATGATATAATATATAGTACGAATTATAAGTAGCTATGTACTCATTTTTATTTTAAAGGGTTAAAGAAGATATTAATTATAGACCATCACAAAGCACTGTACACCGTGCGATTAAAGAGCAATCAGATCTTCCAGACAGTGTCACTAACACTAATGATCATTTACTACGCACACACTTGTACCTAAGCTTGCACGCACGCCCTTATATTATTACCTATACTGAACTCCTTAGAAACTTTCTGTTTAGCAATCGATACAAAAGAGTGGATAAAGCGTTCAAAATTCCGACTTTTTAAGCGACACTGCAGGAAATTAAACGAAAATGTTATTGTGTTGCTAAACACGTATTCCTATACCGAGAGTCAATACAGAAATATCGTGTAGTAGGTAGTAAGAAAAGACGGATGACTATGTTATTATAATCAATCATTTATTTTTATTTATTTAAGAAAAATGTTCGGACACTTGCACATTTTCTTTTTAATTATATTTTCAAAACGGCAATAATTAGTTATTAATTTATTAAATATTACAAATGTATAACATTTAAACGCAGCCCAATACACATTGCAGCGTATACATCGTATAAAGATATACATACGCACACTGAAGTGTTGAAAAATGGTACACGTGCAATACTTACTAAGTCCAAATTCACACGTCGCCGAGTTGAAACCTATGATGGATCTGACGGCGGCAGTCGTACAATATATTATTTTATATTTATATATAAGTACAAGGCAACACATTTTGTTGGTTCAGAGCTGGGTCAGCGGGCCTGCAGGGAGAGAGTGTAAGGGGTACGCACCTCCTCCGTTAAAATTTAATTATTTGCATATGATTTGAACTTGAAAAAATGATCTTACACGAAAACGATAATAATAATATATAATTATATTATAGGTAAGAGGTAACGTTTTATCGAGATTACCAACGTGACCAGAAGTCACCACGACCAGCGCTTATGTACTGTGTATAGGAATATCACTACAAAGACAATCGATAGTAAGTTGTTTTCTGACGTTTGATTCTCTGAAGAAATTAATAAATATACCTGCTATCGGTTGAAAATTATAGAATCAAAACACAACATTATGTTAGACGAATGATTATAATAAAATCATACATATTATATACCTACCTTAGAGATTCTCGGAACGTGAGAACATTTTTCTGCGGAATGAAATAGTAAATATTTAATCCTTATCACGCATAATGTTATATATTATTTATAATTTATATCGTTTTCAAACGAAATAATTTTATTGGTGTATGTTGTGCCATGCAAATATGCAATGGACACTGGACAGTGTTTACTGTTTAGTTGGTCTAGTGCACTCGAAAGACTAACAGTAGCATTGCAATTTTATTTTCGTAAACATAATTCTTTAATAATGTCTTATTCAAAAAAATATTATACTGAAAAATTAACATTGGTTGTTAAAAATATAAAAATATTGCATGGCATATAAAATTACACGAGTTTAACGACATCAGAAAAAAAGATTATACTTCTGTATAGTATACTGTCATTAGTCAAGAAATTAATGCGGAAAAAAGGTACCTAATATTATGAAAATGTATTAATATTTTAAATTTATTTTATTTCAATACACGTATGTTCGAGATTTATAATTATTATTAAGTAGGTACCTATATCATTTTTTTGAAACATTATTTGAATATTTAATTGTTTTTTACTCTATTTGTCATAGATTACAAATTAATAATAATTTAAAATATTTTTCTTCTTCTATTAACTTAAAAAAATATGGAAAAAATGTTATTTAGGAGATAATAAATTTATATATTAGTTCCGTATGCGTAAAGATTCATTAGTTCCTCTTGTAATGTTGATTTCAATTGACCAAGATTTCATGATTCATTTTCGTCTATCGTTGTATTTACACTATCGACAATACATTTTTTCACGCAAAAGATAGTTAAACAATATATACAGACTATTAAAATAATTTTTATAGTTGTTTCCTCCTTTACTTATATTCTTTTTTTTGTAAATCCATTTTTTGTTAGACTATGTACCGAAACTGTTTAAAGCCACAGCCCGTACTGCCGTACCCAACATATTCTGCAATTATATAAATATCTAGCTCTATTGTCACTTGGAGTGAGTTGCGTGCTCGCCGTGTGGGCTTTTATTCAATCAGGATTTATTTGTATACACGCTGTTCATAGCCTAGATTAAATTCCCGATGGGAAAATATTATTTCTAGAAATGAGTGAGCGGCAACAAAGGATTTCATTGTTTGGCATCAATTATTGATGCTTTAGTTTTTATATAGTCTCAGACTTTAGTTCTGCGGTCAACTGAATGAACTTTCGTATTGACTTTTACTTCACGTTATAAATTTATTTGAACATTTTTGTATACTCTATAGTCTATATTTTACTATTTTTGTAAGAAAATGTCGATAAACAAACAGCCTAGTTGGTCAAAAAGTTGTGTCAGAATTAAGTAACTTGTACATTTTTGATCGACAGCAAAGTCTTATACTTCGTATTGTGACATTAAAGTTGCGTGTGAAAAACGGTTTATCATTACTCAATACATTAATGCAGACAACCACAAAAAAGTTGATCCCTAAAGAAAAAAATCAATTATTTGAATCACGAAAATTACTATATAATTGGTGAGTTATTCAAAAATGTCTATTTTAATATTTCTCATAATAAACATTTATGTCCTGCGATGCTGTCGTCTAACAGTCAACTTTCCTCTTAATAATATATACTATAAGTTTAATTTAAATTAATTGTCAGATTAATTAGTAAATAAATTAAGTTCATCTATCAATGCATCTTTTCATTCAAGCAAATCAATAAAAAATGTATATGTTACAGTTTAATTGTTTAGAAAAAAATGGTTTTTTAATTAATCTAAAATAGTAGGTACCTATGTAATGTTTTTAAATTAGGTTATTGTATTTTATTATTTTAAATTATATTTATTTTATCAATATTTATTAAATTAAGCTTCTAAAACAATATAAGCGTATATTTTTTATGAATCTTTAGCCTTACTAATAACTTATAAGTAATAGTTGGTAATATTATAATAATTTATAATACATTAATACACAATAAATGTGGTGTTTTTGGAAAAAATTAATTCGGTCTACTGTATAGCTATAAATACAAAAAAAAATATATTGTTAGAAATATGGGCTGACAGACTATCTCAGTATATCCACTCATACTGATCGTTTTTTCGGATGTAATGATTTATCTATATATACAAATTAACTGTTTGATCTTTTATGAGCATATAGACGATGCATATAGTACACTCGACACTTTCTATATATACAATACCAAGACATTTTCTCGAAATTTTAGTTTTCAAAGGTTAAATTTTTCTTCAAATACGATTTATTTTTAAGCGTATAATACTAATGATTTATAATACTCTTAAAATAAAACTATTATCGAATACCTATATGAAGACATAATGTTAAAAGCGTAAAATAGTTTAAGGCATATATTTTCTAAGACATAAAAATATTGATTATTTTGTTCATTGATCATTTCATGTATAAATGTACTTCTTGTTGTAATGATAATTATCTATAATACCATTAATACCTAATTCTGTTTTAAGTTTTATCTAATGGTGAAATATCTTTGACTAAAAATAAAAATACATGTTGATTTTTTAAACCCGAACATTAAGACGTTTTAAACAGAATAAAACTGTTTACAACAAAAAATCCTGTTTTTTCTTATGGCAATTATATAATAATTTTGGTATAAGGCATAAGGTGACGTAAGTGTGCGTATTTATGCTAGAAATATTACAATATAATTTGATATATAGAAATAGAGGATGATTATATTATTTTTAATCATCTTAGTCACAAGTACCCGACCATCTTAGTTCATATTGCTTATGAAAATATAGTTTGGAAAGTTACTCTACGGCACATTTTTATGAATATTGCTTATATTAAGCCCCTTAAAAATCCACTTTAACAAAAACATAAAATTGTCTATACAGGTAAGATAAATAGATATAAAGTACAAAGTACGTTATTATATGTATATTTAAACGATAAAACAATATAATATTAAAGAAAAATTTAAACTCTTACGTGTTCTTAAATCAATATTTTAGCTTGATATAGTAGGTATAATATAATATAATATAATACATAATATTATATACACAAAATATAATGCTCAGTGTGGGCTATAATCCTTCATCCTTGTGACCTTGTGACAATCACCTCGTATTTCATTTTATTTGGTGCATGAAAAATCCAGCGTTTTTGTTTACTTTTCCAAAATTGCTTTTGACATTTTACGTTCGCTAAAGAATACAGATTGTGATGTGTTATAAGAGATAATATTGTATTATTTTATAGGTATATAAACAAAAAAGTTAATGGATGAGTTTACGAAGATGGTAGGTAAAGTTATATGTATGCGTAAAGGATTTCAATGTGTTTTCAATGTTGTTTTTATATGCTTGTAGATCATGTTAAGAACAGAATAGATATGTACATTATAACCTGATAATAAAATAATACGTGTTTCAAATGGTTTTTGATTTTTCCCTTAAAATGTATTATTAAGTATTCTCAGATAAAATTAATGTTGTCACTAATACCTACTATTTAAACGAAAATTATTTTTTATGGTTTTATTTAAAAGCATTTTAATGTCAAGATTGTCTTTCAAAATAAATTAGATCTAAATAATATCAAAAATATTTTTGTTGGCACCCATACCAATAACAAACCGTCTAGCGTCTTCAACCTACCAACGATAGTTAAATCCAAAATCCAGCCATCCTACTTCAAATTGTATAGGTTATAATTTATTAAATCATATATCTATAATAAGTAATAAGTAATTATGAGATATGTTGTTGGTGTAACAATTTTCCAACAAAATAAACTAAAATCCTCTATTTTTTCAAAAAAGAAGAAAAATATTTTCTATTTTACTCTAATTATGTTAAAATATATTATATTAAAGTACATCGGATATTTTGCCTATATTTATAAGTTATAAATATTTATATTATATTTTATATGGTATACCTACAGCCTTAATTATGGTGTTCTGTATAGTGTGTATACGTATTATAGAGACTATACGCTATTAACAAGTAATGATCTATACTCAGATTTTTAATTAAGCATAATTTAGATGTAAACACACGAGCAAATAAATTATACGCCGTAAATTTATAATATTTTTATTTACTTAAGTAAGTATAAGTTTAACTATCAAAATTCTTCTAAAAATCGAGTAGATAACTAAGTATGTTATTTGGTTAGTTTTTAATATTATAACAAAAAATGAATAATTTACAATTTAATAACTATATTGTAGGTATTTATGATGTTGATGTACCTAATATAACTACCTATACATACAAATATATATGGAAATATATTTTTGGCCGTAAATGTAACAATTATAGATACCTATTAAAATTTTTTGGAGGCTTATTATTTTAGTTTCTAAGTGCAAAGATAAATGTATTGATTTTATCATGATGTATTTTTTTTAGGATGAGTAGGTACTGGGAGTTGGAGATAAAACTGCTTCGATTTTCAAAAATGAGGGTGGTTTTAGTAACAAAATTGGATTAGTTAAAAATATTCTTATTAATATAAATAATAATATATATATATATATATATATATATAAACTATTTACATAGTTGAGATATGTCAAGTGGTATAAATACATAATTAAATATATTAGTATACTTAGTAAATACTTTTTAGTCTTATGTACACATCTGCCTGAGCTTCTGTTTTTTAATTTTTTAATTTTTATTTATTGTTTTGATGGAAACCTGGTTAATAACTTATTTGTAAGAAATGAGTACTTATTAGTGAAATGGTGGAAAAAAGAAAAGTAATATTAGTAATAACAAGTATTGTGATAAAATTTAAAATTATGCACGTCATGCAAATAGTACCTAAACTTAGTAAGTACACGAGAATTATTATATACTTATGTCGTATTATTATGTAACTATTATGACGTCATAAACGTATATCATTAAAAATATTAATATTATAATATTTATAAATTTCTCGACAGTCATAAACGTAAGTAAGGAGACGAGTACCTATACAGCATAAATCGCATCCAAATCTTTATTGTGAGTCGATTGTTCGTTGTCATCATTACGGGGCTTTTATGAATTTCACATAAATGAAAAATGAAAAACAATTAAATAATAATGTATACACACACTTTTAGAGGGTACTGTTGTTATTTTTAATTTATTGTAACAACGTTGTGTATTTTAATTTTTATCGATATTGCTTAAGTATGACAATTTTGCAATAATAGAAGCAAGAGAGTAATTTTTAAAAGTGATTAAGAAAAGAGGATCGATATTTATTGTAAAAAAATATAAAAATATTGTATGCATATTGTTAAGTAAAAAAACAAATTGATTTATTATGTATTTTATTTGGATTGCTTTTGAGTGTCATTGTTGCATAGACATGTAGTAGCTTCATTCCCTTTTGTCAGTTAAATAAATAATCATATAGAACTTTTTCATAATAATCGTAACTGTCAACAAAATTATTCAAGATATTCTTGTCTTGAATACCTATCACGAAAAATAAATAATCATACTATAAATATCGACCATTAGGAAAATAAAAACCAAAAATGCCGATTGTGTTGGCAATTGTATTAGTGGCCTTTGCGGTTGTATATACGTTAATAATACTTAGGTACAATAAAACAGTCGTATGCTCATAGTCATATATCGAGTGTTATACTTATTTGGTATTCTCAATACCTATCTCGTTAATATTGGAATATTGTTATTTTATTCGATGTGTAAAAGTACCTTTTCTACAGTATACACATCTATACATAAATGATGAAAAAATGATATCGTTTATTTTTCAACTTCAATATTGCGGGCGCAATTAATGTCGTAGAACCTTTTTTATACCTTAATATCGTCCAACGCAGTTAACGTATATCCTTTTTGAATCCCTTTTTTTCCTTACCTGTAATTTCTGGCGAAATATATTCATAGTATTTCAGAGTATAATTATGTTGGCAATTTATTACTTCATTATTCTACCTACGTTAGTGAGATAATTTCTAATAGACACGCTTCAAACACTGAGAGTATGATGTGATAATAACGATTTGTCTAGAGTAGATTGGTAAAATATTTCGGATAATTGAAAATATAAATTTACGTACTTTCGTTGTATTTATTTCAATTTATTTAAATTGTTAGAACTTAAAAGCCTAATAGTTTTTAGTTCTTACACATAACTGAATAAAGTACAGAGTTTTAGAATTAAAAAGAAATATTTTCACAATAGATGGACATTTTTTATAGTTTGTTCTTAACTTCTGGATTTTCAAAAATGGTTGTAAAATATAATTTTTAATATAGGTGCACTATAGTCTATAACATCTAATTTTATTTAAAAAATAATATGTTTTAAGCATATGTAAGTATTAACGGAAAGTTAGTGATATATACAATAAATGTTCAACATAAATTCTGTTATAAGTTTCTGCCTAAGGTGTAATATTTTCATCTAGCGAGTTTCAACCTTTTTGAATCCGCGACCCACTATGATATTACCTATCACCAATATTTTTAACGACCCCGATAAGGTTTGTAGTATTAAAATTCAAAAGTTGTTATTAATCTATATAATTTTATTGTATTAAAACAAAAATAATAATTATTTGATAAATTCGTTAACCTAAAATTTAAAACTTAATATTAAAAGTTTATTTAAATACAATTTTACAGATAAAAGTTTACAATAAACCTGTGTCCTGTTTATTGTATTTTTGATGTATATTTTTACATAATATGTATTGGTGTCCTTAAAAAAAAAAATGTTGGCGATCATTTAGTTTGAAAATTTTTGTATAAAATAACATAATATAATCACTGTAATATATTACATAAAAAATTATATTTAATATTATTTAAAAATTTTAAACAATTTATTAATTACTAATATGATATTAGGTACTATGTCTATATTGTTAAAAGGTACATATGAATTGCATCCGAAATAAAAGTTATATTATAGTGAGTAGCCAAGCCTACAGATTTAAATAATTAACTTAAAATTTGCTTATCAAAAAGTTGAATAATTTATACAAGTCTTGTTTAATAAATTTAACAATAAATAAGAAAAAATTATAACTAGAGGTTGAATATTTATGATTTGTACATATTTGTTTCAAATGTATGCAGTTAAATGGGATTAAGATACATTTACGACATAGAATTAGCATATATTATAAAAAAATACTTGTGAATAAAAATCATAATTTTTATTTGTGTAAATATTTTTCTGAAAAAAAATAATTAATAACTAAATTACATATTATTTTACACTATTTATACATGAATTAATTGTTATTGTAACCAAATTAACTAAATACATTTAAACTGAATAGTTTTAATATATTTTAGATATTAATTTACAGCATATTAAAAAAAATATTTTGCATTTTCAAGGGCATAAAACATCATATACCTGTCCGGTATTTTAAAGGAATATTAAGGAAATAAATTACTTATTTTAAACACATAAATACATCACATTTTAAGGATTTTAAGAGAATATAAATATGATCTTTAATAATAACAAATAAATACCACTTATATTGTTTCTCGGGAGTAGTCCATCGGTAATAGCCCTGAATTTTTAGTGAGCTAATCATGTTCCAGTAACACTCTACATCAAATTTTGGGCCCTTGTATAAATGTATTTGAGAGTTTTATTCAAAATTTCAATACATATTTTAATTTGACAATATTATCGAGTAGTTTTTATTTAAGTTTAAGTTTTATTTTACGAGCTAAATACTATAAATTCAACTATGGTATCATCGATTGCTTTTTTATTACTAAAGTAAAAGCATTCTTCATTGATAAAAGAGCTGCAAGTGAGTTTAATTTAGTTTTATTTTTAATCATTCTTGACCCGTTATTGATTTTTGACTAGTCTTCAGTGAATTTACCAGCATAATAAAACCTCTTTATTCACTTTTAAATCTAGCCTAGAGGATAGGTATAAATATCTTATCATTTTAATTGAAAACAGTAACGACTCATTACAAGCGATATGAGTGTTTCATACACGATTATAATTTTTAGGTAACCAAAGTATTATATATA
Source organism: Aphis gossypii (assembly GCF_020184175.1). Lineage (NCBI taxonomy): Eukaryota > Metazoa > Arthropoda > Insecta > Hemiptera > Aphididae > Aphis > Aphis gossypii. Next base: position 40,092,794 of record NC_065533.1, read on the forward strand.
TATTGTAAAATATTATTTAATACATAATAATTAATAAGTTTATCAACATTTTAATTCAACGGGTCTCTAAAATAACCGAGCCCCTATATAACAACCCTCCCTCTTGTGCGATTCCTACTTGGTAGGTAGGTAAGCGTAGCGCGTAAAGGGTGGGAAGCGTACACGCTGTAAATGCGTCAAGGTTGATTTAAGGGTTCGTCCACATTAATACATTATTCGACATTGCGTCCAATTATTTGTGTACTCCTGCATCCCGTTATATATATCAACACAGTGAGTCACCGTTTTCAAGGTCACTGCAACAAACTAATGCGAACGTGGGTCCGTCTTATTTCCCTTCTATGCGACAAAAAATAATATGTTTCCGACAACGATTGCGACGACGGACGTCGGACGACGTCGCCATCTGCGACGCGTGCCGACCGCCCGCTCATCACCGTCGCCAAAGACCACCGATTGCTGCGTTCAGAGTTCAGATTGCTGTGCCACCGCTCTTCAGTTCACCACTCGCTATCGAGCGCCACATGCAGCATGTTTACCGTAGTTTCACTTTAGAATTTTCCGTCGACGTTATTCGCTCGCATTTGATAATAATATTATTATTGTCGCTATCACAACTATGTTTGAAATTTATTCTTCGGACACGGAAGAAGAGCCTCGACTCGATTTATCAGTTTATTATGGCCGCCAACGATTTTGTGAGTATGACTTATCGCCTATAATATCATAGTATGGTATAGTGTTTATTATCATCGTCTAAATCGTGTGAAATAATTAGTTACAGTTATTGGTAGGTACTTTTTAATCCATCATCATACTATGGTAATTTACAATATTACTATGATATCAATTATTACTTACATCATATTATATTATTAGATACTATCAATATTATGACGATATTTTATATTACAGTATATTACCCTTGCAGTTATCTTAATAAACATTTAAAATTTAAATCGAATTTCTTTCCAGTTTTTTATATGTTATAGCATACATTTTTATTTAAGGTTTCAAATTAGAATATTTTATCGATATTTAACATGTATTTAATTAGATTTTAAGTATTGAGTTTGAAGAGGACGTCATACCCGCGTGTGTAGTCTCCGTTTTACACACGTCCGACAAATACAAAACGCGTTTATGCAGTCTGTATAGAACTCGCTCAATTTTGGTTCTAGAGTAAATATGCATATTATAAAATTGAATCGCCCTCGACATTTTTGAGGCAAGACGCAGCGTTTTTTTTTTTTTTTTATAAAAAAAATAAATTTTGAAAAGTAATAGGTCATTTAAAAACGTTGAAGTTTTCACTATTTCTAAACGTCATATTAGAAATAATGTAAAAAACGCAGTGTCTTACATTTACAAATATTATCACAATTAAATTTTATTATGACTATATTTATTCTAGAACCAAAATTGAGCGAGTTCTATTAAGACTGCGTAAACGCGTTTTGTATATGTCCTACGTGTTTAAGACGGAGACAACACAAACACACGTGGGTATATATGTTTTTATTAAATGTATCACACACCCGTATTATTCTCAGAATTGTAAAAACCTAATCTACGGGTGGTACTTTTATCATGTACCTTTAATCCCCCCCCATCTCATAAAATATCTGTATTGTTATGCTTGCCATTCCTTCCAATTTAGTACCGGTTTTAACAGCATGTCCTGGTGTCCTGGATGCTCACTAATTTTGTCCTGTTAATGGAAGCCGAGAGAAAATAACTTAAATATTGTATTATTCAATAATAAAACATAAAATAATATTGTACATAATATTATTATATTATTATATAAGTATCGTAGTAATAAAAATACTGTACGAGGTCTAATGGTGTGTAAAATTAATTTTGGTTTAACTTGTTTGTAATGAATTTTATGAAAAAATTAAGAATAATATAGCTTTGTTGAAAACAATTTATTCAATGGAAAAGTATCAATATCAGCTTATTACTAATAATTGATAAATGTAAATGTAGTAAATTTAGTTGTTGTAAAAAAAATTGTATTTTTTAATAAAATAACGGATATTATTATTTCCATATAGCTATACTAAAAAAAAGAAAAGATTATTTAATATGATGTTCCGGTTTGGTTTGATGATTTTAAAATCTGGCAACCCTATGTACTGTATGTATTGTGCATACATCTATAGACTGTATAATATATTATAGTTAAAATAAAAAATAAAAGATTAGAGCAATCGTGTACAAATATTTTACTGTGACGCTCCATTCCACTTCACTCATCTAAATTTTAAATAATTATGGTCATAATATTTAAGTTTTAGTTTATAATTACTATATGAATTATGGTTCAAAACTCAACTTTTCATATAAAAATTTAAAAAATATAAACATAATAATAACAGAGGATTAAAAATAATTTTTTTTAATGTATTAACAAAACTGTTTTTTAAAAATGAAATACCGTACTCTTCCACTGTTCTTTTTCCTCAAATAAATAAATAAATAAATAAATGAATAAAATAAAAAATATAATAATAATAAGTAGGTAATAACAACAAAATACATATCAGTCAATCGTCCATTTCTCACTATTATCGAAAGAAGAAATTGTCGCCTTCTTATTAATTTGATCATGTATCATTTTTGGCCAAAATATTGTTCTATATGTTTATATATTGTATAAGTATAGGCAAACATTAAGTATATAATAAATTAAAAACCATTTTGATAAAATATAGCAAAATATTCATTTTTATGATAATTTAGAATTATGTATAATACAATTACAAATTAATTCTTTAAATTATCTATGTATTATTAATATTAGTGTTTTATAATTTTATTACATAAAATAAAATACTTTAGTTTATTATTTTTGGAGGAAAATGATACCGTCCATATAGGCAAGAGAAAACTTCCCATGTTTGCACCTCTACATCATACAATAGTCCTCTTTTAAAATTTAGAGGTTCATTTATGTATTTATTATTTTGTATAAATAATTTCAGTAAATATGAAATAAATCATTAAGAGTTTTTATTTCCTATTACAATCGCACTGTCATTTATTTCCTATCTTCATAATTTAAAGTTAGCATTTAGTATGAAAATTAAATTAGTATTATACTATTATTCATTATCATTTTTAATACAGTGATATTGTGGAATACTAATCCATTTTTATAATGTAACTCGTATCTATAAAATACATGTAAGCCTTATACCTACACCTTTTTTTATTAATTAGGTATAATATTTAATTACAGATTCTAAAAATAATCACGCAAGAATGAACAGCGAATATAAAAATAAAACGTTCGAGTAAGTTAACAATTATTTTATTATTAGATTTAATAAATAAGGTAAATTATTTATAACACGAATTCATGGCTATCTGAGTATCTTTATATTTATATTTTGTACAAAAGTATGCCATATTTATTTTTCACTTAATAGCCAATAATGGGGTACATTTAAAAAATTGGTTGTAAATTGTAATGTATTTTATTAATTAAATTAATTTTCTGTCATAAACCATCATCTAAGTGAAAAATCAAAATATTTTTTTCAACTATTTATTGTGTAAAATCAATTGCTCTGTTCACTAAATCTAAAAATATTTAATAACCGTTGTATATTTATTTTATTTTATTAGTGTATCCGAACAGATAAAAAGTTGGGATACTTTGAAATTATCTATTGCAGCTGCAATAGAAAAGTTAAACCCAGGCAATATACGATGTACAAGAAATAAATTGTTGCGACTAAATATTGTGCGTGGTAAAGGGCTATTTTGTCGGTTTATATTAAACGCACAATTGGAATCACCCGAAACTACAAATATGTATGCTACTTTGGTTTCCTATATTAATCTCCAGGTAGACAAGTATTATTTTTTGTTAAAAACAATTTTGCTCCTTAATAAAAACGAACTTATACATTTAGTTTCCAAACGTGGTCGAACTGCTGTTGATGAGGTACATTAATGTATTCTTGGATGCACACAAATATAACCAAGAGTACAAGTATAAGTCTCCAATACTCTTTTTAATGTTTATGATTAATCATAATGTTGTAAGTTATATTAATTAACATATTTAATTTGAATAATGTACAAATGTACACATTTTCTGACAATGTATGTCCATTATTAATCTAGGCTAAAGACTGGTTGGCTATGGATATTATTAAATTACTTATACCATCACTAACAGTGCAATCGATGGAAATGATAGAAATAATTTTCAAAGAATGTGGTAAAATATTGTACTCGAATCCGTTGAATGAATTAGACTTAAAACTCACGTTTAATATACTGCAAATTATTTCGCAAGATACACGGATTGATTCAAAGGTAAATTGATACTTATTTTTACCTACTATAATAAATAACTTACATAATTTTACTCAATTCTAATATCAATGATTTTTATATTATAAAAGTATTAATTATTTGCTTATCAATATTTTTTTAATATAATTTTCAAGCTCAATTTAAAAATACTGCTTATTTATTATATCTGTATATTATTAATTTTTGGGATATACTATTATTGTCATACATATTTTGTTCATTCTTAACTAATATTATTAAAATAATTGAAATTGACAATCGATATAATTATTATTATAGGCAATAAGTAATCTTTCGATTAACTGCGTTTAAAATATTAGATTTAATTATAAGTTTTGTAAGTAGTATGTATATAATATATTTATACTACAAAAAAAAAAAAAAAAAAAATAGAGCAATTAAAAATTAATAATGTTTATTTATTATTGTCGTTTATCTATATTCTATAGCATATAATAAGATTGGTTATAAAAAAAAATATAAAATTATAGTTAACAAATTATTTTTTGCATTATCTTGTGAACCTACGATTTTTATGAAAGTAATTTTATAAAACTTTACTTGAAAACTTAAACATTTGCTAAAATAATATAGTTATGGATATAGTATATATTATTTAATATTTTAAATTACGAGACTGTATCATAATATCTATAAAATTATTGTTTGGAAGAATAATAATTGTCTATTTACATAAACTTACTTTTTTAATGAATTATTAAATTTAAAGTTATTAAATTTAGTACTTTCCCTAAATGCTATACATTATAAGACCCTTTCGAATTGTTTTCTATTTTTTTTTTTCTGGAAATCTTAAATACACTAAGTGCTGTGAATATATATATAGATTCTACTACATATGTATATTCAACAATTTAAATTTCAAATTATTTGATATTAGTGATTTGTAAGAAATTTTAAAATAAATAGTTAAGTATGAAGGACGTGGGTACATTAGTTTATAATAAATAGTTCACTGGTATTTTAGGTTCAACGTTTGGCAAGAATTATAATTACAAAATATCGAGATCATTACAAATACGAACAGCACTTTCGTGTAGTAGATCCTTTTAAACAGTATACTCATTTATTGAAATTAAATAACCAATACGATTGTCAATATGAACTTGGTAATAATTCATTATATATAATTAATATCAAAATAATATTGTTTTGATACTTTCATTTTTATGTTTTGTTCTTTAGATTATTTTGCGCCTGATTTAGATTATATGTCTAATGACATTATTTATGAAAATAATATAAAGCAAGCCCTGAAATCAAAATGTAAAAATGTTTACCATTTTTCAAAAGACGATTATGATGAAATGGCTGACGATGAAGATGAACATGGTAAGAATTAAAATAATTGTTAATAGTTAGCGTTAATAGTTTCTTTCGGTACAATTAAAATATTTATTAAAACAAAAATCATGTTTCAACTATACTATACAAATAGAATGCTCATTTTAAGCTTATTTAATGCTATAAATAACATAATTTTCTGATATTACATATAATAAATATATTTTTTTTATCATTCATTTCAATTATTATTATTATTATTAATACTTTTTCCTTTTGTGAACAATAATCAATTGTCATTGACATTATAATAATATGATAATTTGATATGTTATACACTGATAAATTGAAATTTCTTTCAACCTCAATATACTGTATATAAAATATTTTAACATTATACTATGTATCTGTATGATTAGTTATAACTTAATGTTTAATAATTATTTATTAATACAGAATCAGAAACAAACAATTGTTCATTAAGCAGTAATATAGCGATAAAAAAAACTATTAAATTAATAGTAAATTTGAATTTATCTGCATATGACATCGTTACTGAATTAAAGCAAATTAAGCTGAAACCTGGTCAAGAGATGAAACTGTGCCTTATATATTTAGATTGTTGCTTTGAAAATAGCGTTGTATACAATAAATTTTTTGGAGATATAATACAAGTAAATATTAAATTAAAATATATTATTTATTTTATTAAATATTACGCTAATATTTGTTATCCGATATCCATTACTATACACATTACACAGTAAACTATGTAAGTTATTCACTCAATTATTTGAAATAAAATAAAATGTATTAGAAAATATTTATGTATGAACCTATATTAATATCTATTTTATTTATATTCTACATTTAAGTATAATATACAAATAGTTTATTGTTCTAAATATTACTTAAAGAACTTAGAAGACATGATCATTGTTGTTTTAATTAAAAGTTAAAATATTGTGTTTAGTCACAATATTTATTACACAGTTTTAAGAAGGATTTAGCTAATTATGTGTACAATGGGTAAAGTAACAAGTATTAATATAAACACGTAGAGTCCTTTGAAATGTCATAATCATATTTTTTCTTATGTCTATTCTATTTTTCAGTGTTTTTGTATCATGAATGATTTGATTGTTGAATCATTAGAATTTATTTTCATGCAAAGCTTCCCAATTATCCATTTGTACAACCCAAACAAATTAGTGAATTTCGCTAAATTTTTCGCTCAACTTTTATATTCTGATTCAATTTCTTGGACAGTATTTTCAACAGTACGACTGACTGAAAGCGAAACAACTTACTCTACAAGAGTTTATTTAAAGACCATGTTCAATGAATTAATTGAATATATGGGACGCGATAATGTGAAAGAACGTATTCTGTGTCCGTGAGTATTTTATTTTTCATAAATATTTAAGTTTTGTATATTATATAAATATAAATATTAAATTTATATTTTAGTTCTCTACAAACATCATTTATTGGATTATTTCCGTTTAACACTCACGGCAATTTTCGACTTTGTGATCAATTTTTCACGGATATTGGTTTTCCTAACTTAATGTAAGTGTAAATCTTTTAAAAAATTTAAATAATTTATTAATAATCTCTTATACTTTAGTGTTGAATTCAGAGAATCTTTACGAGGTATACCCGTTTAATTATTCTTTACGACTGACGACTTTTTGTCATTAATTGCAGTGACAGCAATCCTAACAAATTATATATAAGTACCTACATAATTAAGCTTTAAATATTATATTCGAATTTAAAATATCACATGAATTATTATTATACTCGTACTTTATCTAAAATATTTTTATGATACGTTTAATTTGTACAATTTAACATTATTGATTTTTTTCTTTTTAATAAATGTATCAATTATTTAAATTAATTCTGAACAGGGATACACGTTTGTTATTATTAGCCTTCGATATAATTGTTGTTTAAAGAGAATGTATTTCACTAAATATAATACATTTCTTATCATTACTATTATACCTATAACTTAACAATTTACAGAATATACAAATGTAATTAATTATACAAGTACTATTATATTTTAATTTGACAATTTTTTTTTGTTATCAATAAACAGTTTTAATATCAAAACATTTTGAGTTGATTTAATTTGTCCCCGTTATTCAACAAATCTGAACTGTTGAGCGGTAATTATTCCAATATTTTCAGCTTGGCTAATCTAGGTAAAGACGAATTTGATAATTAGGTGGTAAAAGGTTATATTATCGTTTCGGGTGTCATATTTTTTAAGGATTTAGGGACAGCCGTATTTTTAACTTTTACCTACAACAACTTTCAATCGTCATTTGTCATTTAATAGTTATATATTTATTTATCATATCAAGATTTTATTTAAAACCCAAAATTATTTAGCTTGTAAAATATAATTTCCTTTTTTTATGATACTTGAGATAAAATATTATCGATACAATTGTTAATAATACATTGCAGTCATCAATAGCTGTATCGTTGAAAAATCGGAATAAGGAAGGTATCTAATTTAATTTTATGAATCTAATTTAGTATAAGTATTAATAATAGGTGCATTTACTTAGTTATTTTACATTAAATATAATCTTTTAACTTAGTAAATTATTTAAATGTTATTCTTAAATCTTATATTCTCACTTTTTTGTGATTAATTTATGATAGAGAAACATGATGATTTGACATAGGAAATGTACACAGTACATACGTATGGATTAATAAGTGTTGTTAATTGGAAGATTTTGTAGGTTTCTGTAAACTTTTGTATAAAAAAGAATATGTTCCTGGCGATACTTATACAGATCTCTCTCTCTTTACCCGCCGGGAAATTGAATGCGTATTTGGACATATATTGACATTTTAATAATTTTATCCCAACATAGATGTATAATTGTATATTGGTAACAGTAATTATCAATGTAGTTTACTCGATTCTTAACAATTTGACTGTTCAAGCGAATTTCCACTTTTCTATGATTACAGTATTGAAAGTTTGCAAGCTTATTATTAGTAGGGATAATTATAAAAATATAAATTAAAACTATTAGACGAATAAATTTCTACTTAATATTAAGTGTGATATCGTTTTATATCGTTTTCACTACGACAATACAGCTCTTTACAAAAACTAACACTGCAAAGTTGCGCAAATGCGCAGTCGCGAATCGATCGGATTATTTGCAGTCCTCGTACGCCCAGGTTAGTCGGAGTAGATTCTAACAAGTCAAGCTCGCCTATTATCGTCTATCGCAATTAACATCTGTTGCTGTAACCAAACCAATAACTACATTTAAAAGGTAATCTTATAAATTTTACAAGACTTTAACGTATTAAGGTAGATACATTTTGCATGCCTTTACCACCTACTAGCATAAACTTGTGCCGGTGTGTGCGTGGTTCCAGATTATTATATTAGAATATATAAGCACGATTCTTATTCACACCAACTACATGTTAACTACCTAATATTAATTGTTTCATGTTTTTATTGTTAAATTTATACTTTTCCTCTTGTTGGTTCATGTTTATTTCGTGGTATCATATATATATATATATATATATTATTTTTAATCTTTTTATCAAAAGATAATTCATCCCGACAAAAGTTTACCGAAATAATGTTGAACGCAACTTATAAGAGTAGGTACCTATATTACTTATTTTAATGTTGATTAAAATTATACAGTGATTTTAAAAATAAATAATTATCATAAAGCTGAAGACTACCTAACTTAAATGGGTGCCACGTAAAATTTAACAGGAGGGGCATAATTAAATAACAAAAAAGAGCATTAAAAAAAAAAGTTTATTCTCCGCAAACTACAAAATAAAAGTAAAATGTACAACAAATCTATTCTTAAGTTAAGTTAAAATTTGAATGAAATGTTTATTAAGGTATTATTATGTTTATTTATTTTTATTATCAATAATAAAAGTTTAAAATTAAAGTTGCTGTAGTCCTGGGAGGGGGGGAATTTTCCGGTTTCCCATCGTACACATGACAACTGACAATACTATATATTACATAGATATATTTCAAAATTAGAAGTTTAATTTTCATTTGCAATATTACGGATAATATCTTTTATATTTTTAATATCATATTAATACTATTAATTAAACATTAGTAGATACCTATGATTATTATAATTTTTTTGTAATTAGTATTCATTATGTCATTACATTACTAAACAGGTTTTACATAATATTATTATAGTATGAATGTATATTATGACAAGTACACTAAACTATTAAGTAGTTAATCTACGAATAAGGAAGACTAAAACATTTTAAATATGATATAATCGGTGGTGGTATAGATCAATATTGGTCTTAGTGATCATAATACATCGTTCGGTAAAATAATTCTAACTATTATACTTGTGGTGAATGATTTACAATCAATAGTAAATGATGTTTATCCATCTATGCCAGTCAGTCAAAATAAATTTATAGGTGTTGTTATTTTAATATAAAGTCCGCTGTCCAGTGTTATATGAGTTTATGAATATATCTACTATAACATAGAATTTTAAAACTGAATTGAATATTATAGTGATTCTACGCATACTTGGAGGTTAGCAATTAACATTTCCTAATTAATATTGAAATAAAATACTTGTTATTTATAGTAAACACGTACAAGAGTTCCTTATAGAGTAACAATACAATATTTTTTCTTATTAGTGACATTAATATTTTTTTTAATGTAATAGATTCAGGGACATACTTAAGATTTTGCATTGAGAGTCCATTAAGCAATAATAATTACTTTTATCTTGATTAGATCTTCTCGTACAAATAATAATTTACTTTAAAACCAACAGGTTAATTATAACCCATGTTTTATGTAGGTAAAATTCTGATAAATTTAGGTAGCTATAATGTTATAAACCAAGTTATTAAGTGATTTATGTTTGAGAAGAAGTATTTAAAATAATGTTAACATTTTTTGTCATGAGAGATTAAGGTTCTGAAAAACACTCCTCTGGGACTACATATTTATTGCTTCCTAATGATAATTACGAAAAAAGGTTTTATCTGAGTTTCGACTGGTGCATACTACCTGTGTTCCAAACTTTATTTAAAAGGTAATTCGCGACCGGTTTAAAAGGGTCAAAAACAGGTCTTGTGTCTCAATAGCATAATTTTTTACAGCCTATAATTACAATTCCAAAAACGATAGATACTACATAATTGATTACTTATGTTATAGTTATACAAAGTTATATAAAAATATGGTTGTTGAATTTAAACTAAAAATTACATAAACTATTTACTCATTATAAAAATAATTTAAATTTGATTTCCATTAAAGTAGGTAGGTTATACTTAACTATATTTAATAATCTATTACCTAGATTAGGCAAAACTAGACATTTGTCTAAGGGTATGTCAAAATATTTTAAATTTAAATTTACTTATTGAAATTTGTTTATTTTTAATTACCTATATTTATTTAGACTTTATTTTTCGTGGTAATATTTGATATACTAGATATAAATAATTTTTTTTTTTATATTTTAGTTATAGTGTCTCATTATTATATTTCATTCATGCTTTACTTTGTATTCTAAAAAAATATATCAATAATTAATAAATGCAACAGCCTATTTGAGGTGCAGATAACGTGTCACAACAACATTAACAAAATTACAGCCTATAGACATCAGCCGATACCGCTTTTTTATTATTTATTTCTATAAACATGCATATATTTAACGAAAACATTTGTATAAATTCCTCCACAATCGAACAATTATATTAAAATAAATGAAATATAAACAATATTACCTAAAAATAGTTTTTATTTAATATTTATTGATTTCAATAAAATAATTTTTAAAACGTATTTTTTTTTCTTGTAGAAGAAATTAATATTATACGTCCCATATTATGTGCATTATTATTGTAAAATGTGAAAAAATATAAATTTTTCCAACACTAAATTTCGGAAAAATAACTTAGAAAAAAGTATATTATTATTTTTTTAAATACATTTGTTTAATATAATATATTATTGTGTACTCACTCTGTATGATTTCTGAGATCGAAAACCTGCAGTCGGCGTTAAATTAAGTCATTTTCTGACAGATCTGACCTGTTGTTTTGCCTATGTACCTACCAACTAGAAATAATAATTTATATTTATAAACAATATAATATATCCTTACACCTGGGACGATCGATCGATTTTCGCTTACGGTATCAATCTTCTATAAAACTAAAAAATTATGCAGTATAGCTACAATAAATAACTCAATAAAATTTTTTATAATTTATCTATAACACTTTAACAATGCGAGCGGTATTAAATAACTAGTTTAAGTATAAATTAATACACACACACACACACACACACAATATATATATATATATTTATTTATTTATTATATACATATTTCTATTACCTATTGTTTAGTTAATTGATAGAATGATTAGTTATATTCAATAGAATAATGTATAATAAACACTTATTTTTGTAAATTAATTAGTATATAATTTTAATTAATTATTTCTTTTTATTAATAATGTTAGAAACAATAAATACTTAAATATTGATGAGTCGAGTTAAAAATTTAAAACTATAAGATAAAAATAATAAAACATAGGTGTATTTAATATGTTTTTATTATAAAAATCATTATTGATTGTAATTAGTCATAGATTTTAGTAACAAGAAATATCACGATAAAATGGTATTATGTAGGACGTAGGTACGTATATAATGTAGTCAACTTGCGTCTTTGTAACAGGACCCCGCAAGTTATTATTTTTTTCAGATACTAGTAGCATATTATAATCGTTGCAGCCTAATTAATAATTACTATATATTTTTAAGATGTTACTATAATACATTATGTTACTTCTAATATTATCATCACTCAGTGGTGAACCGACGGGGGGGGGGGGGGGGGTTAGGTTAGGGATAATACACTTTTATAAAATAATATTATATTATTGTTGACTGGTTAAAAATAGCAATTGAAAATTAAAAAAATTGAGTTTAAAAAATGAGTATAACATTCAAGTTTTTACTAGTGCTTTAATTAAAAATTGTAAAACAATATGCCTGTAGTTATGATGCAATTACGACGTTATGTGTAAGAATAAAAAGGATAATAAAGTTTTATAATAAACAACATTTATTATTGTGATTCACATTTTTCACTAATGTGTAGTGTGTATCCTAAACAAACATAGGAGGTAATTTAGAAGAAATGTTTACCATTATAGGACGCAACTATTAGCCATTCCCTTGGGTATCGCTCTTCGCCTATTTTTACCCAGCATATGCATTATACAATGCTATTTTAGTGTGTACGTTACATACGTCCTGCTACTAAAATAATATTAGCTTTGAAAATGTGGAAAACGCAGTCAACCCATAAAATAATAATAATAATAATAACAGCATTAACATAACGGGCGTATTATTGAAAGTGAGTCTGAACCCAGCGACATTTCCAAACAATCAATCGTCGCGGCGAATCAGTTGAAATGGAGAGATCGTAATAAAGCGTATACTTTCACTCGAGCCCTTTTAAATTTAATGCCGATCAATACTTCGTCTCGCTTCCCGTGTTTTCAAGGACCGTTTCCCCGGGAAAATTAACCCTCGTCGTTGTACACCCATCGTTTTCTCCACACCGGTCTACTTGGGGTGGACCTGTAGAATGTGCGTAAACGGTGTTGACGTCGTCGCGAAATCCCTTAGGAACTCACTGCTCGTGTCCACCACTGTCTGGATTTGGCGCTGTCGTCAAATCCCAGGCACCAGGATGCGACGACCGAATATCGACGTACACTATACCGTAAAAAATAGAAACGTCAACAAGTTACAAGTATTAGATATTTAGATCGTAACAATTATAAACATAACTTAATACAACCGTTACAGGAGTCGTAGAGGAGTTATATACGTGCACTTATTCGTGTCGTGGTAAGTCAGTTATTGCATTAATTTCTAATCACAACCAAAAAGTAGCTGGTTTGATATAAAATTAAGATGTTATTTATTAAAAATAAAAAGTACTCGTTACCAATAACCGCCTGTAATACACTAATACTCGTTGTATAACCTAATATAATATCATATTTTCATAAGGAATAAGGCGCGTTTGAGTCGTTCGACGATGTCTACGTAATACTTCAAGTATTCAACTTAGTACCTACTTAAAACTTACGTACATACAATTTTGTATTTTGAATCTTCATTCTATACTCTATAGTTTTTATTCTCCAATTCTTTACTAAATGTCTAATCCAAAATACCTATATTTATGAAATAGCATACTGTATGTCTGTATACAATATTAGTATCTACCTATATTAACGATAGTAAAATAATTGTTATTATGAATATTACACTTAAATTTTCTTCATGAAAATTATGGAGACAATAACCGTAAATAATACATTTTTACATTATTAAATTAATAAATAATTTACCTTACTTAATCAGAGATATGTACCTAATATGTATTCATTTCAATTTGGTACTGAAGATTTGTTATAGACCCGCGGCAGTCTCGACGAGTGAAAACTTTATAGCCCCGCCACTCAGATTTGTTATCGCCCATAATAACAATAAATACATCGTATAAATAATCTAATAATTCGATGGAAAAAAGTGCCATTATTATAAAGTACCTATCATAGATATTTATTACATAATATGGATCGATATAATGCATATCTAATATCGATCAAACATCACAGTACCTACGTATTTGTCCGTCCTTAGTTCGTGTTTAAAATGCATTTTATACGTTTTTTACATTGTATTTATTATTATTCCATATTTAATTTTAATTTTTTAAAAAATATTTTATCAATACATCGTCGAATTATTAGATTAGTAAATATCAATAAATGAACTCATTATTTTGTATGTATTGGTATATCTATATTATGTATATATTACGTAATTGGCGAGGCGATAATAAACCTAAGTGGTGGGACTATAACAAACCACTTAATCTTTATTAAAATCAAACATGACAAAATAAAATTATATATTGTATACATTCAAACATTTCACACGAGCGTTCATGCGTAATTATAACAAATAGCTCGCCGCATACTAACAAATGATCAAAAGAACTTTTCCGTCTTGATAAATATTCCATGGAATTACACAAATTATTAAATTTGTTATTTGATGTTTAAATAATAAATACACTGTAAAAGTGTAAAAATAGTTTAAATGGTTATAAAAAATAAATCATCTAAAATAAATTATTAATAGGCTCAATTTCGGATCCTAATAATTGGTGAACTACACGGGCTCCTCGACATTCAGTTAACTCACGCTTTTACGCAGTTTGACGATGCACGGAAAACATATTATACCTTTACTATTGTTAATTGTTTTGCTAATTGTCTTGGTGTTAGGTGGTATTTACATAAAAACCATACTGTGCAAGCACGCACTTATCGTTTCAAGTAATATCAATATTCATACAATTTCATGTTAAATTAACTTATAGACAATTATATATTCGTATAAGTAGGTATAACATGTATTGTAAGTATATATATTTTACACCAATAGTACACATCGATTTGTCATCCCCTCAAAAATACTATTATATACTTTTTTTGTAATGAATGATTTTACTCTAAGATTACTTAAAAACATAGAAAAAATGATTCTGCGTAAATGCGTTTTGTCTGTGTTGCGTGTGGGCCAGAGAGAGAAAACTGCAAATAGTGCGCTGACATCCTCTATAAAAATCGTGTTGTTTTTTTTCTTATTTTTTTAAGTTTGTTTTTGAACTTTAAATAGCCTCATAATTTAAAACTGATTTTATCTTATCTTAAAATGTATTTTTGATAATATCAGTGGCCTAAGGATGGATAGGGACGATAGGGCTATTTTATGTTAGGTACCAGGAATTGAATTCAAGGGCCAAAAAAGTTTTTATCCGCTTCGCTCACAGTGCATTAATTATAAAACAATTATACATTCTTACTCTCATATTATTTGATTTTAATATAAAACTATTTATTCATAGTTGATACATAAACTTTTTTTTTTAATATACAACTTTGTGCAGCCATCTTATCGTTAAGGTCTGACTGGCTGATGTCACTACGTGATCACTTAAAATATTTTTGCCTGATTATAGTTAAACTGTGATTTATTATACAATTAACAATTTTAAAACTGTATTCTTAATTTATTAAATAATATATAAGAGAGTGGTTTAATTAAGACTTACCTTTTTGGAAATTAAATTTTGATGCACTTAATATTTTTAAGACACAGTTTTTTCATTATAATTATTGTCATGTATAATATATATAATTGTTTATATATTATTATATTATACACCTCTGTATGAATGTGCTTATTAGGTATATACTAGGTAATATTATTCAAAAGTACTGATGAATCATAATACTATAATAGCTTACTTGTTTGTATTTAAATTTGAGATAGGTACTATGATCCGTAACTATAACTTTGGTAATTTTTTTGTTTATCGTCACTTTTGTCACGAGAAAAATCCAGTTATTTTATTGGACTAGAAGAGCATGTCATAAAAAGATCATTCTTATTCTTTTTTTTTTATTGAGTACCACTCAAACTTTTTACAGCCACTCATATTTGACCTTATGTATTACAATATAAGTAATTTATGTAATTATAAACGATTTCAACTATATATATTCTATTCTATCGATTCTAAAGTATAAACAGTGTGTTATGTAGATGTATAGAGCCACGGCCGTGGCGTTAAGATTTATTATTTTGGAGAAAATTATTTGAATACGAAGTCTTTTTTTTCACAAAACTGATGACGATTATTACATATTTTTTGAATTTGTTCTATTATATGTATATAATTGTCGGACAACTAAAACTTAATTTTAATTTATATAATCAGTTGTAGTATATAACAATATTACATTTACAAAATATTATGATAATGGAATAGGCAATTAGCAAACTACCTAACTAGGTGCGGTAATAATTATGTCTAGAGCTGGGAATTTATAGAAAAATATAATACTTTTTATTTATTGTATAAAATAGATTCTTCTCAACATTCCAAATAGGTACTTAAATTTGAATGAACGATTTTCGAATTTTCATTTTTTTATTTTTCTATTACTTATTCATTATTTTTAATAACTTCTATCAATAAATATGATTTATACACATTTTATGATCATTTTATTTTTTATTTTCGTCTTTAAATATTTTACTCTACGCGTGCTATACTTAATATATAACACTTTTAAATTAATACATTCACTTAATAGATTTTTATATTTTTAAATTGTATTCTTTATTATGCTTCCGAATTTTACACTCTATTTGTTAAAATTTTATATATTGATATAAAGTTTTTTTAGTGTATTTATGTGATTTAATTTTATACTATATTTGAGATTGTATGCACTTTTTTAAAGGGATTTTATTGCAACGTTTTTTCATAGATAATATGATTCTCAAATTTACAAAATTCTTTGTCATAGTACCTACTTTATTGAATAATTAATAATCGCAAAAAAAAAATAATTGACTTTAATTTGTTTTATATATATATATAAGTATAGTATCGTTAAAAATTACTTACCTGGCTACCTATAATTTTAAACACCAGCATACTAGCAGAAACAAGTTTGAATAACAGAACATATTATGTACTTTACGGCACCGTCAGAAATGTATTTTAACCTATTATACCTTGGCATGTCGTAACTATATGCATGTGTTCATTGATAGTCATAATATTATCAGTGGTCCAAACAAATACTGCAGTTGACTGAAATAAGTATTATTAAGTACATTTAGCTGATAAAAAAAAGTAAAAAAAAAATATTATAAACATTTTATGTATTTTTGCTTGTATATAATATTATCTATTAATTGTATTTGTTTAGAGCATTACCACCACCATCATTAACCGGTTATCAAAAGAAACTGATATTGCGTACCATATTATCACAATACAATAAACACATTAATATAAACTTCCTCCCCCAATAATTTTTTTTGGATAATAGAGCATCTTATACGCAATGTCGAAGGAAGTAAAAGAGTACGACAGCAATCGTTTCGATGATCTGTTCTATGCGCATGCAGAAATTTATATGAATAATAATCCCTTGGAATCGTACGGGCCATGCGATTGGAACGACTTTGATTTTGACCGGATGTCGGAGTTCTCTATGGACGTCGTGCGCCCATACGTGGAGCGACTGCTGAAAGCGCACAGTGAGGGGCCGCTGCTGCACACCATCATAGCGGTAAACCTTGAGTGCGTACCGATAGAGGCCAAAGGCAGAAAGTTCGGTTTCATAGATAAATCTTCTATAGATACGACGAAAATGCCGGACCACATGGTGGGACTAGTAGCCGCTTGCGGCATGGATTTAAATTTGGCATGGGACATGAAATACGTATGCACCAGGTGTCGGTGTTCAATACGAATACCGGAAATGATTATGCCGACCGTTCTCGAAATGTTACACGCTCACATAGGGGTTTGCGAGATGTCGATGGATATGAGATATTTCAAACCTTTGACGGACTTTTGGAAGAAGTGTGACCGCAAAAGGTATATAAACTTACTGCACAGGGCCGTGACCGAGACCGTGCTCATAAAGCTGGGCTTGCTAATGGTTCATCCGCAAGATTACGATGAGCTGCCATTCTCGGTTTTTGTACGCAACCGGTGCGTGTCGTTGCACGTGGTGTTACGTTCGCGCAAGCGTCATCCGCAGTATGATGATGATGCGATTAACAGGATGGCGGAAGCCGGCTACCATACGTTCCCGAATCCAAAACAGATGACCTGGAAAGAATTAACAAAAGAGCTCAAGGACTTTGCGCGCCGTCCGATTAGCGAGAGTAAGATCACGTGTTTCAGTTGTCATCACGAGGTCACTCTGAGCAATGAATTCGTCAGTAACCCTTGGAGATACCACGCTCAGGAGTCACCGAAGTGCAATTTTTTGTTGATGAAAAAGGGCGAGGACTATGTTAAAGAGGTACAGGAATCGACGCACAATTTTTGTCAGAAGGAAAAAAAAGAGTCAACCAATAAGACCGTCATGGAACTCTCATTGAAATTGAAACCACCAACACCTCCTATGGGAGATTTTTTCAACTTTTGCAAAGTCGTGACCGGTCAAAAACTAACGTGAGTATATTATAATTCCGTAATGATACAGTAACTCAAGGAGGGTTAAATAACATTGTTATGTATAACGCTTTTACACTTGATTGATATCGTTGCTTACTATATTGTATAAAATGGTCAAAATGTAACATATAGGTACTAGTTTAATAATTATGTCATTATCTGCCATTGTCGGGTTATAGTAAAAAAAAAAAAAAATGACATTTGAGTAGGCACTGTTCTGCTGTACATCAGATGTTGAGCAACGAGCGTGTTACTATTATGGGTATGTTACATTTGAACTCAATGATTTATCATTATATTATTACAACGATTCTGAGAGAAAACGGCCAGTCAGCCAATATCACTAATGTATATTTTGCTATTTGTATTTTGATATATGTATAAAAGTCGTTTATTATAATTTTATTATAAACTTATAACTCAAAATATGTTAAAAATTTTCTACAAATAACGTTACAGTATAAATAGATAATAATATATTAAAATAAAAATAATATTATAACAAAATTCATAATAATTCGTCTATAATATATGTTAAAGTTTTAAATTATCAATCATAATGTTTTTAATGTTTTTATATTATAATTTATAATTATTGTTTATTATCGTTCAAATAAGGAATTTCGTCCAAATTAAAACTTAAAATGTCTATAAAAAATAATTGCCTTTATATATTTATTAGATTTTGTGATTTAAGTATGAATAACTTATTAGTTATTATAGTATTATGTTTTTATGAATTTCTAACAACAAAATAGTTTGCAATTAATAGCAATTTTTACGAATATTTATCTGTATTATAACAAACGTTGAAATTCTAACTTCAAATGTATGCAAAAAAACGTACTTATGTATCTATTTTAAATATTTTTTATACACATATAAGAATAACTTATATTATATCTAGGATCTTATATTAGATTTCTGAGAATTTCGACCCAGCCAATAACTTTTTATCAACGATTATGGAAAAAAAAATTAAAAATGTGTCATACCTATAGATAGTTATAGTTATAGAAAATTCTATTGAAAATGGTAATATAAATATTAAGTGAACATTTCAAGTATACAATGATAATATTCACTGTTATTTATTTATAAAATACAATAAAATATCGAAAATTGTTGGACAAGAAATAATTATTTTACAGGTGAATGTAAAAAGTTAAAATTTGAATTCCAAATGGTCAAAAAAAATTTATTTGCCTTTCCAGTAATTTTTATGGGTTGGTTGAAAAACATATATAAAAAAACCTTATATTACACTTTCAAATCTTAGGTTTAATAACAAACCTTTTTTATGAATTTCTAACAACAAAATAACTTGCTAATTTTCTCCATTTTTATAAATGTTGTTAAAAATTTTAACTTTAAAACGTTTGTAACCATACATTTTCATAACCTAACTTAATTTAAAAAGGTCGATAGACAAAAATCGCTCACTTTATCGGTCATTGTATAACAAAATACCTCAAACTTATAGTGATTAAAACCGCACACTTTTTTAACTAACGGTTAAGATAAGATTATAAGTTATTTTGCAATAATCATGCAATTCTTGCCACCACTCGTTATTAGTTGGTCTTGTATATACTTAGGTACCTATATTAATAAAGTGATAAAAATGTAAGTGATTTTTTTACATTTTTATTCAAATATTTTTAATTGGGTACAATGGATTTTAAAATTATCGATAGTAGTAAAAGGGGCAAGTGTTAATTACTCGACAATTTAAACTACAGAAAATTGAGAGTGGATTTTGAGTAGGTTTATTTTTTTTAAATTTGAATACTCGTATAAATAAGTACATTTTTTTTTTTTTTTTGTTTAAATAAATTATATTAGTTATAAAGTATATTATATTATAAGCACTTGAATACCTATATTATATGTTATTACATTATTATCGGTTCAGATCATTATATTAAATATATAACACTTATATCATTTATTATATTACAGCGAATCGACAGTTGTCTTGTCGCCGACCACCATGACAGATTGCACCGTGTGCAGCGTCGAGATGCGCAACGTCGTTTTGATACCGTGTTTACATATTGCGACCTGTGTGGATTGCTCGTTCTCAGTTCGTGATTGTCCGCTCTGCAGGAAGTTGATCAACGGCTTCATGATGCCGCTATTTGAGCCCGATGGTTCGTTCTGGATGCGGCCAGAATGCATGGGTGGAAATTATTTTATGAATCTGCCGTGCCGCCACTTGATAGAGACATGTGTCCCAGACAATGTCGAACGATGTCCGAAAGCTAAAGATGTGGAAGTTGACAAAATTAATTGCGTTGTGTGCGGTAACGTGAACATGGCAAGAATAAGGGTCTACCTTTAAATATTAGGCACTGCGAGTATAAATATATTAATGTGTAGGCAGTGCTCGAGTTATTGACAAAATAAAATATAGTTAATACAATATATATATGTAAGTCCAAAGTTGTTTAACCCAAATAACGGCGATTACCTCAAAGAAAAATATTAACTCCGGATTGTTTGATAAAAATAATGTATAACTAGTCGCATTGTCTTAAAACCTCCTAAATCATTAAAAACTAATTTATTAATATAGGACAATTTTGAGTGTAGACAATTTTAATTTTAATTTGATACTGAAGTTATTTCATCTATACAGAATTACGTAATTATGTTTTTGTATTTCTCTTTAGTTATTTTCACTATAATTTTAAATCTAAATTTATGTATTTATTATTATCTTTCTTTTCTGTTTTTATTAATTTTTTGATTTTTCATATTTATAATTCAAATTGTTAAAAATGAACTCGTTCTTGAACATAAGCTACAGCTTAAAAGAGTAGATATTATTGTATTTATATATTATATCATGTATGCATAAGTATTATAAAAGTAAATAACATAATAATAGAAAAAATATATAGGTAATAATTTAAATAAATATGACGGGGACTCATCTATATGCTTAGAGCCGGTCAACACTATCCGTTTTCACTGGTCCGTTGGTAATCGGTGAAAACGGATAGTGAGGACCTAGCTTTAGGTATAAAAGTTGAATGTTCGGTGTTCCTATATCTGTTTATATTATAAGTTATATCGCAATGCCGTATACCTCCTTTCATTTAAAATATATTAAAACAAATTTCTTAATTACTTTTCGTAAAAAATCGATTAAAACAATTGAAGCTAATAACAATTAACTAGGTATTACCTGTTAGTTGGGTTTGAATTTGAAAGTAATACAAACAATAAAAATCATTAAAAATTTAAATAAAGCAAAAAAAAAAGTATTTATTTACTAACAACCATAACAAAACACATTTTAATCTATAGAAATAAATTACGGATATTTTAATAAACGTTAAATTAACTTTATAAATAATTTAAATGTAATTTTAAACATAATAATATACGTCATACGATATTGATGAGTGACAATGTTTTGTTTTCGAAAGCTTATATTATAATATATATATAATATATATGCGTGTGTGTGTGAATTTGTTTGTATATGTATACACAATAAATAGTATAAAAAAATTTCGATTTTTAACTCTGATGATGGCTTCTGATAGAAAATGTCGTGTTATTTGTACCTACTGTATAATTTTTAATTTTATATAAGTACAAAAAACTATTATGATTAGTTAATAATAAAACACAGAAAAAAAATTTATGAGTAAAAAATACTTACCCATTACCTTAAAAATTAAATGAAACACATTGTTATAGGTACAAGAATTATACCTATATTTTATCATGAATTATGATAGATCTTGATTATGCATTATTAAAAAAAAAAGAAAGACATTTGCCTTCAAATTCAATTCTAATCCTACTTATTAGTTATTGTGTATACTTTACTTTAGCGATTAATGATAAGTTATCATTAAAATTTCATTTTTTAAATCGTTTTGTCATGAAATTAATTTTGTGCTCACTTAACATGTCATACGATCAACCAGAATAAATATGCAAATGCATACGAATCTGCGTTTTATTGATAACTTATTATATAAATAATAATAATAATATATAGACTTTTATATTATAGTAATCAGGTACTTTTAGTACAGAAATCTTAATATAAAGTATAGAACTATTTATTAATTATCTAGATTCTAGGTTATAAATGTTGTATGTTTATAAGAATTATGACCAAAGATTGTGGTGTACCTATGTCAGCTTGTTATTGACTTATTTTTTTAATATTACAATAATTATTATTAATAGTTAAAATATCAATATGATAGAAAAATAGATAAAAATTAAAACAATATCCAGTATCTCACAAATTTTAATAAAAAAAAAAACAAAATAAATGGAAAATATTTTACCGTACTGGCAGTCTTACTACAAAAACATTTTCGAGATATACAACTCGTTCACGTCATTCCATCACACAATTCGTGTGCCGGGTGTACATACTATGTTTATGTATAATGTTTGATTGACGGCCGAATCACCTCAAATTGATACGTGAATTATAGTAGAATTATAGTATAATAGGACATAGGTACACGTGAAGTTGTGTTGATATTTTGTATCATTAATCATTAAGTTATTATTATATATTATGTACTGTAAGTTTATTACATATGTATCCTACAAACTCATTCTTCTAATAATTTTATTATTCCGTCTAACTAATCCCTTGGCGCGTATTACATTTTTATCATATGTTCATTCTTAATGAATCTTTCTGTGTTTTTATTATTATATATTATATTTGCAGTTTGATGCATTGGTGTGTATTCCTCAAAAAAAAAAAAACATGTTAATTAAAATATAATAAACTTTTATTAGAAAAACTACTGTTTTGTTTATAAAACCAATACAATTATTAAATGTGTAATATTATACACTTCATAAGTAGGTACTTAAGTATTATAATAACAGTAATAACCTTATCGTCAACGATATGTAACTATTTCGTCGAGTCAACTCTCAGTCAAACTTATTCAGTATTCTTTTCGCCGATGATATTTTCCAGTTTTGCTTTTTTATTACAGACATAATAAAAATTCAGATTATATTATAAATGAGAATTGTATAAAAAATAATATCAACAATAATAATTTGATACCATAAATAAATAATATGTTTGTTTTATAAGTTGGAATGTAGCGTGTACATTCGGGCACCTATTACTTATAATATGATTCAATTAATATGTGAAAAAAAACAGAGCACAATAAAATTTGCGATAAAAGATCACAGGTCCAGTAGTGTATTGGATCCTGGAGGTGGCAGTGCCGAGCCTGGGAAGTGCGAGAGGTGCGGTGCACCGAGCGCTAAGATCCTTTTAATAATCTAAGTAAATATTACTAAGATTTGACCATAATTTAATTCATATTTTTTCATATTTAATGCCACGGACATTAATCGCCGGCGTCGACTATCCGTCAACAAATATAGAGTTTACTTTGAATTTTTGTGTGATTCGTCATTGTAACTGGCGATGAGATAACGTTCATCTATTCACATTGTAAGTTTTTAATGTCGATTTTGTACGTTGTACTGTCCAAGATCTTACTAAGAATATATTTGGTTCTTATTTTTGTTTATTTTCAATATTGGTATCTATTATAGTTATTTTTTCCCCGAAATGACGATGTCGTCGTCGTCGATCGTCTATAAGACGATATCAATAATAAATTAACTATAAATACTAAAATATTATTATATTTTTAACTCGATAGAATTAATTTAATGACAAACCTAAGCGAAAGTCGAAACGAGTCGTACGATTTTATTTTTAAGCCGTCATTAATAGTGTTCATATCATGGTAGGAGGTATCCAATTATTTAAAGGTAAGTTATTTATTATTTATGTTCTACTTACACAGTTTGAATTGTATTACTAACGTTTACTTCGTATATTATTATAGTTCTACGGTGAGACGTACCTTAAATTATACTGATTATTTCTTTTTTTTCATTTAATAATTAATACAAATAACCTACTAAATGTGTAGCGTAGTTATAACAAAAACATAATAATAGGTAGGTAATTTAATATGTATTTTAACAGCTACTTTACCTAAAATGTGTTAGTAGTTAGATGTCATATTAAATCGGAAGCAATTAAAAACGTCTTATTAATAGTGAATACACAAAATAATTAAAACAAATATATTTTCGTTATTAATTATAAATAATTCAGTAACATTTTATGGTGACTATCGCCTAATACGTAGTCTACCGTCGTATACTACCTTACTATAAAAATATTAGTAATTAGTATAGTATGCAGTTTAATAGTGTTTTAAGTTCTACCAGTTACCACAAATAAAATACTCGGTGCTCACAGTGGTATTTTATGCAATTTTATAGTTTTCTTCTCAGTGCTAACTGAGGTAACCTAACCTAGCCGAGTATTTGGTGGCAAGTAAAAATGGTAATATTTTTGATTTATTCTTATGAGATATAAAATTATGTTTTGTGGATAATGCATAATAGCTTTTTTTATTTTCATTATTATTATTCTTAAAATACATATATGTTTTCACATATTATTATATTATTAATAAATAAAATTTATATGTTATAATATATATATATATATATATATATTATGTATATATAATGTCTAATTCATGTCGGGTGGCACTGCTGGGATCCATCCTACTCTGTAAATGTCATCAGTGGCGGTTTTGGATGTATTTTTTTAGTGAGGCAACGTACCTGTGTATTACTTCCCATCCCTTCATAACAAAAATTAAACTTATACTGAAATCGATTTCATTAGGCTCTGTGACAATAGTAACAGTTTATGATTATCTAATATCTATATCTATGTGTTGTTGTTTAACGTGCTGCAATTACAGCTGCGGGCTTACCACATTATCTACTCATCTATTTTTAGTACTCAGAGGCGATGAAAAACGAGCCTCACGATGATCATTACGCATGCGCAATTTTGCTTATTAAATAGTCGCGTGCATTCGCGTACTTACATGTGTGTGTGTGTAATTCATGTACACAAGTAACAATTTAGAGGCGACGTTACACGGTGCCTCTTCAACGTCATCGGAATATTGCCGCCGGCTGAAATATGAGGGTTTGTTTACGTTATAATTATTTCGTACATTTCTTATCAGTTTATCACTATTTTTGTTAATAAACGCGGAATAATATTATTCAATAGTAAAATAAATGATAATTCATATTATTAAACTTCGTAAACAAGATTATTTTATAAATACGTTAACAATTGTTGGCGAAATGTGTGCTATCGGTGAGCTATGAATTATATTTTTAGAGTATTATTTACTACAAAATTTTAGGTGAGGCACCGCCTCACTTGCCTCACCCTCAAAACCGCCACTGAATGTCATTCTAAAATAGTCACCACATTTACCTATATTATACCTTATTCGTATAGATGTAGATTAAAATTTGTTTAGAAAATAAAAATGCATAATATAATGTAGGTAAGTAGCATACTATACTATAATATTGCACATTGGGAGATGGCCTTTATGTTAGATTGTACACTTCGTACGAAATTCAAGCCGTTTGTTTTAATTATCTTATTTATATTTTATTCAGCAACGAGGTAGTCGTAGCTCGTTTTAAATTTTAGACTTAACACGAAACAATCAATAAACGATTGTAAGTACTACTAAATTATTTATAATATTTTTTTCAAGACTATTGTAGACTATTAAAGACTTATGTTAATATACTCTTAAAAGAATACATTTTTCTTTTAATTTAAAACCAATATACACAATATGTAGGTAGATTATATTATATATTAAGTTATTTCTGTATTTTTTTTTTTAAAGTATTAGAAAATTTGGTTTAAACTGGTATAGGAAAAAATACTAATAAACATTTATTTTTTTCAACTAATATTTGTTGATTTAAGTTTATTTTTTATTTTTATCCAAAACAATCCTATGATAAATATATTAACATTACACAATAGCCATCGCGCGTGTTGTAGTCACTTCCATTTCGTCATCCATAATTTTATTTTTAGGAATTCTAGAAACTCCAGATGCGACACTGCTAACAATACGACAGTCTGTCTTCCAGAAACGCTTTTACAGTCGGTGAGTACAATAATCAATAGATAAAAATCATAATATTCATTTGATATTATAAACTTAATCGGTAAAGATAAATCATTTGTAATATTACTTTTACTAGTCGAAGTAATTATTTCCATTTACCGTCACCGCCTCCGTAGTTAAAATAAATCATTATTTTATTAGATCTTTAGAAACCGTCGATGAGAATTTTTTATAATATTAATTATAATAGGTTATCTTTATTTATTTGTTTATTTAATATTATTAAGTATTTACTTCATAATGTCGTGCGACTTAGCCAAAAGGTTTTATATTCTGAGAGGCATTTGCGGTTATTTTGAAATCAATAGATTTATGGTATGTACTTAAGAGAAGGACACTTATGGCTACTAAAAAAGAGTACGAGTTTTTTTAGAATAAAATAGGTGAAATCAATAGCAAATCTAAGACAATACGATAACACGATTGAACTGATTTTGTTTATGTGTAACGTTAATATAGCCATATAATCAAGAAAAATATTGAAATAATTTTGTCAACATATTTTAAACTGTACAAGTACCTATCTACTATTGAACTATATTAGGTACTTATTTTTTATTTATAATTAATATACATTTATACATAGTAATAATATAGATTTTGAAAATGAATAAAGATAATTTCGTTAACGTTTACGGTCTTTTAAAACGACTTCACCTAACTCATCCATGAAAAATTAACGATGGCCATAATTGAATATAAATTATTGTACATATTGTGCACTATTCAATACCTATAGTTAGTTTTAGTTTTAGTTAGACTTCACGTCGTTATTATTATAATATGTAGTGGTAGCAAATAAAACATGACTTGAGCATTTAGAATATTATTGTCATATGTATTTGACCCACACATGAATATTTCTCGACCCAATTTTGGGTCGCAACCCATAGGTTGAGAAACACTGCACCGTTGTACGTCCATTGTTCGATGGGTACCGAATTTCGCCAGCACTGCGCCCCATCGCAATACATCCACCTGCCTACCGATTTTAGTTCTTCGGGTATATGGTACGTGCGTACAACTGACCGTGGAATGTGTGGCTGTCATTGTCAATTTTGAATGCGACGCCACCGCCCTCCTCTTTACACGCCCGGCCGACGTTGCAGCTGCCCGTTTCCGACAAATATAAAATGTGTTCCTATACAACACATTTACAGCGGTTTTTGTTATTTCGACCGTCCCTGCGCGCTATTTTTCGGCTCTATATAACAATACAACACTTTATAATAGTATGTCCTTTTACCAATAACCGTTCTTTTGTCCATATAATATGTAGCCGTGTAGGGATTAGTGACAGACGACGCGTCCTCAAAATCGGTCAAACACGTTTTTTTATATATAATTGTGAGTGTGTGTGGCTCGAGCGAGCTATAACCGTCCGGTGTCGAACAGATAAAATAAAAACATTGTTCGGCACTAAAACACGTGCGATGTAATATATATTCCATCGTATGATGTTATAATATACCGAGGGTGCGCCTGTGTCTCGTTTCGATTTAAAAGAAAATTAGGGAAAGGTTCTTTTTATCTACGGTTTGTAATGTGATCGAGAATATTTTTAAAATTTTTACGATAAAAGAAAGGCGTTGTGTTTAGTTATTTGATAATGTTTACGAAAAAAACAGATTATGTACATTTTTGTGATGATTGTATATTATAACATTATTATTTTGTTTTGTTTTCATAAATGACATTTTTCCCAACTACAAGTCTACAAAAAATATCATAGGATTCCAAAATAATACTTTTATTTGAATATTTAATATTAGAATAGACAAATATTTTGTTATTGAAGCACCATTCTTTATTATAATAATTATGGTAGTATATCTGACATCTCTATTCAAATACAATGCTTTTGCTGTGACGTAAATCCTAACTATCATAGTATTACTTTCACGTATAAAACAGTCTAAAACATCGTCACATCTTTGTTACGCCACTAGGCGCTTACATTGTTCGGCTCCCATAATAAGTGAACAAGTTATAATACCCCATCCAAAATATTTCTAATATTAAATATTTATTATATATATTAATAGACAACAGTAATTAAATCCAATTGAATTTTTAGACATTTTTTCTCATTTTTAGTTATTTAGCCTACTTGAAATTAGAAATAATTGTTTAGAACATTAAGTAAATTATTATATTATAATATTTTTATAATAATAGGCAAACAAAACAATAAATATTTTTTATAACAATATTCTTAATTGAACTATTTTAATTTTTGAAGCTGACGTCTTGTTTTTTGATTTGCAAAAGATTTTATAATGTTCTCATATTATGATAATAAAATAAAGAGGTTTGATTGAATTGTTGGAATTGCCATACATTAAGTATTATTAGTATTTTTTTTTTATATAGTAATATTATAGCGTGGGTATTTATTTCCCCCCAAAATTACGACTACGTCGACCGCCGATAAGAATAACATATTTTTGTTTTTTTGATACATCATAATATAAGACGCATAGACGCATAGTCGACCATACGTACGTATTTTTAACGTGGCGATGCGAACTCTGTTCACAGCTGTGTTCCACGTGTTAATTTACAACTATTAAAAACTGTTTTCTTTACAATACACATACGACTAGTGGATTATTTTTACAATTTTTTACTTATGACAATAATAAATGATAATAAATTAAAATATTATATATACATTAAAATAACATGTATATAAAAATGTATAAATGACAAATGTACCTATACATTATTCTACAATTATTTTTCGTAAATATAAAGTAATTAAGTTTCCATTATTTTTTTTACAAAATAAACAATACATATACAAACATATAGTTTACCTATATTTATGTAAATTATACTATAACAAATAATAATGTTGATAATATTGATTTAAACGATTTTAAAATGTTTTTTATCAAATTTAGATAATAATCCTATAAATCCATAATAATAAAATTATCGTAGAATTTCGTAATACGCGTAGATATTGGTATTTGTAAATTAGGTCTAAGAATTTTTCGATTTACATTATTATAATTTATATTATAATAACTATCTAAATTTCCCGACTTCGATCGTGTGTATTTTTTTTTTTTATTTATTGTATAATAAGAATATTGGTGTCTATGCGATGCTTGAGATTATTTTCATAGATAAACTTCTCGGAACAATATTCTTATCTACACGACGGACGAAAAGGATGGGTAGCTGGAAACCTGCGGGCCACTGTGCCGCTGTGCTGCACAATACATATTATTGACGGTGAATAACTATATAATCCACTTAAACGACATTAACACGTCGTTAACATTTTTTTAAATTCTTTCGCATTGCGTGGTTAAAGTATAAGAGGAACCACTATTCTAAATTTCAAGTTTGTACGATGTTTAGTTTTTGAGATATAACAATCAGTGAATGATATAATTAGGTTTTTTTTATATATGTGTAGATATATAGAAGATTAGTACTCCCGTCGGCATGATGCACTGTAAAACCTGATTATATTTCGGCTTTTTAGTTTTAATTCGTGTTAATAATAAATGATTTATAATTTATGAATTTATAAACAATTTACATTTAAAAACAAAATAATATCGCGTTATTCCTTACTCATATGTAAAGACTAAAGAGTGTTGGATTTAATTATTATGTGTATTATGTTAAATAAATTAACAAAATATTATGACTTTGTATGACTAGGTCTGATCTATAACTTTGTGTTTACAAGTACAATTTTTTTAAATTAAAATTTTACAAAACAAATAAATTATATGGATTTAATAATGGATATATATTCAAAGAATATGGAATATACCTATATACTATAATAATTTTACTATAGTAAGTGGTAGATTGGCGGAAACGGAAATCAAACTTTTTTTTAAATTGGTAGAATCGGGCGCGACAGTGGAGACGGTCATTTCAAATTTTGATTGAGACGGGTAATTCCCGATAAAATATTATGACAATTATTAATCTTGAACGGATGAATCGACAAAGGAGTAACGACTTGGCTACGTACACGTATCGATCGTTGCGACGATGCTTGTGAGGAGGGTGTTGTTATCGAATATTTTTGAATATTAAGCAAGGTACTACCTAGAGAGCCTATATAGGCTCTCTAGTACTACCTGCATATTTTGTATAGACAACTAAATATGAATAATAATAATAGCCTAATTTCTAGATCTGATTCTAGACAATGATGTACTATACACGATGTATTGTGTAGGTATATGAAACATGAATGTAAACTGAATTTAGTCAAAAGACATAAGGGCATATTATTCTATAGTAATTTACCATATAGTTGATTATTTATATTTTTAGAAGAAAAAAAATAATCACAATACAATTGAATACATTATAATACAATATGCATACAGTGTACATTATAAATCGTTATAAATATTTAAAAAAGGGTCACGAGGAGATCTACTGACCCGTTTGACCGCAATTGATTAATATGTTTAGTAACATTTTATATTATTCCGTGTGTAATTTAAATGTTATTCAATAAAATATTTAGTATGTTGTAATTTTATTTCTATCAATTAATATATAAATATATAATTATGTATTATTATAACGATGACGCACAACATTAAATTATTATCAATAGTTGAAAAATCAATTAAGAATTTGTCGACAAAATAACAATTAAATATAAATTACCAGATTATATATAATATTTATGTATTCCTACATATGAAGTGATATTTAATTATTTTTACATAAAATGTATGATTATATTGTATTATATAGATTTATACAGTGTGTGGTAATTAATATATGTATTTATATTTTTGAGTGATTATATAACTTCCGTAATATATTTGTAAATTTTGGCCAGATCACTTCTAAGTCAATACTGGTAATTTAGTAAATGTAAATTTCTCTCCGAAATAGGTACCTAGGAGGCAAAAAGTTATATTTATTACTTATTACCTATTTCTATTTATAACTATTGTACATTATAAACAGTTTAAAATATTAATTATAAATAATAATTTAATAATATTAATTATTTGTTTATTTGATTCAACAGTATTACAATAATTGTAATGTAACACAATTATAACAATGATAACTGATATTACTCCTAAGTATTAATTATACAGCGTACAATGAGTTACAAGTTACATGAATTTTTTTTCAATTTTTACAATAAGGTATAATAATCAAAAGAAACATAGATAACTTTTAATTTATGTGAAATGTTAATCATGTTATATTATAATCGAGTTTAAGGTTTACTCGAGCATATTTAAACACTACATATTATTGAAGATAACAATATTTAGAAATATACGAGTGAGAAAAATAATAATCAAATATGTTTATGAATAACTATGATTATACAGTCACGTATTTGATTAATAAAATGTTTTCCTAATGATATTTTTTTAATATATTATGTTGAGAACGTTTGTCAATAAGCAAATGCAAAAAGAGTAAATTTATACAATTAAACCTTTTGACGAAAGAGTGAAGCGAGTCACCCATCGGTGACATTACTTATTTTTAAGATTTATTAAATTAATAATACATTTTTGTTCTACCAATTTCGTGGAGTTTGTTAAGACAACAATTTTCTGATTCAATACAATTTAGGTCATATCAGAGTGACAGAGTGTATACATTTAAACACGTGTAATGTGTCTTGTATGTAATATCATTGAACTACGATACGGTGCTATCCGTTACCGCACAAACATGACCCAATACCAGTGAGGTCTTTGGAAGGGTGGTAAGGTGGACATTTGCCTCTGTCCGATTTTAAAAGAAGCTCGATGGGCCGGTGCCGCGGGCTGTTGCCGTTTAACCATTATTATTATAACGATTGATACAACAATCAGTATTTAAGAATATAAAAATTATAAAATTAGTAAAGTGGGAATGGTAATTTGATAAAATGTAAGTAGATATCTGTTTGCGGGCGAAGCGATCGGTTTATTTTACGTATTAGGGCTGGTAAAAACTTTTGCCTCCCTCTATTGAAAACTGAAATGACGTCATTGTGGCCAATACCGCATATAAAATGCATAATCCAATAGCGCACATAAAAATAATATGATACTTCAGTACTTCACAGATTCATAAAAATATTTAATATCTTAATTTTCCTAATGGATTTCGAAGAGCATTTATATTAGAGTCTCCGATATTTAACGATTCTTTTCGAATTATTTTTATTAGCTTTTTATATATATTTTCAATAGCACTACATTGAAGAACTGTACGATTTTTTTTTTTTTTGTTCATTATTGCTTTTATCGTGTTGATGAAAATAGTTTCACTGCATTTATTTTTTTTTTTGCATACATCGCCAAACAATATTATCCAAACTTTTATTAGTTCTAAAATAACGAAAATTATAGCTGTTAATATAAATAGAACTATTAAACGTCTACCATTCTTAATAAAAAGTTAAGCATTATATTAATTTTATTTTAAATGATGGTTTGAGGACTGAAAACGGACTACAAATTTGTACATTGCAGAGGATATAACCTTTTACAAATAAAAATAAAGCTTAATATAATGTCGCACGATCTTTATTTTATATTCTATCGATAAGCAACGATAATCGTGAAAATATACGGCTAGATTTTTGTGCGGTAAAGGGCGACGTCTCGGTGGCCCTATGATAATACTATATTTTTATGAATCAATAAAAAAAATATAATTCAGGGAAATCACGAACACTAATCATGTTATTATTTACTACATAATAACTACACGCTAACCCGGCACTTCCACGAGAAATAAAGTATTGACCGTTATCTACAACAATTAAATCTCTTAAACGGCCGATTAATGTTTTATAAACCATTTTACAATTCATTGTTTTCTTCTATCTAAAAACTAATCTATTGTAATAGTTTCTAAGTATTTTATATTCGCCCAGTATACAAACGCGCTTACTATGCGTTTAAATGTGAATTATTAACATACTAGTTTAGAAACTTAACATTAAAATTAATAGGTATCAAATTATAATGCGACTATAATAAGAGCCAAGATTAAGTAATTACTCAAATTAGGTTTAGCTTGAATATATGTATATTAGTTTTAGTGGTGTTATTAAACATTTAAACTAAACCGTCTAAACCCCGTCAGTTTAAATAGCTTTATACGTACCGGTACAAAGTAATATGCTTTATTGGTGTATTCCTAAAACTATAATCTACAATCTACAGGTACCTATAGACCGTACATACTTGTAGGAGAGGATATATTTTGCATATTTGCCAAAGGCCGACTATGTTTAATAATTATTACACGTATATTTAATATATTGACAAATTGCATTCATAAAATTAATAATATTACATTTTTGTTTATCCAATTTCGTTGTAACATATTATTATAATAATAATTTTTGAGCCTTTACAACGATAATAAATTACATGATACCTGCCACACTCTCCCGATTTTCACTTTATTACGATTTTCATACGTACAAGTTTCCGTTTGTGCTTCAACTATCAATCCTTCTTCTATTATTAATGTATTATAGAACACTTTTTTTCATTGTATATCTGTATAAATACCATTATAAAGAAAAATTAAATAATTATTTATTATTATTATTACACATTTTATTAATGTAAGGCATAATACTCGGGTAAACGCTATTATATTAATTAAACACGAGTGTAGACTGTAAATGAATAGATTTATGACTCTTTATAGGTAGTTGTTATTGTTTTTTTTTAATTTATCCTTATTATTTTACTCTTTAATAGTATTCAGTATACACTACGTCACACTACTGGTAATGTCGTTGGCTAAAACATTACAAATCATAATGCATGGAAATTATAGATGCCAAATATATGATTATGGTACAACAGTACTTATAGATCAATGCGTATAATACAATTTTATTGTTATATAAGTGGTATTTACTGTTCACAGCAAACTACGTCAATTGTATAATTATCATTTGTTAACTAATTATATAGATATTTTTTACAACTTAAAATGAATTATAAATCATTCGAAGTTGAATGTTCTTATCGAGGAAAAATACTAAAACAATTCCAGTAATAATTTCAAATGTGTGTAGTGTGTGCGTATATGATAACTGGTAAAAATAAACCGTAAGAAAAAAGATTCATATATTATATAAATTTATATATATATATAATATATATTATTAATCAGCAATCAATTACTTTATCAGAAAAATTCGTCGAACACGAGTGTTACGAGCAGTCACGTTGCCCATTATTATGATTCTATAGAGTTACTGTGTTTTTTTTATGCTATCATATTATTAAGAATTACCAAACATCAAAAATCATAATGAAGACTATATTATTATAATAGTGCCAGAATTGGAAACTATATTCGGTTGGTTCTCTAAAAGATTTTTATTATTTTTCGTTTCGTGTTTTGTTTCCATTAGAAAAATTAATAAGTACATGGTAGCAATATATTTTCGTATTTCACAGTGTGAAAAAGTCATTTCCGTTTCATGAAAATATTGATTTCACAAAGCGACCATGACGTATATAATATCTATATGATTTGTGTATCATTGAATATAATTTTGAAATAACACATTTGATCGTAATTTAATAATATTCGTGATTTGTATTTGTATAAATATTGTGATAGAAAAATATTTTTTTTTCTGATACCTACGAATAATAAAATATTAATCAATTAAATTACAATTTGAGAAAAAAAATGTGTTTAAGTATCTACGTCCTATACCACCATAATTATTAAACGTTAGGTCTGTTCATTTTGTATTATACATTAGATTAATGTTTAAAATATTATAAATTATAATGTATACGATTGCATAACATTATATTTTGTATTACGTAATCATATGTAGCCCTAAATATGTATATTTTCCATATTCTATACCAAACGATATTTTAAATAATTTAGTTTAGGTTCCGTTATTCATTTAATTTATGTGTACTAATCTCGTTTCGTCATCTATGATCTATTGAACAATGTGTATTAGGTAAGTGTTATTATACCGGATTCCGTTTTTAAATCAGATTTCCATGACAGGTTTTAAGCTACGGGTCTGTCAGGTCACAGATTTTCAAGTTTTTGTATTTTAATTTCCCGCTTCTTATTATCTCAGCACAATATTTACCTATCGTTTATTTCATACAAAATACTGTAGATACCTACTGTTTAACATTGCCGCTAGTGCGGATAATATATTCCAGTAAGTAACTTTTCTATTCAAATATATATTATCAAAATTAATACGAGTCCGATTTCCAAACGTATAATAATATAGGTAATATATTCAAAAATTGTGTCCCAATATATACGATTCTGGGCGATATTTTCCTAAATTATACAATTCCTGAAAAACACGATTTGGAGTTATTATTGTGTAATATATTTTGAATTTTCTCAAGTTAATACTGTTTTGAAAAATGTAATTTAAAAAACATTTCGTTTTTATATAATCTGTTCCTTTATTAAATCGTTCGTTTAATTGGCTTTATTTATTAGGCCTCTATGGGAGGTCGGTTTCCCGTGTGTGTTATTTTTTAACTAGTTTTTGTAATTTACATTCAACAATAATAAAACTGTTGATCGAGGATCCAAAATTATTTTATAGTTCACACATCCAGGGACTTATAGTTATTTAAACCAAACAAATTATAACCGTTTTGTATGATTTGTCAAAGATTTTATTGTGCTGAGATTTTTTTCCTTGCTGTACACTACATAATAGTTACGCTAACCATAATAAGCCAACAATTCTTAACACTCTCAAACAATATGTTATAGGTGGTGTAATAATGTTTATTATTTGTTACCGTGATTTTGGGAAATTTTTTTCTTGAAAAATACAACACAATACAAATATCTCCCTCTTTTGTATGACGTACTCTTCTGTTACCGAGTCGTCGATAAAGTAAAATAAAATACATCTGATTTGTATAACATTTTATATTCTATTGAATATACATAATTAATCAAAATCCTTAAGTACATATTATTATACCCAAGCTAATAGCGTTGTGTTCATGTTGGAATACTTTAAATAACTAAATTTGTTGTTTAGATTTATAATATTATATTGACAGATGTATAGATATTATCGGAGAGATCGGCTACCTATATTATATATTTATATTTTATAACTACGGTAACTTTTACGATGACAGACTTAGAAAAAACTTAGAATAGACTTAGAACAGAATAAAATAAGTGTAAAAGACGACAAAACCATTATGTTGATCATAATGGAGCATATATTTAACATTTTATGGTCCGATAATGGATTATTAATGTAATGGAGTTTCACTATATAGACTTTAGTGAGTTTCAGTTTCAGTTGCTGATTAAAATGATTATCTGAAAACAAATATCAAACTGTAAGGTCATTACGAAAGGTCAGGCTGTAATAGTTTTCTACATGTCTAAATAATGTTTCACATTAGTATTGATCATTAATTTATTAAAATAATGATTTTTGACTATCTAAATTATTTTAACATTTCGAATAGTTTCACATACATTAAAAAGGCACAAAGATGATACATTTTAATGAGATAATATTATAATAATAGTTTATTTTACCAGTATAACATTTTACAGCTCAACAAAAAAAATACTTAAGAATATAGTATAAGAAAACTAACAATATTTTTGAACTAAAACTTAAAAAAGGGAAACAATATGAATGAAATAAAAAGTAATATAAGATTATATAATATAATGATATAATAACAGTTAACAATAAATTATATTGACTCACTTCTAAAAAGCTAAAAGCTTGTTCTAAGAAGTCAGAATTTCTTAAAACGTTATAAACTTAAAACATTATAAATGTAAATAGATATTACTTAATTCTTGACCAGCATATAAATATTAATAAAATAAAATATTTATAAATTATAACTAAGTGTGACACTATCAAATTGTTTATGTTTATTATGACTTTTTAAAGAGTTAATATAATTAAAACTGAAAAGATTTTAATTTAATTTAAGACATAACATTATAACAATGTATAAGGTACATTATTAGGTACATAGGTCTAAATAGGACTCTGCAGGGAGATTACAGCAGTCTTATAAAATTTAATACAATTAAGATTAGATAATGATTAGAAATGAATAATATGTAAGTATTACTACATTTTTATGTTTCATGAAACAGAAACTTTTTTTAATCTTAATGAAATACGAAAATAAATTAATAGTAATAACTAGTTACTATAGTTCCATAGATTTTTCTTTAAACGAACAATGGGCATAACAATTTAAAATTGTATGTTGCTTTTCATCTATTTGGGCGTAAATGTTTTTAAGTTTACTATATGGTAAAGACAACGAATATTGAAGGCTACTGCTTATTTTTACGAGCTTAGCTGCACGTCATGTCAGACGTAGTTAACTATAATTTACCAAAAAACATGGTTTCGTACTTCAAGTAATACGGCTTATCGAACTTTTACAGTAAAAATACCTATTATAAAAATTGTAGAGAAATTTTTTTCTAAAATCGTAAAAAGCCCAACTTTTTATACAGTATTCCTATCGTCCTATGTTGGCAATATTTCATAGTAAATTAACAAGTTTACCTTTTATTGTTATTTACCAAACTAATCAATAAATATATTAAAAATCGGATTTCTTAGGATTCTACAAAACATTTATTCTCTTCTACAGTTTTTATAATAGGTAATTTTAATGTAAACTTCTTCAATAAGCCGTATTATTTGGAAGTATGAAACTATATGTTTTTATATCATATTTTTTCACTATTGTGCTTTCTTAATGATTGTATTTTTAAGATTATTTTGATTTTTTTTTGTACCATGTGTAGATTCAAACGTCTTTTTTTAAACAAGTATTGACTTAATACTGCAAATTGTTAAGCAGGTAATTTTTTGAAAACTTTGATTTATGTAAGTAAATAATTTTAATTTTAAAATATAATCCTTAAATACACTTAGAAATTAATATTATCATAGTCCACCTTGTATTTGTTGCCCAAGAACACATTTTAATCATAGTATGCATTTTATAATACATTTTTAATAATTTATTATATGTTTTATTACGAATGTGGTTCGCGAGATTTAAAAAAAAAAATAAATGAAACGCTGCCTAAATGGATTAAAGACATCTTAAATATTAAATGGTAATTATATTGTAATTATATAACGATAAAAGTACTATTTTACGGGTATATTTTGTTTATTGTTGAAATTATGAATTATAATTCAGAAATATATTAAGTATAAAAACTTATTATTTTTATGAACACTTAGTATTTTTTATCAAACATCTTATAGTTCGTTATACTTCATACAATATACAAGCGAAATGCCTAAAATAACAGTAGGTTACCCTGTAATATAACATGCCACATGTACCTACTTGGCTAGCATGTACTTTTTCAGTATTACTAACGTGTTCAATATAAAAAAATTTTATTGAATGAATTTTGTGTTGTTAACTTTAATTTAGGAAATGACGTATATTAATAAATATATTAATACTGAATGGTAAAAAATGGTCTGTGGCGTTTCGTTGGTTATTTTTTAATATTTACATTTTTAATCTAGTAGGTAAAGATGAAAATATGTAAAATATTACAATTTAAAAATGCAATAAAATTAAAATACCGTACAAAACTTATGTACAAATATACGTATTATCTAGTTCGATAACTGATCCATTATTATGATTTATGGGCGAAGCATCCGGTTTACACAAAACGATTAAAAATTAATACCTAACATATTTCATTATAATGAGATCATAGGTTGATTATATTTTGAATTTATACGAATATTAAAGAATAATAACTTCTCTTATTTGTATTTAAGGCGTATGCTGTTTGTATAAAATAGTAATTACTAAATTGAGATAAAAATGTTAAAAAACTTTTTTATTATAATAATTATTTGTACTATCTATTTATTCAAATACGAATTCACTTTATAAAACTCTTAGATAATTGGCGTTTGCTTACGATATGATATTTTATAATTTTATTGTTGGCTTAAATTAATTTTTATCATTATTCTTTTACTAGACATTGATATTTGATAATCTACTTTGTAAATAATAAACGTTTAGGTCACATTATTAATTATTATAGACTAAATTTGTAGCACGCGAGATTATAATTATTCTTTAATCAAGAGCATTGATTTTAAAATATACAGTATAAAAACACATAGTATATTTTAAAATCAATGATCAAGAGTTAGTTTTAGGCAGTTGTTTTTTTTTTTTGACGATTGTAAATTGCGCCCATAGTGAGCAGGTAGTGAAAATAGTATAGTAAATTGAGCCCGGTAATTTTCAGGTATAAATTTTTATGTTGTGAAATGCACCCATGGTATCTAATCTAAGTGCGAACTTGAATTCATCCGTTTTAAACATTTTCATATATTTATTAGTGTAAAAACCAATAAACCGTTAATTATTAAAATATTAGCGATTTTATTTGCTGACTTTCCTCCGAATATTTGGGCATCAGCTTCCTCAACATTAATACGGACTACTAATGCTCGTAAATCTTTCCACAGTCATTTTAATAAAAGCGTTTATACTCCTCATCCTCATAATTATAATTTCATGGATAAAATATTAGAGTTACAGTCTGAAATTTATATAAAAATTAATTGTATAAATAAACCTTATAAATTTCAAAACACCAAATCAAAAAAAAAAATTCAAACAATAGACAAAATTTTATTCAACAATACAATTAAAACACTATTCGAGAGCTGAATATGTAAAAATGATATCTCATAACTATGCTGATATATAACTTATAATTTTATTATACTATTAACTCTATATTATATAATTTACTTGATATTTTAATATTAATAGTATTACATGTTTTTATTATTATTTACTGTAAAGATTAACCTAAAAATATTTAAAACAACTTATTAATCCCATAATATTAAAAATAAT
The DNA here is from genome assembly GCF_020184175.1 of Aphis gossypii. Lineage (NCBI taxonomy): Eukaryota > Metazoa > Arthropoda > Insecta > Hemiptera > Aphididae > Aphis > Aphis gossypii. The sequence goes on from NC_065533.1 coordinate 40,133,606, forward strand.
TTTTGGAGGATAGTGATAGTCGCTTATTCGTGGTGTCCTCTGGGTAAAGCTAAATGATTGTAATAAAAAAAATATTTCTATTAGGCGCAATTTACTACATAGAAATTAAAAAAATAAAAATAAACTAAAAAAATACCGTGCGCAATTTACGTTTACCCGTTTTTTTATGTAAAATGATAAAAGATACCTACACATTTTTACATCGTTTTTTACTTCAATATTTCATACGTATCAAGTGTATGTTATACAGTATACCAAAAGTATAAAAGTTATTGTTGTAATATTTCAAACATACAATTTGGTTGCATTATGCGGGTATGACGTCTTCTTCAAAATGACATGTCGCACACACGTTTTTAAAACGTTTGGTATACGAAATTATAAGGGGAATATTGTTGAAAACTAAACATTTTAATTTTAGATGTATTTAATACTAGAAGTAGGTAGGTAACTTATAAACGGTCTAAATATAATTATGTCATTATCTTGATTATTGATGGTTGTTGCGTATAATAATTACGATATTATACAGCAAAACGGTTTGACTAACAATCATTTGTAGCCTATAGTTTATACAGTTCTATAGTTAAGAAATCACATTTATACACAATACAAAAGCGGATATTGTGTTCTGTGTCGAAATTTTTCGAACGTTTATAATTGATGTTTTCAGTGTTTGATGAACACGTACAACGTCAAAGTGCGTGAGACGTGAATACAAAAAGGAGTGAGAGGGCACGTGAACATTGTTATGCGACGTTCGCGTTTTTGCCCTTTTGGACGACGTTTGTGTGCATACATTATTAAATTGTGTTTAAACAAACAAGACGAATAATTCAAACAGCGAGTAGCGTACTATAGTTTTCCTGAACATGTATTGGTGTGCATTCCGTTATTCGCTCTTTGACTTGTGTACATAAGAGTATAAGACTATAAAAGACGAATGCATGCTTACATGAAATCACATTTGATACTGTGACGCGGTAAATTGTTTCTATTTATGTCTATATGTATCTTAATTCTTAAGGTTATCTATTGAAAATTACAATTTGTAGATAATTAAACAATTACTGCAAAGGTCTAAAGTGCTAGTTTACACATTTTAATTTTCTCGTACTATAAGTTTTTCATAAGATTGTAAACTACTGAAATATGATAAAAGAAGAATAAATTGTTTAATGTTATTTGGTTTTGCGATAAGCTCGCTACAATTATTTATTACCGATAATTTCAAATGTCAATTTTAAATCTAATATTGAATTATAATATTATTTACTTTACACATTTCACAGAAAAATAGGAATTGATCATCGTTAATTAAGTTTAGTTATTAATGTCTTTAGAAATATCATGACGTCACTCGTAAAACATCAAGTTTAGTAAAATACAATTAATAAAAATCTATTATGCACGTCTTTATACGGAACGAAGCTTAATTTTTGTCGCGACGTCTCATAAAATGACCACTAGATGACGCTACTCTGAACGGGTGTTGAGAATAATACCACCAAAAAGAATTTAATTTAATACTATTCTAAATTGTATTTAATTTTATTTGTTTGTCGTAATTTTATTTTCTGACCAAACCTGGATGATGGTCCCATAATATGGCAACAAATTACTGATAGTCAACACCTTAAAATTATATACGCAACTATAATAAATTATATACCTAAGACAACATCCATTCATTTTTAGTTTTATTTTTATTTGTTTTCCTTTTAAAATATGATATATATATATATATAAATGATTTCTATTGATTTTTGGAAATCGTTATTAGAAACGTGGATCCTTATTAAAAGCCTTAAATATATATATTTTTTTACTTTTTTACACGTTGGCAAGATAAATAAATAATAATGATATATAATTAATGAACATTTCTAGTGTAGCTTAATCAAATTTTCTCCATAACATTGGTTTCACGAAAATTTTTAAATCAGACATATTATCTTTACAAGCTATTTGTGTTAACTATCAACCGTTATATACATATAAATAATATTATTATACATTATTCATATATATAAATACATACATAAATCATACAAACACATTGTAAATATTATAAGCAACGTAAAAGTACGCAACCTGACTTTACCTTGGCTGTCACTGTTATTGTTGTTTATAAAAGAAGGTACAACATCAAGGGAATTTGCCATTTGAACCCCTGTGGAATTTAATGTTTTACGGGATTCATTTATTTATATTTTACAGCAATAATAAAGCAATTGCTTTCTGAAAATTGTAATATAAGCAGTATAAGATACTATACGAGTCATTAAATCAATCAGAAAAATGTCGGCAATTTGCGTCTAATTGTTTAATAATGGTTAAATAAATTAATAAAATAGAAAATTTTAGTAATACAAATTAACATCAAATAATGCCATATAGTAAATAGGTACTTGGTTATTACTTATATATATATTTATGTAATATATTTTAAGATATTTTAAACGTTTATATTATTATACTATGTATATTATTCTTACATTTTTAGTAATGATGGAAAAAAAACTAATCTTAATCAAGTTGGGCCACAATGGAAATAATTGCTATGTAAACTGGTACAATGTACATATTTAGGTACATTTCGAGAATCTATATGCGGTGGTCATCAGTATTATTCGATACGACGTTTGTTTTTCGTATAGATATATTATTATCAGTACCCATCTACCAGACGTCTGACGACTGTACTGTATTCAATATTTTTCCTACTTTTTGAGTCTTTGTTTCCCCAGACTTAGGATCTTCATATTATTCGTGGATCACACTCTGTATAACGACGTTATCGTATCGACCGTGCTTCACTGATGTTGAACCGTGTTTTAAGTCAGATAAAACTGGACGAGGGTCATTGTCAATGACATCTGTCACGGGGGTTCGACAACAGTTTGTATGTGTGTGTCCTATCTACGTTGTGTACAAATCTTTTTGTTATTATTTTGTTCGATGTTCACTACGGCTTTTCTACTCGGCACACAATACCCAGTCCGTCTCGAAAGTATTGATAATATCAGCTATCGTAAATAATGCACGTCACATATTATGTTGTTGAATACAGTAACACGATGGTATAGTAGAATACAAAATACAAAATATGTGTTTTTCGGGTAAAAAAAACCGGTTACCCCCTGCTGCACCAAAATGCACTCGACCAAAATGTGCGCCGCAGAGGAACGTTGCCGCCACCGCTGGCGACGACGTCCTATAGTGTTATATTTTAACTTTTGTACGCCTAATAATAATAGTATAATGGAATTTTATGTTTTTGTTCGACTGAAGAGGGTTACAGTATAATATGTTATGGTTACCTATATATATATGTACTAGCATCGAAGGTCAAGGCTTTCTTATAAACTAATATTATATATATGTGATTACGCTGCAAGCCCCTTTCTTACTTCACAGTATATTATATCCATAAATTAGGCAGCAGTATTGAGTGTAGTCGGCAGGCCAGAAAAGATTAACGTAAAAGTAATGAATAATGATAATGCCATGCCGGCCGCATATGTGTGTAAGCGTATTTAATTTATTCAATGAATGTTTGACCTTTTTCATCCATCCGGGGTTATCGATTAAGCATGTATACATATTATTATATCGCTACGGTAATAGTATGATGTGAGATTGTCTGACAAAGTTATAATAATATTATGTTCTCGTTGTCCCTATAAATTATAATATATATTATATTATAATATTTTAATAAAATAATGAATTTTATACTCCTCGTGATTCCCAAAACTGCTTCGTTATAATTCACCTATTTAATATTTTAATGACTTTTGGAAATAATTAAGTTTTTAATGATATGTACATATAATATGTATAGGTAATTTGTTTTACGCATAGAAGCCTTTTCTCCGTTTCTTATAAAATTTTGAGTTGTATATTTAATAATATAATTAGTGAATAACTATAACTTATTGTATTATAATTGATTATTATAAATTATATTGTTTTTATATAATTACAATTGTCGTTATTATTATAAATACTTTCTTTTACATTAGCCTTTGACCATAATAAATAAATAAAATAATTAATTAAAAATAATATAAATAAATATAGTAAATAATAAGAATATTATTGTTCTTACTGTATTTTTGAAATTTTGTTAACATCACGATATATAGTTATTTTAGTTTAATACTATAATTATTATTATATTTAATATTTTAAATGATTTCACTGTATACTTTCGAGAGGCATAATATTTATATAATATATAGTATTATGGTAAGTATTAAATAAGTAGTTTGATTTATCGTTTAAAAATTAAAACAAAAAAAATATGAGTAAAAAATATAATTTTACATTTTCACAATCGATGCATTACATATTATATATTATATAGGTATATTGAATAACAGTTATTATTAGTGAATATGGTAATATGTTAAAAAACAAAATTATGTGTATAAAAAAACAGATATGTTTCATTAAATGAATAGTATTAAATTCCCCATTAATTTAAATTATTATTTGTTACATGTGTTAATTCAGTTTTATCGACTTATTACACATAAAAATTTAGTCTATTTAAAACACTATTAACTATTTAATAAAAAAAATATAAAATTGTATTTATTTGTATTTTATTTTACTTAAACAATAATCAGACACAAAAATAGATTATTAATTTTTCTACGGGTTTCATTGCTTAATTAAATAAATTATTATTTAAACTAGATAAAAAAAAAAAAAAAACATTTTTATAGTTAAAAATTGAACGACTTGATATATCAAAATAAGTAATAGCTAACAACGAAATTTAACAACGAAACGGACTTCGGAGAAATCGATAACAGTAATTCATACAATATTGTAAACATAATAATATAAATAACTATCATTTTTGTAATTCGTAATTATCGTTTTTCTAATCTTAATGGTTAATAATTTGAGCTATATCAATTATAATCTTTGAACTCTATTATCTATTCTAATAAACGTTCGTTAACGTAGCCTTAATTTTATATTTGTTCCTCTTTTCCAATAACGAATGTGAAAATATAAAGCAGCGGTATAGTTATTACAATACGGGCGAAACTATACGTTCACCGAAAATTCGCATATTTCAAATTGCGTGGCATCTTCTACCATTACGCTAATAATCGCGAATATTAGATATATGCATATTTGCAAATTGTGAATTATATCTATTTAAATTAATTAATTCTGATTGTACTCGACGTCTGATAAAGTCGCTCCTGCCTAGTGCACCCCGCGGCCGCTGCTGTTTACATAACACAAAACCTGTATTGATCTCGTCGAGGGTTGTGTACACCCGCACCATACACCCCCAGCGCTCGTTGCACGTGCGTGTGATCCCCTCACACTGCAGCTGCTATAAGTACATACAGCGGCAATGATTTGATAGGCAGACAAATATAATAACAAATGTCTGGCATTGTATCTCCGCCTTAAATTATAATGATAGTTACTCGCGTAAAGCGTGTATTACAATATTCCTCTTCACCGAGGAATACAAATATTATTTGATTATAAATTATAATATTTTAAAGAGATCCATCATAATCTCAGAAACAGACAAACGAATAAAGAAAATATCGATATAATATTCTAATGATTTTTAATTAAAAATCAATAGTGATGACAATATAAGATTAAATTGTCTGTGCAAATAATAATATAATCTCAAATAATCATGTATACAACATTTAAGAATTAAATTAATTTTATATAAATAAAAAGTTGTAAAATTTTTTTATATAGATACACCAAACAATAAGATACTGTTATATGAAATAATTATGTCGACTAATTAATTTATATTTACATCGTTGAGTTATAATATTAATAAACTACTTCTGAGATTGTGTTACCATTTTATTTTACAATATTATGTGTTTCACAGGACATTAAAACTATAACTATGTTTTATTATATTAAAACTATTGATAATTTTTTTTTGTGTTATGCATGACGTTATGAAAACAATTTGTGTTATATTCTTATATATTATAAATAATTATAAACACTTATTGTAATTATAATATATAGACATATAGGATAAGGTTATTAAATATTAACAAAAATGTGTATATAATATTTTATTATTTTTAATTTGAGGCCATGATAGTTCTAATTTATTATAGAATAGTAGCTGAGCCCGAGTGTATATATTTTTTTTATTTTAAATAAGAATATTGATGTACGTGCAATGCATAAGATTATTTTTATTGATTAACTTCTCGTAACAATATTCTTATCTACACGACGGACAAAAAGGATAGATTATACGTAGCTGGAAACCTGTAATCCGCCTTGCCGCCGTGTTGCACAATACGCATTAGTGGTGAATAATATTAATAATATTAATTATTAAATATTAAAAAATAATATTAAATTAAACCATTTAAACGCAACGGTTTTTTAAAATCCTTTCTTGCACGGTTTAAGTATTAGAAAAACCACTATTCTAAATTTTAAAATTGTAAGTTATGTAATTTTTGAAATACAGCGATCATTGAGTGAATGGTATTGATTCTCATATATTTTATTTTATTTTTATTTATTTATTGTGTAAGCGCCAATCGGCAATTGTGTAGGTAAATACAAATATAAAGTGACTATATGTACAGCTTAGAATAAAAATAAAATTAAGAAAATATAACCACAAGGTTAATAAAGCATAAATAAGTATCATAAACCAAATGTTATAAATTAGTGTAAAATACACCCCTGTGCGTACGCCTATGGTTTCTAATATTATAAAAAGGGACACGTAGTTTTAAATCTATATAACATAGAAAACATATTATTATATAGATTTATTTTCATTATATTTTATCACAATGATTTATGATTTTAATTTACTTAATATTTAATGTTTATACATAAAAATATATCAATAGATAATATTCTTTAACAGAAAATTATTTATAAAATTATTCTAATAATAAAAAGTAGGTCAGCGCATTTCAGTGATGGATGTTTGTCCATCGTCCTTTCGGTCCTCGGACAGGATAGTGTAATTTTACTGTAGGTATTCGATTTGAATGCAACGATTGCATTTGATAAAAAAACTATTTTGAGCGGACGAGGGATATTTTTTATTTAATTTTATTCGTTTCTGTGGTGACGAACAAAGCCGTAATTAGTCGTCCGTAATTATTTAATATTATAAAATCGTGATATCGTATGTTTTTTCTCCTTTAACCGCTTTTATTTCGATTACCGTTTCGAAAATCCAAAATGACCTCTTTAAAGTACCAGCTCAAGAACATTACCTTTCAGAAGATATGCTACACTTGTACTTTTGAGCAAGTTTAGGGGGAGAAAAAGTGTTTACAGAATAAAAAAAAAATAAATATCATTGTAAAACCAATACATTCCTCGCTCCGCTTAGAATCTAAAAGGTGACATTTTCTTATTTTAATAATAATAAAAAAATATAAAATGTTAAAAAAATGTTTTGATTAATTATTTTATGGTTGTATTTTGGAGAAAAATAAACAGTGATAGAATATGGTATTTCGTTTTTAGAGGATAATAACTACGATCAATGCATTTACAAACATTGTTAACTTCGACTTTTCCATTTTATTTTACAGGCTTTTATCTTGTGTTTACATTTATATGAAGTGTAAATAAATAAAGCCTTTTCTTAAACACTTTTAATCTAAGTATATTCTCGAAAATGTCACGTACGTTTGTGACTACGTGGTAAAGAATATGGTGTTAATAATTATTAAATTTGTATCGATTGCTAATATAACGATACACCAAAGACGGCAGTAACGTAAATATTTATCCTGCAGAATAAGTCTTTAGGTATCGGGTTTTTGATTGATAATGTGTTTATGTGGCCAAGCATAATATTATTAATATTACTGATGTATGAAGTTGTAGGTATACATGTATGATGTTTACTTAGCTACAAAATTGAAGTCATTATTAAACCCAAATATTTATAGGGATTTAAAATAATAATTCTTTATCAAACAATAAAATTAAGTTAAAATGATTTTTATGTTTTTTTTCAACATGATTAATGCATTAATATTACCAGTGGGTTTTTATCCACAATTTAGGGTGATATACGATTGGGAGTGGTGGGAATGCGAACGTACCATTCTCAGAACTTGATTGTGAACGTTTATACCTGCATTTTTTTGTGCGGCGTTGCCAGATTTTATGTTTGTCGATTATATTTAATAGGTGAATTGAATATTATTTATCAAAATTTTATTTTATTTTCAAATAATCAATAATCATATTATAAGGTTATAATGGTTTTCTACTATCGAGCAGAGTGATAAAATAGATATTATGTTGTAGAATAGATAATAGCATATTTTTCCAAAATATTATCAGTATAGGTATATGTTAATTAATTTTTTTTAGTTTGTAACGTATTATAAATTATACTACACCGTCATTAATATTTAAACAAAGACATTTTTTTTAAGTAAGAAATTTATTTTTTATTATTTTATTTTAGTTTCAATATAGTTATAATGTAACAGTATTATTAATATCAAATATTTTTTATTGAAAAAAAATGTTTTAATTAAATTCCTAAATAAAACAAAATTCAGAAATTTATGAATATTCGTATAGGTATTTAAAAAAATATAAACTTAGCAATGCATCCTATAAAACGTTCGCAATCATAAATTGTTCGTTTTTCGGCTAAAAAACAAGGTTTAATTGAAGTTAAAAGAGAAAAACATCCATCTTAAGGAAATCGCAGACAATTCAGAATGCCTTATTGTGGCGTCACTGGGGCGGCATATCTACCCATCCATATTCCCCTTCATCTCTTACTCACTCTTCGCTCTTAGCAAAATTGTTCATTCCACCGCCACTTTAGAACAGAAAAAGAGGGTCTTGTGAAAACCAATCACAAATCACAATACGGTGGTTTATTATATCGCTGTTTTTTCTGTTAGCCCTTACGCGCACACACACACACATTCTTGCAAACATACGTGAGTATAACTATATTATACTCGTGGCTTCTTGGTTCGAACACACAATATACAACCATAGTATAACCTTGTGAGTTTCGATGATTACTGCAACGACATAGACGTATATTTAAATGTTTTTATAATGGTTTTATTTTTAACATTTAAGTGACTTTTAATAATTGAATGAAATATTTCTATGTTTTTTACAAGTTTTTTTAATTCGATTAGGATTAATTAGAAATATTATTCTTTGTTGAAATTACCCGCATATTATAGAAATCTACAAAAAGAATAAAAACAAAACTATAAAGATATTTATGTATTTATGCTTAAATATACTTTTAATGTATCATAAAATATAATCGAGCTAAAAAAAAAAATACGGCAGCTTAAGTTTTTAAATATTATTACTGTCCTACAAATTTAAAAATATATAATAAATACACAATAAAATTGTTATTATATTTTAAGTAGGTATCTTTATATATTAATCAATAATTAATATTCGATAGGCCTTAGTGCATTAATTACCTATAATCTAGATATTATTTTAAATAATAAAAATATATAATATATAAAAATAAAATGTACTGAAAAATAATGAGTGCTATAAATTTGTATAAATGAATATAAATAATAAATAATTATTAATGTTTATTTTAATCAAAATTTAAAAATAATTTTTATTAAATAAATTTAAATATAATCAACAATGGAAAATATTATTTAGAGAATTTTAACATAATTGTTACAATTTAAAATTAAAAAAAATCTCAGTTCAGAATTACATTTTTTTTTAATTGATATTGTTTTTGGTACTTATAATTTTTTTATTGAAATTACGAGACGCGTACAAATATATTATAATGTCGTCGGAATAATGACAGTGTATATATTGATATTATATTTTTTATTAAAACTGTTATAGGGTAAGTAAATCGAGTTCTAAAAAAGGTCACAAAAATTTTAGATTAATTTCAGTTAGGATATTTTCGAAACATAGATAAGTACGTTTCATATACGAGACATTTAAAAAAATTATGCATAGTGATACATATATTATAATAAATGAGTTTGTAAAATAATTATGCAACATAAATATCAATGCATATTATACTTTTAAACATGAAACATCCCATTATTAACATAATTGTATTACCTACCAGTTCTAATATTGAAGTTTGAAAAAACTGTTTATGCCTCAATTTATATACTTGATAGGTATATTGGAAATATAGCCGAACTGCAATTACGTATGCATAAAAATATATGCCCTAGCCTCAATTTACATTAAAAAAATTAAAAATAGGGAGTAATTTACAATAACCTAACTATTGAGTCTAAGCAATGTCAATTAACGCTTGAATTATATTTGAATTTCAAATAAGTAGGTAGGTAATTTATGATAGTTTTCGTTACAAATGAACAAAGAAATAATAAAGTTATTTCTGATAATAATTTTTAATTTTCAATTTTTGGTTTTTCAAATCTTAAGTTTATTTGTCCTTGATTTTGTGGTTATCTAAATATTTAAAGGCTTAATGATGTAAAATAATAGATTGTACTATAAGTCGTATACTATTGTCACTTTCTTATGATTGAAGCCGATCGAAAAAATTTAAATTGTTTTATTTAAGTGTATTACAATCAATTAAGTGTAAGTATTCATTATTATGCATTATATTTATAACTAATTTTTATTATTTAAAATGCCTTAAAGCATACATTATCTAAATTAAACTTTATGACTGGTAAAATATGAAATTTTTCAATTCTTTAATTATTGATTTATTAGGAAACATTTAAGTTGATTGTATAATTATAATAGTACATATACGTTCTTAAGTCATAATTTAAATACACAACAAAAGATGTAAGTTAAAAATTTTCTTTTTTCCAAGAGTATTATGTAAATTGTAAAAATTACATTAGATAGTTTAGTCAGTTTGTAATTAAATTAACGAATTTAACGTGTTAACAGTTAGTTTTGAAACTTTAACATGAGTAAATTTTACACATTGGATTACATTTATAAATAATTTATTTAAATTTGTATATTTTTTTAAATTTCTTTGTACTTAATAAATCGTATTTATTCAATGTTTTGGTGTATAGTGTATATAGTGTATACTTGGATATTATGAATCTATTTAGTTATCCTCAAATGTACAAGTGTAAAACACATAAATGTAATATGCATATTACATAATATTCAACACTATTGTGTAAATTTGGTTTTGTTGTAATTCGGTTAAAAATCAAAATATCAATGAGAGCGAAATAGGGATATAGATATTATTATTATTATTATGTTTTCGATTTTATCTATATTTCATGCTAGAATTTATAAAAAAATATCAAAGTATAATAATATGAGATTAACATAAATGACGTCAGACACACAAAAAACACACATCATTGTAAAACAAATAGATGCATTCATCGCTTCGTTTAAAGTCTAAAATATTTTAACATTAATTTCTGGGAAGTAACTTACACATCGGCTTATTATTATTTTTATTTTTTTTTCTATTGAAGTATTAGTTATTATTCAAAATCAAATCATAATCATACATTATTGAATACTAAAAAATAAGTAAAAATTAAACTGCCTCAAATAAAGTATTAAGTAATAATAATGTATTGCTATGGCCTGTAAGCAGTTTGACGATTTAATAAAAAATATCAAAATGTATACACTTTTAGTCACAATTAACACGTTATGTTATTATGTAGCTACGTAATATATTATGTAATTTCACCTACCATTTAAGTAAATAATAATAATTATTATTTTTGTATACTTATTTATTTTATGTAGTCATATTGATTTTTAAACCTAATTTTAATATTTTTAAATGCTACCGACATATTAACCATACTAATTTTAATTATCAAAATATATGTGTAAAAACGATGGCGACACACACCTTTGAAACAGAAGGAATGCCTTACATGTTAAATAAGTAGCCAACTATATAAGACTATATTATGCATCATTTATGTATCTACTTAACAAAATAATTATAAATATTATTATTTTTACGATAAGGGCGAAGGGACTATTAGTCATACAAGCTTGTGATAAATATTATTACAATACTGGTGAACTGTACTAACAAGTTTCACCTACCTACGTAAAGTACCATATCACTGGTCTTGCTTTAGTAGTGGTTTAGACAAAAGATCATTGGTGAGTGCGAACTTTGTAGCATGGCAAAATATATTTTTTTCTTTTACGTCGGGTAATTATGTTTTATTCTATAGATAATAGATATAATATAATATTATAGCAATTTATTTCTTTTTGAGTTATACATAGGCAATTTAAATAATGCTCGATATTTTAATTGTTTTTTTTTTTTTATATAATATAAGATTGTCAATTATATGTTGACCAAAATAGTTTTGTTTTCTTCAAATACTCAGAGCAAAGTTCCTCATAAATTGTCATTAAAAAAAAATTTTAAAAAAGTTAAGTATTATTTAACAACATTGTTTTGTAAGACACGAGTGTATGTAATTAGAATATTAACAAATATTGACAAAATTATGAAAATCAACTAATTTTTTTGTAGTTAAAAATTCATACAATTTTAAATATTCATACCCAAGATTTGAAAACTCAATGAAAGAATAATACTTATATAACTTATATAAGACAATAGGTATAAAGTTTTATAACATAAATTTAAAAAAACTATTTTACTGGAAAATAAAATAAATTATTCATGAGCATTTAAAGTTCAAATTATTAAGACATTGAACAATATTCATTATTCATAGTAAAATACCTATTTTTTCCTAAAACTATTTTTATTTTTTTTTTTTGTTGAAATTCAGAAATTATAATAACATTAGATATTTGAAGTGTTCACCAAAAGCTTACAATATCATTACCAATACAATTTACATGGTATAATTTAATCTTTTTCAGCTATTGTTAGATATTTTTTCAATATATTTTGTTTTATAAATATTTATAAAGTTTTTCGTTTGATTTACAATTACGCATTATGTTTGCTGACAAAGGTACACTTACCCTGCATTTTTTTTTTTAACGTAAATTTAATAATGCATTTCGTTTACTTTTAAAAATGTGTAAATCTACAGTGTATTATGTATACTTACTGATTTATTTATTATGTATCTAAAAAAACGAATACAATTTTTATTCAGAATACAAATAATAAATCTTTTTTAACTTAAATTATTTTATTTGAATTTTTTTAAAGAATTTTTTTTCATATAATAATGAGATTTAGGTTGACAGGTTGGTTTTGTACAGAGTTACTTTTGGTGTTAAACAATAAATCATTGAATAAAAATGTAATACACTCTTACACAGTGATCCACCAGCAGCTACCTACCTTACAGCAGAGCTATACCTTCTTATTGTTTTTCTTTTTTTTAGTAGGTATACAGAACTTACATATAAAAAGGATTTAACCAAGTCACAATTAGGTAAGTATATTGTTTATAGAATCTTGAAAAAAACTCAATCCAGTTACTTAAGACTATCGCATTATAATTTCTTTTTTTTTTGTTATGATGTTATGATTTTTTCTTATTTTTATTATCTACCTTATATATTATACTATAAAAATGTTTAGATCTCTCTAAAGTTTAAATGCAAAATCACAAATAATGTTTTTACTCTTACCTTTGATAATAGTTAAATTCACTCTAATATTAAAGCTAATAGTAACAACACAAAATGTGTTCAATAGACCGTAAATTTTCCATGTCGTATGCATGAAGATTAGAGATTTATAATAATTATATATTATATATAATTTTCATGGTCGTATACTCGTATGATTGTTCAATGGTTTTATATTGACAAAACATACCAGTATATTCTCCTAATCACACGATTTTGAAACATTTATTTTCAAAAATATTTAAACCATTAATTGTATTAATAATTAGCGTATTAAATATTTGATCAGTTCTTAGGCTATTATTTTTTTTAAGTTTAAAATTTTATTTAAATATTAAGACTAAGATAAAAATTGTAACAACTAACAACTAATATGATAACATAAGGTATAAATATAGTAGTTAGACAAACCAAAGACAAAACTTTTTATGATTATAAAGATCAAAATTTGACAAAATTCATAAACTTTAGAATCTTGAAAAAAACACAATCCAGTCACTTAAGACTATCACATTATAGTTTTTTTATTTATTTTTTTATTTTTATGTTTTTAAGTTTTTTTTTTGTAATAATCAAAATTATTAGTCCAATAGTTTACAATAAATACCTTAAATATTTAAAAGCTTAATGAGACTCATTTCGTGCACAATTAAAAGTAGATGAAACCAACATTAACATTCCATACATTATCGGTAAAGACATTTGTAATAATTGCAGACATTCGAACCTTAACCGTGACACATCTTATCGGTATTTAGAACATAGTTCTGTGTATTTTATTATTCTTCTGGAAAAAGAAAAAAAGATAATATTAAAACATTATATACTACAGTTTGTATATTGTATATTAGGACGTTTAATCGATTATAAACTTAATTTTTCAAAAACATGATAAGAAAATTGATCCATTATGAATTAATATTTATAGCATTATTATTAATTTTAACGATCCAAATGCTAGATATATAAGTTTACATATATTTTTCATGTGGTCGATAAATAAAATGTAGTCTCAGAAATTAATTACGGTTTTTACTTTTTTTTTTATAAAATATCTAATCGCTAAAACAATCTATTTTATACATTTTTAGGTATAAAATAGAACGTAGAACGATAATTCTGACTACCCGTACTCTCGTCTAAAACATGGACTTTAGTAATGGTATCTATATCCTAATATTGTGTTCATAAATACCTGAACGATTTCGTAGGTTGTTTTTTTTTATGTCATTGTAGTAGATATGTTTAAAAGACTAATGCAAGCACATATATTACAATGATGGTAAACGGCGCCAATCATATCTTTTTATCGAAAAAAAAATCTATTGATTATTATTTGGTGTAAACATTTAAAATATTTTTCTAATAAATTTGATTGTCTGAATAATTCATACCTACATGATATTGGTTCTGGTAAACAGCGTCATCGTATTGAATCATCAGATTCCAGTGATAAAAATAATATATTTTTTAAAACGCTCATGAGCGTTTTGTGCATTGTGCTGACGGTATCCCGGTCATTATTTCAAAAATTACATAACACGCATGACATTACAGAACATTTTGAGCGTTATAATAATTATATATATTTACATACTTATGTGTTGAATAAGTATAAAATAATAAATTATTTTAGAAGTCAATCGTTTACACATAATATTATCGAGGAGTAAATAAATATGTCTGTAGACAGTATGTACGAGCACATCGAACGATTTAAAAAACATATCCTTATAATACAAAATTTTTTTAAAACAGCCTGTATAAATGATATTCTACTGATTTCACCACTTGAATATTGCAACATTTGTTTGCTAATAAATGCCTCCTTTTCGATTGTTTTTTTTTTTTTGCTCGTTTTAAATTATCAGTATAATAATAATTAGTCCAATGACCAATGTCAATCGTCATTTATATTATAAAAGTGTTATATTGTATATATCGTAGGTATTATATCTTTAATATCAAACAATAATTTCCAAATGTCCACAATCTTTATATAAAAAATAATAATTGAACATTTGTCCGCAATCAGTATCTTATATTTGTGTCCGCAATTTGTGTGTTACCTTTAAATATTTCGTCCGCAACTCACATAGTTTTTGTCACTTTATCCGCAATTCGGAAACACCGATACAAAATATAACAAGATGTACCTACCTATAATTTGTTAGTAGGTACTAGGTACCTAATTAAATGTTTATGTTGCCGTATTGTTTTTAGTATTGCGATTCCAGAGTTTAGATTTTACAATTTTTTACAAATCTGGTTTAGGCTTTTAATATATTATAATTGTTTGACTTTTAATTTCGGTTTCGGTTAACAAAAAAACACATTAAACAATATATCATAGAACTTACTGCGTACGGTGATGGTTAATAATTTGAACCAATGATACAAATTAATAATAAAATAAAAACAGAAATTATAAACCCAAACATTTTTTAAATATACTGCAGGCAATTACATAATATTAGTATTGGTTTAATATCGGTTTTGTTATAAAAATAAAAAGGTTTAGTCATGGGTTCCCGAGATTTTTGGAAACCTAGTACCTATATAGGTATTTTTAAATATATGGTTCCAACCTCAAGTGTTTTAATATCGGGTAATTATTTTAATGAAGAACATTCATTATTCAATAACTATTAGAGCTGGATCCATAATAACTATTTTTTACGAAATGTCTATACGCATTGTAAACACGTTGCAGTAATTTATAACGTTTATGAAAATATTTTTTTTAAAACAAATTAGTTTTAATACATTTTTTTTTAAAATGTTCGTTTTTGAAATAATGACAGCATGCATTTTTAATTCTCTATTCTAAAGTAGACAATTTTTTGGAGAATTTTCATGTCCATATAAATAAACGTACAAAATAATAATAAATTATAAAAATTATGATGTTATGTCCCGAATTAAAACTGTGTAAAAACATATATTTTTTAAAACGTTTATAGTGAAATGAATCGTCTAAGCGGTGTAGAAGTCTATGTTTTTCTTTTTGTATACGCGATACAGGTGTGAAATATTATTGTATTTTTGAAACGTGCTTAAAATGGAAAGTTACTTTTTTTTAGTATTAAAAAAACATGATGATTGATCGATCTTGTCTCTCATTTGACATTTTAATGCTGTGAAAATGTATGATATTATTATTTATTAATTCACGGAGGGGGTGGGATAAAAACAAGACAACGTTGATGCATCGACACGTAATCGAATTAATAATTGTTGAATAAACTATGATATTATAAACTATAAAAGTGAAGTTTTGATAATAATAATTACGAAAAAAAAAATTGTTTGCCAAGCAGTTTGTTTTTCGTCATTCTATAATATTTTAACGCCCGCGTCCGTGTATCGACGTTTGACTCAATAACACAAAAACGATAGTGTAAAAAGGGGCGCAAAGAATTTGTACTATACATGCTTATAAACATTGAATATTATACGTATAATGTATATATATATGCGATATATGTATTACTCAGACGATAATATTTTTTTTTTTTTTTGAATAAGCTCCTAACAAACCAACCAGGTTTTCGCCATCTGATATTTATTAGTTTATTACCTACTATATATTATACTATATACACTATATCACTTTAATATTATTATTTTTTTTAGATATATACGTCAATCACAATATCTGATAAAGGTGTACGAATATGACGAGGAAGCGGCGCCAAGACGACGGCGGGAGCGACCAAAATTCGTTTTCCACAAGTGTAGTTTTGACGAGTTATATAGGCAGACGGAAAAGTAGTGGTTTGTATGTCATTTCATATCATATTCGACGCACGCCGCTCGCCCCGCACCACACTATTTATGGGCTACGGCGCCACCACCAAGCCGACCCCACACATCACAGACACAGCAGCTGCTGTATAAAATGTAATATTATTATAACAGCCATTTTTAAAAAAAAAAACAAATATTAACTTTTCGTTGAGCACGTTTTGTCGGATTAACAATATCATATCGCTTAGAAGGTAGAGACGAGAACAATTATATTTGTTTATTTACAGAGAAAAAACTCCATTTACAAAAAAAATTGTGTATATATAATAGATACCGCTTCTTTCCATAGTTCGAAACATTATTAAAATTTTTATAATTTAGTGGTAGTAGGACTACACGCGTGTCTACAAAATGTGTATATTGTACCTACAGAGATGTAAAATATGATATAATATTAGTGTTAATCACTTTATTTTGTACTATATACAACTCACAGGTTTCGAAGGTCATAGATTTTAAAAACCAAGTCATAGGCATACAGATTGAATACAAGACTCTTAGTAAGTTTTTCTTACAGAAACTTAAAAATCCAAAATATACTCGTAGAATAGCTATTTTTAATTTATCTTATTATTGTGTCTATATTAATTCTTTGATTACATTTTTTATAAAATACATATCTAACGAACTTATTACCATATTATTTTACATAATAATTATAAATATTATACATGCTCTACGAAAATTGATTTTTAATAAAAATTATTTAAACAATACATACTTGAATTCAATAATAGTGAGTTTGTCACTACCTTTTGAAAAATGTCTTACAAACTATAACTTGAAATATTTGCCCATTTAATGTTTTATATTAACGCGTAAAAATAAGGAATTTATTGGGGATTTTTCATACGCTAAATCGCATTTATAAATTTGTAAACAATTTCAAGTTTTATGACTTATGTATTTTAACAATCTATATTATAACGTAATGTCAATGTGTACTTGCACATATTAATCTTAAATCTTAATAATACTTTAAAAACGGGTCCTACAATAAAATTTCCTGCGCATGCTCATGTTTTTTAAATCTTAATCATTTATTCCTTAAAATTTGATTTTAAGGCACTAACATTTCAAAATCTCAAAATATTTTTTTATCTAATATCTATG
This sequence comes from Aphis gossypii, assembly GCF_020184175.1. Classification (NCBI taxonomy): domain Eukaryota; kingdom Metazoa; phylum Arthropoda; class Insecta; order Hemiptera; family Aphididae; genus Aphis; species Aphis gossypii. Next base: position 40,152,149 of record NC_065533.1, read on the forward strand.
GATTATTAAAATAAATAAATGAAAAAGTTAAAAAAAAAATTCTAAAGTTGAAATAATCTATTTTTACTTTTTAAAAGTCTTTTCCGATAATAAGACTTTGAGGGACGAGGAGTACATAACTTTAGCGAAAAATATGTTCTTATTCACAACAATGAGTTAGTGACATAATAACGCATGCGTTACGAAAGTTATGCATCATGACTGTAATAAGTTATAGTAAAAGTTTTAGTGTACCTACTACTATTAGTGAATTCCTTAAAAACGTAAATGCATCGATTCAATCTTTGTAACTTACGGACTATTGTACTATATTATTATAATTTATAATACATAACAGGTATAATAGTTATAGATTCTGAACAAATATAACACATAAGTTATACTACGCTGTATGTGTTTTTGATTTTATTATTATTCATTATTTATTTTTGTATAAAAATCGTGTTTGTCTTTATGAACAATAAATTGAAATATACATATATTGTATAGTTCATAGTAGTTTATGGTAAATAGTAAAATTTATTCATAAACGAAGGAGAGTCAAAAGTAAAAATATATACTTACCTATATAGTTTTCATTTATTTTCTTATTTTCATTGAGACACTTATAACTAATAACTAATAAGTAATAATCGTATAACATTAAACACTTAATATTTAGTTTCATTTGTTTGGTTTTTGTCATGCCAGTTGGCATTTGGCAATTAAATCATTTGATTTTTGGCGACGTTTATTATTGTGTTTTCTTTCTTTGCTATAAGTAGGTACCTATACCTATTGTTGGCACTATTAAAAAATGTGTATTGGTAGTTGACTGTGTTATAACTTATAGCTCAATTATAACTATGATGAATAATTTAAAATCAAATAATTATTTTTACGCTTAAATACATTGTATCCTTTCTCACTTCACGTTATCCTCTATTATTAATTGTATTATTATTTAAATTTATTATTCGATATTCATAATATGTTATCCGTGAAGGGTATGAGAAAGGGTCACTTATTGTTTCCACAAACCTACATGACTACATTAATCCAGCGTATACTACAAATGTAGTTTTCGTCAGACCGATACAACAGTGTTCAATAGATTAAAATTTAAAATCAATATATACATTAACTTAAGGTAGTAATAACGTTTATTTAATTAATATTGTTTGCCTGTTTGGTCATATGACATAACTACATAAGTTTATCAATCAGTTGCTATATTTCATGTAGTACCTACCTATATAGATTTTCCAATAAAAAATTTTAAGTTTTATATTGAAATATCCACTTCTAAGTTCTAAGTCGAGAATTAACAGTATTAGGACATAATGGAATCGCTACCCTATAAGTAATAATTTATAACGAGGCTAATTTATATGTAGCTATTTAAACGCGATGAGTAAGTATACAAATTAAAAACACATTTAATTTTATAAATTGTTAGTATATATTATACTATAAACGAATTTTATTTCTAGTAGATTCTTACATTGATTTTTAAAAATTACAAAAGCACTAGATATTTACAAATTTTTACATTGATACATAGTTCAATATTTCATCAATTTAAAGTCTATGTTATATAATATACTAAACACTGAAATTGTCAAATTTGTAAAACTTATTATTATAATTTATCAACCATTAAAGTCAGTGTTTATGACTTGAAGTGTAAAAATTATGGCGTTATTTTTAATATTAAGTTTTTATTAACTAAATAAAGTTTTACGTACTCGTTGTAGATCATTAATTAATAATAAATGGTTATCCAAAGAGCTTATAATTGTTAAAAAGTACAATAAATTAAACTCATGTTTTATTTTTATTTCCGTTCTTGTTTCTATTATCTACCTTGTATATTATATTATAAAAATGTTTGAATCACTCTAAAGTTTAAATGCAAAATTACTAATATTGTTCTTACTCTTACCTTTGATAATAGTTAAATTCACTCTAATATTAAAGCTAACAAGTAACAACACAAAACGTGTTTTATTGATCGCAAATTGTCTATGTCGTATGATTGTACAATGGTTGTAGGTATGTTGACAATACATGCAAGTTTACGTCTTCTTAATCGTATGATTTTGAAACATTTATTTTCAAAATTTTTTAAACCATTAATTGTATTAATAATTTATTGGCGTATTAAATATTTAATCAGTCCTTAGACTATTATTAGGTTTAAAGTTTTATGTAAATATTAAGACTAAGATAAAAATCGTAACAACTAATATAATAGCATAAGGTATAAGTATAATAATTATACAAATCAAAAACAAAACTTTTTTTATGATTATATAAAAGCTCAAAATTTAACAAAATTTATAAAATTTAATATCTTGAAAAAACACAATCTAGTAACTTAGGACTTTCACATTATAATTTTTTTTTTGTCATAATGTTTTTAAGGTTTATTGTTATAATCAAGATCATAAGTCCAATAGTCTACAATAAATACCCTAAATATTTAAAAGCTTAATGAAACCCATTTCGTGCACAATTAAAAATAGGCGAAACCAACATTAACATTACATACATTATCATTTATCGGTAATGACATTTGTAATAGGTAATTAATATTTTAAATGTCAAATGGCATTCTTAATGTTAAATAGATGGTTATGTATCTTTAATGTGTAGGTAGTAAATTTCTATATTTTTCCGAATTTTACCGGATACAGAAATTATAGTACTTATATAGTATAATTTTAGATAATTTAAAATTGATTTATTTGGTTATCACTATTTTTCCCGGACGAACATAATTTTTCCTAATGGTATTTTACCCGAAAGTCCGTAAACCCGTAGCGATTTTGCTCGAACAGCTTTCACCCGAATTAATATAAAAATAATTTATAATAACATAATAAATTATGTAGTGTAATAATGAAATATTAAAAAGGCATATTATATCGTTGTAACGACGGTAAAGTGCGATAAAGGCATGATATCCGTACTTTTGTGTAAACAGGTACTATCTTTTTTTTTTTATCAATGATTATTGATTAATTAGAATGTATAGCAATAGTTGTATTAAAGTTATAGATACAAAATATAATATATAGAAAATACACCACTGTAACTCATCGTATAATAACTAAATTTTTTAATTTTTTATTCCGAGAACAATAACCGTCGGGAAAAGGGAGATCGAAAAAAAAGGTTTTGGGTTTTCGGACTGCTTTTAAATAAAATAACATTCGGGAATTTTTTCCCAAATGTTATTTTAACCGAAAGTCCATAAACTGTTAACCATTTTACTGGAATCGATATTAAAGTTGATAAATTATAATGGGTATAAAAATTAAAATGAATTAATACAATTAATAATCACATATTAAATTATGTAGTGTAGTAATTAAATATTAAAAAAAAGATATAAGTCGTTGTAACGACGGTAAATCATAAAATGATTATAAAAATTTCGGGTTGATAAAAACTATAAAAAATATCAAAAATTGTAATAAAAAAGTAAACATTTCACAAATCTTTAATTTTTGTTAGTGCTTATTATACAGGACTTATTGTATAGTGCGTTACGCTATTGACTCGGGCGGTCTTGTGACAAGTACACTTCAAGACTGATACCGCGTAGAGGTGGGAGTAGGTTGAGTGACGCAGGAAGACCAGTTTTCGACAGACCCACAACGGAGCGTTTGGGCGCTAGACAATCCTCATTCGGCAGTCGTTCCCAGCAGTAATCACACCGTCGGCTTGTGCCGTAGCAGCGACCAACCCTCACACCGAAGTCCTGACTATCAACAATACACCGCCACCATTAAACAACAGGTGTGTACTCAGAATACGTATTTGTGTATTGCATTTTCAACGGTGTGAATATTTAATAACGTCACATGTTCATTTTCGTCCTTTTTACTAAAATAATTTATTCATAATTATAATTATAATAATAAACGATTAAATATCATATTGTAGATGATGGCATTAATGGCATTTTTGTTTTTTCTCAGCATCCGAACTGCTACAGTCCTCCGGTTTACGTCGCCCATAATACATAGTTATACGGGACAGCCTGCGAGCAAACCTTTCAGGTATGAACAAGTATAATATATATATATATTTATTATGTATAATGCACATCGTTAATATAATATTATTTAATCTGTTATACGCGTGATACCAGTTTATGCTGTCATTTTGTAAATATTTTTTTAGAGACGCTTTTAAATTTAATTTGTTATCTCTTTCCAGTAACAATACACTATTGCATCGATATGAATCCCGAGCAAAAAGTATGTAAATATTATCTGCGAAAATCTTGTCGATATGGAGATCAATGTTTCAATAGTCATGAAAAGCCACCACATTGTGAGTAATCATAACTAGTAATTATAACTTTAATAATAATTTTATTTTATGTACTAATAAATTGACTGTGATAAAATAGTAACAATACCTATCTTTACAAGATTTTAATTTAATTAATGGCTAATAAATTACGGACAATATTGTAATTGGATCTGACTATAGAGCTATTTTAAACAAAACATTGATCTTTAGTAAAATAATTTAGCAAAAAAATATTGTTTTTTTATAACATTATGATAAAATAGCTGTTATGTTTTATTGATAAATGATATATGTAATGAATTATATAAAATAATCAAATAACTGTATATTTTCAAATATAATAACATAACAAAAATAATTAATAATAATAATCTTTATACTTTCTTTAGCGAAACAAGATGATGATAAACCTATTTTAACTTTTGAAGTTGCAACAAGCAGCAAGCAACAACGAGAGCAATCTGAAAATGTTCAGCAGACATTGACTAACAAGTAAATTTTTAACAAAATTAAATTATAATTATAACTGTTACCTTTTATTTTTATTATTTATTTTCAGGCCAACTGAGCATGCAGATTCAAAATCAACTGAAAATGTTAATAAAACACAACCGAATGAATCAATTAATACACCACCAGAACTAGGTAAGACCATAACCACCAAAAATTGTATACATAGTTATACATAATTATATACTTATTATATATAATGTCAACTATTTGGTTTATTTTTTTCCAAAGATATCAGTAAACTGACAACTGAAATGAAAAATCTGGTGAAAAAAATTAATATACTTGAAACATCAGTAAATACACTTCGCAAACAATTACGAGAGCAACAGAGAGCAAATTCTGATCTTATTAATGAACTGAATGCGACACAGTTGCATGACGAGGATTTTAAATGCCCTATTTGTTTTGAAGTATTCATAAGGGTAAAATTTAATATTTTCAATATATTTATATATATATATATATTATGTTTACATAAAATAGATAAAATTAATCTTAAAATCATGTTGTTTTAATAATTTATCTTATTAATATAATATTTTTTTTTCTTGGATTTAGCCATCATTGCTTGATTGCTCGCACATGTTTTGTGAATGGTGTATTGACAAATCATTAGAGATAAGTGATCATTGTCCAATATGCCGGGAACGTATAATCGATTATTCATATTGTTTAAATACAGACAACATCATCAAAAGAATGATAGGACTGATGCCAGAAAAAGATCAAAAGAGGTATAAAAACGTTGCGGCACTCAGAGCTAAGGATAAACCAAAAAGTAAAACTTTTAATAATTTAATATTTATTTTAAAATTTTTTTTAACATACTTTATATACCATACTATCAAATTTATTTGGAATGCTATTTAACGTTTTTAATTAAAACTAATATTCTATTATTTTCTGATGATGCCAACATGTTTTGCAAGGTTAAAACTAAGATTGTTAATAATACCCTACAATCATTGTTAAATAAATCTATTTTTATGGATTGAAAAAAATTATCTTCTCTAAATATCGAAAAGTTTCATTTAGTCATAAAAATAATCTTAATTTAAATTAATATTAGTTCAATGATGACTTCTATTAAGAGTTAACTCAATTAAAAGTTTAAGAAAATATTTTGAATAGGTATATTTTGCGCTTCAAAATGAATCATAAAATAATTCATAATAAATCCTATAATATATTATGTTTTATAAATAGTAATATTATAGAGTTTAGAAATCTTACTATTAGCTAATAAATTATTCTTTTAGATTAATTTATTATGCTACTGAAAATTTCAAAAATATACTGTATTATTTTTAAAGAATTTTTAATTGTTTAGCTGTCACTATTTCATATTAATTGTATGTAAGTTTAATACTTTTATGTTTTTAAATTTTTGTCATAATTTTTTTTATTATTCATGTATGTTTCTCTGGTTGTAATTATTGTCATATACATTAAATTTTGTTAAAATGCATAATAATATGCTCGTTGAATATACAACAACTAAACAAATGTAATATTTGTAATTGTATAAAATTGTTTTATTATTATAGGTTTAGAACTGCGTGCTCTCCGTGTGCAATTCGAGTTAGTAAGACTTACATTAAATGGATATGTAGCATTATAATTTTTATTTTATATTTTATTTTTTATACATATAATGCATATTATATATTATTTTGAATTTTTACTATTCCAATATTCATTATAAAATTAGGAACTTGTTTTTATCATAACTTATGATAAAATATCAATAATAGGGTCATATATGATGTATGGTTGTAACTCACATTAAAAATTAGATTTTAATTGACTTTTTATTTATAAATAATTTAAAATATATATTATATCATACACTTATGTAATGCAATCAGTTTGCTAAGTATTTTTGTAACCATTTATTATAATTTTCAATTTTTATAGAATATTAAGGATTTCAAACAATGATTATTTTGTAAAAATATTTTAATAAACTGCTAAAAATAAGAAAAAAAAATTGTGTTGTTTTTATAACATAGGTAGGTATTAATATTAAGACCATAAGTTTTATAAGAGAAAAGTATATAAATAGTAAAATAATAGACCTAATTAGTAACAATTACAAATTAATATTAATAGTCATAAAAAATGAATTAGATGTATACGCAGACGAAATCTTACATCATTCTACGAATTCTTCTGATAGTAATGAATCTAGGATAATAAATTCTCAATAGAAAATTAACAACTAAATAAAAAAACATTATGTTATGAAAAAAAAAAAATACACAGATTGTACCTTATATGATAATCGATAAATATTTATTTTACGGTTGAATGTTTGATAATAGGTCAATTCACGATATAATAAAGCTAACCATACAAATTACAAAGTTTGTTACTGAATTAAAATTTATTAATTGAATACGATGTATACATTTGTAGACAGAGACAACATAATGTGGATACCTAGGTATATGACTTCATTTTATTACGCATTCACTAGGTTAGGTATATTTATGTACAGGAGGTGAGGTGTGAATTGTGCCGTGAATGCATCTCTACCCTCAGTTTGTGAAACAACACGTAAAAAAACAACAATGGTGATAATTAGAGTAGTTCATTTAATTAAATATAAAACCTTAAAAATGCACTTCCAAGTTTATTGAAAAGAATAAAGTATGATTTTATTACTTAAGTACAAATAATATAATTTATTAACAAAACTTTCTAGAAAAGCTATTTAATTATTTAGAAGGTAAGTTCTTAGAAATGATATAATTAGGTGTTTAACTTTAATAAGTTAATAATAAGTTCCTATTTAAATTAAAATTTTTAAAAATGATTGTTTATGGATATTTAACTCATTACTAAATACAACATCAGAAATATTATTTTTTAATTTTGTAAATTTATTATATTCAGATATTGTTTATTGAGATCGGTTTATTTTACCTACCATTACTTCTATTACTTTAAACGTTTTGTATAATGTATATACTCATAAAATATTAATAATACGAATATTAACAAAAAAAAATGTAAAATGTGCAGTGTAAAATGTTTTAATTGATAAGTTCTAAAAAATATAATAAAATCTAAAAATTACACATAAATTGTAAAATAGATTTTAAATACAATTCGAAAATGCCTAATTCACTCCCTTGAGTAGTTATTAAAGCTTTATTTAACAATAAGCTCAAGTATTTAATTTCTAATAGGCATAATCTTAATCATAATAATACGGGTCATTGTTAGTGGCCCAACGTGCGGTACCTAATTTATATCTCAACAGGTATACCCAGTAAATCATTACTAGCGTGTGATAATCATTTATCATGTAGAGATAGACTGTAAGATGCGATAACTTCCCAGTGGTTCAAACGCCGTATTTGCTCGACTTACACACGATTTCGCAAAATATACCTTTTTACCTTTGATATAAGTCGTTTTCAACCGGCAAGTGTGAAAATTCTGGCAGTGTGCCGTGTTTCTAATTTTTTGTATATATATTATATATATTATATATACATTATATGGATTGGTGTACCGTAAAAATAGTATAGACAACGTTTTCAGACGTTTTAGTCATTTAGTGTGGATTTACCAATAAAAAATGTTGCTTATGCCGAATAGTGAAATGTAACATATAAATAAAAAAAATGTTATATTTGTTTTAAATTCAATATTTTTTTTTTTTTTATGTTGGCCAAATAAAAATATTTTTATTTCACGGGAGTTGGTCTTCTAAAAATATGAATAAAAAATCATAAAATGTACCGTAAAAAGTTGTAAACGGAAGAAATAAAAAAAAAAATGTAATCAAAACAAAAATGTTCACAAAATTACAAAATAGATTTTTTTATCACTTATCATAGTAACGATATAGCGCGTTTCGCCAGACTCGGTCGGTCTTATGACGACACCATAGGATTGGTACCGTGCAGAAGTGGGAGTGGGTAGGGATACGCAGGAGGACCAGTTTTCGACAGTACCCAAAACCGGCGCTAGGCAATCCACATTCGGCAGTCTTCCTCAGCACAGTATTATTGCTTGTCATCGTACCGTCGCGCGTCGATTTGTTCCGTTCAGCTACCAACCCTCACACCGAAGTCCAGGCCATCATACCACAGGTGTGTACTCAGAATACGTATTTGTTTATTGCATTGTAATCAACAGTGCGCGTATTTAAATGTAATAACGTCACTTGTTCATTTTCGTCCTTTTTACCGAAATTATTTCATTCATAATTATAATTATTATAGATAATGACATTTTTGTTTTTTTCTCAGCACTGAGAACAGTGACACTGAACACTGACAGCTACAGTCCTCCCGTGCACGCCGCCCACGATACGTTGTCCATAAGGTACAAGACAGCCTGCGAGCAAACTTTTCAGGTATGAACGACCATAATATTTGTGTATATACTTAATAATCGTCTCTTACGCGGGTGGAATAATATTTTGTGTGTATGTCAATAACATAGTACCACATACTATGTTTAAAAAATACACGTTTGTTTTAAATTTTTTTACTGCATTTTATATAGTGGTCAGTTATACAATTATACTTCTAAAATTTATAAGGCCATTAAATTATATTCCCAAGTCCATAATTTCAAACCTTTTCGATTATGACTGTTAATTCCACATTAGGAATAGACAATAAAATGTGTGAATTTTACTAACAATTATTGTTTAATATACTAATTTTTAATTTTAAAATACCTTTTATTGATAACATTTATAAATCAATTAGTTTATTGGAATTTCACGATATTATAATGATCTATTTATGGTTCAAATTTCAATTACTTAAAAATATTTAAAGGCACCAAACTAGAAACATTAAAGTTGTAAATATGTATTATTAAATTCATTGTAATTTTTGCTGATAATGTGTATATATTATACAAAATGCACATGGTTAATATAATAATATTTAAACTGTTCTAGGTGAAACTTGTTTATGTATCATCTTATAAATATTTTATTTAAAAAACTTTTTAATTTAATTTTTTTATCTTTTTTCAGTAACTGTTAACAACGCACGTTTGCAGTAATATGAATCCCAACAATCCTGTAGAAAAATTTTATTATCGAAATCCTTGTCAATTTACAAATAAATGTAGACCTGAAAAGCCATCATATTGTGAGTAATATTGCGCTTTATTAAAGAATATTAAAATGTTATTTTTAAGTATTAATAAATTGGCTGTAATAAATGTGTGATGTAATCATCTTCACAAGATTCCAATTTAATGGATAATAAAGTACTGACAATACTATTATATGCGTACCTGTCTAAGGAACAAGTTTAAACAAAACATTGCTCTTTAGCATTAAAACTTTTAGTACATTTAACAATTATGACATAAAATATTGCCTTTTAAAAAAATCATGATTTTTAATGATATTTTCATAATGACTTATGTCTTATTAATAAATTATAAATGTAATGAATTGTATAAAAAAATCGAGTAACTTTGTATTATCAAATAAGTATCATACAATTTAAAAAATTAATAATGTAATAATCTTTATATTTTTCTTAGCGAAAGACTTTCCTACTTTAACTTCAGACTTTGCCACAAGCAGCAATCATCAACAAGAAAATGGAAATGTTCAGCAGACATTGACTAACGAGTAAATTTTTAACAAAATTAAATTATAATTTTAATTGTTACATCTTATTTTTGATTTTTAGACCCATTTCAGATTCAAATTTAACTGAGAATGTTGAAATACAACCACAAAAATCAATAAATAAACTACAAGAACAAGGTTAGAAAAACTCCACCTAAAATTATATACATACTTATTAATATTACAATAAGTAAATTTATTTTTTATTTTTTTCAAAGATCCTATGATATTGACAAGCGAAAATAAAAAGCTTGTCAGAAAAGTTAATTCCCTTGAAAACTCAGTGAATACTCTTCGAAAACAATTAAAAAGGGAAGAAAATAAGAATACTAATCTTGTTAATGATTTTAATCATAAACGGTTATATGACGAAGATTACAAATGCCTTATTTGTTTGGAAGTATTTATAAAGGTAACAATTTAATAATTTTCAAGAATATAACTTTTTAATTAAATTCTTTTCTTTTCTTTGATTTAGCCTAAATTGCTGAATTGCTCGCACATGTTTTGTGAATGGTGCATTGACAAATGGCTAGTGAACAATAATCAGTGTCCAACATGTCGGGTTACAATAGAGAGCGTTGCATACTGTTTAAATATGGATAACTTCATCAAAAGAATGGTAGAGCAAATGCCAAATAAAGCTAAAATTGAGTACAAGAAAACAGAAAAAGAGCGAGCTAAGGATAAACCACAATGTAAGAACGATCATGCATTTTGTTTTAGTTTTAATCATATTAATATATTTTATATCTATCTTACTTTAAGAATTATATTATACATTCTTAACACATATTTTCCCTAATCACGCTTAAATTGTAAAAATCTTATTTTATTCATCTCATTATTTTTAGTCTTTTTTAGAGTTTTTCACAGACCTCATTTAGGTTTTTTTTAATATTATTTTGTTCTTAAAATGTCCATTAATAGTTAGTTTTATTATTTGTTGATGGTGCTTTAATGTTTTGCAATATTTAAACTTAAATTGATAAAATCTTATAACCATTGTAAAAAAAAAAGAACTCATTCTAAATATCAAAGTTTTCATTTAGTTATGAAGTGTATACTAGAAATCTTTAAGAATCCTGGTATTAGTCAATAAAATCAGTGAAATATCCACTTAATTAAATTTTTTTTAATCTTATATTTGAGAATTTCTAAACATATACTGAGTTGTGTTTAAAGAATTTTTAATTGTTTTTATTATTCATACAAGTTACTCTGATTATATTTTTTGTCATATGCATTTCATTTTGTTAATCGGCATATACTTGTTGAGCATACAATAAATAATTAAATAAATATAATATTTGTGATTGTATAAAATTGTTTTATTATTATAGGTTTAAAACAGCGTGCTGAACGTGAGCGACATGACATAATAAGAATTACATTAAATGGACGGCCCACTTTAGTCTAATTATTATTTTTTATTCATAACATATTATGTATTATTTTGATTAATTATTATTCGTATACTTGTAATTAAGTTTTAATTTGGTTGTAACACGTTAAAAATAAGATTTTAATTGCTTTTAATTTAACTAAAAAATTTAATTATTAATTGTAATTAATTATATTATACTTTGATATGTTCTCTTTATATAATTTGTAAAAGGGTGAATACCCTTTGATATATACAATAAATAATTATTTTTTACACTGTGTAATGTAATCAATTTTCTAAATATTTTAGTGATCATTTATTATAATTTTAAATTTTTATAGAATTTTAAGAATTCCAAACAATGATTTGTATAATTTTTTTAATAAACTCATTTATTTGATTAGAAATAAAAAGTAAAAACTTGTGTTGGTGTTTTATAGAAATGCCAAAGGCCAAAAGTGTAACACGAAAAAAAAAGTATATAATTAATATTAAAATAATGTACTTAATTAATAACAATTACAAATTAACATTAATAGTGATATACTTACTAAAGATTTAAGTTTTTATAAGTAAAGTGAAAACTTTGTTTGTGTAATTAGCTTAAATTGAATAAGTGTGCATATTATATAACATGTTTTAAATATTGAACATAATATGTTCAATAGCATGAGTATTGATGAAAGGTAAGACAGTGACAAAACATATATTCTTCTCTCAATAAATTTTAGAAAATTAGGGTATTACTATTATAAAGTTGATATGTTGTAATAGAGGCATATAACTTATTCAAAATATTTCTGAACTTATTTTTTAAAAAACAAAATTCTTAAATAATATTATACTCTTCAAAGAAGTAATATAAAAGTTACTTTCTTGTAGTTTAAAACACGGAATGATAAAACCTACACGGTTAGTGCACAGACCTCTATGACTACAACAAAATATAACAATTTCAAGTGTTAAAGCAGTAGATTTGAAATTCAACGATAAATTTTCATAAACTATAAACAGAATTCTGTAACAAGAAACGTGTAAGTTTTCTGCATTACAAGGTTAACTAACGAAGAGTTGTAACGATGGAAAAATTACCTCTTCAGAGTGCGGTGATGTCTCAGCTAAGTTTTCAACATGTTATAATATCACATCAAGCTTTTCGCACACGATATCTCCTGCACGGTCTTATGCAAAGCGCTGACAAGGAAAATTTAAACAAAACAAATTACATCGAATTCTTCGGGTTACGAATACAAAA